>NW_027361910.1:9577500-10222500 GCF_039654945.1 Dendrobates tinctorius | reverse complement strand
CCCCACCCTCTCTTTCCTAACCTTGGCCCCCTCCCATAACATGGCAGGACTGTGCCCCCCACCCTCTTTCCTAACCATGGCCCCCTCCCATAACATGGCAGGACTGTGCCCCCACCCTCTCTTTCCTAACCTTGGCCCCCTCCCATAACATGGCAGGACTGTGCCCCCCACCCTCTTTCCTAACCATGGCCCCCTCCCATAACATGGCAGGACTGTGCCCCCCACCCTCTCTTTCCTAACCTTGGCCCCCTCCCATAACATGGCAGGACTGTGCCCCCACCCTCTCTTTCCTAACCTTGGCCCCCTCCCATAACATGGCAGGACTGTGCCCCCACCCTCTCTTTCCTAACCTTGGCCCCCTCCCATAACATGGCAGGACTGTGCCCCCACCCTCTCTTTCCTAACCTTGGCCCCCTCCCATAACATGGCAGGACTGTGCCCCCCACCCTCTCTTTCCTAACCTTGGCCCCCTCCCATAACATGGCAGGACTGTGCCCCCACCCTCTCTTTCCTAACCTTGGCCCCCTCCCATAACATGGCAGGACTGTGCCCCCACCCTCTCTTTCCTAACCTTGGCCCCCTCCCATAACATGGCAGGACTGTGCCCCCCACCCTCTCTTTCCTAACCTTGGCCCCCTCCCATAACATGGCAGGACTGTGCCCCCCACCCTCTTTCCTAACCATGGCCCCCTCCCTTAACATGGCAGGACTGTGCCCCCACCCTCTCTTTCCTAACCTTGGCCCCCTCCCATAACATGGCAGGACTGTGCCCCCACCCTCTCTTTCCTAACCTTGGCCCCCTCCCATAACATGGCAGGACTGTGCCCCCCACCCTCTCTTTCCTAACCTTGGCCCCCTCCCATAACATGGCAGGACTGTGCCCCCACCCTCTCTTTCCTAACCTTGGCCCCCTCCCATAACATGGCAGGACTGTGCCCCCACCCTCTCTTTCCTAACCTTGGCCCCCTCCCATAACATGGCAGGACTGTGCCCCCCACCCTCTCTTTCCTAACCTTGGCCCCCTCCCATAACATGGCAGGACTGTGCCCCCCACCCTCTTTCCTAACCATGGCCCCCTCCCATAACATGGCAGGACTGTGCCCCCACCCTCTCTTTCCTAACCTTGGCCCCCTCCCATAACATGGCAGGACTGTGCCCCCACCCTCTCTTTCCTAACCTTGGCCCCCTCCCATAACATGGCAGGACTGTGCCCCCACCCTCTCTTTCCTAACCTTGGCCCCCTCCCATAACATGGCAGGACTGTGCCCCCCACCCTCTCTTTCCTAACCTTGGCCCCCTCCCATAACATGGCAGGACTGTGCCCCCACCCTCTCTTTCCTAACCTTGGCCCCCTCCCATAACATGGCAGGACTGTGCCCCCCACCCTCTCTTTCCTAACCTTGGCCCCCTCCCATAACATGGCAGGACTGTGCCCCCCACCCTCTTTCCTAACCATGGCCCCCTCCCATAACATGGCAGGACTGTGCCCCCACCCTCTCTTTCCTAACCTTGGCCCCCTCCCATAACATGGCAGGACTGTGCCCCCACCCTCTCTTTCCTAACCTTGGCCCCCTCCCATAACATGGCAGGACTGTGCCCCCACCCTCTTTCCTAACCTTGGCCCCCTCCCATAACATGGCAGGATTGTGCCCCCACCCTCTCCTTCCTAACCTTGGCCCCCTCCCATAACATGGCAGGACTGTGCCCCCCACCCTCTTTCCTAACCATGGCCCCCTCCCATAACATGGCAGGACTGTGCCCCCCACCCTCTCTTTCCTAACCTTGGCCCCCTCCCATAACATGGCAGGACTGTGCCCCCACCCTCTCTTTCCTAACCTTGGCCCCCTCCCATAACATGGCAGGACTGTGCCCCCCACCCTCTTTCCTAACCATGGCCCCCTCCCATAACATGGCAGGACTGTGCCCCCACCCTCTCTTTCCTAACCTTGGCCCCCTCCCATAACATGGCAGGACTGTGCCCCCCACCCTCTTTCCTAACCATGGCCCCCTCCCATAACATGGCAGGACTGTGCCCCCCACCCTCTCTTTCCTAACCTTGGCCCCCTCCCATAACATGGCAGGACTGTGCCCCCACCCTCTCTTTCCTAACCTTGGCCCCCTCCCATAACATGGCAGGACTGTGCCCCCACCCTCTCTTTCCTAACCTTGGCCCCCTCCCATAACATGGCAGGACTGTGCCCCCCACCCTCTCTTTCCTAACCTTGGCCCCCTCCCATAACATGGCAGGACTGTGCCCCCCATCCTCTTTCCTAACCATGGCCCCCTCCCATAACATGGCAGGACTGTGCCCCCACCCTCTCTTTCCTAACCTTGGCCCCCTCCCATAACATGGCAGGACTGTGCCCCACCCTCTCTTTCCTAACCTTGGCCCCCTCCCATAACATGGCAGGACTGTGCCCCCACCCTCTTTCCTAACCTTGGCCCCCTCCCATAACATGGCAGGATTGTGCCCCCACCCTCTCCTTCCTAACCTTGGCCCCCTCCCATAACATGGCAGGACTGTGCCCCCCACCCTCTTTCCTAACCATGGCCCCCTCCCATAACATGGCAGGACTGTGCCCCCCACCCTCTCTTTCCTAACCTTGGCCCCCTCCCATAACATGGCAGGACTGTGCCCCCACCCTCTCTTTCCTAACCTTGGCCCCCTCCCATAACATGGCAGGACTGTGCCCCCCACCCTCTTTCCTAACCATGGCCCCCTCCCATAACATGGCAGGACTGTGCCCCCACCCTCTCTTTCCTAACCTTGGCCCCCTCCCATAACATGGCAGGACTGTGCCCCCCACCCTCTTTCCTAACCATGGCCCCCTCCCATAACATGGCAGGACTGTGCCCCCCACCCTCTCTTTCCTAACCTTGGCCCCCTCCCATAACATGGCAGGACTGTGCCCCCCACCCTCTTTCCTAACCTTGGCCCCCTCCCATAACATGGCAGGACTGTGCCCCCCACCCTCTCTTTCCTAACCTTGGCCCCCTCCCATAACATGGCAGGACTGTGCCCCCACCCTCTCTTTCCTAACCTTGGCCCCCTCCCATAACATGGCAGGACTGTGCCCGCCACCCTCTCTTTCCTAACCATGGCCCCCTCCCATAACATGGCAGGACTGTGCCCCCACCCTCTCCTTCCTAACCTTGGCCCCCTCCCATAACATGGCAGGACTGTGCCCCCCACCCTCTTTCCTAACCATGGCCCCCTCCCTTAACATGGCAGGACTGTGCCCCCCACCCTCTCTTTCCTAACCTTGGCCCCCTCCCATAACATGGCAGGACTGTGCCCCCCACCCTCTCCTTCCTAACCTTGGCCCCCTCCCATCCCCCAATTCCATGTCAGACCCCCTTTTCCTGTATCCTTACAATCTAATGGATATGGAACAATTTTATTTCCAATATGAATTTGTCATTAAAATGTTTCTTTAACCTCTTCCTGACCGCTGATGATAGATTTACACCGACATCCTGATCAATGTCCACATAAAGTCAGTAACTAATAGAAGAGTAAACGCGTCGTCTTGGGTTACCCATAATCCAGCCCAATCCTGCCGTACATCTGCCATCCTTCTTTGGGACATTTTACCTGACATTGTTCTTATAATTAATATTTCCCAATTTTAGTGCAGTTTTGGTTTCATGATGTTCTTTTTTCTTGTTTGTTGTGGAACAAAGCATGCCATCAGTCTTTTTCAGGTGTTTTTTTTTATAGGTTTCCCTATGGGATTTAAAAATATGCTAGAAAAAAATGCATGAAATTCACAACATTTACAAACCAAATAAGCAGTAAAACAAACAAAAAAAAATTCATATTTATCAAGATTGGCATTTCAATTGCAGGTCCTTAATGTTTTTTCTTATGGTTTTTGCTGAGAGAGAAAGGTGGTGAGTTCTCCTTCAATGGAAGTC
This sequence comes from Dendrobates tinctorius, assembly GCF_039654945.1. Lineage (NCBI taxonomy): Eukaryota > Metazoa > Chordata > Amphibia > Anura > Dendrobatidae > Dendrobates > Dendrobates tinctorius. The sequence continues at coordinate 10,218,582 of NW_027361910.1, read as the reverse complement.
TTCAAGCAGAGGCTGGACAGTTCAGTTACCCAAACCAAACTTTGGACTAAAGTTCGGGTCCAGGTAACAGAACCAAAACTTCCACGGGTCCACTCACAATCTTTATTCCCTATTAGTATCTCTTTGGAGTGTGGAAAGAAACCGGAGTACCCAGAGGAAACCCACGCAAACACAGTGGGAATATACGAACTCCATGCAGATGGTGTCCTTGGTGGGATTTAAACTATAACTGACTGGACTGAAATGCCCCCAATTTATTAACGAGCGCATGCCTGAATTTGGCACATATTTGACTTTGCTTTAGTCAGAAAATGAAGTAAGTGGTTGGAAACTGACACCAAAAAATAAGTCCAGTTTTTGAACGTGTCACACCCCTTTTAGCGCAACTTCTCCCACATTTTTACCTTTTACGAAGTATGTAATGAATTTATGGATGGAACTCACCTGTGATATTTGTACTAATGTATTTAAAACAGACACATGGGCCATGCACACAGGGAACAAGTCTGTAGGACAGTGTTCACCACACCAGAAGACTGAAACATAGAAAAACACAGTAAAACAAATGTATAAAAATACTCTGCTGTAAAAAAGTAACAGTAAACAGCAAGTGCTAGTAAAAAGATAACAAAACAGGGTATTTGGCTGATACTTTTTGGCAAAAAATGTATACTAAGCCGCTCTACCAAATGTCAAGGTAACCCCATGCTGTAAAAAAGTGAAAGTAAACAGGAAGTGCTAGTAAAAAGATAACAAAACAATTTGGTTGATACGTTTTTTGCAAGAAATGTATACTAAGCCGCTCTACCAAATGTTAAGGTAACCCCATCAGAGCAGTCCCTAACTGATGTATTTAAAAACCTGAACATGTGTATAGTACCTATATGAGCAGGATTCAGACAGGTAATGTCCGATGTGGACACGCTGCAGAAGACGTCTTTTATGTGCATGGCCCACAAGGGAGGCATGGAAACCTCCCTAATCTTGCAGAAACAAGAAACCAATTGAATACAAACATATGGGCCAATCACACAGTGAACAAGTCTGTAAGACAGTGTTCACCCCACCAGGAGACTGAAACAAAGAAAAACACAGTAAAACAAACGTATAAAAATACTCTGCTGTAAAAAAGTAACAGTAAACAGCAAGTGCTAGTAAAAAGATAACAAAACAGGATATTTGGTTGATGCATCTTTTGAAAAAAATGTATACTAAGCGGCTCTACCAAACGTCAAGGTAAGCCCATCAGAGCAGTCCCTAACTGATGTATTTAAAAACCTGAACATGTGTATAGTACCTATATGAGCAGGATTCAGACAGGTAATGTCTGATGTGGACACGCTGTATAAGACGGCTTTTATGTGCATGGCCCACAAGGGAGGGTTGGAAACCTCCCTAATCTTGAAGAATCAAGAAACCAATTGAATACAAACATATGGGCCATGCACACCGTGAACAAGTCTATATGAGCAGGATTCAGACAGGTAATGTCCGATGTGGACACGCTGTAGAAGACGGCTTTTATGTGCATGGCCTACAAGGTTCAGGTTTTTAAATACATCAGTTAGGGACCTTAACATTTGGTAGAGCGGCTTAGTATACATTTTTTTCAAAAAACGTATCAACCAAATACCCTGTTTTGTTATCTTTTTACTAGCACTTGTTGTTTACTGTTACTTTTTTACAGCAGAATATTTTTATAAGTTTGTTTTACTGTGTTTTTCTGTGTTTTTAATGTATTTAAAGAAACATTCGCAATTGAGACCTTCAAAAAATAAAGGAAAATCAACATCATGAACGTTAGTAAATTTTTGACGGTTGAAGAATCACACCCGTTAGGTCTTCTATGCAATAAATGTGTGTAAACGACATATATGTAATGCAGTGCGAGTGTAATTACTATACTCAGCTACCTCCACTCTCTCCGGTGTCTAGCGACGTTTTTCTGCTCTTTTTTTTTCCACACAAAGCATAAAAGCAATCCCACCAGCATCAAAGTGTACCCAAATTGGGATGGTCCTAACTGATAGTATTAAAACATTGCCATGCGTCAAAGTGATGTTAATGTGAATAAGGGTTGAGCAGAACCAGGTCCAGAATTTGGATATCCAGCCAATGGGAAGCTATATAACATAATGTCCAGCCTAAAGAAAGGGGGCCCACATTCTTACTTGCACTAAGTTCAGAAACATGAAACTGAACAGAAAAAATGGGCTGTAGTGAAATCATGGCAATTGCGTATAACCGGTTTACTTTATGTTCTAACAGGAGTCAGAAGTCTCTTTTCCAATGTAAGCTTATGGAGCCTACAACAGTGAAGTGTGGCCTGAAGAGTCTGCAGAGTGCTGGATACCGGAGACAATGGAGGCAGGTGAGTGTCAGAGGAGGACATACCGCATGTGCAGCCGATGCAGCTGCATTGAGGCCTGGAGGAGGAGGAGGGGAGCCCTGCAGGGCAGCTAACACTGAGGGCAACCTGGCCTGTTTCTCTTGCCCTGAGGGGCCCTGGCCAGATTGCCCTCATGTGTGGTGGGCAGGGAGCGATCCTTGCCCAGCGCTTCCTGTCTGACACAGTCACACGGCTGGATGACGTCAGCATTCAGCACATGTCTTTGTCAGAGAGAAAGCTGTCAGCGACGATAATTCGGCTGTGGGGGAACGTGCGAGAGGATGAGATGTGAATAGTGGTGTGTGTGTATATATATGTGTGTGTGTGTGTGTGTGTGTGTGTATGGAGGTGGTGGAGAGGGCAATGGTTGAGGTAGTGGGGGAGACCAGTGATGGAGGTGGTGGAGAGATCAATGATGGAGGTGGTGGGGGAGAACAGTGATGGAAGTGGTGGAGAGGGCAATGATGGAGGTGGTGGGGGAAAACAATGATGGAGGTGGTGGAGAGGGCAATGATGGAGGTGGTGGGGGAAAACAATGATGGAGGTGGTGGGGGAGAAAAATGATAGTGGTGGAGAGTGCAATGATGGAGGTGGTGGGGAAGAACAATGATGGTGTTGGTGGAGAGGGCAATGATGGAGTTGGTAAGAGAGAACAATGATGGAGGTGGTGGGGGAGAACAACGATTGAGGTGGTGGAGAGGACAATGATGGAGGTGGTGGGGAACAATGATGGAGGTGGTGGGGGAGAAAAATGATAGTGGTGGAGAGGGCAATGATGGAGGTGGTGGGGAAGAACAATGATGGTGTTGGTGGAGAGGGCAATGATGGAGTTGGTAACAGAGAACAATGATGGAGGTGGTGGGGGAGAACAACGATTGAGGTGGTGGAGAGGACAATGAAGGAGGTGGTGGGGAACAATGATGGAGGTGGTGGGGGAGAACAACGATTGAGGTGGTGGAGAGGACAATCACGGAGGTGGTGGGGGAGAACAATGATGGGGGTGATGGAGAGGGAAATGTTGGACAAGGTGGAGAGTGCAATGATGGAGGTGGTGGAAGGGGCAATGATGCATTAGGTGGAGAGGGCAATGATGGTGGTGGGGGAGAACAATGATGGGGGTGGTCAAGAGGGCAGTGATGGGGTCATGGGGGAGAACAATGATTGGGGTGGTGGAGAAGGCAATGATGGAGGTGGTGGAGAAGGCAATAATGGAGGTGGTGGAGAGGGTAATGATGAGGGTGGTGGAGAGGACAATGATGGGATGCTGGCGAGAGAAGGACAATGAGGGATGTGGGGATTGGGATGGGAGGAAGGGAGACTTATAATGGACTTACAAAAAGGGGAAAGAGGACGTTAGATATGGATGTACAATGAATTGGGTGGTGGAGAAGGGTGCTAAGCCCCTGATAGCGTCCTCCCCCACCTCACAATTCATTGTGATGCTATCGGGGACTTAAAATTTGTTGAGGTGTGGGAGAGGAGGCAATACGGTGCATATGACACCTTATAATGAACTGAAAGGTGTGAGAAGACTCTGTCAGGGGCTTGTAATGAATTGGGAAGTGGCATAGGATGCTCAATACCTGATAGTGTCTTCTCCCACCCTCAAATTCATTATGATGTTATCAAGTACTTATAGTGAATGATGGGGACACAGGACAGGGACTAAGGCTACTTTCACACTTGCGTTTTTTTGCGCACACAAACTCATGAAAAAAGCGCATCATGCGTTTGTGTGCATTTTTTGCGGGTTTTGGTGCATTTTTTAAAAAAACCGCATGCTTTTTTTTGCGCATACGTGCGCATTACAATGCGCCCTATGCGCACCCATAGACTATAATGGGTGTTTTGCTGTAAAAAAATGCATTGCATGCGTTTTTTTAGGGCAAGTCGGACGCACAAAAAATGCAACAGGATGCATTTTGTGTGCCCGAGCGCACACTACAAAAAAATGCATGCGCATACAAACGCATGTGTATGCGCACCTATGCGCACCCATGTAAAAGATAGGGGAAAAAACGCATGCGTTTTTTTGCGCTAAAAAGCAGCGCAAAAAAACGCAAGTGTGAAACCAGCCTAAGGCTATGTGCACACGTTCAGGTTTTGCAGGAGAAAATTCTACTGCGTGTCCTAATGTGTTGGCAGGGAGAATGCTGCATAAAATACATTTTTTTCCACATTTTTGCCACGCCTTTGTTACGTACTATTCTCCATTAGTATGGGTGAAATACGCTGGAAGAATTGACATTATACAGATTTTATTCTGCTGCAAATCTGCAAGGAAAAAATAAGCAGCGTGTGCATGAGACTTCAGGGATCTCATTCACTTCACTTGTACATTTTCCATGTGCACATACAGTGGGGAAAAATAGTCAGCCACCAATTGTGCAAGTTCTCCCACTTAAAAAGATCAGCGAGGCCTGTAATTGACATCAAAATGAGAAAACAAAAGTCACCTTGTCTGATTTTCCAAGATTTATTTTGCAAATTATGGTTGAAAATAAGTATTTGGTCATTAACAAAACTTCATCTAAATACTTTGTTATATATCCTTTGTCGGGAATGACAGAGGTCAAACGTTTTCTGTAAGTCTTCACAAGATTGGCACACACTGTTGGTGGCATGTTGGCCCATTCCTCCATGCAGATCTCCTATAGAGGAGTGACATTTTGGGCCTGTCTCTGGGCAACACGGACTTTCAAATCCCTCCAAAGGTTTTCTATGGGGTTGAGATCTGGAGACAGGCTAGGCCACTCCAGGACCTTCATATGCTTCTTATGAAGCCAATCCTTCATTGCCCTAGCGGTGTGCTTTGGGAGCATTATCATACTGAAAGACCCATCCATGTTTCATTTCCAATGCCATTGCTGATGGAAGGAGGTTTGCACTCTAAATCACATGATACATGGCCACATTTATTCTTTCATGTACACGGATCAGTCATCCTGGACCCTTTGCAGAGAAACATGATGTTGCCACCCCCATGCTTCACAGTAGGTATGGTGTTCTTTGGATGCAAGTCAGCATTCTGTCTCCTCCAAACATGACGAGTTTTGTTTCTACCAAACAGTTCTACTTTGGTTTCATCAAACCATATGACTTTCTCCCAATATTCTTCTGGATAATCCAAATGCTCTCTAGCAAACTTCAGACGGGCCCGGAAATGTACTGGCTTAAGCAGAGGGACACGTCTGACACTGCAGGATCTGGCTCCCTGGCGGCATAGTGTGTTACTGATGGTAGCCTTTGTTACAGTGGTCCCAGCTCTCTATGCGGGTCATTCACTAGGTCCCCCCGTGTGGTTCTGGGATTTTTGCTCACCGTTCTTGTGATCATTTTGACCCCACGGGGTGGTGAAATTTTGCATGGAGCCTCAGATCGAGAGAGATTATCAGTGGTCTTGTATGTCTTCCATTTTCTTATTATTGCTCCCACAGTTGATTTCATCACACCAAGCTGCTTGTCTATTGCAGATTCAGTCTTCCCAGCCTTGTGCCGGGCTACAATTTTGTTTCTGGGGTCCTTTGACAGCTTTTTGGTCTTCACCAAAGTGAAATTTGGATTGTGACTGTTTGAGGTTGTGGACAGGTGTCTTTTATACTGATAACAAGTTCAAACAGGTGTCATTACTACAGCTAATGAGTGGAGGACAGAGGAGCCTCTTAAGGGCTCATACTCACTTGTGAGAGACTCTAAAGAAGAAGTTACAGGTCTGTGAGAGCCAGAAATCTTGCGTGTTTTTAGTAGACTAAACACTTATTTTCCACCATAATCTGACAAATAAATCTTGCCAAATCAGACAAGGTGATTTTCTGGATTTGTTTTCTCATTTTGTCTCTCATAGTTGTGGTCTACTTTTGATATCAATTACAGGCCTCTCTCATCTTTGTAAGTGGGAGAATTTGCACATTTGGTGGCTGACTAAATACTTTTTTTCCCCACTGAATATACATGTATGTGTGTGTGGCTGTATATATATATATATATTTTTTTTTTTTTTTTACTTTTTTTTGTATATGTAGCTTTGTCACGATAAAAGGAGGGGGCCCAGACACATTTCTTGCACAGGGACCCCAAGCTGTCAGTGTCTGCCCCTGGTGAGTGTGATAAATACACTCACACTACATTACATGCATATTCACACATTTAATATAAATCTTAATAGGAATACTTCTTTAAATGCTGTGATCTGTTTGTTTGGTAATCAATGTGGCAATTCACATGAATGTTTTTACACATGGACCAATGATGTGTGTAGAAATCACAGAATGTTCTCCTTTGATCAGGTTTTTTTAATCAGACTCGCCTATTATACTGTATATCAGTGGGTACGCAAGAGGCAGATCACATATGGGTTACCAGCCGAGTGTCTTGCATTTTTCACAAATGTTGATGTATAAACAGATGCAATCAGTATGACACATGGATATAAAAAACTGACATGCTGATGACATATTGTTTGGTTTTGTTTTCTGAAAAATGAGTAATTTTGCATCCATTTGCTTGAACTCAACCTTCCATAGCTCACTAGACAATATCCAGCTTCTGCCCCTCACAGCTATGTCACTGAACTAAGAGGAGGGAGACTCGGATACCAGAGCAAGGCAATTATTCCGGCGTCCCCTCTCTCCTTCCAGACTCCCGCTCAGCTGAAGAGGTTTCTCTATGCATTATATAACAGGTTCATCATATTAATCATTGGCTGTTAATCACATTATTGCTTCAGCTTTTCTCACTTTACAATTCACAATTTTTCGATGCAGTGGAGGTTAATTATGGAATTTTTTTTTTTTTTTGGAAGATAAGCAAGTTTTACCATAAAAGATGGAGTAAGGCCATCTGGACATTAGGACATTTCCCCTATCATAATTTAGGACACTTATTAATAGGGCACTGACTTGTGCCTACATAGACTGAGCTCAGTAATTACCCACTCTCAGTGAATTTCTGTTCATTAACCATCGTTTGTCTTCTGACACAGAAGTGACCTCACTTATGGTTTTACTTTAGTTAATGCCATGCGAATTGAAGTGAAAGAAACCTTTAGTAGGAATGGCAAATACCTTTTCTTATTACCATGTGACCAAATTCAACAATGTGCAATCAGTGGCTACACAATATTATATCAATATATTACCGTCAGCCACTGTGGAAGGGTAGTGCTTCTGCCATGCGGTCAGCCACACTGAGGAGAAAGTGGAAAAAAAAGTTCTCCATCTTCTCCACTCTGTCAGTCAGTGAAAATTCGACTGCACTCAGATGTCATCCCAGTGCCAGGGCTGCCACTAGGAATTTCGGGGCCCCATACTGGCAAAATTTTCGGGGCCCCCTTGAGACTCTGCCCAGTCTCCACCCCAGCCCCGTCTCCACCCCTCAAACTGTCCATAGTCCCATCGCCTTCTCTTGGAAAAACTCCATTTCTCACCAGTCACACATTAACAGTTCCCATCTCCAGATCATACATATAGCCGGCAGCTTTTGTTTTGGCCAAAAGATTTTTTAAGCCGCCACCATAACACTGTAGACACTTTGGGCTGAGCTCTGCTCTACTGTAACCTGTTAAATATTTGTTAAAATATGCAATACGATTGAGGTATATTTTTATTTATTTTTAAATTTTTAAAATGACCAATAATATCACATACAAGGAAGAAATACCACCACACCATGTCCAGGCCACATATTACAACCAGTGACCGAATAATATCACATACAAGGAACAAATACCACCACACTATGTCCAGATAACATATTACCACCACAGTGACAGAATAATATCACATACAAGGAAAAAATACTACCACACCATGACCAGACCACATATTACCACCACAAAGTAACCAAATAATAGCACATACAAGGGACAAATACCGCAACACCGTGTCCAGGCCACATATTACCACCACAGTGACCGAATAATATCACATACAAGGAACAAATACCACCACACTATGTCCAGATAACATATTACCACCACAGTGACAGAATAATATCACATACAAGGAAAAAATACTACCACACCATGACCAGACCACATATTACCACCACAAAGTAACCAAATAATAGCACATACAAGGGACAAATACCGCAACACCGTGTCCAGACCACATATTACCACCACATAGTGAATGAATACTACAATACTGATCAGTAATAAAAAAAACACAATACTATCACCATAGGTGCCATTATACACAGGTGATATGTTCTTAGTGTGCAGTGTCTGTGTATAGGTAATACAGTGATCAAAGACATTATACACAGGAGCTCTGTATATAATGTAAAGGTAATACAGTGATCACTGGTGACATTATACACAGGACCTCTGTATACAGTATACAGTGTATAGTGTCAGTGTATAGGTAACACACTGAATCACGAGTGACTTCTCTAGGTGAAGTCCTTCATCTTTGCTTTTTCTCTTTCATCCAGCACAGACCGCCATCACTTCTTCCAACCAGGACTCCTCTCTGCAGGAAAAAACACAGTTATCTAGATCTCCACTTGCAGAACACATTACTTATTTTTTTCCCCAACTTCTACATAACACCACATGAACAAAGGCAACATGGTATCACTCTACACAGTAACAGGACCGCCCCCCCATTTAAAGCAGTATACTCAAAAAATAAAATAAATACATTACTGCAGTAATAATATCCCTTAATTAGCCCCTATAGTAATAATATCCATCATCCTACCCCCCGTGTGTCTCATCCCTGGCTTCAGCCATATGTTCTCCCATCCCGCCCTCATAAGTATCCATTCTGCCCCATATGATCTCCCCATCCTGCACCATCTGGCTCCTGCATGGTCTGTCTTCAACCCTGCCCGAATCTGTCTCCAACCCTGCCCCATCTGTCTCCAACCCTGCCCTATCTGTCTCCAACCCTGCCCCATCTGTCTCCAATACTGCCCCATCTGTCTCCAACCCTGCCCCATCTGTCTCCAACCCTGCCCCCAGTGTCTCCTATCCTGCCCTCAGAGTCTCAAATCATGCCCCGTATCTTCATTCTGCCCCCTGATTCTCCAATCATGCCCATATCTCCTTTCTGCCCCCTGTGTCTCCAATCATGCCCCGTATTTCCATTCTACCCCCAGTGTTTCCAATCCTGCCCCCAGTATCTCCAATCCTGCCCCCGGTGTCTCCAATCCTGCCCCCGGTGTCTCCAATCCTGCCCCAAGTCTCCAATCCTGCCCCCAGTGTCTCTAATCGTGCCCCCTGTGCCTCCAATCATGCCCCCTATGCATCCAATCATTCCCCCTGTGTCTCCAATCATGCCCTCTGTGTCTCCAATCATGCCCCCTGTATCTCCAATCATGCCCCCGTGTCTCTAATCATGCCCCGCCTCCATCCTGCCCCCAGTGTCTCCAATCCTGCCCATCTCCATCCTGCTCCAGTGTCTCCAATCCTGCCCCGTCTCCATCCTGCCCCCAATCCTGCCCCGTCTCCATCCTGCCCCCAATCCTGCCCCGTCTGCATCCTGCCCCCAATCCTGCCCTGTCTCCATCCTGCCTCCAATCCTGCCCATCTCCATCCTGCCGGGCCGGGCTTGCCACTTTACTAATTAAAAAAAAAAATCTTTCCTCTTACCATGCTGTGCTCCAGCGACGAGCGACCTGTACGTACCCGAACGAGAAAGTGCACACTCACCGGCAACTGACAATAACATCAGATGCCGGTGACATGCGTGCTGACGTCAGCTGCCAGCCTCTGATTGGCTGGCAGCTTTAACTACTGCCGTGCAAGCTCGCACGGCAATAGAGTAACTGAACCTGTGTCCTGGACGCAGGTTCATTTACTTGATTGGCAGACTCATGCAACTAGGGATGGGGCAGTGGGGCCCGAAGGGTAGAGGTGATGGGGCCCAATGCGGGCCCCCTCTGCTGATCGGGCCCTATACACCAGTCAGGGCAGTAATGCCCTGATGGCGGCTCTGCCCAGTGCAGTCTGAATTTTTTCATAGGTTTATTGACTTGCATGGCCAAGTGCAATCCAAGCATCCGATGCAAATCGGGCATGCTGCAATTTTTTCCTAGGAAAAGATTGGACATGTGCACAGCCTCATAGAATAACATTGGTCTGAGTGCGATCCAATATTTTGTCATATCGAACTCAGACTGAAAATGTGGTCTCCTGCATGAGCCCTAATGGCTACCACAAATATAAAGAGCAAATTGATATCAAAATTTGAGCTTGTGGAGACAATCATATTTTCAGTCCGAGTACAATCTGACAAAACATCGGATCACAGTTGGACTCAATGTCAGTCTATGGGCCGTGCACATATGTAATTTTTTCCTTGCATAGAGTTTGTCCGAGTACAAAAAATCCCAATATGCACAATGTACATCCAATATTCAGATTGCACTCGATCATTCAGCCGTGCAACTAAATGAATCCATGGGAAACATAGGACTTGACTCGGAACACATCTGAGTGTAGTCCATTTTCCATGGCCTCACAGAATGGAGAAGATGGAGAATTTTTTTTTCTCCATCTTCTCCTCATCCAAGAAAATTAGATCACACCCTGATCACACTCTCTGATCACACCATCTGATCATACTGTAACCCTCTGATCACACTGTAATGGGAGGAAACTGAATGGGAGGAGACACAGATTAGATATTAGAAAAAACTTTTTGACAGTTAGAGTGATCAATGAGTGGAACAGGCTGCCACGAGAAGTGGTGAGTTCTCCTTCAATGGAAGTCTTCAAACAGAGGCTGGACAGGCATCTGACTGGGATGATTTAGCGAATCCTGCTTTGAGCAGGGGGTTGGACCAGATGGCCCAGGAGGTCCCTTCCAACTCTACGATTCTATGATTCTATGATTCTAATCACACCCTTGGATCACACTGGAATCACACCCTCTGATAACACCCTCTGATCATACTGTAATCACACCGTCGGATCACACTGTAATCATACCCTCTGATGACATCTCTCTGATCATTCTGTAATCACATCCTATGATCATACTGTAATCACACCCTCATATTACACCCTCTGATCACACCCTCTGATCATACTGTAATCATACCCTCTGATCACACTGTAATCACACCCTCGGATCACACTGTAATCACACCCTCTGATAACACCCTCTGATCACACTGTAATCACACCCTCTGATCACATCCTCTGATCATACTGTAATCACACCCTTTGATCATACTGTAATCACACCCTCTGATCATACTGTAATCGAACCCTCTAATTACATCCTCTGATCACATCCTCTGATCATACTGTAATCACACCCTCTGATCACACTGTAATCACACTCTCTAATTACACCCTCTGATCACATCCTCTCATCATACTGTAATCACACTCTCTAATTACGCCCTCTGATCACATCCTCTGATCCCACTGTAATCACACCCTCTGATCACACTGTAATCACACCCTCTGATCACACTGTAATCACACTCTCTAATTACGCCCTCTGATCACATCCTCTGATCCCACTGTAATCATACCCTCTGATCATACTGTAATCACACCCTCTGATCACACTGTAATCACACTCTCTAATTACGCCCTCTGATCACATCCTCTGATCCCACTGTAATCATACCCTCTGATCATACTGTAATCACACCCTCTGATCACACTGTAATCACACTCTCTAATTACACCTTCTGATAATGCAGAAATCACATCCTCTGATCACACTGTAATCACACACTTTGACCACATCCTCTGATCACACTTTATCAGACTCTGATCAGAGTATGATTAGCATAACTGACCTGATTCTCTTGGATGAGAGATCATATGCTGGTGTGAACATTAGCCAAACTGATAGAAGAGACCATTTCTCACTTAAGCTCCTGTCATGTCTCCATGTTTTGCATGTGTTCTATGTATTTAACAGATAAAAGACGTACCAGTTATAGTCTATGGCCTTCATCACCTTTGATTCAAGAAAATGGGTCTGTCAGATAAAAGCAGATTGCACTTGAACATCATCCATTCTGTCATTTGTTTTTACTGTTTATTTGGAAGGAGAAGCTTAGAATGTTTTTCTTTTCTGGGATGTGAAAAAATAGATGCCACAATGATAGTAAATATGAACACATGGAATAGAATCGGATCCAGCGCTCTTTAGCACATGCTAAAAAGGAAGAAAAAAATGTTTATAAAATGGAAAGAGGGAGGCATATCTAAAGAAGAATATAATGCTGTCTGCAGAACCTGCAGGGCACAAATCAGATTATCTAAAGCTGAAAATGAATTGAGGCTTGCAAGAGATGTCAAAAGCAATAATAAAGGATTTTGGGGATATGTCAAAAGTAAAAGAAAAGTCAAAGATGCTATAGGATTTTTGCAGGATGAAAATGATGAAATGGTAAGACAGGATGTTGAGAAGGCTGAACTTTTAAATTCCTATTTTGCATCTGTTTTCTCTCAGAAAGGAAATGTAACATCAACTGTTATTCACTGTCCTATTAAGGGAATAGAAGAATCCAGGATATCTATAAACAGAAAGATAGTGAGGAAACACTTAGCTAACCTAAATGAATTCAAGTCTCCAGGTCCAGATGAATTACACCCCAGAGTACTGAAGGAGATAGCAGAAGAAATTTTTGAACCCCTCTCCATAATCTTTGAAAATTCTTGGAGAACAGGAGAAGTGCCAGAAGACTGGAGAAGAGCAAATGTTGTTCCTATCTTCAAAAAGGGGAAGAAGGTGGACCCAGGCAACTATAGGCCGGTGAGTCTGACTTCTATACCAGGAAAGATCTTTGAACAAATTATTAAACAACATGTATGTCAATACCTGGATAAGAATGAAGTGATTAAACAGAGTCAGCATGGGTTTGTAACTAATAAGTCATGTCAGACTAATTTAATTTCCTTCTATGACGGTATTACTGATTGGGTGGATCAAGGAAATGCTGTAGATATAGTATATCTTGACTTCAGCAAAGCATTTGACAAAGTCTCTCATACAATCCTTATTGAAAAAATGACTAAGTATGGAATGGACAAGGCAACTGTTAGGTGGATTCATAACTGGCTTAGTGATCGGACCCAAAGAGTGGTCGTAAATGGCTGCACATCCAGTTGGAAGAATGTCTCAAGTGGGGTACCACAGGGCTCTGTCCTGGGCCCTGTATTGTTCAACATCTTTATCAACGATTTAGATGAAGGAATTGAGGGTAAACTGATTAAATTTGCTGATGACACAAAGCTAGGAGGGATAGCTAATACTAGAGAAGAGAGAGAGAGGATTCATAAAGATTTAAATAAACTGGAGAAGTGGGCAGCAACTAACAGAATGGTTTTTAACAGGGAGAAATGCAAAGTACTACATCTGGGCAATAAAAATGAAAAAAGCATATATAGAATGGGAGGAATAGGGCTAAGTGACAGCACATGTGAAAAAGACTTGGGTATACTAATAGATCACAGACTGAATATGAGTCAACAGTTTGATGCAGCAGCAAAAAAGGCAAATGCAATTCTAGGATGTATTAACAGAAGCATACAGTCTAGATCACGTGAAGTAATTATTTCCCTCTACTCCTCTTTGGTCAGACCTCATCTGGAATATTGTGTCCAATTTTGGGCACCACATTTTAAAAAAGACATCAACAAACTGGAGCAAGTTCAGAAAAGAGCGACCAGAATGGTGACCGGTCTGCAAACCCTGTCTTATGAGGAAAGGTTGCAGGATTTGGGAATGTTTAGTTTGCAAAAGAGAAGACTGAGAGGAGACTTAATAGCTGTCTACAAATATCTAAAGGGCTGTCACATTGTAGAAGGATCAACTTTATTCTCATTTGCACAAGGAAAGACTAGAAGCAATGGGATGAAGCTGAATGGGAGGAGACACAGATTAGATATTAGAAAAAACTTTTTGACAGTTAGAGTGATCAATGAGTGGAACAGGCTGCCACGAGAAGTGGTGAGTTCTCCTTCAATGGAAGTCTTCAAACAGAGGCTGGACAGACATCTAACTGGGATGATTTAGCGAATCCTGCTTTGAGCAGGGGGTTGGACCAGATGGCCCAGGAGGTCCCTTCCAACTCTACCATTCTATGATTCTATGATTCTATGATTCTCTGATGAAAACCTGTCCTTTTTTTAACGCAAAAAACCCCCCACAAATCTGAATGAGGCTGCAGGAGGGCTACAAATGAGCACAATGAATCGTATATGTGTGCTATTAAGACATCTAAATGGGTCGCCCTCCAGGGCTGTGGGGTACTCGGTAGCGGGCCAGTGTCAGTGGGATGTGTCACAGCAGCAGTGACCCGGTCTGTGGCCCTGGGCGCCCAAGTAATGGGGGAATGTAATGGTGTAATGGAATAGTTCGTGACGCCACCTGTGGTGTTCGGCAAGGGAGATGTTAAGCCGACGCTGCAGACAGATCCGCTGGGACTGATGGTATGGTGCAGCAAAGATGTAGTAGCTCCTCACAGGTGAAGCTATAGTCCCAGGGCAGTGTAGATGTGGTTGGCACGGCGATGTAGCAGTGCCGGAAAGGTAGGAAGCAGACAAGACACAGCGGAGTACAATTTCTGCACCTTTACTTGATAACTGCTGTCCAGGGTCCTGATTACAGATGGTAACGGAGCAGGCTAGCCAGGAAGCAACTCAGGGATTCTCTCTCAGCAGACGGGCTGCGCAGTCTCCTTCCTAGTGCTTGTTTGAATGAAGTACTCCAGTACTAAGTTACTCTGAAGTTCCTCCTGTCAGATGTTCCCAAGAACCTCACTTGCACGGCAGACAGCTGTAGCCTCTCTCGGGGAATCCCTTCTCTGAGTCCTGGCTCTCTATCCAAGCTGCTCTTGTGCCTCAAGTCTTAGATGAGAGCAAGGCATTTACAGCCCTCCTACTCCTCTGGTATCTGTTGTAGGACCGTAAGTGTCCGTACAACCGTGGAGACCAGGTTCCAGTTCTTGCGCTCTCACTGCGAGGTAGCTCTCCTTTCCTAGCTCAACCTCCAACAGCTCTCTACACGTCTGCACACTTCACCCTCCACAGACTAACTAACTTCCCCTTCCTCCTGTCCCTCAGAGGGCACTCCTCCCCTTAATCCTGGTTCAGAATTCCCCCTGCTGGCCTGGAGTGGAACTGTGTTGCATGTATGGATTGACTGTGAGAGAGACCCATCATTGCCACCAAGCCTGGCATTACCCTCCCCTGAAGGAAGGCAAAGCCACTGTGGCGACCATACTCTTGGGGGTGCCACATAAACATAATTTAAGCTCATGATTATTGGACCAAATCACACAGAAACAATGCAAACAGCAAATTCTATTATCAAGATTTCCAAGAATTCCCAATTTCTTAACTTTTCGGCTATTAAACCAGTTTTCAAAGAAAAGTGGAAGTCATTTTATGTTGTTCCAGAATACCGATGTAAACCCTCATTTAGGAAATGGCCAATATTTAGGAAAACATAGAATCTGAGCTAAGTGAAATAGATCTATCATTGCAGGGGTTTGAGAAGGATAGTAATTTTGCAGAGTGAAGTCAGAAAATGCTGAGCTTAACTGAAGAGGCAGAAAGTGAAAAGAGAATTCAAAGAGAAAAAAAAACTAAAAATATATGTGATATCAGAAAGTCTATGGTGTAAGCAGCCATGACATTGAAGCATAAATTTGAGTAAACAACTTAAACAGACACATAAGTGTACAATACTCTGCTGTAGACAGGTTCCCCAAAAGCCAGATGGACAAACACAGCAAAGTCCCCAAATACAAGGCAAAAGACACAGGGAAATTCACAAGCAAATGAGATTCCTTTTCTGTTGGATGACATGGGCATATGGGGGAGTAAGAACACAACGCTCCAAATATTGATGGAGAAAATACCGAAAGATGATTTGGGAAAAGAACCAGCACAAGAAGTCTGTATATGAATTATTAATCTGCAGAAATATGTACATTCTAGGAATCATGCTAGTGTCCTGGAGGACTTAATTGTGCATTGACTGCAAATATAGAAAAATCATATACATAAATGTTTATATATGTAATACATAAGCATATATTATTTTTACGAATATATAAATTGGTGTATAAAAATGTTTGCCAAAAGAATCACATCTAAATTGTAATGGTCTATAGAATCCATGAATGTACTATTTTAGAACAGGCATTTTTGGTTCCAATTCATTAAAGCTATAATGCCCAAAAAGTGACATAAAAACTTTGAAAAGTCTTAAACTTTTGCATCTTTAGTGTTTTCATGCCTTTTTTTTAACCAGCTCTGCCAAAATAGGCAGAGATGGGGTGTGACAGGGGCAAGGTGTGAAAACACAGTTTGTCTAATTCATGACAAGCTATGGCAATCCGTATTCAAGAAATCTCAGGCTAGTCCTTGATTGGAATAGGATTTCTATCAAAGTGCCCGGTGGTGCATGCTGCATGTCAGATGCTCCAGATGCATGAAGAGTAGTGTTGAGCGATACCGTTCGATACCCAAAAATATTGTATCGGATGGTATCGCCCGATACGAAAAAAATATCGGGTATCGCCGATTCCGATACCGGAAGTCCCATTCAAGTCAATGGGACTTCCGGTATCGGAATTAAAAAAAGCCCTTTATTTCCTTGTTGGCTAATTCTACATAATTGAAAACAATTAAGAATCATGTAGAATGTATTGTGGGAGGTGGAGGAGACATTAAAAGCATAGTGGTTTATTCAAATCACATGGCATAGCATTAATTCCAATTTTTTTTTTCAATACATTCGGAGTTAAAAAGATATTGACTATGTTAACCTTTTTTATATTTTGTCAGATATGTATGTTTCACAACTTCCATGCTCTTCACCTTCTTTTGCACTTTCTCCTTCATGATCCGCAGCAGTAGCATTTTTTTCATCAACTTTTTCTTCACCTTATTCATCTTCTTCTTCATCTTCTTCCCATTAATTTTTTTTTCCATTCTTCATATTCTTCTTATTCAGCTATTATTAATTTTAATATGCTATTTCTTCATCTTCTTCCTATTCTTCTTTGTCTTCATTTTCTTATGGTGACAGGCATTCCTGTAGTACTTATCTATAAAAGTTATAAGATTACACCTTACGTTCTGCCTGTCACTAAAGATTTACAACAGGATTTGTCCCGTTCAGTTTGGCCTGCAGCAGCAGGCATTTTCCAGGGGCACCACGAGGAGGAACGGACTCACCCCCATTTACTGCTTAGTCTTCTTCTGCTTATAATTTTGATTTCTTCTATGCTGATTTTTAGTCTTATGCTTAATGTTCTTCTGCTTTCTGTTCTTCTGCTTTTGCTTCTTCTGCTTCTTGTTCTTCTGTCTTTTGTTCTGTATCTTGGTGGTTGTCTTCATGTTCTTTGTCCTCTTGGTCTTATTATTTAGGGTCATATTTCTGGTCTTCTTTGGTGTGGTCTTCAGGGTCGTCGTCATCAGGGTCGTCGTCATGGAGATCAATAAGGATTACCAAAGACAATTTCAAAAAGCTTGATCTTGGAAATGTAGCAGAAGGTACAAGAAGGCTGAGAAACTGGCGAGAACCAGCAGACAGTGCTGGCACCCGGATGGGTAGCAGAAGGAACAAGAGCCAATGGCACTACCGAGGACCAACTGACGGTGCTGGACCACGGTTACTAAGCAGAAGGTACCTGTGCTAAAAAGCACTACCAAGGACCAGCTGACGGTGCTGGACCTCGGATACCGAGATGGAGGCACCTAGGCCAAAGGCTGTGGCGAGAACCAGCAGACAGTGCTGGCACCCAGATGAGTAGCAGAAGGAACAAGAGCTAATGGCACTACCGAGGACCAACTGACGGTGCTGGACCACGGTTACTAAGCAGAAGGTACCTGTGCTAAAAAGCACTACCAAGGACCAGCTAACGGTGCTGGACCTCGGATACCGAGATGGAGGCACCTAGGCCAAAGGCTGTGGCGAGAACCAGCAGACAGTGCTGGCACCCGTATGGGTAGCAGAAGGAACAAGAGCCAATGGCACTACCGAGGACCAACTGATGGTGCTGGACCACGGTTACTAAGCAGAAGGTACCTGTGCTAAAAAGCACTACCAAGGACCAGCTGACGGTGCTGGACCTCGGATACCGAGATGGAGGCACCTAGGCCAAAGGCTGTGGCGAGAACCAGCAGACAGTGCTGGCACCTGGATGGGTAGCAGAAGGAACAAGAGCCAATGGCACTACCGAGGACCAACTGACGGTGCTGGACCACGGTTACTAAGCAGAAGGTACCTGTGCTAAAAAGCACTACCAAGGACCAGCTGACGGTGCTGGACCTCGGATACCGAGATGGAGGCACCTAGGCCAAAGGCTGTGGCGAGAACCAGCAGACAGTGCTGGCACCCGGATGGGTAGCAGAAGGAACAAGAGCCAATGGCACTACCGAAGACCAACTGACGGTGCTGGACCACGGTTACTAAGCAGAAGGTACCTGTGCTAAAAAGCACTACCAAGGACCAGCTGACGGTGCTGGACCTCGGATACTGAGATGGAGGCACCTAGGCCAAAGGCTGTGGCGAGAACCAGCAGACAGTGCTGGCACCCGGATGGGTAGCAGAAGGAACAAGAGCCAATGGCACTACCGAGGACCAACTGACGGTGCTGGACCACGGTTACTAAGCAGAAGGTACCTGTGCTAAAAAGCACTACCAAGGACCAGCTGACGGTGCTGGACCTCGGATACTGAGATGGAGGCACCTAGGCCAAAGGCTGTGGCGAGAACCAGCAGACAGTGCTGGCACCCGGATGGGTAGCAGAAGGTACCCATTCAAAGCAAAGTAGCCAGGCCGCAAGCCGGCCGCAGTTACCGAAACCCACAATCCTACAGGGGGTCCATGTCCCATTGGCACTACGGATCCAGCCTTCAGTGCCAGTTCTCGCAGCCCACATAGGAGTCACCTAAACTGCAGGCACCATAGAGTCGGCTAACCCGGTCGCAAGACGACAGGACAACGGATTGGTGGCATAGTGACCTTGACACTACCCGGAAACAGCAGGCGTGCTGAAAACAGGCTGGGCAACAGGGAGTACCCGTGCCAAAGACACTGCCGAGAACCAGCTGACGGTGCTGGAACCCAGATGGGTAGCAAAAGCTACAAGAGCCAATGGCACTACCGAGGAATAGCTGACGGTGCTGGACCACGGTTACTAGGTACCTGTGCTAGAAAGCACTACCAAGGACCAGCTGACGGTGCTGGACTTCAGATACCAAGATGGAGGCACCTAGGCCAAAGGCTCTGGCGAGAACCAGCAGACAGTGCTGGAACCCGGGTGGGTAGCAGAAGGTACCCATTCAAAGCAAAGTAGCCAGGCCGCAAGCCGGCCGCAGTTACCGAAACACACAGTCCTACAGGGGGTCCATGTCCCATTGGCACTACGGATCCAGCCTTCAGTGCCAGTTCCCGCAGCCCACATAGGAGTCACCTAAACTGCAGGCACCGTAGAGTCGGCTAACCCAGCCGCAAAACGACAGGACAACGGATTGGTGGCATAGTGACCTTGACACTACCCGGAAACAGCAGGCGTGCTGAAAACAGGCTGGGCAACAGGGAGTACCCGTGCCAAAGACACTGCCGAGAACCAGATGACGGTGCTGGAACCCAGATGGGTAGCAAAAGCTACAAGAGCCAATGGCACTACCGAGGAACAGCTGACGGTGCTGGACCACGGTTACTAGGTACCTGTGCTAGAAAGCACTACCAAGGACCAGCTGACGGTGCTGGACCTCGGATACCGAGATGGAGGCACCTAGGCCAAAGGCTGTGGCGAGAACCAGCAGACAGTGCTGGCACCCGGATGGGTAGCAGAAGGTACCCATTCAAAGCAAAGTAGCTAGGCCGCAAGCCGGCCGCAGTTACCGAAACCCACAGTCCTACAGGGGGTCCATGTCCCATTGGCACTACGGATCCAGCCTTCAGTGCCAGTTCCCGCAGCCCACATAGGAGTCACCTAAACTGCAGGCACCGTAGAGTCGGCTAACCCGGCCGCAAGACGACAGGACAACGGATTGGTGGCATAGTGACCTTGACACTACCCGGAAACAGCAGGCGTGCTGAAAACAGGCTGGGAACAGGGAGTACCCGTGCCAAAGACACTGCCGAGAACCAGCTGACGGTGCTGGAACCCAGATGGGTAGCAAAAGCTACAAGAGCCAATGGCACTACCGAGGAACAGCTGACGGTGCTGGACCACGGTTACTAGGTACCTGTGCTAGAAAGCACTACCAAGGACCAGCTGACGGTGCTGGACCTTGGATACCGAGATGGA
Organism: Dendrobates tinctorius; assembly: GCF_039654945.1. NCBI lineage: Eukaryota > Metazoa > Chordata > Amphibia > Anura > Dendrobatidae > Dendrobates > Dendrobates tinctorius. The sequence goes on along the minus strand of NW_027361910.1, from coordinate 10,197,944 downwards.
GGCACCTAGGCCAAAGGCTGTGGCGAGAACCAGCAGACAGTGCTGGCACCCGGATGGGTAGCAGAAGGTACCCATTCAAAGCAAAGTAGCCAGGCCGCAAGCCGGCCGCAGTTACCGAAACACACAGTCCTACAGGGGGTCCATGTCCCATTGGCACTACGGATCCAGCCTTCAGTGCCAGTTCCCGCAGCGCACATAGGAGTCACCTAAACTGCAGGCACCGTAGAGTCGGCTAACCCGGCCGCAAGACGACAGGACAACGGATTGATGGCATAGTGACCTTGACACTACCCGGAAACAGCAGGCGTGCTGAAAACAGGCTGGGCAACAGGGAGTCCCCGTGCCAAAGACACTGCCGAGCACCAACTGGCATTGTTGGAGCCCAGGGACAATCATGGTGTAGGCCGAGGTCTACTTGGTGGTAGTTTTAGATTGTTTGTAGGCTACAACAGACTGTCAACGTGCTCCAATTAGGCATCTGTCTCCACAGGATTTCACGTGACCACCAACACCGCCAGTTTATGCGTACAGCAGCCGTCAGCCCAATCCACACGTGTTCCTGTGTTACTGGGGTTCTGTAATGTCAGCAGATCCCCTGATGTGTGTCTGCCACTGTCTCCTGCTCTGTCCACATTCCCACCGCTTGCAATACTAGAGACAGAGTGGAGACAGAGGCCAAATCAGAGAATGTTTAAATCTGAAGTAGTTACAATTTGGAGGCAGCAGCACTTTGCCCTCCACACAGCAGGGGATCAGCTGACGTTACCGACCCCCAATTTCACATGAACAAGTGTTTTTTTCTGTGTGGACAGCACTTCCGAGCAACAAGTGACGATGTTGGAGCCCAGGGATAGTCATTTAGTAGGCTGAGGCCTACTTGGAGGCAGTTTAAGATAAGACGTTGTTTGAATTTGGAGGCAGCAGCAGTTTGCCCTCCACACAGCAGGGGATCAGCTGACGTTACTGACCCCCACTTTCACATGAACGAGTGTGTTTTTCTGTGTGGACAGCACTTCCGAGCAACAACTGACGATGTTGGAGCCCAGGGATAGTCATTTTGTAGGCTGTGGCCTACTTGGAGGCAGTTTAAGATAAGACGTTGTTTGAATTTGGAGGCAGCAGCAGTTTGCCCTCCACACAGCAGGGGATCAGCTGACGTTACTGACCCCCACTTTCACATGAACGAGTGTGTTTTTCTGTGTGGACAGCACTTCCGAGCACCAACTAGCGTTGTTGGAACCCAGGGACAATCAGGGTGCAGGCCGAAGCCTACTAGGAGCCAGGTGTAAAGCTGAGGTATTTTGACTTTGGAGGGAGCAGGACACTTTGCCCTCCACACAGCAGGGGATCAGCCGACGTTACCGACCCCCACTTTCACATGAACAAGTGTTTTTTTTCCTGTGTGGACAGCATTTCCGAGCAACAACTAACGATGTTGGAGCCCAGGGATAGTCATTTTGTAGGCTGAGGCCTACTTGGAGGCAGTTTAAGATAAGACGTTGTTTGAATTTGGAGGCAGCAGCAGTTTGCCCTCCACACAGCAGGGGATCAGCTGACGTTACCGAACCCCACTTTCACATGAACGAGTGTGTTTTTCTGTGTGGACAGCACTTCCGAGCACCAACTAGCGTTGTTGGAGCCCAGGGAGAACCAGGGTGCAGGCCGAGGCCTACTTGGTGGCAGTTTTAGATTGTTTGTAGGCTACAACAGACTGTCAACGTGCTCCAATTAGGCATCTGTCTCCACTCTGTTTCCAGGATTTCACGTGACCACCAACACCGCCAGTTTATGCGTACAGCAGCCGTCTACCCAATCCACACGTGTTCCTGAGTTACTGGGGTTCTGTAATGTCAGCATATCCCCTGATGAGTGTCTGCCACTGTCTCCTGCTCTGTCCACATTCTCACCGCTTGCAGTGGGAAGGTGGACAGCACAGGAGACAGTGGCGGACACATATTGGGGGATCTGCTGACGATGCAGAACCCCAGTAACACAGGAACACGTGTGGAATGCGTGGACGGCAACTGTGAGCAGGAACTGGCGGTGTTGGAGGTCAGGGGAAATACTAGAGACAGAGTGGAGACAGAGGCCAAATCAGAGAATGTTTAAATCTGAAGTAGTTACAATTTGGAGGCAGCAGCACTTTGCCCTCCACACAGCAGGGGATCAGCTGACGTTACCGAACCCCACTTTCACATGAACGAGTGTTTTTTTCTGTGTGGACAGCACTTCCGAGCACCAACTAGCGTTGTTGGAGCCCAGGGAGAACCAGGGTGCAGGCCAAGGCCTACTAGGAGCCAGGTGTAAATCGGAGTTATTTTGACTTTGGAGGCAGCAGCAGTTTGCCCTCCACACAGCAGGGGATCAGCTGACGTTACCAAACCCCACTTTCACATGAACGAGTGTTTTTTTCTGTGTGGACAGCACTTCCGAGCACCAACTAGCGTTGTTGGAGCCCAGGGAGAACCAGGGTGCAGGCCGAGGCCTACTTGGTGGCAGTTTTAGATTGTTTGTAGGCTACAACAGACTGTCAACGTGCTCCAATTAGGCATCTGTCTCCACTCTGTTTCCAGGATTTCACGTGACCACCAACACCGCTAGTTTATGCGTACAGCAGCCGTCTACCCAATCCACACGTGTTCCTGAGTTACTGGGGTTCTGTAATGTCAGCATATCCCCTGATGAGTGTCTGCCACTGTCTCCTGCTCTGTCCACATTCCCACCGCTTGCAGTGGGAAGGTGGACAGCACAGGAGACAGTGGCGGACACATATTGGGGGATCTGCTGACGTTACAGAACCCCAGTAACACAGGAACACGTGTGGAATGCGTGGACGGCAACTGTGAGCAGGAACTGGCGGTGTTGGAGGTCAGGGGAAATACTAGAGACAGAGTGGAGACAGAGGCCAAATCAGAGAATGTTTAAATCTGAAGTAGTTACAATTTGGAGGCAGCAGCACTTTGCCATACACACAGCAGGGGATCAGCTGACGTTACCGAACCCCACTTACACATGAGCGAGTGTTTTGTCTGTGCGGACAGCACTTCTGAGCACCAACTGGCGGTGTCGGAGCCCAGGGAAAATCAGGTAGTAGGCCGAGGCCTACTTGGAGCCAGGTGTAAATCTGAGTTTGTTTGACTGTGGAGGGAGCAGGACACTTTGCCATACCCACAGCAGGGGATCAGCTGACATTACCGAACCCCACTTACACATGAGCGAGTGTTTTGTCTGTGCGGACAGCACTTCTGAGCAACAACGGGCGGTGTCGGAGCCCAGGGAAAATCAGGTAGTAGGCCGAGGCCTACTTGGTGGCAGTTTGCGATTGTTTCTAGACTACTACTAACTGTCAACGTACTCCAATTAGGCCTCTGTCTTCACTCTGTTTCGAGTATTTCCTCTGGCTTCCAACCACGCCAGTTGCTGCTCTGAAATGCCGTCTGCACAACCCACACTTGTTCCTGTGTTACTGGGGTTCTGTAACAGCAGCTTCTCCCTAGAGGTGAGTCAGGCAATGTCTCCTGCTCTGTCCACATTTCCACTACAAGTAGTGGGAATGTAGACAAAGCAGGAGACATTGCCGTGCTCACCTCTGGAGATGAGCAGATGTTACAGGACCCAGGTAACACAGGAACAAGTGTGGATTGTGCAGACGGCACTTGAGAGCAGAAACAGGCGGTGTTGTAGGCCGGAGGAAATACTCGAAACAGAGTGGAGACAGAGGGCAAATCAGAGAACATATTAAATCAGAGGTAGTCAGAAGTTGTAGGCAGCAGGAGAGTTTGCCGTACACACAGCAGGGGATCAGCTGACGTTACCGAACCCCACTTACACATGAGCGAGTGTTTTGTCTGTGCGGACAGCACTTCTGAGCACCAACTGGCGGTGTCGGAGCCCAGGGAAAATCAGGTAGTAGGCCGAGGCCTACTTGGAGCCAGGTGTAAATCTGAGTTTGTTTGACTGTGGAGGGAGCAGGACACTTTGCCATACCCACAGCAGGGGATCAGCTGACGTTACCGAACCCCACTTACACATGAGCGAGTGTTTTGTCTGTGCGGACAGCACTTCTGAGCAACAACGGGCGTTGGTGTAGCCCAGGAAATAAAGTTCAGGTCATAGAAACATGAACACAACAGGAGACCTGGATCCTGTTGCCAGCCAATTATTTATTCTGGAAGAGGACTGGCAAATTCAGGTGAGATCCAGGCCTTGTTCATTTTCAGAAAAGTAAGCCGGTCAACATTATCGGCGGATAGTCGCGTGCCATGGTCTGTTACCACACCACCTGCAGCACTAAAGACACGTTCCGATAATACACTGGCAGCAGGGCAAGCCAGCACCTCCAATGCATACTGGCTAAGCTCTGGCCATGTATCCAGCTTAGAGACCCAATACTTGAACGGGGAAGAGCCGTCTGGGAGAACACTAACAGGGCACGACAAGTAGTCTGTCACCATCTGACGGAAACGTTGCCTCCTGCTGACTGGAGCCGTCTGTGATGGTGTAGCCGTTTGTGGCGGTCCCACAAAACTTTTCCACATTTGGGCCATACTGGCCTTGCCTTGTCCTGCGGCACTGCCTCTGCTACCTCTTTGTGCAGAGCTTCCTCCACTGCCTCTACCCACATGACTGCTTTGAAAAGCACTACCAGCAACACTTGCGGGGGGAATGGAGAACATGATGGCCTGCACAAGTGTTTCTTGGTACTCCCGCATTTTTCGCTCCCGGTTCAACTGTGGTATGAGGCTTTGTAAGTTGTCCCGGTAGCGAGGATCTAGGAGGGTGTACACCCAATAATCAGCCGTGTGGAGAATGTTGGCGATGCGGCGGTCATTTAACAAGCACTGCAGCATGAAATCAACCATGTGCTGCAGACTGCCAACTGGACCGGAAACGCTGTCCCCAGCTTGAGGCAGCATCTCTGCCTGCTCAGCATCACCCCACCCTCGCTGTGTACACACTGACTACTAGAGCCTTGTGTACCTCCCTCCTCTGGAGAGATGTGTTCCTCCTCCTCCATTGACTCCTCGTCATCCTCCTCACTAAGTGTCCCCTGCCTGGGCCTTTGTGTGGAAGCACGTTGCGCAGACTTGCCAGAAGCAGATGGCATTTCTGACTGCTCTTCCTCGACCTCTTCAAAAACCTCCTCACTTAGTGCTTGTAAGGTTTTTTGAAGCAGACAGATGAGGGGGACAGTCATGCTGATTAGTGCATCATCTGCACTGGCCATCCGCGTGGAGTCATCGAAGGCACGCAAAACTTGGCAGATGTCCCTCATAGTGGCCCACTCAGTGGTGGTGAAGTGTGTCTGGCGCACAGTGCGACTTGTTTGCGCCTGATGCTGCTGGTACTCCATCACTGCTGCCTGCTGCTCACACAACCGCTCCAACATATGTAACGTTGAATTCCACCTGGTGGGTAGGTCACATATGATGCGATGTTCCGGAAGGCGGAATCGGCGCTGCAGAGCAGCAAGGCGCGATCTTGCCGTGCTGGAACGCCGCAAGTGAGCGCACTCTATGCGGACCTTGTGCAGCAGTGCATCAAGATCCGGATAGTCCCTCAGAAAGCTCTGCACGACCAAATTGAGCACGTGTGCCAGACATGGTATGTGAGTGAGGTTGCCTAGGCCCAGAGCTGCCACTAGATTTCGGCCATTGTCACTCACTACCAAACCTGGCTGGAGATTCGCTGCCACAAACCACACATCGCTCTCCTGCTTGATGGCATTCCAGATCTCCTGTGCTGTGTGGCTCCGATTCCCCAAAGAAATTAATTTAAGGACGGCCTGTTGACGTTTGGCCACACCTGTGCTCATATCTGGCCTAACAGGCTCAAGCAGTGCTGATTCCGAGGAACTAGAGTAGGAGGAGGACTCAATATGTACAGACTGCATTCCTGCAATCCTTGGAGTTGGTAGAATACGTACAGAGCCACTCTCCAGATCTGTACCCTGCTCCACAACATTGACCCAATGGGCAGTGAGGGAAAGGTATCGTCCCTGTCCATGGCTACTGGTCCACGCATCGGTGGTCAGGTGGACCTTGCTACTGACGGCATTTAGTAGCGCATTTTTAATTTTTCCCTCCACATGCTTTTGCAGGGCAGGGACGGCTTACCTGCTGAAATAAAAGCGGCTGGGCACATTGTATTGTGGAACTGCCAATGACATAAAGTTCCGGAAGGTGTCAGTCTCCACCAGCCTGAATGACAGCATCTCAAGGGCCAGTAGTTTGGCAATGCCGGCATTCAGAGCCAGTGCTCGGGGATGGTTTGCCGAGTATGGTCGCTTTTTCTCCCATGCCTGTGCTACCGATTGCTGGTGAGTGGCCTGGGAGTGTGCTGATGACTGCGAACGTGGTTCAGTGGGTGGAATTTCACTGGGTCTCTGGACAACAGTGGCAGTGGTTCTTCCATGGCGTTCCAGTGAGGAAGCCGAACCAGCTGTGTGTGAGCTGGAGGTAGAGGCCCCAACACGAGCTGAAGAGGTGGTAGGTGCTGCTGAAGGTTGGCCTACATCTTCAGTGTGTCTGTGTAACTCCACCTTGTGCTTGGTACGCACATGTTTCCACATATTTGTGGTATTGAGGTTGGTCACATTTTTCCCTCGTTTCACTTTCTGATGACACAGCTTGCATTTGACAAAGCAAATGTCATCTGCAACTGTGTCAAAAAAAGACCACGGACTGCAAGTCCTGGGAGCGCCCGTTTTGTGTTTTGGAAGAGGATTGCTCCTCACGGGTGCCAAAGTGGAGGCTACAGGCAACCAAGTCTGCCCCCGCCCTCTCCCTCCTCTTTTGGCCGTTCGGGGAATCTCTTCCTCAGAGCTGCTCCCACCACCTTCCTGTGGCTGACGTCATGATGGGTCAAGGACCTCATCATCTCCACTCCCCTCTTCAAGCACTGGCTGGTCCTGGGCTGTCTCGCCAGCACCGTACGCACCAGAAATTGGCAACTGAGTCTCATCATCATCAGATGAGCACTGAGGTGTGCTGACAATAGGCACTGGCCCACCCGCCTCTTCAGATTCAGAGGGACAAAGCAGTTGCGCATCACTGCATACTCCCTCTTCTTCACGCTCTAGAATTCTGCTTGGCTGGCCACCTCTTTCCAAGCCAACAGATTCTGAGAACAGAAGTAAAGATTGAGATGGCTCCTGTCCAGGGCTCTCAGACTGCCTGGGCAATTTGGCAGGTGGTGAAGAGACAGATGGTTGCTCTTCAGTGCTCTGGCCTTGGGAGGATGCGGAAGTCATTGAAGTGGATGTGTCAGCTGCCATCCATCCGACAACAGCTTCAATTTGTTCGTCACGCAGCAGTGGGGTACGGCGAGGTCCTACAAAGCTGCGCATGAAGGACTGTTGCCTGGTAAAAGTGGGGGATGCCGGGTCACTGGTGGCCGCAGCAGACACCGAATCCCCACGTCCTCTCCCTGCTGAATCCCCCCGTCCTCTCCCTGCTGAAACTCCACGGCCACGACCACGTGCCTTACTCCCTGCCTTCTTCATCTTGGTAGACTGATAAAGATAGGCAGAAAAGTAAAAAAGGGGTGGCTTAGTGTTCTTATTCCTGAACACCTGCTAACCAGTATAAGAAACACTAATTTGGCTAAGAGTGTGTGTACTACACTTTAATATGATCTAATGTGGCCTAGACAACTGTAAAGTGGAGTGTTTGGTGAACTTTATTTCCTTTTTTTTGGGGGGTGGGGGGAAGAAAAGGATGTGACCAAAGTTTGAAAGCTATAGTATCACAAACTTTTTGGAGCGATTACAATGCAGGAAGCTAACCTACAATGCAATTGATGAGGCTCCAAAAAATAGGGTGATACTAGCCTGGCTGGCCCTGAAGGGCACAAGCCAGCAAAAAGGCTCCTCTATCTAATCCTATATAGTGTTTGCAACCAACCAATGACAATGGATGCGGTTGGAAGCACACTAATATAGGAGCAAAAATCTGGCTAAATTAGCTGCAAAAAAAGGACGATGTATGAGGCAGTGACGCACCCTGAGCGGACTACAGCTAGCGGTGGCTGTAGAACACACTGCAACATGAGCTGCACTCACACACAGAGAGACCTATCAGACAGCCAAAAACAGTGCAGAGAAATGGGCTATAGCACTGAAAGGCTGCTGAAAGGCTCCGCTGTCCACTCCTTTAGTGTTTGCAACCAACGTATATGGATACGTATGGAAGCACACTATACAGGAGAAAAAAAAAGCAGCAATAAAAGAAAAATGTGTATGAGGCAGAGACACACGCTGGGCGGCCTACAAGCAGACGTGCCTGCAGGACACACTACACAGCGTGGGTCTGCACTCACACAGCCCTTGCAGACAGCTGTGAAAACAGCGCTGCCTGGGAAAAGCAAGCTACAGTGGTGGTTTATGTAGCCTGGGTTAAGCACTATATGTGTTTTGAGAATTGCTATTTCTAACTGTCCCTCACAGTCTTCAACAGCAGCCTGTCCCTAACTGAATTCACAGCAGAGTGACCAGAAATGGCGGCTGCAGCGGTTTTTATAGTGCATCATGACATCATTTCAGCAGCCAATCACAGCCATGCCAGTAGTTAACATGCCTACATGCCTAACAGGATGTGCCCACACTTCTGAGGATCCCCATTGGCTGAATCAAATCGAGCGGGCTCCTAGCATTATGGGAACTTCCGATTCCGGTATTCGATATGAAAAAAGTATCGGAACTAAGTATCAGAATTACGATACAGCTAATATCGGCCGATACCCGATACTTGCGGTATCGGAATGCTCAACACTAATGAAGAGGCATGCACCTCTTTATGAATCAGGAGTGTCTGACTCCAACACCCCTCATTTTCTCCCTGATCTAAATGAATAGGGGCCTTTACATTACACTGATGGGAGAGAATAAGAGGCGAGATTGGATTTTATGTCTAATTTCATCTCTATTGTTTAAACTGCTATCTTTGCTCCTTAGCCCTTGATCATATATTTGAAAGCATATTAGTTGCTAAAAAAGTATGTTTAAGTCCTACTTCCTAGAAATGTACAAAATTGTGTGTCAACAATAGATTTTGGGCAAAGTTTTCACGAACCTTTCAGCTTTTTGGACCAAATGTACTTGGTGTCATGCTTCTGCTATGCTGGTAGATGCAAGATCCACTAGATGGCAGCAGAGTGGGGGGAGGACTGCATACAGCAAGAGCAGACCTGCAGTGCAGTAACAAGGCTGCCAGCAACTGGCAGCAGAATAGTCAAACAAGCCAGGTTGATATAAGTTTGTAGCATAGTTCCAAAGGAATGAACAAACACAGAGTCAGAAGCAAGCCAAATGGGTAAGTACCAGTCAGGAGCAGATATGCCAAAGACAAGAGACAAAAAGCAGGTCGGGGTCCAAGCCAAGTCAGATACCAGGGAGTCCTAAACATGAAAGGGAAACGCTGAGTCGGGACGGGGAGTGGGGGACACACAGACACAGGCAAGTCAGCAACAACAGTAGGACAAATCAGGGTATTACCAGATTCAGATACTCACGCCGAAGGGAGAAAATATAACTAACATGGCCTGCAGGACGCAGCAGGAAGAAATAGCAAAGCTGAATCCAAAATGATGCCAGGCAAAGTTAACTCTTGACATGATCAACCCAGGAAAAGGGTAGACAGGACTCAAAACATAGACTGGATCATGGCACTTGGATTGTTTCTGAAAATGTTGTTTTTTGATGAAAGAGTGCAAAAGCCATCAAACCACGTCATGTTGTACCTAAATATGGATGGTATCTAAACACTAATGTTCTACCTCTCTATGTGCCAAACCAAGCCTCATCTCAGTGCGGATATGAAAGAAATCCAAGTCTAGCTCGCAATTAAAACCTTTGTGGGAAAGGTGGGTGGATAAAAGTTCTGAGCTCTGAAAGGAGCCTCACCCCAATATGTACTGCAAAAAAGAAATAATAGGAAACATACACATACACGATGCGTGAGCACATTAATGAACTCTATTATTGCTGTAAGCGGTAAAATCCCAAGGTACTTACTTAGTTAGCGGTTTTCTGTCAAAGAGCCATGCAACAATGTCAAGGTGTACCTTAACCGCTTATTGACATGCGCCGGGAGTTGCGTTCCCTCAAACCGCCGTATATATACAATGCCGCGATCGCACAGGCTCTCGCTGAGCGCCACTGCAATCAGGAGCGGTTGTCAACTGTATATGAGAGCTGACACCCTGCAGAAATGCCCACGATCGGTGCCATCACCGATTGCGGATGTTTAACCTCTGTGATGCCACTGTCAATAGTGACAGCGACATAGGGGGAGCATCGCAGAGGGAGTGAGCTCCCTGTGTAATCCCATCGGCACAACGTGATATGGTTGCATTGTGCCGATGGTCTCCATGGTGACCCATGGGGTCCTTCAGGGTCCTCCAGGGAAGGTAACCAGTGAGCAAGTGCTAAGAGCAGGAGCTGACATGCCTACATCCTGCCTGTCATATGCTGATCTGATGCCCTGCAGTGTAGTGTAGAAGCATTGTAGAGTGTCAGATCAGCAATCTGTCAGTGGGAATATGATGTGCAAAAGTAGAACAATGTAAAAGTAAAAAAATATAAAATTTTTTGCACATATTAAAAAATCTCCAAATAAAAAAATGAAAAATATTTAATAAATAAATGCATTTAAGCAAAAAAAATCAACCTATAAAATTGTTACACTAGTTAACCCTTTCAGTGAACACCAAAAAAAGGAAAAAACGATGCTTTATCATCATACCACCGAAAAAAAAGTGTAATAAAGCGTGATTAAAAAAAGTAAATTAAAAATTGGTACTGCTTAAAATGTCATCATGTCCCGCAAAAAACAAGCTCCATGCAGCTCAATTAGTGGAAAAATAAAAAAGTTATAGCTGTTGGAATAAAGCAATGCAAAAAGAATTATTTTTTTCTATAAAATAGTTTTTATTGTGTAAAACCACCAAAACATAAAAAATTATATAAATGTGGTATCACTGTAATCATACTGACCTGAAGAATAAAGCTGCATTACCAATTTTACCGCATGCATAAAAGTGTAACCCCACCCTCAAAAAAAAAAAATCCTGAATTGCTGATTTTTGTTCATTCTGCCTCCCAAGCATTCAAAAAATGCCATGTGCCCAAAAATGGTACCAATAAAAACGTCAACTCGTCCTACAAAAAAGAAGCTGTCACATTACTCTGTGGGCCCAAATATAGAAAAATTATAGCTGTCTAAATATGAGGATGCAAAAACTAGTTTTTGCAATAAAAAGCATCTTTTATTGTGTGACTGCTGCCAAACATAAAAACCAATATATATCTAGTATCACTGTAATTGCACCAACCATAAGATTTAGGCATTGTGAATGCCATAGGACCTGTGATCCGGCGCTGTCTGTATTTTTAGGCATGCATAAAAGCCACAGTTTAGTACACTGAAAAGGAGGACACTGCTGAACAGAGGCCAGACAGCGTCCAGAGTATCTCTGCTGCCTCTGTATAGTGAATGGATACCTTGGAGGTTTCATATATTTTGTCACACGGATATTTAGATGGAAACCCTGATGAAAGTGCCGGATAAATGTAATCCCAAATGTTTTTAAAATGTTACTGTAAAGGGGTCTTCCAAGCTGGGGTACCTCTTTCAGTACCACCCCGTGTTTTCGGAGGTCCGCTCTGCGTTGGCTGGAGTCTGAATGAATGACGCTGGCTGGAATCCCTGGGTTACATGGACGCATATAAAAGATCACTGCTTCTCCATGTATTTCCTGTCTGACAACACTTTTCTCACAGGACACAGAATATATATCACACAGATACAGAGGACCGGCCAATAGACAAGCGTCAGGCCAGACATGCATTACAAAAGCAGCAGGTTGCTGTAGCCTGCGTATGTTTACTGTGGGAATTACAAAGGTGGGGGGAGGGCGGACACTGCTGATACATTAGGGACATGCATCTCACATGGAACCTATTATATATACATATAACTGCACAACATATTCTGGGTGCTGAGTGGTTCTGTAACACGGCTCCCCCTTTTCAGCGACGCGATCGGCATACACAGTCTGATCCTCAACGGATCGGTTTGGGGATGACCGAAGTTTATGGGGTTGATACAAGTTCCGCTTGTCGACTTAGTCCATCGGCGTTACCATTTTGTTTGCCGGGTCTGTAGTGGATGGTGAAGTCCAGAGGTTGTAGGGCTAAACTCCACCGCAGCAATCTGGCGTTGTCTCCGGAGACCCGATTTAGCCAGACTAGGGGATTATGGTCCGTTAGGAGGGAAAACTGTCGTCCATACAAATATGGTTGCAACTTCTTGAGTGCCCATACTACCACCAGGCACTCCTTCTCAATGGCCGCATAGCTTACTTCACGGGGCAGTAGTTTCCGACTCAGGTAAGCTACCCGGTGTTCTTGGCCATCCGGCGTGACTTGGCTCAGTACTGCCCCCAATCCAAACATAGAAGCGTCTGTGTGAACAAGGAAACGTTTAGTCGGATCGGGTCCGGCCAAAACGGGTGTATTGGTGAGGGCGTCCTTTAGTTGGCGGAAGGCTTCCTCACACTCTGAGGTCCCTGGCGGGGTTGGTTCTTACGGGTCAGATCAGTGAGGGGCTTGGCTACGCTGCTGTAATTGGGAACGATTTTCCTGTAATACCCTGTCTGTCCCTAGAAATGCCATGACCTGGGTTTTAGTGCGTGGGATGGGCCATTTGGCTATTGCCTCAATCTTGGCTGGTTCTGGTCGCTGTTTCCCACTTCCCACCCAATGCCCTAAATACTGAACCTCTGCTTTGCCCACGTGACACTTGTTTGGGTTCAGAGTGATTCCAGCCTGGTGGATCCTGTCCAATACTGTCTCTAGGTGATTTAGATGCTCTTCCCATGTCGCACTGTAGATGGCGATGTCGTCCAGGTAGGCACAAGCATAGTCATGGAGACCATCCAGAAGCCGGTCAGCTTGCCTTTGGAAGGTCGCCGGGGCATTCTTCATCCCGAATGGCATAACTCGAAACTGGAATAAGCCGAACGGGGTGACAAATGCCGACTTGGGAATAGCGTCAGGACTAAGGGGAATCTGCCAGTAGCCTTTGCATAGATCGATGGTGGTCAAATACTTTGCCCCCGCCAGCCGGTCTAACAACTCATCCACACGCGGCATGGGATATGCATCCATCACTGTTTTCTCATTGAGCTTACGATAGTCTACACAAAACCATGTAGTCCCATCCTTCTTGGGCACTAACACTACGGGGGATGCCCAGGGACTATCTGACTTTTCAATGACCCCTAAACGCAGCATCTCTTGAATCTCTTGTCGCATCCCCTCTCGTACAGACTCAGGGACGCGGAAGGGGTTTTGTCGCAGGGGGGCCTGATCCTGGGTCTCAACCTTGTGTTGTGCCAGGCGAGTGCACCCTGGTCTCTCTGAAAACATCCTCTGTCACAGCCTCAACAACGCCTCCGCCTGCTGTCTCTCCCGGGGGCCTTTGTCTTTGCCCAAGTGTACCTGGTTCCATGTTTAAGACTGAGTCCTTTCCCCTAAGACATCCGGCAAGGGAAGTCTGGCTAAATCCTCTGCTTCAGGTGCACAGATGGCCACTACCTCTTCAGGGCGCTCCCGGTAGGGCTTCAGCATATTCACGTGGAACATGCGGATAACCCTGGGGTCGTTACAATCGGCGACATTATAGGTTGTATCGGCTATTTTCCCCACTACCTGGTAGGGCCCCTGCCATGCAGCTTGAAACTTATTCTGCTTAGTAGGCTCTAACACCAGGACCTTCTGTCCTATTTCCAAAGTGCGCTCTCTGGCCCTCCGATCGTACCATATGCGCTGGCGCCGCTGGGTCGCCTGCATGTTCTCACGTACAGCCTGAGTCAGCTCCTGTAGGTGGTCCCTGAATTCCAGCACATAGGGTACAATAGGTACCCCTTCTATGAGGCTCTCCCCTTCCCAGTGTTCCAGCACTAAGTCTAGGGGTCCCCTTACCCGTCTCCCATATACCAGCTTGAACGGGGAGAACCCCGTGGATTCTTGGGGCACCTCCCGATAGGCAAACAGGAGGTGTGGCAAGAATTTCTCCCAGTCCCTGTAGGTCCTGGTAAAAGTCCCAATGAGCTGTTTTAATGTCCCGTTAAAGCGTTCACACAACCCATTGGTTTGCGGGTGGTATGGGGCGCTTCTAATGGACTTTACGCCGCACAGCTTCCACAGTTGGTTGGTCACCTCTGCTGTAAACTGGGTACCCTGGTCCGAGATAATCTCCCGCGGAAATCCAACCCGTGAGAAAACCTGGAGCAGGGCGGCCACCACCGTCTCTGCCAGTATGTTAGGTAACGCAACCGCCTCTGGATACCGTGTGGCATAATCTACCACTGTCAATATATACTTTTTCCCGGACGGACTGGGTTTGGCTAACGGCCCTATCAGATCGACCGCTACTCAGCTAAATGGTTCCTCCACAATGGGGAGGGGCGTAATCTGGCCTTGCATCGATCCCTCTCTTGCCAATGCGCTGACAACTGTCACAGGTCTGGCAGTACTGACGAACATCATAGGTTACCCCTGGCCAAAAGAAGTTTTGTGTCAGACGATGCCTGGTGCGACTGATGCCGAAGTGCCCGGCCAAGGGTATATCATGAGAGATTCGCAGTAACTCCTGCCTATACTTCTTGGGAACTACCAGCTGTTGTTTCATAGTGGGGCTCGTCCCTGTGTGGTGCTGCTCTGTGATCCGGTAGAGGAGTCCCTGCTTCCATACAAACTGTTCCCCTTCCAGTACCCCTCTCCCCTCCTGTGCCTTCCCACGATATCCCTATAATGAAGGATCCTCAAGTAACTCCCTCTTAAATTCATCTGTGGTGGCCCACGAAATGTGTCTGGCTATGGGAATACGTGTAGGGCTGGAATGCCTTACCTGGGCCTCTGAGTGTGATTCCGCCTCCGCAGCTCGAGCTTGTCTCCGGGTGGTCACAGGATATGTCTCAGCCAGAGGGGCCACCGAGAATGCAGACAACATGGGCCCCAAGTCATTTCCCAGCAAGACGTCTGCAGGCAAATCCTCCATCAAGCCGACCTCAACAAGGCCATCCCTGACTCCCCAGTTAAGGTGAATCCTGGCAGTGGGTAGTCGATGTATGGCTCCCCCTGCTACACGGACTGCCACTGTCCGGTCCGTCTTCTCTTGGTCCCGGACGAGATGAGGCTTCACAAGGGTCAAAGTTGCCCCGGAATCTCTTAGTCCCTGC
Source organism: Dendrobates tinctorius (assembly GCF_039654945.1). Taxonomy (NCBI): domain Eukaryota; kingdom Metazoa; phylum Chordata; class Amphibia; order Anura; family Dendrobatidae; genus Dendrobates; species Dendrobates tinctorius. The sequence continues at coordinate 10,182,701 of NW_027361910.1, read as the reverse complement.
ATACGTTTCCCATTAACCCACACGACTTGTCGATGCTGTTGTCGATTATCTGCCCGGGCTGCCTGCACGGGGTCTACTTCATGCAGCACTTCCTCCATCTCTTCCACCCCTTCGTTAATCGTAGCCCCCAATGCCGGGTCAGCTTCACCTTGGTAGCAGTGTACAGCAGCCTGGCTGAAGGTAGCTGTTCCCGCCTTTGGCCACTGGGTATGCTGAGTCCGGTTGGGGCATTGTCTTTGCAGGTGGCCCAGCTGATGACAGGTGTGGTATCGCGCCCCAGGGGGACTCTTGTAGGCCGGGTTTCTAGCTGGTCCCCCTACAATCTTCGGTGGTTTGGGGCCCTCCAGGTTCATGGGCGGGCCCCTAGTGACCACCTTTGATCCGGACAACTGCGGCCTCCTGGCATCATGATGTTCATCGGCCAGACGAGCGGCTTCCTCAAGAGTCGTTGACCGCCTGTCCCGAAGCCATTGCTGTGTCTCGGGGTTTAGTCCACTAAAGAATCGTTCTAACAGGAAGAGCTAGAGGACGTCCTCCTTAGTGGTTGCTTGGCTCCCTTGTACCCACTGTAGCAGTGACCGCCGTAATTTACAGGCCCATTCAGCGTGGGTATCGGTTACGCGTTTTATAAGTCCGCGGAACTTTTGGCGGTAGGCCTTTGGTGTCAGCGCATACCGGGCCAAGATCACTTCTTTGATCCGCTCATAGTCCATACAGTCCTCATCAGGTACCGTGCGATAGGCATCTGCTGCCCGGCCTGTCAGCTTTCTGGCCAGAATCTGAACCCGTTCCCCCGGCTTTACTTGATGAAGAGCATACTGCCACTCAAAGTCCAGCAGAAAGCCATCAATGTCTTCCTCTGCCTCCCCCAACTGTCAGAAGGCATTGTACTGGATCTTTTTGTGGCTTACTGTTGAAGGTACCTGATCGAAGGCCAGAGCTCCCCCTGCTCGCTGACTCTCCTCTCTCCGCTCTGCCATCTCCATCTTGGCCAGCTCCACTTTGGTCCGCTCTGCCATCTCCATCTTGGCTAGCTCTATCCTGGTCCACTCGGCCATCTTTTCCTTCAGATCATTACGCACATCAGCCATTACCTCTCGTATGATCTCCACTGCAGGGTTTGGGCCATAGAACGCCAGTCTGTTCTTTACCTCCCTCTGGAATTCGGTCTCCTCCACATTCACATTGGGGGGCGCTGCACTGTCATGTTCCATGATGGCTGCTATCAAATCCGCTTTTGTTTTGTTGCTGGCGATCAACCCTCGGGCTTCCACCAGATCTTTTAATGTAGTCCTCTTTAACTTCTGGTAATTATTTTCCATTCATTCCTTTCCTCCTGTAGAAGGGGTATCAAATCCCTCTGTCTGCCACCAGTGTAACGTGGTCTTCCAAGCTGGGGTACCTCTTTCAGTACCACCCCGTGTTTTCGGAGGTCCGCTCTGCGTTGGCTGGAGTCTGAATGAATGACGCTGGATGGAATCCCTGGGTTACATGGACGCATATAAAAGATCACTGCTTCTCCATATATTTCCAGTCTGACAACACTTTACTCACAGGACACAGAATATATATCACACAGCTACAGAGGGCCGGCCAATAGACAAGCGTCAGGCCAGACATGCATTACAAAAGCAGCAGGTGGCCGGAGCCTGCGTATGTTTACTGTGGGAATTACAAAGGAGGGGGGAGGGCGGACACTGCTGATACATTAGGGACATGCATCTCACATGGAACCTATTATATATACATATAACTGCACAACATATTCTGGGTGCTGAGTGGTTCTGTAACAGTTACCAATAAAAGCTTCAACTTAATCCACGGAAAAGCAAATCCCCACTCAGGTCATTTGATAACGGAAATATAGGGGTTTCCACATCACTGGTAGTTCAAAGCCTCTGGAAAAGCACTATGGAACCTCCCCCCCCAAAAGAAATTATGTGTTCACAAATCCAAATGTCCCCCTCTCCCTTCTGAGCCCCATAGTGTGCTTAAACCACATTTAGCATCACATGTTTGGCATTTCTGTAGTGATGAGAGCCCACCTAATTTATGGATGTATGTTTCCAGAAGCACAAGGTGGGTGGGCAAAACGTACTGGTGACTACAACTTACTAGGCACTACAATGTATGCGCACTACTATAGCAAATTAGCAATTATCACTGAGCAACATTCACTGCCACTTGTTTCTGGGAAACACCCATGGTGTCAAAATCATCACTACATATGTAGATATATTCCCAAAGGGGCATATTTTACTAAATAGGGTCACTTGAGGGGGGATTCTGCTTTTCTAGCACTTAGGGGCTCTGTATATGGAGTCCAAAAACTATTCTAACAAAATAGGATACAAATAGCACTCCGTCTCTCCAGAGTCTATCCGTGTGGTTAAGAAGTACTATACAGCCATTAAGCAGAAATTGTGAGACAAATTTTGGTGCCATTTTCACCCATTTCCCTGTAAGAAAATGTAAAATCTGGGGCTAACACACAATGTAATTATTTTCTCTTCACTGTCCAATGGCATATAATTCTGTGTCACATCTGTTGTGTCAATATGATCTCTGCACCCCTAGAAGATTTAATTGAGAGGTGTAGTTTGTAAAATGTCACTTATGAGGGGTCTGTTGGTCTGGCTCCTTAAGGGATCTACCAATGTGACATGGTATCGTAAAACCAGTCCAGCAAAATCCAAACGCCAATATGGCACTTCTTCGCTTCTGAGCTTTGCACTGTACCTCAAATGAAGTTTTCGACCACATAGGCGGTATCAGTGTACTCAAGAGAAATTGCAAAACCATTTTTTGGTTAATTTTTTGCTTTTCCCTTGTAAAAATGTGAAATTTGGGGAACAAGCTTTTTTGTGGGAAAAATGTTTTTTTTATTTTCATGGCTTAATGTCATAAACTTCTGTGAAGCACCTGTGGGTTCAAGGTGCTCACCACACATCTAGATAAGGTCCCTGACAAAGATTTCTCCTGACGAAGATTGCGCATAACGCGTGTTGGGGCTGTAGGCTGGGACTCTCTCTTCACTGACTTCATGTGAGTTATTGGGCATAAAAATTTTTTTGATGTATTGCTGAAACTTGCACATCAGGCATGGGAGCACTTTAATGTTGCTACAGTGCACCTTAGCACTTTTTAACATGGGATTTATGCCTGTTTTGACGCTAACTTATTTTGACATGCCCCCTATTAGGCCATATCACGTGTTTATGGAGATTGATTAATTCTTACATTAACATTCATTTGTTACATATTGCTTTCTGCTTCTTTGTATTAAAATTTAACAAATAACCATTTTTGTGCTCTTTTTGAACTCTGAATTGATAATATGCCACAAAATTTTTTTTTTACTTCCATGTGTAATTGACTATTATACCACAGTTGTATTTTGATTTATTTCCCACTGTCCTGCTATGGTAGCTTTACTCTGAGTTTATGTGGATCTTATGTGAATAATTAATAAACTATATATATTCATTTAACCATCTCTTTGACCTCTTCTGTGTTTTTGCACTCAGTGAGGCTTATTTGTGGTAAGTTCCCTGAGAGGTCTAGGTGTGACACACAGTGTAGAAAAAACTAAGTACAACATGAAGGGATAAGGGGAAGGGAACCCAATACTAGGGAAGGGAAGAGTGGAGACCCCTAGGCAGATCTAATGTTACCCTGCGTGCCCTAATTGTCCCTTTATAGGTTCCACACCTATTGCCGAGCAGGACACCTAACCCCTGGCTGGGTATTGTACCAGAAAACAGGCTCAGAAGATGGTGGTCTTACCTATCTGTCCCGCAGGCATCTATTCACCCGAATAGTCAAGGACATGGCAGCCTCTAATTACACAGGAGTGTCATACACTGCTAATGCATCCTTTAACCTTTCAGTGAGGCCCTGAAGGAGAGCTAGGTCATTCCATTTAGTGTCAGTTGACCACCTGCGGAATTCAGAGCTATAAGTCTTATTGAACGATTCCCTTGCTGAATGCGACGTGGTGACATAGAATCCTCTGGCAGAATCCTGTCTGCCACAGGTTTCTATGTGTCTCTTCCACAGACTGGATACACATAGAATCCTGTGGCAGACAAAAAGCTCAGGACTGAGGTTCCCCCTGCAACAGTAAAATAATAATTCCTACTCGTTGTGCCTCATAACAGCCTGCAGCCACTGCCGTTGCTGCTGAACCTCATAAAAAAGGTCTGTCACCTCCAGTGCCAACCTCTGCAGCAACTCTGCCAGCATAGAAACGGGATCCATGAACCCAGCAAAAGAAAAAAACCCACACTGAAAAAGCACACCCCAAACATGTGTTTTTTTTTACTTTTACAAATGTGAACAGCCAGTGATAATATCATGCACAGTGTAGGAAAGACTAAATGCAAGATGAAGGGATAAGGGGAAGGGAACCCAACACTGGGGAAGTAGGGAGTAGAGACCCCTAGGCAGATCAAACATCACCCTGCATGCCCTTAGCATCCCTTTTTAGTTTCCGCACCTACCCCCTAGCAGGATACCTAACCCCTGCCTGACCCTGGTGATAAGCCATGCATAAGGAAGGACAGGATTAGCACTAGTCAACCTCCACTACCACTAAAGACAGATGGGATACACAAACAAAGGTAACACTTAGCTTGAGTAGACTCAGAGAGAAGCACAGACAACCTCCAAACACCAAAGAGGAAGATAGCCAACTGCTATAGCTCCAAGCCTCAACAGGGAAATGGAAATATCACCGGCAACTTCTAGAAGCAATCTGGAAGTTATAAACACCCCCGTCCAGGTGTGTCAACAAGAGCCGGGAGAAGGTTGCCACTGGGTGCTAGTCAGAAGGACCAGGAAGAAGTCTGCTAAGCAAACTGCTGAGACCTTCTGCAGTCAGATGCAGAGTGACACACCCGTGACACTTGGTTCCAAAGTAGTGTCACTTGTGGGAGTTTTCCACTGTTTAGGCACATCAGGGGCTCTACAAAAGCGATATGGTGTCCGCTAATTATTCCAGCAAATTTTGCATTCAAATAGTCATATAGGGCTCCTTCCTTCCCAAGCCCTGCCATGCGCCCAAACAGTCGTTTTCATCCACATATTGTATATCGGCGTATTCAGGAGAAATTACACAACAAATTATATGGGTGATTGTGTGGTTCAAAAGTATTTTAACTTTTTTATGGCTCAAAGCAGTAAAATACTGTGAAGCACCTGTGTGTTCAAGGTGCTCAGCACACCTTTAGATAAATTTGTTCAGTGGTGTAGTTTCCAAAATGGGGTCACTTGTGGGGGGCTTCCACTGTTTCTCAACATGGCTTCCTCTAATTATGCCAGCAAATTTTACATTCAAAAAGTGACATGGCGCTCCTTCTGTTCCGAGCCCAGCCATGCACCCAACAGTCGCTTTGCCCCACATATGGGGTATTGGTATGCTCAGGAAAAATTGCATGGTCCATTTTCTCCTGTTACCCTAGTGAAAGTAAAAAACATTGGGTCTAAAGGAAAATTTTTGTGAAAAAAGTGGACTGTTTATTTTTTTTCTTCCACATTCCATTAGCTTCTGTGAAGCACCCAAAGGGATATTAAGCTTCTTGAATGAGGTTTTGAGCACCTTGAGGGGTGCAGTTTTTAGAATGGTTTCACATTTGGGTATTTTCTGTCATATAGGCCCTTCAAAGTCTCTTAAAATTTGATATGGTCCATAAAAAATGGTTTTGTAAATGTGAAAATGAGAAATCGCTAGTCAATTTTTAACCCTTCTAACTTGCTAACAAAAAAACAATATCTTTCAAAAATTGTGCTCATGTAAAGTAGACATGTTATTTATTAACCATTTTGTGTGACATGACTCTGATTTAAGGGCATAAAAATTAAGTTTCAAAATTTTCAACCAATTTTTGATTTTTTCACAAATAAACGTAATAACAAAGAAATTTTATAACTACCATAAAGTTCAATATGTCATGAAAAAACAGTCTCAGAATCAGAGGGACCCATTGACGCGTTCCAGAGTTATTACCACATAAAGTTATAGTGGTCAGAATTTTAAAAAAATTGCCTGGTTAAGCTAGATTCACATTTGCGTTTGAGTACGCAGTGTATCATCCGCATGCAAAAACGCATGCATACGCAGTGTTTTTTATCTGCATCATCTTACGCATGACGGCAAAAAAGCTACATGTGATTGAATGCGTTTTGGCATGCGTTTGGGTCATTTATGCGCATGCGTTCGATATTTCCAATGTTTTGCAGTAGCTTTTCCTTGACATCAGACACCCAATTGACGTGCCTCAAGGGATTTCTATATATACTGTATAGACACACTTCACTGAGGAAATCCTCATCTTTGGCTGCTGTATCCAGCTGCAAGATGGCTCTTGACATAGAGAGCTTCTATGATAATCTGGATTCACAATTGAACTTAGCTGTTGCCTTTGCTTTTGCCTGTCAAGAAGAAACAAAGACTGAGAAGACCTTATCGTCGCTACTTGCAACACCCCATCCTTGAACTCCGAGAGAGCCGTGGAGCCTACCATTCTTTGTACACCAAGCTACATGCAAACCCTCAGAAGTTTTTTGACTACACGAAGATGTCTGAATGGTCTTTCGATGACTTGCTGCAACGTGTCCGAGGATCCATCACCAAGCATGACACACAACTCCGTCGATCAATTCCCCTGCTGAAGAACATCTGTTGGTGACCCTGAGGTACGTAATTGTGAAAAACAAACACATGTTCATAGTATTATTGTTAGAAAGCCCATGTATTATTTCTTTTTCTTTCATTTCCTGTTTGGCAGATTTCTGGCTACCGGAGAGACCTTATCATCTCTCCATTTCTGGATTGGAGTGACCACCCTTTCTGGGATTGTTGGATACACCTGCAGGGCTTTATTTGACATTCTGCATCAAGAATTCCTCCCCCAACCCACAATTGAACTCTGGCTGGAAAATGCTGAGAAATTCAAGGACATTTGTGATTTTCCCTGTGTGGGGGCTGTGGATGGCAAACACGTTCGAATTATGAAACCTGCTGGAAGTGGAACACAGTATTTTAATTACAAAAAATACTTTTTGACTGTTCTCATGGCGATTGCAGATGCTGAATGTCAATATGTCGCAGTGGATGTTGGATTATTTGGATGAGGAAATGACTCAGACTTTCAAAACCTTTGACATGGGCCAACGTTTGTATCATAATAATTTCAATTTTACACAGCCACGACCTCTTCCCATCACTGAAGGACCGCCAATGCCATTTGTTGTGGTTGGGGATGAGGCCTTTCAAATGTGTGCCAGCCTCCTAAAACCTTACTCAATTAGGGACTTAAATCACACCAAATGGATTTTCAATTACCGACTGACAAGGGCACGAAAAACTGTGGAGTGTGTCTTTGGTTTGCTGGTATCTAAATGGTGTATTTTGGGAACAGCCATAAATCTAAAAATTGAGACAATTGATGAGGTTGTGAAAGCACATGTGGTTTTGCACAATTTCATACTTGCAAAAGAGCGATCCAACTTAGAACCTGAGGAACCTGTTACATTGCATGATTACCAAGATCACCCTCTGAGAACTACAGTGGAAGTTGCCCATATGAGGGATAAGTTTGCTGCATACTTTGTTTCTGATAATGGATGTGTGGCATAGCAAGACGGAATGGTTTAAGCTCCTATGTAAAATGTACCTGTAATGTTAATATGTACCTGTAATGTTTGCATAATTAAGTAAGAAAATACCTGTAGTAAAGCACCCGTTACAAGTTCCCTCAACAATACAATGCACACATGTGTGTATTTGCGGCGGTGGCACTTAAAGAGACAAACAAAACACAGATATTGCATAGAAAATAAAAATTTTATTTAACAAAAAAATAATTGGGTTTAGGATCGTGGTCTATCTGAAGGTGAGAAGGGGTGGACCTTGGGGGTGTGGAGCTGTGAGGATTGGGTGTTAGTTGATGAGGAAGGGGTTACAGGGGAAGGGGCAACAAATTGAAGGATTGGATCATGGATGGAATCATGGGAATGGATAGACAAAATGCAAGGTACAAACACAACGGAAGGTAGTGACACATTTGACAACAGAGACACATTGCTAGGTGAGGGTGGAGGTGGTGGGTCCAATTTTCGCAGGGTTTTTTGCCTCCAGGTCTTCCTCCTGGTGGTAATTTGTTTTTTGTCCTTTGTTTTCTTGGCCGAGTGGGAGTGGTGGCCTCTGTAGCAGTCTTCTGGCATGGTACTGGACTGGGCTGAGTGGTGGAGTGGTGGATGCTGCTAGCTGCAGGGGTGCTGACCTTGGCAGTGTGGTGGATGCTGCTGGCTGCAGGGGTGCTGAACTTGGGAGCATGGTGGATACTGCTGGCTGCAGGGATGATGAACTTGGGATCATGGTGGATGCTGCTGGCTGCAGGGATGATGAAGTTGGCAACGTGCGGGATCTCTGAACTGGAGGTGATGGTTGCGAAGGATAGTTCGGTGCTGTGGGAATTGTAAAGTATATGCTCGGCTGCTGGTAATATCCTCCAGCCTGTGGATCCTAGCTTTGGGGCTGCTGCTGCAATGCGTGGCTGTTAGAGTTGAGCGACTTTTGGTTTTTTAGGGTCGCGTTTCGTTTCGTGAAACCCGACTTTTCCAAAAGTCGGGTCGAGCAAGATCGTCCGATTATAGGGAAAAGTCGGGGTCGTCCCGAAACACGAAACCCAATGTAAGTCAATGGGGAATAAAAGTTGGCAGTGAGAGGAGGACAGGAAACACACCTACAGTGCCCATTTGAATGCCAAAAGCATCAATTCTTCTTACTTAAGCTTGTCAACCTTAATTAACTTCATAATACAAGTTACGCACTGAAAAATGGGGGTTATTTGGCTAAAGTTGTGGGGGGGGAGGGCTGGCTGCAGGTTTTCATGTGCCCTGGGCGAAAGAGCGCCCCTTTAACACATACCACAACTCATCATGCTCCGATACGGCAGAGAAATAGCGGTATAGTACGATGAAAAATACCTCACTTTTTACATCTCATGACGAGGCCCATCTATTTCTCCATACAGAATCATTGGTCCCATATAATGTTTGAAACAGTATATGATGAGCTCCACATAATGCTACAGTATATGTTGGTCCCCATGGATGAAGCTCCACTGTCTTATGGGCCCAAATAATGCTCCAAACATAATGGGCCCCATTTCTAATGCTCTAGTGTATAATGGGCCCTGTAAATGCTGCTCCAGTGTCTGATGTCCACCTTTGGAATGTTCCAGTGTATGGTGGGCCCCATCTATCATTCTCCAGAGTATAGTGCTCCCCAAAAATTGCTGTCCCAACATTGAAAACAATCAAATAAGTCTCCTCGCTAGGGAATCCCTGGACTAGTCTGGACTCCTCGTCGTCCCCATCTTCCATCTCACTGCACAGTATTTCAACCTTGCAAGTGCTGTGATCCTGAGCAAGCAGGGGGGGCCCACTCGTTGGCGACGGCACTGGCACAGGGCCCCTGATAGTACGGTGGTGTGTCTGATGGCGGGTGGGCCGAACCTGCACTTTCATCTGCAGCTTCCTCTTTGTCACCGTGTAAGATGGAACTGTATATGGGAAGGGTAACCTGAGTTTCATCAGGGTCAGATTCAGGCCGTGTAGCGTGAGAGGGGAATGTAGTGGTCTGGGTCAATGTACCAGCAGATTCATCGAGCAGTCGCTGGGCATCAGTGCACTTGTGTCGCCCCCAGGAGTACGGTCGCCACAGTGGCATTACCTTCCTCCTAGGGAGTGTGATGTCATGCTTGGGAGCAATGAAGGATCTCTCTAGCAGGTTAACTGATTGGGCGGCGTTATTCCCACGAGTCATGACCCTCCAAACAGCGTTCATGAAGGCAAAGTGTTTGTTTTACGTGGGCAGTATGGTTGCAAAGCTGAACCTTAAAGGAATGTCCAGAAGGGCACCACCAGGAGTGGAGCCTACGGTTAAATTCGACTCCACCTGGGAAACCTCAACCATGCCAGCTACAGAACAGATGCACACATTGCAAGCTTAATTCCGTTAACGAACGAGACTCCGTCATGCCCCGCGGTCCGAGTCCGGCTTACTAGAGGGACACGTGAGGCTCTGGAACATGAGATTGGCCAATAACTGGTGTGTCATGCCCTTACATGTCCGTGGCTGCATGTGCGCTACACTGAAAAGGCCAGCGTTTGTCGCTTACAGGTGCAGATAACCCGCTGAACAACGTTAGTGATGGGGATCACTGAGTGATTACAATTATTACCCGCGAACAATGATTTCCCAGTAAGTGCAGGTCAACTGCAGTTCCGGAATTAGGCCTAACCGTCATTCCTGAAAAAATGAAAAACTTACGTGTGCAAACCACAGATGCTGTAGCTTGCCAGCCGTTCTCATGCCCAGTATGGATTACACGTGATTGCACAAAGGTTAGAAAGGGTACCGTATCCCCAGATAACATGTATGGATAGCGTACACATTCAAAATATATGTCTCAGGAGGCAGGCTCAGACGGTGTTAGGCCCAGTATGGATTGCATGTGATTGCACAAAGGTTAGAAAGGGTACTGTATCCCCGGATAACATGTATGGATAGCGTACACATTCAAAATATATGTCTCAGGAGGCAGGCTCAGACGGTGTCAGGCCCAGTATGGATTGCACATGATTGCACAAAGGTTAGAAAGGGTACCGTATCCCCGGATAACATGTATGGATAGCGTACACATTCAAAATATATGTCTCAGGAGGCAGGCTCAGACGGTGTCAGGCCCAGTATGGATTGCACGTGATTGCACAAAGGTTAGAAAGGGTACCGTATCCCCGGATAACATGTATGGATAGCGTACACATTCAAAATATATGTCTCAGGAGGCAGGCTCAGACGGTGTCAGGCCCAGTATGGATTGCACGTGATTGCACAAAGGTTAGAAAGGGTACCGTATCCCCGGATAACATGTATGGATAGCGTACACATTCAAAATATATGTCTCAGGAGGCAGGCTCAGACGGTGTCAGGCCCAGTATGGATTGCACGTGATTGCACAAAGGTTAGAAAGGGTACCGTATCCCCGGATAACATGTATGGATAGCGTACACATTCAAAATATATGTCTCAGGAGGCAGGCTCAGACGGTGTCAGGCCCAGTATGGATTGCACGTGATTGCACAAAGGTTAGAAAGGGTACCGTATCCCCGGATAACATGTATGGATAGCGTACACATTCAAAATATATGTCTCAGGAGGCAGGCTCAGACGGTGTCAGGCCCAGTATGGATTGCACGTGATTGCACAAAGGTTAGAAAGGGTACCGTATCCCCGGATAACATGTATGGATAGCGTACACATTCAAAATATATGTCTCAGGAGGCAGGCTCAGACGGTGTCAGGCCCAGTATGGATTGCACGTGATTGCACAAAGGTTAGAAAGGGTACCGTATCCCCGGATAACATGTATGGATAGCGTACACATTCAAAATATATGTCTCAGGAGGCAGGCTCAGACGGTGTCAGGCCCAGTATGGATTGCACGTGATTGCACAAAGGTTAGAAAGGGTACCGTATCCCCGGATAACATGTATGGATAGCGTACACATTCAAAATATATGTCTCAGGAGGCAGGCTCAGACGGTGTCAGGCCCAGTATGGATTGCACGTGATTGCACAAAGGTTAGAAAGGGTACCGTATCCCCGGATAACATGTATGGATAGCGTACACATTCAAAATATATGTCTCAGGAGGCAGGCTCAGACGGTGTCAGGCCCAGTATGGATTGCACGTGATTGCACAAAGGTTAGAAAGGGTACCGTATCCCCGGATAACATGTATGGATAGCGTACACATTCAAAATATATGTCTCAGGAGGCAGGCTCAGACGGTGTCAGGCCCAGTATGGATTGCACGTGATTGCACAAAGGTTAGAAAGGGTACCGTATCCCCGGATAACATGTATGGATAGCGTACACATTCAAAATATATGTCTCAGGAGGCAGGCTCAGACGGTGTCAGGCCCAGTATGGATTGCACGTGATTGCACAAAGGTTAGAAAGGGTACCGTATCCCCAGATAACATGTATGGATAGCGTACACATTCAAAATATATGTCTCAGGAGGCAGGCTCAGACGGTGTCAGGCCCAGTATGGATTGCACGTGATTGCACAAAGGTTAGAAAGGGTACCGTATCCCCGGATAACATGTATGGATAGCGTACACATTCAAAATATATGTCTCAGGAGGCAGGCTCAGACGGTGTCAGGCCCAGTATGGATTGCACGTGATTGCACAAAGGTTAGAAAGGGTACCGTATCCCCGGATAACATGTATGGATAGCGTACACATTCAAAATATATGTCTCAGGAGGCAGGCTCAGACAGTGTCAGGCCCAGTATGGATTGCACGTGATTGCACAAAGGTTAGAAAGGGTACCGTATCCCTGGATAACATGTATGGATAGCGTACACATTCAAAATATATGTCTCAGGAGGCAGGCTCAGACGGTGTCAGGCACAGTACTGATTGCACGTGATTGCACAAAGGTTAGAAAGGGTACTGTATCCCCGGATAACATGTATGGATAGCGTACACATTCAAAATATATGTCTCAGGAGGCAGGCTCAGACGGTGTCAGGCACAGTATGGATTTGACGGCCCAGATTACACAGCGGAGGAGCAGGGAGAAGTAAAGATTGCAAATGCTGGGGCCCTGCCCAAGCAAGGGGGGCCCACTCATGGGTATCGGGACTGGCACTGGGCCCCTCATAGTACAGCGGTGTGTCTGACGGCGGGTGTGCACCACCACTGTCAGAGACACTTGATTGCACTATGAGGGACCCTGTGCCAGTGCCCGCGCCCAAGAGTCGGCCTACCCACCTGTCCAGGGCAACGGCACTCGCACGGTGTCGTGCGCTAGGTGGTGACCCCGGCCATGGGGGGGAGGCAGCACAGTTAGGGAGTTTTAGAAAGTGGCATATGTTGATGTTGGACATTCAGCTGATGCAAAAGGCGAAATAGGTGAAGTCCCAGGAAGAGGTGGACCAAAGCAAGCCATTTTTCTGTCACCCTATGTGTCATCAGGGGAAGGTGGGACAAAATCCTTGGAAACCCATGCATGGTTCATTTTAATGAAGGTTAGATCATCCACATTTTGGGTTGACAGACGGGTCCTTATTTCTGTCAGGATTGATCCAGCTGCACTGAAGACTCTTTCCGATAGCACACTTGCAGCTGGGCAAGCGAGCTCCTGTAAGGCATATTGTGCCAATTCAGGCCAGGTGTCCAGTTTAGCGGCCCAATAGTCAAAGGGGAATGACCTGTGTGGGAGAACAACGATATGGGAGGAAAAGTAGTTTGTAACCATAGTTGACAACTGCTGTCTCCTGTCACTTTACATCGATGCAGTATTACCAGTTGTGTGAGCGGTATTTGAAAAATCAGTCCACAACATTGTCATGAAACCCCTGTCTCCAACGCCACTTCTGCTGTGTGCACCACGACCACCTCTGCCAAGCTGCCCCCGGCCCGTACGGCTCGTGTGGGAACCATCACCGCTGCTGTGTGCTGGGAATGCCTCAAGCAACCGATTTACCAGAGCTGCTTGTTTATTAGCCAATATTAGGTCAAGGTTCTCCTGTGGCATGATGTTTTGTAATTTGCCTTTATAGCGTGGATCCAGGATGCTGGCCAACCAGTAGTCGTCATCGTTCATCATTTTGGCAATGCGGGGGTCCCTTTTTAGGATCCGCAAGGCATAATCTGACATGTGGGCCAATGTTCCCGGTGTCAATGATGCACTGCGAGTGCTGGTTGGAGGAGCACTTTCTGGCAAATCCACATCCCTCCAGTCACGCACAAACCCTGTACCAGACCTTACCACGCCAACATTTTCACTTGCCCCACGAGATGCATCCTCCTCCCCTAAGTAATCATCCCCATCATCATCCTCCTCCTCTTCTTCCTCCACCTCATCCAGGAGAGGTCCCTGAGCAGACAATGGCTGAATGTCATCAAGGATTCCCTCCTCCTCTTCCTCCTCATCAACATTGGCTGCAGACGCCTGCTCCTTAAGGTGTGTCAAAGTTTGCATGAGCAGACGCATAAGTGGGATGCTCATGCTTAGGATGGCGTCGTCTGCGCTTAACAGCCGTGTGCATTCCTCAAAACACTGAAGGACTTTACAGAGGTCTTTCAGCTTCGACCACTGCACACCTGTCAACTCCATGTCTGCTCTCAAAGTGCCTGGCCGTGTGTCCTCCCACAAATGCATTATGGCCTGCCTCTGCTCGCACAGCCGCTCCACCATGTGCAGGGTGGAGTTCCACCTTGTTGCAATGTCGATAATGAGGCGGTGGTTGGGAAGGTGGAGCAATCGCTGCAGCTTCTGCATACGAACGGAGTGTACAGGCGACCGGCGGATGTGCACGCACAGTCTTCGCACCTTCTGGAGCAGGGCTGTTAACTCCGGATAATTTTTGAGGAAGCACTGCACCACCAGGTTCAAGGTGTGAGCCAAGCAAGGTATGTGGCTGAGTTTTGAAAGGGCTATGGCTGCCACAAAATTACGGCCGTTATCACTAACTACCTTGCCTGCCTCAAGATGTACACTGCCCAGCCATGACTCAGTTTGTCGCTTCAAGTACTCGGCCAGCACCTCGGCGGTATGTCTGTCGCCCAAACACATCATCTGCAACACAGCCTGCTGACGCTTTCCACTAGCTGCTCGATAGGGGGACACATCGTATGCAACAGTGGCAGCTGCAGATGGGGTGCTCGTACGACTGCGCTCTGTGGATGAGCTTTCGCTTCTGGAGGAGGAGGAGGAGGAGGAGGGTGGAAAGCCTACAGCCAACTGTTTCCTATACCGTGGGCTAGGCAGCACTGTCCCACCACCGCTGTCCCCTGTGGACCCTGCATCCACCACATTAACCCAGTGCGCAGTGATGGACACGTAACGGCCCTGGCCATGCCGACTGGACCATGCATCAGTTGTGAGGTGCACCTTTCCGCTCACTGACTGCTTGAGTGCATGGACAATGCGGTCTTTCACATGATGGTGGAGGGCTGGGATGGCTTTGCGAGAGAAGAAGTGGCGACTGGGTAGGTCATAGCGTGGTACTGCATAGGCCATGAGTTCGCGGAAAGCTGTGCTTTCCACCAACCGAAAGGGCATCATCTCAAACGAGATTAGTTTGGCAATGTGGGCGTTCAAACCCAGTGTACGCGGATGAGAGACTGAGTACTTTCTTGACCTACTCATAGTGTCTGGGAGGGTGAGCTGGACTTGAGAGCTGCATATGGTGGAAGTAGCGGTGGACAGGGCGGACTGAGAGAGGGTTGATGATGGTGATGGAGTTGGTGTTCTTTCTGATGGCCTAGAATCAGTCTTTCGTTGATATAACAGTGGGATTCCCTGACTGCTGTGGCCTTGCAACGACACCTCAACATTTGCTGCTGTGCTAACCGGTGGGCTTACAGTGGGGAAAACAATGTAGCGTTGCTGACTACCTTCGTTGTGATCAGTTGCACATGTGGCACTTGAGGTTTGGTGTTGTGTCCACGCTTGCAAGTGCATGCTGGTTAAATGTCTAAGCATGCAACTGGTATTCAAATTTTTCAGATTTTTCCCTCGGCTAAAGGTCTTTGCGCACTTCTTACAGATAACCTTGGCCTGATCATGAGGATTTTGTTCAAAAAAGTGCCACACTGCACTCTTCCTACTTTGGCAGACATTTTGCGGCCTAGCACGCTGTGATCTTTTGACCCTCTGGACAAGCTGTCCAGCAACTATTTTGATGTTTGGAACCTGTCTTTGGAGTGCTCCGGGCCTGCCAGATAACAGCTGTTGTGATGTCGATGTCTGCTGTGGATGCTCCTCATCTGAGCTATTGGAAGCAGCACCCTCTTCCCCCAATGGATGCCAATCTGGGTCAACAACTGGGTCATCCATCACCTCCTCTTCTATGTCATGTGCACCTTCCTCTGTGTCACCGTGTATGGTGGTATAGTGTGCGGGAAGGGGCACCTGAGTCTCATCAGGGTCAGAATCTGGCTCTGTACACTGCGAGGACAATGTAGTGCTCTGAGTGAATGTACCAGCAGAATCATCCATCAGCGGCTGTGCATCAGTGCACTCCATGTCAGATTCATCTTGGCCTGGGTAATTCACCATTTCACTTGATAATCCAGGCATGGTATGTGAAAACAGCTCCATGGAGTAATCAGTAGTATGGCCTGCATCATCCTTCAATCTTGGTTGGGGTGAAGGACACAAGGAAAGGTGTGGTTCATGAACATGAGCCTCCAATGACGACTCAGTGCTTTTACTTTTTACAACTGAAGAAGAGGAGGCGATAGAGCTGGAGGCTGAGTCAGCAATGTAAGACAAAACTTTTTCCTGATGCTCTGGCTTTAAAAGCGGTTTGCCAACTCCTGGAAAACTAAGCGTTCGAGGCTTTGTGTAGCCAGACGATGACGCAGGCTCAACACCTCCTGCATTCGGTCCTATTTTGCTCTTGCCACTACCATCAGATCCACCACCAACACCATCATTACCAGCTGCCAACCCCCGCCCAATTCCACGGCCTCTTCCACCAGCCTTCCTCATTTTTGGTAGAAATGTAGACAAAATCCAACAAACTATATAGTATGTAAAACAAGGTGTCTATAGGACAGGGGAGATTTTGAATTTCTGCACACACTTTTGGACACTGGACACTTTTGGATTGTGTGAGGCCCACTGATATCTGAGCGCTATGTGACAGGCTCGATGGCACAGCTGTGAACTAAGTGACTAGAGAATAAGTGAGATTTTGAATCTCTGCACACACTTTTGGACACTGGACACTTTTGGATTGTGTGAGGCCCACTGATATCTGAGCGCTATGTGACAAGCTCGATGGCACAGCTGTGACCTAAGTGACTAGAGGATAAGTGAGAGTTTGAATCTCTGCACACACTTTTGGACACTGGACACTTTTGGATTGTGTGAGGCCCAATGAATATCTGAGCGCTATGTGACAGGCTCGATGGCACAGCTGTGACCTAAGTGACTAGAGGATAAGTGAGAGTTTGAATCTCTGCACACACTTTTGGACACTGGACACTTTTGGATTGTGTGAGGCCCAATGAATATCTGAGCGCTATGTGACAAGCTCGATGGCACAGCTGTGACCTAAGTGACTAGAGGATAAGTGAGAGTTTGAATCTCTGCACACACTTTTGGACACTGGACACTTTTGGATTGTGTGAGGCCCAATGAATATCTGAGCGCTATGTGACAAGCTCGATGGCACAGCTGTGACCTAAGTGACTAGAGGATAAGTGAGAGTTTGAATCTCTGCACACACTTTTGGACACTGGACACTTTTGGATTGTGTGAGGCCCAATGAATATCTGAGCGCTATGTGACAGGCTCGATGGCACAGCTGTGACCTAAGTGACTAGAGGATAAGTGAGAGTTTGAATCTCTGCACACACTTTTGGACACTGGACACTTTTGGATTGTGTGAGGCCCAATGAATATCTGAGCGCTATGTGACAAGCTCGATGGCACAGCTGTGACCTAAGTGACTAGAGGATAAGTGAGAGTTTGAATCTCTGCATACACTTTTGGACACTGGACACTTTTGGATTGTGTGAGGCCCAATGAATATCTGAGCGCTATGTGACAAGCTCGATGGCACAGCTGTGACCTAAGTGACTAGAGGATAAGTGAGATTGGATTGCTTTTAAAAAAGCAGTTTGCGGAGCAGTGGGTAAACAGCAATGCCAGCCTGTCAGGAAGCCTTAGTAGGCAGCCCAACAACCAACACCACTGATACACCACTATATAGCCTCCCCTTGCACTGCACACACAGTGACTGGTGTGTTGTGCAGGCCAAATCGCTAGCAGCAGAAGCAGTTTTTTGGTCTTCTTCCCTGCCTAACGCTCTCCCTACAGAATCAGCAGCAACCTCTCCCTATGCTAAGATCGGCAGAAGTAAGATGGCGGTCGGCGTGCACGCCCTTTTATACCCCCTGTGACGCCCACCAAAGCAAGCCAATCACTTGCATGCCCTTCTGAAAGATGGTGGTGACCCGTGCCTATGTCATCACGTTGCCCACAGTGTCCGTGGATCCTGATTGGCTGAAAAAGAGCGCAAAACAAACTTTTGAAACGCGACTTTGGCGCGTAAGTCGCCGACCTCGTGGCCGACCTCATCCTAGGGTCGGGTTTCGTTTCATGAAACCCGACTTTGCCAAAAGTCGGCGACTTTTGAATTTTTTCGACCCGTTTCGCTCAACTCTAGTGGCTGTAAGCAGCTTGGCAGGCCTGCATGATGTTGAGCTGGAATTGAGGAGTAAGGTTTTCCGACTCTTCCCACTCTATTGCTGAAAAAATGTTGCGCCGGTCTCTCAAGGTTGGCTTCCAGGCTGTCAAGGAGTTTGTTGACATTCTGTATAAGTGTGTTCACATGGTTGAACCCACTCTTCTGTTTATCACCAAGCACCTTAATCCCATCCTGGAAGACCGAGCTTAAGTGCATAAACTCGGGCATGAGTGACCTCTCCCAGGCCCTCTGCCACTGATGAGAAGACCTAACAAAAGCAGTGGCAGAGGGCTGGGAGAGGGGAAAACCTGATGGACCGGCGGCTGCCTGTTCCTCAGCCTGTGAGGCCTGACAGGTTGCTGCATCGCTGGTGGATGATTGGGACTGCATCTGTTCATTATCTGGTCGATAAGGGGCTACTTCAACAGAGGATTATCCAAATTGTGTTGTGCTGCACCAGGTTCTGTGATGAAAATAAAGGAGAAACATTAGTAAAAAAAGGTTAAATAATAGTAAGACAACACAAAAGATACTCACGTTCGCTGAGCAAGTGCAGGCCTCAGAAAAACAAGGTTACGGTGGTATTTCTTATTATCATTTGAGCAACACCACTTTTAACCTGGTTCTCCTGTCTCATGTCCTTGTTGAAGTGATCCTTCATCAAGTGCCAATGGACTCTTATTCTCTTATTCTCTTAACTGTGAAGGGGGAAAGAGGAAAAAATGTATTGTAAAACAATGCATCTACATTTACAGTTTCAATGGCGATTCACACAACATTGCAATACTTACCAAAATCATTTCTGGTACATAGCATGGCACGTTCCCAATCATGCAACAGCGATTGGGCCACTTCTTCCCAGAGTCGTCAGATCACAACAATGTCGGAGTGCTGATGATCACAGGTGTCCCACAACGGTACTCGCTTTTGCACAAGGTTAATAAGTTGATCGTTGTCAATGTCCTGTTTGGCTTCTTCCCGTTGTGGAACCTATAGATCAAATAAAACAAGACAATTTTAAGTAAAACTGAAAAAAATTAAATTGCAACTCTGATGTAAAGAATACTTACACCCCGTCTTTCCTCCTGATACACATGAGTCTGACGACCCTGGGAAGAATAATTTCCACTTGACTGCTCCTGCTCTTCTTCAGTGGAAGGTACCTGTAAAGAAATTACATGATTTAGCACAGGTATAGGTGTATTGCAAGTCACTACATACCAATCAGTATAGCAAATGTGGTTACATAATCTTTGTCATGTCCACCATGGGAAGAAGTCAGTTCTTGAAGACATGGTTGAAGAGCAGGCAGCAGTCAAGTGAAACACTACAGAAAAAAAAGGATAACTAAAACTAAACTTGTTAAGAGCCAAACACAATGTAGCGAAAAAAAACAAAACAATGGACACCAATAATTACATTACAGGCAGTAGTCCAACAGTACAGCAGTCAGCACAGGACAGGGACAGATGGCAGCACCATTACAGATCGTAGCACCAGGAGAAACAGCAGCACCAGGACAGACTGCAGCACCAGGACAGACGGCAGCACCAGGAGAGATGCCAGCACCAGGAGGCAACCAGTCTGAAAGGAACAGAAAAAAATTAAGAGAGACAGACCTTTTCAAAGCTTCTATACTTACATAGAAAGTATTGTCCTCACCAGGACGGCAGCACCAGGACAGACGCCAGCACCAGGAGAGACAGCAGCACTAGGACAGGCAGCAGCACCAAGACAGACGGCAGCACCAGGAGAGACGCCAGCATCAGGAGACAACCAGTCTAAAAGGAACAGAAAAAAAATTAGTTGAAAGTACAGACTGCAGAGATAGAGGCAGATATTTTCAAAGGTTCTATACTTACATAGCCCGTGTTGTCAGATCCAGAATCTTGAAAGTAATGGCCTTGCAGTTTCCCCACTTCCTTTCATATACAGCTTTGTTTTCAGAGTGGAGGAAACCATTTCCTGGACCTGCGCATTCTGAAGTATGCATGCATATCAAACACATGTGTACGCATGTCCTTGCGTACCAAAGCGTTCTCATAGACAGTAGTGCATTTTTGACACACTCATCCGCATGCACATGCTTGCGCATATTTGATGGATTTTTGACGCCACAAAAAATGCAACGTGTTGCGTTAGCCTCGCCCCGTCGCACACCATGAAATGACGCATGCGTACGCAAAAGCATGCGAACGCATGCAAATACAGTTCCCTGCATACACCATGATAAATATATGTACGCATGATGCATGCGGATTTATGGGGATAAAACGCTGTGCGCACAGACACAAATGTGAAATGAGCCTTATACTAAGAGTAAAGTTAAAATCCAAAAATTTTATTTAATTCATATTCAAAAATATTGTTGGGAGTAGCGTTTTTTCGAATAGCGCTGCTCTTATTCTAAACAATGCTTCACATTTTTTTTACATTTATAATCATTTACTTTCCAGATTAAACTGGATAAAAGGATGATTTCAAGAAAATAATTCCTGTCCTTGATTATAGGATCATGAGACTTTCAATGGGACAAAAGCTACAATAAGGAAAAAAATCATAATTTTATCGATAATCATTTTCATAGTGATGCAATTTCACTAGTATAGTCAAAACATCAATACATAATGTCCATTGTTTGAAAATATTTAAATTCTTTTGTTATTCACATATGACAGAATTTCAGACACCTCTGAAGTAATATTTTAGAAGACATTGTACCATTATTCATAGTGTTGCATGTTCACATTCATTTTGGACAAAGGCCCCTTTCATGGCACTGACTAAATTTCAATACAATGTAAGGACAAGTCCCTGCATCTGTACTCTGCTAAGTGTGAGTCAGTCATTAATTGTAATATTGTGTGACATTCATACACGCAGATACTTATGATCAGTCTGAGTCCTTGGTGCCCACTATGTGTAGGTGAAATGATTCAAAAGATACAAAACTTGAATCTGCATTCATCAAATAGGTCTGGGAGCACCAAGGCAAACATTCCCTTAAACAAGTCAATTTGCAAATACAATGCTTGATTACCATGTGTGAGGTGGTGATAGTTTTAAAAAAATAAACAATGGGATATCCATTTTTAAACGTAGCTAAATTATTCTTTTTACTGAAGATAATTTCTTAGAATTCAGCTATGCTTTGCTAAAATAAAAACAGTTTTGGACAAATGGGAAAATTGCCTATCTAAAATGGAGGCAGCTACATCTGTAAACTGTGCAATGCAAAATACCATTAACCACCATTTGGGGGTCTGGCTGTATGAATCATGGCTCCTTAAGCCCCCGTTACACACTGCTATATCGCTAGCAATATCGCTGTAAAGTCACCGATTTTGTGACGTTATAGCGATATTGCTAGCGATATCGCTGCATGTGATACTTACCTCCGACCGGCTCCCCCGCTGGTAATCGCTGGTCGCGCAAGAAGGTCCTGGACCATTCCTCGTCAGCCACTTCCTGCGGCGCTTCCTGCTGTGACGACGAGCGACGCGTGGAGCCGGGCGGGAGGACGCAGGATCGCCGTGTCTGACAGGTAAGTAGCGACCCCCGTCCCCAGCGATGTCGCTGGTGAGATCTGCCTGTGTGGCAGCTCACTAGCGACCACCTAGCGATGCACCAGCGATCCTGACCGCGTCATATCGCTAGTCGAGATCGCTGGTGCATCGCTAGGTGTAACGGTACCCTTAGTGTGCTTTGTTAGGGCAGATGGGCTTATGAAATTTGATCAAAATGTTGACCAACCACCTCACATTTATATGTATGGTAAATATAGCAGAAATGCCAGCTATTGTGTTTGGGTATGTTTGTTGCAATCTTTGTTGCATCTTTTTTAGTTGTTTGCTTTACCATTGCACTCACAGCAATTTGTCACTTTTGGATGTGTTAACTTTCATTTTTGCAATTTAAACCTGAGGATCGTGGCTGCCTTCATCATGGTCATGTATTTTTAACATTTATTTATGTTTGTATTTAATTAGGGATGAAGATAGCTGGACATAACCTGCCTAAGAGAGGTGAGCCTTTTTTATAGTACCGAGTCCCATTGGAAAATTGCTTTGTAATTGGCAGATGGGCTCAGAAAGTTTGAGCAAAATGTGCTCTAAAAACCTGTCAACTATGTGTCTAGTACATGGAAGAGCAATGCAATGCAAGTATCTCTTAGCACTTACAGTGTTCATCCACAGTTAGCCTGATGCAGTAATTTTTTTCTTCTATACTGAAATTCATAATTGAATTCTATCATATTTATCTTTACTATAAGTGAGCGGAACAATCCTCAGTCTATCAATTTCGAGTTGAATTTCTTGAAATTCACAGTTTGACGTGACTTCAAACCCTTTGAGATTTGCAGTTTTCAAAAACAAAAGGTAAACTTTCCTGGACACCATTTTCCCAACTGCTGAAGAATCAGAGAGCGGGCTAATGTGATTTTACATTGCTGCGCAGGCCTCCCCATAATGCACTGCAGCTATGACATCTTACAAATTATCATACCTTGTGGTCAGTGCTGGAGCTATCACAGACAGTGGTTCCCAGTGGAGCACTGTTGTATAGCAGAGTGGTTTTATAGCTCAAGAGTAACAGAGAAAGTCTCTCCAGTAGAGTGTAAGCTCTTATGGTCAGAAGGGTCCTCTCTCTGCTTGTATTTTCCGAACAATTACAAAGTTTCCAACATTGAGATTCATGCAAATATTTTTACCGCAAATCTAATTTTGGGGGAAAATTATGTGAGATCGGAGAACTTTTTATGTTTTACTACCTTATATTAATCTATGGTCAGTGAGATTAATTATTATTATTATTATTTATTGCTATAGCGCCATTTATTCCATGGCGCTTTACATGTAAGGAGGTGTATACATAATAAAAACAAGTACAATAATGTTAAACAATACAAGTCATAACTGGTACAGGAGGAGAGAGGACCCTGCCCGCGAAGGCTCACAATCTACAAGGGATGGGTGAGAATACAGTAGGCGAGGGTAGACCTGGTCATGCAGCGGTTTGGTCGATCAGTGGTTACTGCTAGTGATGAGCATTCCGATACCGCAAGTATCGGGTATCGGCCGATACTTGCTGTATCGGAATTCCGATACCGACATCCGATATTTTTTCAATATCGGGCATCGGAATCGGAAGTTCAAAGTTGATTGACAGCCGAAATGACGTCATCATGATGCGCGGTGTGTGCGCATCATGATGCGCCGTCATTTCGGGCCTTCCGGGGGTCTCTGCCGGCCTGCCGGGGGGCTGTGCCGGCCTGCCGGGGGGCTGTGTGGACTGCCCGGGGTCTGTACCGGCCTGCCGGGGGGCTGTGCCGGCCTGCCGGTGGTCTGTGCACCCTGTGGGGGTCTGTACCGGCCTGCCGGGGGGCTGTTCTGATGTCCGGGGGTCTGTGCAGGCATCGTCCGATGGGACTACAAGTCCCATCTGGCGATGCCTGCTACCATGACAGTGATTGACACATTAGCCAATGATGGGACAGTAGTAGTCCCATCATCCTGCTAATGTGTTAAATGTTTAAAAAAAAAAAAAAAAATACTACATACATACTACATGCACACTACATGCATGCTACATACATACTACATGCTACATACATACCACATATATACTACATGCATGCTACATACATACTACATGCTACATACATACTACATGCTACATACATGCTACATACATACTACATACATACTACATACATACTACATGCATGCTACATACATACTACATGCTACATACATACCACATATATACTACATGCATGCTACATACATACTACATATATACTACATGCATGCTACATACATACTACATACATACTACATGCATGCTACATACATACTACATACATACTACATGCTACATACATACTACATACATACTACATGCATGCTACATACATACTACATGCTACATACATACTACATATATACTACATGCATGCTACATACATACTACATACATACTACATGCATGCTACATACATACTACATACATGCTACATACATACTACATGCTACATACATACTACATGCTACATACATACTACATACATACTACATGCATGCTACATACATACTACATGCTACATACATACCACATGCTACATACATACCACATATATACTACATACATACTACATGCATGCTACATACTACATGCTACATACATACCACATATATACTACATACATACTACATGCATGCTACATACATACTACATGCTACATACATACTACATGCTACATACATACTACATACATACTACATGCATGCTACATACATACTACATGCTACATATATACTACATGTATGCTACATACATGCTACATGCTACATACATACTACATACATACAACATACATACTACATGCATGCTACATACATGCTACATGCTACATACTACATACATAATACATGCTACATACATACTACATACATACTACATACATACTACATACATATATGCATCATACATACTACATGCTACATACATTCTACATACTACATATATGCATCATACATACTACATGCTACATACATACTACATACATACTACATATATACTACATGCATGCTACATACATACTGCATGCATGCTACATACATACTACATGCATGCTACATACATACTACATACATGCTACATACATACTACATACATGCTACATACATACTACATACATACTACATGCATGCTACATACATACTACATGCTACATATATACTACATACATACTACATATATACTACATGCATGCTACATACATACTACATGCTACATACATACTACATACATACTACATGCATGCTACATGCATGCTACATACATACTACATGCATGCTACATACATACTACATGCTACATATATACTACATACATACTACATATATACTACATGCATGCTACATACATACTACATGCTACATACATACTACATACTACATGCATGCTACATACATACTACATACATACTACATGCATGCTACATACATACTACATGCTACATATATACTACATACATACTACATATATACTACATGCATGCTACATACATTCTACATGCTACATGCATGCTACATACATAC
This sequence comes from Dendrobates tinctorius, assembly GCF_039654945.1. Taxonomy (NCBI): domain Eukaryota; kingdom Metazoa; phylum Chordata; class Amphibia; order Anura; family Dendrobatidae; genus Dendrobates; species Dendrobates tinctorius. Next base: position 10,157,308 of record NW_027361910.1, on the reverse strand, counting down.
TACATGCATGCTACATACATACTACATGCTACATACATACTACATACATACTACATGCATGCTACATACAATACATTCATACAATACATACATAGACATACAGTACATATAACATAGAGTAACATACTTACCAATACTTGTCACATTGTTCCCCGAAGCCATTGTCGTCTACGGAATAAATATTAACATAACAAACCACAAAAATACTCACCCATGATCCGAAGCAGTCCACGAGTGTGTCCCACGACGATCTTGGGTAGAGAACTGCAGCATCAGCTGATGCTGCCGCTCTCTACGGGCTGCAGGAATCCAATGACGGAAGGTAGGTATCCTTCCGCACTGTATTCCTCCGCCACTTAAAAAAAAAAGTCCCTAGTCTCACTTTATGGTAAAAGCTGTGTGGGAATTTCCCACACAGCTTTTACCATAAAGTGAGACTAGGGATTTTTTTTTTAAGTGGCGGAGGAATACAGAAGGTAGGTAGGTAGGTGACGGAAGGTAGGTATCCTTCCGCACTGTATTCCTCCGCCACTTAAAAAAAAAAGTAGTATGTATGTAGCATGCATGTAGTATGTATGTAGGATGTATGTAGCATGCATGTAGTATGTATGTAGTATGTATGTAGCATGTAGTATGTATGTAGCATGCATGTAGTATATATGTAGTATGTATGTAGTATATATGTAGCATGTAGTATGTATGTAGCATGCATGTAGTATGTATGTAGTATGTATGTAGCATGCATGTAGCATGTATGTAGTATGTATGTAGCATGTAGTATGTATGTAGCATGCATGTAGTATATATGTAGTATGTATGTAGTATATATGTAGCATGTAGTATGTATGTAGCATGCATGTAGTATGTATGTAGTATGTATGTAGCATGTAGTATGTATGTAGTATGTATGTAGCATGTAGCATGTATGTAGCATGCATGTAGTATATATGTAGTATGTATGTAGTATGTATGTAGTATGTATGTAGCATGTATGTAGCATGCATGTAGTATATATGTAGTATGTAGTATGTATGTAGCATGTAGTATGTATGTAGCATGCATGTAGTATATATGTACTATGTATGTAGCATGTAGTATGTATGTAGCATGCATGTAGTATGTATGTATGTAGTATTTTTTTTTTTTTTTTTTTTACATTTAACACATTAGCCGGATGATGGGACTACTACTGTCCCATCATTGGCTAATGTGTCAATCACTGTCATGGTAGCAGGCATCGCCCGATGGGACTTGTAGTCTCATCGGACGATGCCTGCACAGACCCCCGGACATCAGCACAGCCCCCCGGCAGGCCGGCACAGCCCCCCGGCAGGCCGGTACAGACCCCCACAGGGAGCACAGACCCCGGGCAGTCCGCACAGCCCACCGGCAGGCCGGCACAGACCCCCGGAAGGCCCGTACAGACCCCCCGAGAGGCTGTACAAGGGCAGGAAAGGGTTTTTCCATTTACGATACCGGAAGTTTCATAGACTTGAATGGGACTTCCGGTATCGGCATCGGCGATACCGATACTTTTTTTAAAGATCGGCCGATCCATTCCGATCCGATATTTTGAAGTATCGGACGGTATCGCTCAACTCTAGTTACTGCAGGTTATAGTGAATAAAATACATTATGTATTCCTTAAAAATTAACAAGTAGTAAGGCAATACATGCCAACTCTCCTGAAACATACAGAAGGTGCTTGGAAAAAGGGGAGACCTTCAAATGAAGAGGTCATTTGTTGGCGAGACTGATGAAGAAGGAGTCATATTCATGGTGAGCGCCATGTTGCGCTCCCTGAAGAGGCATCACTATATGTTATGTGAACTCAACCTAACTTATTGTTTTGCTTAGATTACTTTGCTCTAATATTTGCTTTTACATAAAACCAAAACATCAACACAAAAAATAATTTGGCAAAACGAGTTTGGAGTATTATACAATTGAGTGGGCACCATTGTGGCTCAGTGGTTAGCACTTTAGGTTTCCAGTCCTGGGACAACAACTTCAAGGAGTCTGTATGTTCTCCCTGTGTTTGCGTGGGTCTCTTCTGGGAAAGGAGAAGGAGTTTAGATTTTGAGCTCCATTGCGGATCGTGATGATGATGTAAAGCACTGTGCTTTTAATGGTGCGATATAGCTGAGTAAAATAAATAAAAAATAAATACATTGAATGCAAAAGGCCTTAAAAAGCATGGCATTGCAGGTGACATAATTTTTTAGATATGCATCTTTGGCTTACAAATCAATACCTTGTGGAAGATGGCATTAAGGCTACTTTCACACTAGCGCTTTTGAGCGCAGCGACGGCCTGCGCACGGACGCCACTAAGCCCCGCCCCCTGCCGCGCCTCCGCCGGTAGCTCCGCCTACCGGCGCATGACGTTGCATGAGTCCTGCGTCCTCTATCTTTATCACTGGGGGCGCAGGCCGTGCGCAGTATGCGTTTGGCGGCGCATGCGTCCTTTTGAAGGTGCGCCGACCTGCGCCAAACGCAACCTGCTGCAGTTTGGTTGCGCTGGCGCACCGTCAAAAAGAATATATTTCAGAGTGCTGATATAGTGGGAGAAGTCTAGTGACTTTAGGGTTAATTTTGCTATCAGAAGTATTGGACTTTATTTTTGTAGGGTTTTTTGCAGATTGCAGACAGTGTCTTTCCTTTCCTATCCTTTCTAGTTAGTTTGGGCCCCATCGTTTGCTCAGCCTATGTTTGTGCCTTTGTTTGTGCTTTCATCTTGTTTCACTGTCAATACATGTGTGGGGGCTGTCTTTCCTTTGGGGTCTGCTCTGGGGCAGTTAGTTTTCCCCTTTTCTTGCTTCAGGCTTATTTAGTCCTCCGGCTGTGATGAAGCATTTAGGACCATCGTAGGTATGCTCCACGGCTGCTGCTAGTTGTGTGGTTAGGATCAGGGATCTGCAATCTGCATAGTTACCAACCTCTCTGGTTTTCTGTGACTTAGCTTGCTTAGTTTTTTTCTCCTCGGTGACCCATTCATAACAGTGATAGCCATACAGAAGACTTGTGTAGATGCCTTCATTCAAACAAAACTCACATCAAGTACTGATTTTGGTATGTGGTAGAGTAAAAGGAGCAAAGGCAATTTGGCTATTGTTGAGGATCATCAATCTTGTTATATATCAGTATGCTATAAAGCCACTGTCGTTAAAGTGTGGACAATGTATTTCCTTGTATCATTAGCTTAGGCTGGTAATCCCCATCACAGCTCATATTTAGTATGCAATGTAAATTCATGGCCTTGTTCTGTTTAGTACTACTAGTGGGATTTATCCCAAGTGAGATCTTTGTCACTGCTGTGTTTTTTTCTCAGGGGCAAAACATTAGTTGTACATGAGGCACTGAATATATTGGGAATCACTCTGATTTATGTTTTACTAAACAAAATTGAAATAAACTGAGATACACAAGTCGAAAAATATTAAATGCTAACTAGAGCTTTTTTGCACAATGCTGAAACAATCAAGTTTATGTAAAATTATGCCAATTATATTAACTATACTATGTAGACTTCAATCCAAAAAGTTCTAGTCAATCCCAAAGATCATAATAAAGAGTAAGCGGGATAATGTGACATTTCAGAAGACCTCGGGCTTCTACTTCTCCAGCACAAGAATTAATGAACCCGTTTTCTGCATAGCATTAAAGTGTAAGTCCATTTAAAAAAATTGCTGATGTATCGAAAAATTGATTTATGAATTTACTACGCATTCTATAGGCAGAAGAATGTGACTGTCATTATCTCACAAAGGCACTTAATATGATAGATTGAAGTTTACTACATGGTGAATAGCAAAAAGCAATCTGCCAATAATGAAGAGGAAAATCCTCTTAATAAACAACTTAATACTTTTGACTGATAAAATAAATATTTAAACTATTTAGCAAGGAATACATTTAAGGAAGAAAAAAGCCAACTAGAAACTGCCATTGGAATGTTTAGTCTATACACAACTTCCATGATCATTTCTGTTCTGGCAAATTCTAAAATGATTTATATATATAAAATATTTGTCATTAATCTTGCATGTGGGTTTGTCATCTGCAGGAAGCATTTGTAATCTGGATGTCTAGTCCTACCTTATTATTATGTGGCTACTGTATGGAAAGGTAATTTACTCTCATATGAATGTATACTTATGAAGGTACATGTTATGCTGTTTACGGTGTTTGTTTTATGGCTTGCATGTAATATTTAGAGTATCAAGTATTCACTCTATGGAGCCATTAATTACATTACATGACTGTATGATTTATATAAGAGTTTTAATTCTGCCCTGCAAGGTGATAAATAAGTTCTGTATGATTTTTTCACCGGTGTATGGCAACATTGATTTGAAAAGTACAGTCTATATCTTTTACATCTGGCCCGTTTTTGGACCTTACCAACATTAAAAGGTTATTCCACCAATTAATAATGTGGTCTTGTAAGAATGATAATAATTTACATGTACTAAAGTTTGCCCAGTTTTGCACATATCACACCCCCAAGGAATGCCCCTCCCATCTCTATTTTCCTTCACATTGCCATTGGAAGAACCTTGCTGTAGTTCCATAGTTCCATGCCAAGTGCAATTAATCCCAGCTGACTATCTTCCTATCAGCCTAGCGCTGGGGTCTCTGTTATATTACCGTGGAAAGAATTCATACCAGGAAGTAATGATGTGCCTGTGTCCTGGTAAGTAAGAGCAGTAGGTGGACAGTAGGATTTAGATGTAAATAGAGGCACTGAGAGGAGTAATACACTGTAGGATGGGGCTGAGAGGAGTGATGTATTGCAGGATGTAGCATTGTACAGGGAGGGATGAGAGGGGAGATATATTACAGAATAGGGATGCATAGAGGGGAACTGAAAGGAGTGATGTGCTGCAAGATGGGTCTGTATATAGCGACTGAGAGGAGTGATGAGGCTGTAAATAGAGGGGCTGAGGGGAGAGAAGCTGTTTCTTGCCTCCTGCTAACAGATCATGGATGTGAAACTCCAACTCAGTTGATGCATATGACAAAAGATAATCTTGTTTTAAAAAACCTAACAATTGTAAAATGATCAATCTATATTTTTAAATGTTTTTAATTTGTTGTTTTTCTTGCCTTTTTCTGTAATTATAACAAACATAATCTGTTATTTATCTGGATGTGCAGTCTTTCATATACACATGTTCTTTTCTGATTTTGTTTGATATCTCATAGCTTGCGTGTCCGACTTTAAAGCACATATTAAATAACTTAAAAGCCCGTTGTGAAAAAATTCCCACTCATCTTTTGAAAATTGTGTAATGTAAATAGAGATTGTTCGCCCATTTAACAATTAGACCGGCAAAACAGAAGAGTGGAAATTCAAATCCTAAATAGATATGGCTCTCAGTGATTGGTTGATGTTGTTCCGAGGCAATTGTTCAGTGCAGTTGGAGTTGGAGTTAAAAGTGAAACAGCCAATCAGAGCGATAGTAATATTTCATCAATGAAAGAAATATTACTATCCAGCCATGGCCGATGCTGCAATAGCATCGGACATGGCTGGAGATCGTGATCCGACCCCCCCCCACCAGGCTGGTAGTGGCGATGTGCCGCCGCCACCTTCTGACGGTGGCGATCGGCAGCCGCCGCAATAATCTGCTCCCCCTCTGCTTCTCCCTGCCTTCCGATTGCCCCCTATAGCCTCCCCCGGTACCTTATCAGTCCCGGTACCTCCCGGTGTCCCGCTGTCTTCTCTCCATGGGCGCTGCCATCTTACAAAATGGTTAAACTGAGTTCCTGAGTTATTACCTCATAAAGGGACACTGGACAGAATTGCAAAAAATGGCCTGGTCATTAAGGTCAAAATAGGCTTGGTCATGAAGGGGTTAAGGACTAATTTTGATTTTGATACTGCTCACTATGTAATCCCCTACATCCTGGACCTCCGCCTATGACATCAGCCAGTGTTTGTAGTTTTCTCCCATAATTTTTGATTTACCTTTGTTAACCATGTACATTTAGTTGGCAAACAGATTCAAGATTTCCAGAAGAGTGTAGCAAAAACTAAATGGGTTGTCTACTGCAGAATATTTTTTAGGCAAGGATATTTGCAAAAACTTCGCTTCCATTGTCCTTGAGGACTAGCGCAGGCTGCTCTATAGGTTTGCAATGGCTACAGAAGCATTATCTGCACTGTCCAGGACCAATGAAGTCTGTAATTATCTAGAAAGTCATGTTATCAGAAAGACAACAGATGATGATCTCTTTTAGTCAACACACCACTGCAGCCAATCACAGGCAGCATCCATCCTATTTACATCCAGGCAACACAGACATTGCTTCCTGAACTTGCACAGACTCCTGAGTGGCCTGCACTAGACCATAGGGATGACAAAAGGGTGAAGATTAGTGATGAGTGAGTGTGCTCGTTACTCGAGTTTACCAAGCATGCTTGGGTGTTCTCTAAGTATCTTGGGCGTGCTCGTAAATTGTGTCTGAATCCCCGTAGCTGCCTGATTTGCGGCTGCTAGACAGCCTGAATACATATCATAGAATCATAGAATCGTAGAGTTGGAAGGGACCGCCTGGGCCATCTGGTCCAACCCCCTGCTCAAAGCAGGATTCGCTAAATCATCCCAGTCAGATGTCTGTCCAGCCTCTGTTTGAAGACTTCCATTGAAGGAACAACCCCCTGCTCAAAGCAGGATTCGCTAAATCATCCCAGTCAGATGTCTGTCCAGCCTCTGTTTGAAGACTTCCATTGAAGGAGAACTCACCACTTCTCGTGGCAGCCTGCTCCACTCATTGATCACTCTAACTGTCAAAAAGTTTTTTCTAATATCTAATCTGTGTCTCCTCCCATTCAGTTTCATCCCATTGCTTCTAGTCTTTCCTTGTGCAAATGAGAATAAAGTTGATCCTTCTACAGTGTGACAGCCCTTTAGATATTTACAGACAGCTATTAAGTCTCCTCTCAGTCTTCTCTTTTGCAAACTAAACATTCACAAATCCTGCAACCTTTCCTCATAAGACAGGGTTTGCAGACCGGTCACCATTCTGGTCGCTCTTTTCTGAAATTGCTCCAGTTTGTTGATGTCTTTTTTAAAATGTGGTGTCCAAAACTGGACACAATATTCCAGATGAGGTCTGACCAAAGAGGAGTAGAGGGAAATAATGACTTCACGTGATCTAGACTGTATGCTTCCGTTAATACATCCTAGAATTGCATTTGCCTTTTTGCTGCTGCATCACACTGTTGACTCATATTCAGTCTGTGATCTATTAGTATACCCAAGTCTTTTTCACATGTGCTGTCACTTAGCCCTATTCCTCCCATTCTGTATATGCTTTTTTCATTTTTATTGCCCAGATGTAGTACTTTGCATTTCTCCCTGTTAAAAACCATTCTGTTAGTTGCTGCCCACTTCTCCAGTTTATTTATATCTTTTTGAATCCTCTCTCTCTCTTCTCTAGTATTAGCTATCCCTCCTAGCTTTGTGTCATCAGCAAATTTAATCAGTTTACCCTCAATTCCTTCATCTAAATCGTTGATAAAGATGTTGAACAATACAGGGCCCAGGACAGAGCCCTGTGGTACCCCACTTGAGACATTCTTCCAACTGGATGTGCAGCCATTTACGACCACTCTTTGGGTCCGATCACTAAGCCAGTTATGAATCCACCTAACAGTTGCCTTGTCCATTCCATACTTAGTCATTTTTTCAATAAGGATTGTATGAGAGACTTTGTCAAATGCTTTGCTGAAGTCAAGATATACTATATCTACAGCATTTCCTTGATCCACCCAATCAGTGATTCCGTCATAGAAGGAAATTAAGTTAGTCTGACATGACTTATTAGTTACAAACCCATGCTGACTCTGTTTAATCACTTCATTCTTATCCAGGTACTGACATACATGTTGTTTAATAATTTGTTCAAAGATCTTTCCTGGTATAGAAGTCAGACTCACCAGCCTATAGTTGCCTGGGTCCACCTTCTTCCCCTTTTTGAAGATAGGAACAACATTTGCTCTTCTTCAGTCTTCTGGCACTTCTCCTGTTCTCCAAGAATTTTCAAAGATTATGGAGAGGGGTTCAAAAATTTCTTCTGCTATCTCCTTCAGTACTCTGGGGTGTAATTCATCTGGACCTGGAGACTTGAATTCATTTAGGTTAGCTAAGTGTTTCCTCACTATCTTTCTGCTTATAGATATCCTGGATTCTTCTATTCCCTTAATAGGACAGTGAAGAACAGTTGATGTTACATTTCCTTTGTCAGAGAAAACAGATGCAAAATAGGAATTTAAAAGTTCAGCCTTCTCAGCATCCTGTCTTACCATTTCATCATTTTCATTCTGTAAAAATCCTATAGCATCTTTGACTTTTCTTTTACTTTTGACATATCCCCAAAATCCTTTATTATTGCTTTTGACATCTCTTGCAAGCCTCAATTCATTTTCAGCTTTAGTCTGATCTGTGCCCTGCAGGTTCTGCAGACAGCATTATATTCTTCTTTAGATATGCCTCCCTCTTTCCATTTTATAAACATTTTATTCTTCCTTTTTAGCATGTGCTTAAGTTCTGTGTTCATCCATCCTGGTTTCCTTAAATGCTTCCTATTCTTCCCTCTTTTCGGAATTGTTAACAACTGTGCTTTGAGAATTTCATTTTTCAAGATTTCCCATCCTTCCTGGACATTTTTGTCTTTAAGGATATCCAGCCATTGGATCCCTCCAATTCTCTTTCTGAATCCCTTAAAATCTGCCTTTCTGAAATCTAACCTTGACGTCTGAGTCTTCACAGGTCTTCCGCCTCTTGTTATGCAAAATTCTAAAATAGCATGGTCGCTACCTCCTAGGGTCCCAGCCACTTTTACCTCCTCAACCATTTCCTCCCCCTAGCAAACAGGCAATCCTTGCATGTATTGAGGCTGTCTAGCAGCTGGAAATCATGCAGCTGCGGGGACTCAGACATAATTTATGAGCACGCCCGAAATACTCGGAAAACACCAGAATATGCTTGGAAAACTAACAAGCACACTCGCTCATCACTAGTGAAGACGCCTTTTTTTTTCTAAACATCCATGTCTGCAAGGAAGAATTCCTTTAAATTCTCATGTCAAAATTTATTATCAAGTTAAAGTAAACAAAATAAATGATCAATGTTATAATGTAGAAATGTTTGCATTATGTCAGGGAAGTGATGGAGTATGGGTTCCCATGAATATTAATATTGTGACCACGGAGTGGTTGTGAATTCCCTATCTGTTTCAACTCTCTAAGCAGTTTTTTTTCTCTATAATATCCACTGTGTTATCCAATCAGGCTATAAGCTAAGAAAAAACAGTAGTCATTGTATATGTATCTCTAGATACTGTAAATGTGCTTAGTTTAGAATCTGAAATCTATTTCTACATGCTGTGTGAGCCCTGCTCATAGACATGTGTTAGAGAAGCTCAGAATATCTTATTTAGAATGCTGAATTGTGGTTGATGAGAATTTAATAAAGGAGAGATGGATTCCCAGTGTGTTTTCCGATAAGACTCCCTTCTATTTAGTGTCAGTGTAATGATATCATGAATTGCACAACACATTTTCCCATTCCAAGGAGTTTAGAATTACAATACGCACGTTGGCATTTTTAAATGCCAGCATTGTGTATGGGTTGTCAGCTGCAAACCGTAGCACAGGTATTTCTTACAGCTGAAAATCGTGCAACTGTTAAAATACATGTTCATTTGCAGATGAAATTTACAGAATGCAGTAACCTTTTGTGCAGCTATGGGAGGAATTATATATGTGCAGTGTAATTGCTGCCACTTCAGCCAAGTTCAAAGCAGTTACTTTCCTGAAGAGACAGAAGACCTTATCAGATTCCTTATAGTTTATATGAGCGCTGAAAGCAATCAGACTCCTACCAATCACTGCAATTTATTCCTCTTTACAATATTTATGTTGGCATTTAGGAATAACCTGTGTTTCTTGTATGTTTAATAATAGCAGCAAGATTGGAATGTGATTTCTGATATGGTAAAACTAACAAACAAGTATAAAACTAGTAATTCTCATTAACTGCATTTTCCTAAGGTATGGCATGAAATACAGAGATTTGCATAAATGACTTTCATTCCTTTTGTGGAACTCTGTTTTCATTACACATGCTGGTTATATTATCAGTAGTGTTGAGCGATTCCTTCTGATATTAGGAAATATGGAATCGGATTGGTTCGGACCGATACCCCAAAAATATCGGGTATCGCCGATTCTGATACCGGAAACCAATGCAAGTCAATGGGACACAAATATCGGAATGAAAATAAACCCTTTCTTTCCTTGCACATCCTGTTCGGGAGGGGGGGAAGAGTGTGGGCGGTGCGTGGGTGGAGACTGTGCGAGTCTGTGTGTGTGGACGGGGGCTGTACAGGCATCTCGGGGGTCTGTGCGGGCCTGCCGGGGGTCTGTGCAGGCCTCTCATGGGTCTGTGCGGGCCTGCCGGGGCCTGTACGGGCCTCTTGGGGGTCTGTGCGGGCCTGCCTGGGGTCTGTGCGGGCCTCTCGGGGGTCTGTGCGGGCCTGCCGAGGCCTGTACGGACCTCTCGGGGGTCTGTGTGGGCCTGCCGGAGGTCTGTGCGGGCCTCTCGGGGGTCCTTGTGTCTGTGTGCAGGCATCGTCCGATGGGACTACAAGTCCCATTGGGCTATGCCTGCTACAATGACAGTGATTGACACATTAGCCAATGATGGGACAGTAGTAGTGTGTTGAATGTAAAAAAAACAAAAACACAAACATACATACTACATACATACAACATACATACATACATACAACATACTACAACATACATACAACATACATACTGCATACATACATACACACAAACAGTTATGGCCAAAAGTATTGACACCCCTGCAATTCTGTCAGATAATACTCAGTTTCTTCCTGAAAATGATTGCAATCACAAATTCTTTGATATTATTGTCTTCATTTAATTTGTCTTAAATGAAAAAGCACAAAAGACAATGAAGCAAAAAGCAAAACATTGATCATTTCACACAAAACTCCAAAAATGGGCCAGACAAAAGTATTGGCACCCTCAGCCTAATACTTGGTTGCACAACCTTTAGCCAAAATAACTGCGACTTTAGCCAAAATAACTGCGACCAACCGCATCACTGAGTTTCTTACAATGCTCTGCTGGAATTTTAGACCATTCTTCTTTGGCAAACTGCTCCTGGTCCCTGATATTTGAAGGGTGCCTTCTCCAAACTGCCATTTTTAGATCTCTCCACAGGTGTTCTATGGGATTCAGGTCTGGACTCATTGCTGGGCACCTTAGAAGTCTCCAGTGCTTTCTCTCAAACCATTTTCTAGTGCTTTTTTGAAGTGTGTTTTGGGTCATTGTCCTGCTGGAAGACCCATGACCTCTGAGGGAGACCCAGCTTTCTCACACTGGGCCCTACATTATGCTGCAAAATTTGTTGGCAGTCTTCTGACTTCATAATGCCATGCACACGGTCAAGCAGTCCAGTGCCAGAGGCAGCAAAGCAACCCCAAAACATCAGGGAACCTCCACCATGTTTGACTGTAGGGACCGTGTTTTTTTCTTTGAATGCCTCTTTTTTTCTCCTGTAAACTTTATGTTGATGCCTTTGCCCAAAAAGCTCTACTTTTGTCTCATCTGACCAGAGAACATTATTCCAAAACGTTTTAGGCTTTTTCAGGTAAGTTTTGGCAAACTCCAGCCTGGCTTTTTTATGTCTCGGGGTAAGAAGTGGGGTCTTCCTGGGTCTCCTACCATACAGTCCCTTTTCATTCAGATGCCGACAGATAGTACGGGTTGACACTGTTGTACCCTCGGACTGCAGGGCAGCTTGAACTTGTTTGGATGTTAGTCGAGGTTCTTTATCCAACATCCGCACAATCTTGCGTTGAAATCTCTTGTCAATTTTTCTTTTCCATCCACATCTAGGGAGGTTAGCCACAGTGCCATGGGCTTTAAACTTCTTGATGACACTGCGCACGGTAGACACAGGAACATTCAGGTCTTTGGAGATTGACTTGTAACCTTGAGATTGCTCATGCTTCCTCACAATTTGGTTTCTCAATTCATCAGACAGTTATTTGGTCTTCTTTCATTTCTCCATGCTCAATGTGGTACACACAAGGACACAGGACAGAGGTTGAGTCAACTTTAATCCATGTCAACTGGCTGCAAGTGTGATTTAGATATTGCCAACACCTGTTAGGTGCCACAGGTAAGTTACAGGTGCTGTCAATTACACAAATTAGAGAAGCATCACATGATTTTTCTAACAATGCCAATTCTTTTGTCCACCCTCTTTTTTATGTTTGGTGTGGAATTATATCCAATTTGGCTTTAGGACAATTCTTTTTGTGTTTTTTCATTTAAGACAAATTAAATGAAGATAATAATAACAAAGAATTTGTGTTTGCAATCATTTTCAGGAACAAACTGAGTATTATCTGACAGAATGGCAGGGGTGTCAATACTTTTGGCCACAACTGTACATACTACATACAACATACATACATATAACATATTACATGCATACTACATACATACTACATGCATACTACATACATACTACATACATACAACATACCACATGCATTCTACATACATACTACATACATACAACATACTACATGCATGCTACATACATACTACATACATACTACATACAATACATACATATAACATACAGTACATATAACATAGATTACATACTCACCATCACTTGTCACTTTGTTCCCCGAAGCCAGTGTCACCTGTAAAAATATTAAAATAACAAACAAACAATATACTCCCTGATCCGCAGAAATCCACGAGTATCCCACGACGATCTCCCATGGAGAACAGCAGCATCAGCTGATGCGACCGCACTCTAGGGGCTCTGGGAATACATTGACGGGAGGAAGGTATCCTTCCGCACTGTATTTCTTCGCCACTGTAAAAAAATAGTCCCTAGTCTCACTTTTGGCATTGCTGTGTGAGAAAGTTCCCATGCAGCTTTTGCCATAAAGTGAGACCAGTGAACTATAGTAACCTCTCAGTGATGCACTGCAGGAGCCATTGTCTCCTGTCAGTGTGTCACTGAAGGTCCTATAGAGTAGTGACATAACCCGATGTCACTGTTCTATAGGGGAGATCGTCGTGGGACACTCGTGGATTTCTGCGGATCAGGGAGTATATTGGTTGTTTGTTATTTTAATATTTTTTACAGATGACACTGGCTTCGGGGATCAAAGTGACAAATGATGGTGAGTATGTACTCTATGTTATATGTACTGTATGTCTATATGTATGTATTGTATGAATGTATGAATGTATTGTATGTAGTATGTGTGTATGTATGTATGTATGTAGTATGTATGTTTGTGTTTTTTTTTTTTACATTCAACACATTAGCCGGATGATGGGACTACTACTGTCCCATCATTGGCTAATGTGTCAATCACTGTCATTGTAGCAGGCGTAGCCCGATGGGACTTGTAGTCCCATCGGACAATGCCTGCACACACAACCCACGAGAGGCCTGCACAGACCTCCGGCAGCCCGCACAGACCCCCGGCAGGCCCGCACAAACCCCCAGCAGGCCCGCACAGACCCCCAGCAGACTGCACAGTCCCCCGGCAGGCCCGTACAGACCACCCACGGTCACGCAAAGACCCCGCCCACGCACACAGCACGCTGTCTCTGCCCACGCACCGCCCACACTCCATTATAGCGCATCATGACATCATTTCAGCAGCCAATCACAGCCATGCCATTAGTTAACATGGCTAACATGCCTAACAGGATGTGCCCACACTTCTTAGGATCTCATTGCATTATGGGAACTTCCGGTTCCGGTATTCGATATTGTAAAAATATCGGAACTCAGTATTGGAACTCCGATACAGCGAATATCGGCCGATACCCGATATTTGCAGTATCGGAATGCTCAACACTAATTATCAGTAATACAAATAATCGTTTGTTTTTTATACATTTACCCAAATGATAAAATCTAGCAAAATCTTAAAGTCCCATGCGTTATTGAGAATCACAGACTCCATGGCTGGAGCAACCAGATATCCTTCTGTATCTCTGATGTGCTAGTCCAACCTGCCTATTATCTATTATTCATACTTTTCTCTGATACCCAGCCCATGTTTTTAATCATGTCTTGTGTCATCGCATGTTCTTTTACCAAATATGTCAACAAAGAAATACTATTTTTGAAAATGTTGGTCATCTTTTTGCTTTTATTGGGTATATTTTTGCTTTAATTATTTTTCATTATTTTTGCCACTTATGGTACTTCCATCTAAAATGTATTTTTATACATAAATATATATATATATATATATATATATATATATATTGTGAGGTAGCGCTGTCATTTAAGTAGGGGATCACTCGCTTGGCAGCCACAAAATCAGATCCAACACAGGTTTTCCATAAACCAGTATAGTCCACGCGGTTTATTAACCCCTTCACTACCAAGGGTGGTTTGCACGTTAACTACCGGGCCAATTTTTACAATTCTGACCACTGTACCTTTATGAGGTCATAACTCTGGAACGCTTTCATGGATCCTGGTGATTCTGACATTGTTTTCTCGTGACATATTTTACTTCATGTTAGTGGTAAAATTGCATTCAAATAACTTGCGTTTATTTGTGAAAAAAACGGAAATTTGGCGAAAATTTTGAAAATTTTGCAATTTTCCAACTTTGAATTTTTATGCCCTTAAATCACAGCGATACGGCACACAAAAAACTTAATACATAACATTTCCCACATGTTTACTTTACATCAGCACAATTTTGCAACCAAAATTTTTTTTTGCTAGGAAGTTATAAGGGTTAAAAATTGACCAGCGATTTCTCATTTTTCCAACACCATTTTATTTTTAGGGACCACTTCACATTTGAAGCCACTTTGAGGGGTCTATATGATAGAAAATACCCAAAAGTGACACCATTCTAAAAACTGCACCCCTCAAGGTGCTTAAAACCACATTCAAGAAGTTTATTAACCCTTTAGGTGCGTCACAGGAATTTTTTGAATATTAAAAAAAAAATGAACATTTAACTTTTTTTCACAAAAAAAATACTTCAGGTTCAATTTTCTTTATTTTACCAAGGGTAACAGGAGAAATTGGACTGCAAAAATTATTGTGCAATTTGTCCTGACTACGCTGATACCTGATATGTGGGGGGAAACCACTGTTTCGGCGCATGGCAGAGCTCAGAATGGAAGGAGCGCCGTTTGACTTTTTCAATGCAAAATTGGCTGGAATTCAGATCGGACGCCATGTCACGTTTGGCGAGCCCCTGATGTACCTAAACAGTGGAAACCCCCCCAAGTGACCCCATTTTGGAAACTAGACCCCCCAAGAAACTTATCTAGATATGTGGTGAGAACTTTGAACCCACAAGGGCTTCACAGAAGTTTATAACGTACAGCGGTACAATTAAAAAATCATATTTTTTCCACAAAAATGATCTTTTCACCCACAATTTTTATTTTTCCAAGGGTAACAGGACCCTAAAAGTTATTGTGCAATTTGTCCTGAGTACGCTGATACCCCATATGTGGGTGTAAATGACTATTTGGGCGCATAGCAGAGCTCGGAAGGGAAGCAGCGCCATTTGACGTTTTTGGCTAGAATTGAGATCGGACACCATGTCGCGATTGGAAAACCCCTGATGTACCAAAACAGTGGAAACCCCCCACAAATGACACCATTTTGGAATCTAGACCCCCCAAGGAACTTATCTAGATGTGTGGTGAGAACTTTGAACCCCCAAGGGCTTCACAGAAGTTTATAACGTACAGCAGTACAATTAAAAAATCATATTTTTTCCACAAAAATGATCTTTTCACCCTCAATTCTTATTTTTCCAAAAGTAACAGGACCCTAAAAGATATTGTGCAATTTATCCTGAGTACGCTGATACCCCACATGTGGGTGTAAACCACTATTTGGGCGTATGGCAGAGCTCGGAAGGGAAGCAGCGCCATTTGACGTTTTTGGCTGGAATTGAGATCGGACACCATGTCGCATTAGGAAAGCCCCTGATGTACCAAAACAGTAGAAACCCCCCACAAATGACACCATTTTGGAAACTAGACCCCCCAAGGAACTTATCTAGATGTGTGGTGAGCACTTTGAACCCCCCAGTGCTTCACTGAAGTTTATAACGTCCGGGCGTGAAAATAAAAAAATCGTATTTTTTCCACAAACATGATCTTTTAGTCCCCATTTTTTTATTTTCCCAAGGGTAACAGGAGAAATTGGACCCCAAAAGTTGTTGTCCAATTTGTCCTGAGTACGCTGATACCTCATATGTGGGAGAAAACTACTGTATGGGCACACGTCGGGGCTCGGAAGGGAAGTAGTGACGTTTTGGAATGCAGACTTTGATGGAATGGTCTGCGGGTGTCATGTTGCGTTTGGAGAGCCCCTGATGTACCTAAACAGTGGAAACCCCCCACAAGTGACCCCATTTTGGAAACTAGACCCCCTAATGAACTTATCTAGATGTGTGGTGAGCACTTTGAACCCCCCAGTGCTTCACAGAAGTTTATAACGACCGGGCGTGAAAATAAAAAAATCGTATTTTTTCCACAAACATGATCTTTTAGTCCCCATTTTTTTATTTTCCCAAGGGTAACAGGAGAAATTGGACCCCAAAAGTTGTTGTCCAATTTGTCCTGAGTACGCTGATACCTCATATGTGGGAGAAAACTACTGTATGGGCACACGTCGGGGCTCGGAAGGGAAGTAGTGACGTTTTGGAATGCAGACTTTGATGGAATGGTCTGCGGGTGTCATGTTGCGTTTGGAGAGCCCCTGATGTACCTAAACAGTGGAAACCCCCCACAAGTGACCCCATTTTGGAAACTAGACCCCCTAATGAACTTATCTAGATGTGTGGTGAGCACTTTGAACCCCCCAGTGCTTTACAGAAGTTTATAACGACCGGGCGTGAAAATAAAAATATCGTATTTTTTCAACAAACATCATCTTTTAGTCCCCATTTTTTTTATTTTCCCAAGGGTAACAGGAGAAATTGGACCCCAAAAGTTGTTGTCCAATTTGTCCTGAGTACGCTGATATCTCATATGTGGGAGAAAACTACTGTATGGGCACACGTCGGGGCTCGGAAGGGAAGTAGTGACGTTTTGGAATGCAGACTTTGATGGATTGGTATGCGGGTGTCATGTGCGTTTGGAGAGCCCCTGATGTACCTAAACTATTGAAACTCCCCACAAGTGACCCCATTTTGGAAACTAGACCCCCCACGGAGCTTATCTAGATGTGTGGAGAGCACTTTGAACCCCCAAGTGCTTCACAGAAGTTTATAACGCCTGGGCGTGAAAATAAAAAAAACATTTTTTTCCGCAAAATTATATTTTTGCCCCCAATTTTTTATTTTCCTAAGGGTAACAGGAGAAATTGGACCCCAAAAGTTGTTTTGTAATTTGTCCTGAGTAGGCTGATACCCTACATGTGGGGGTAAAACACTGTTTGGGCACATGGCAGAGCTTGGAAGGGAAGGAGCACCATTTGACTTTTTCAACGCAGAATTGGCTGGAATTGAGATCAGACGCCATGTTGCCTTTGGAGAGCACCTGATGTGCCCAAACAGTGGAAACCCCCAATTATAACTCCAACCCTAACCTCAACACACCCCTAACCCTAATCTGAGCCCTAGCCCTAACCCTATCCCTAACCCTAACCCTAGCCCTAACCCTAGCCCTAACCCTAACCCTAGCCCTACCCTAACCCTAACCCTAGCGGGAAAATGGAAATAAATACATTTTCTTTTAGTTTTATTATTTTTCTCTAACTAAGGGGGTGATAACGGGGGGTTTGATTTACGATTTATGGCGGTTTTTATGTTTGGCGGCTGTCGCACGCTAAAAGACGCTTTTTATTGTAAAAATAGTTTTTGCATCACCACATATTGTGAGCTATAATTTTTCCATATTTTGACCCACCGAGTCATGTGAGGTCTTATTTTTTGCGGGACGAGTTGACGTTTTTATTGGTACCATTTTCGGGCACGTGACATTTTTTGATCGCTTTTTATTCCGATTTTTGGGATGCAGAATGAACAAAAACCAGCTTTTCATGAATTTCTTTTGGGGGGTGCGTTTACACCGTTCCGCGTGCGGTAAAATTGATAACGCGTTTTTATTCTTCGGGTCAGTACGGTTACAGCGATACCTCATTTAGGTCGTTTTTTTATGTTTTGTCGGTTTTTTGCAATGAAAACAATTTTATATAAAAAATAATTATTTTTGTATCGCTTTATTCTGCGAGCTATAACTTTTTTATTTTTTTGCGGATGATGCTGTATGGTGGCTCGTTTTTTGCGGGACAAGATGACGTTTTCAGCGGTACCATGGATATTTATATGCGTCTTTTTGATCGCGCGTTATTGCACTTTTTGTTCGGTGGTATGATAATAAATCATTATTTTTTGCTTCGTTTTTTATTTTTATTTTTTAAGGGGTTCACTAAAGGGGTTAACTAATGGGACAGTTTTATAGGGCAGGTCATTACGGACGCGGCGATACCAAATATGTGTACTTTTATTGTTTTGTTTTTTTTTTATTTTCAAAAAATGGATTTATTGGGGAATATTTTTTTTTTTTTTAACTAATTTATTTAGCGATTTTTTTTAAATTATTTTTAACACTTTTTTTTTTTTTTTTTTTACTTTATTACCTTGTCCCAGGTGGGACATCACTGTCCTGTGACAGATCGCTGATCTGTCACATCACAGATCACTGTGACAGATCAGCGATCTGTCACAGGCACTGCTGCAGACTTCCTCATGCCTGCGCTTTGCAGGCACTGAGGAAGCCAGCTTCCTCAGGCCCCCGAAGGCCCCCGTCGCCATCTTGGATTCGGGGGCCTGGAGGAAGGGAGTCCCCCGCAGCAGCGCTGCACATTGCGCTGCCGTGGGGGGCTCAGGGAAGCATGGAGGGAGCCCCCTCCCTGCCGATGCTTCCCTTTAACCCCCGGTACACCGCGATCGCGTTTGATCGCGGTGTGCAAGGGGTTAACGTGTCGGGGGCGGTCCGTGACCGCCCCTGACACATTGTGCCGGGTGTCAGCTATGATAATTAGCTGACACTCGGCCGCGATCAGCGGCGCTCACCACGTGGGCGCCGCTGATCGCGATGACGTAATATTCCGTCCATGGTAATTAGGTCCATGGTCACATGGACGGAATATTACGTCAATTGTAGGTAAGGGGTTAACCATCATAAATCATGACCAGCAATATATAAACAGCATAGCGACCATGACAGAGTTTCACTCTGTTAGCAATGTCCATTACGCAGGCTTTTCAGCCTCACAGTTATATCTCACCCCGTCAGGGTTCTCTCATGGCTGCTTCTCCATACTGCAGACATTCATTCCCTCCAGGGAACTCTCAGGCACTTGCAGCCATTACTCACAGCGTCCACACGTGCTGTCAGGCTGGAAGCCCCATCTCAGTGGGACCTTCCACACTGGACCAACCAGGTCCAAGTATTCACCACCTGTGACCTACCCAGGCCACATTATATGGTTCATAGCCACGCCCACCAGGTCACATGACTCTGACCTCATCACAGGTCCTTCAAGCATTTACACACTCTTTCCAACAGTGCTTTAAACACACCCCCTGGGTGGGTTTGTAGGTAACCCATCTCTCTAGTTACCTGGAGACTTCTCCCTTACACATTGAAAAAACACCTCAGCAATATCATTGCTGAACAACACATAAGTCTCCATCCCAAAGCCACCCACTTTGGGATACATAATGGCCATTCCGTATTCTGTCATTCATCCTCTCTCCTGGGACATCCACACAGCGCCCCCTAGCGGTCTCAGTGGTTACTACACCACAATATACAGCTCTGGAAAAAATTAAGAGACCACTTTCACATAAACAATTTGTCTGATTTCTCTCTTTCTAAGTATATTTTTGAGTAAAATGTAAATTGTTCTTTTAGTCTATAAACTTCTGACAACTTGTCTCTGAATTTCCAAGCAAAAAATTTAGTATTTATTTTCTGACAAAGAAAAATGGTCAAAATTAAAAAAACCCCAGTGCTTTCAGACCTCAAATAATGCAAAGAAAACAAGTTCATAATCATTTAGATGCAACAATACTAATGTTTTAACTCAGGAATGTGGGAATAACCATGATTTTTAAAACAGCTTTCATACGTCTTGGCATGCTTTTCATCAGTCTTTCGCACTGCTTCTGGCACAAAAATTTAAGCAGTTCTTTTTTGTTTTATGGATTGTGACTATCCATCATCCTCTTGATTACATTCCAGAGGTTTTCAATGGGGTTCAGTTCTGGAGAATGGGCTGCCCATGACAGGGTTTTGGTGTGGTGGTCTCTTAATTTTTGCCAGTGCTGTATATGTTTATACGCTTACCCTAAGCAACTGGCCGTCACCGTCCTGTCATCGCTCTTCACAAATGTTATTTCTTTCTCTTTCTCCATAAATTAGCAATCCGTCTGACCAAAATGTCTATTGAATTGGATTACAATACATTTTCACATTTATTATATTGGAGTTCTGAGTTATTGTTCTTGTGATATACATGGGATGGAACCCTACTCGACCACCCATCTTCCAGCGTAGATGTGCCATACAACTATACTAAGTTTCAGTGTTTTGTGCATCTGAGTTGACAACCTGCTTTTCAAATTTTTTTGGGAAGACAAAAATCTTACTTGTTTTTTTCAGTGATGTTTTGAGGATTTATTTTTCAGTTAATTGATTTTAATTTTACTATAGGGACTTATATTAGGTGTATCCTTTATAAAGTTCGCCAGTTACAGTATTTTGGCCAAAATATCAACTAATATTTCATGCATTTTTTTAATCTTTGCTTGATTCAGCCATGCTCTACAATATTGGTGAGAAAAAAATGGGGTGTTTGTATTTGTGCGAGTGTGCTTATGTAGGTTCTGAGTGGTCTGCCTAATCTGATATTATAGGCGTGACCAATAGGCTATTAGCCAACATGGTGCACTACACTGAACCGTGAGACTGGTAGGTTATAATAGCCTTATCTGTGTGCATTTAGAATTCTAAGCATCTACCAATTTCATGGATCATGGGGAGTGGTGTTGTTCATTATTTTCCACCTGTCTTACTTTCATTATATACTATTAGGGCATATCTACAGTCTTCTCTGAATTGTCATGTTACGTGGAGTACAAAAAAGCCACCGTATTTGTTGGTGGGAGGCACTGTGACAAGGTAGTCTTTAACTGATGTAATTAGAATCAGCATTGAATCTTCTAACCACTTCATACTAAGTGCATTATCTTGTACATGTATGGTATAAATTAGAAATATATAGCTTTCTTCTAGTCTCTCCATTCCATATTGTGATATTGTGCCTTAATCTTCTACTCCCACTACTTAGACAGAAGCCAAATGTCAATTACTGGGCAATGTGCCACTGCTACTACAGCTGGCTGTCATCCAGGCAGACTCCAGTGCAGGGCCTAGGGCCTGATGCTGCATTATTATTACCAACTTGAGAATGACTAATGAGTAGGACATTCCAAACCATTCAGGGTTGACTGCTCTCTTTCTCCACGCTTTGACTACCCATCTTTCATCTATACAAACTCCAGCACCATGCTTGTTGCTGCAGTTACCAAACTATTGGTCATGGAGTTGCCTGCATTACTCTCTGAGCCAACCAGCTTCTTGGGTGCTGGTGTGAAAATAATAAAACAAGTGCAGATTGGCTGAGTGACAAAGGCGCATGTACAATGTAAGCTTATTAATAGACATACTTGTGTTAACATAAATAACAGACTACATTTTTTCCTAACAGACACTAAACTGGACAAAAAAATGTTTTTTCGGTGGATTGTGTGAGGCAGTGACCCCTGTTACAGCTAGGGGGCACTGTATGTTCTCTCCAGGATGCGCACGGAGGCATATTGAGGCTATGAGGATGCATTGCGGTCACAGGTGTAGCTGGGATTGCAATGGGGTAGCAGTGACTGATGTCACAGGTAGGGGTCGCTGTATAGTCTCCCCAGGATATGTACGGAGGTGTATGAAGGCCATAGGTGTACATGGCAGTCATGGGCATAGGTGTGCATGGCAGTCACGGGTGTAGCTGCGACTGCAATGCAAACTGATAATAAAAGTAAGTGTAAGGCTACTTTCACACTAGCTTTTTTTGTGCTGCGCCTCATGCGCATTCCAAACGCATACAAAAAATGCATTAAGTGTTTTGTATGCGTTTGCTGTTTTTTGTGCATGCGATTTAACCAGTTTGTCACCATTTTAACTCTAAAAGCGCATGCAATTTTAAACGCATGTGTGCGCATGTCCTAGCGCACGCGTGCGATCCCATAGACTTTAATGTTATTTTTTTGCGAATTCCGTGCGCTAACATGCGCATGCGTTTTTTGGCAGCAGTTGGGCGCACAGAAAAATGCAACATGTAGCGTCTGGCGTGCCTGGGCGCACACCTGGAAAAAATGCAGCACACGAAAATGCACATGAACGCATACACGCGCTATACCATGCGCCCACCATGTTAAAGATAGGGGAGCAATGCGCATGCGCATAATAGCGCACGAGGCGCAGCGCAAAAAAAGCTAGTGTAAAACCAGCCTGAGGCTAGTTTCACACTAGCGTTTATGAGCGCAGCGACGGCCTGCGCACGGCCGCCGCTAAGCCCTGCCCCCTGCTGCGCCTCCGCCGGTAGCTCCGCCTACCGGCGCATGACGCTGCATGCGCCCTGCGTCCCCTATCTTTATCACTGGGGGCGCAGGCCGTGCGCAGTATGCGTTTGGCGGCGCATGCGCCTTCCTGACGGAGCGCCGGTGCAACCAAACTGCAGCAGGTTGCGTTTGGCGCAGGTCGGCGCACCGTCAAAAGGACGCATGCGCCGCCAAATGCATACTGCGCACGGCCTGCGCCCCCAGTGATAAAGATAGGGGACGCAGGGCGCATGCAGCGTCATGCGCCGGTAGGCGGAGCTACCGGCAGAGGCGCGGCAGGGGGCGGGGCTTAGCGGAGGCCGTGCGCAGGCCGTCGCTGCACTCATAAATGCTAGTGTGAAACTAGCCTTAGTCTTGGACATGTGAGTGTCCAAGACAGAGGTAGGGAAAACCTGTTCTGGATGTTGTGTTTGAAACAGATTGCAGTATGATAGTGATGCAGTCTGTTCCATTACGGATCCAGGTTTTCCATGTGGCTGAAAGCCACAGGTTTCTGTGATAAATGCCCTGCAGGAAAGGGCTAGTGAGATCTGAGGGATTTGAGTAAGGGCTTAGTGAGTCTCAGGTGTGTCAGGGCCAGAGTGAGGCCTGGCAACCTGCAGTGTACACAGGGATATAAGTCGTCCACGGTGACTGGTCTCGGATGTGGACAGTCCTGTGTCCAGAGGTGAACCAAAGGTGGATGTCCTGTGCCCGAAAGAAGACTGGCATGTGTAACCATTGCAAAACAGGTGGATATGGTGTCCGACTGTGAACCAGAGGATATCCTGGACTGTGTATGGCTGTGTGAGTAAAGAGACTATTATGCAGCGATGCAAAACACCCATGGGAACTAGTCAGAGGAGGACTAGCGTGTGTAGTGCCTGCAACATGTAATGCTGTGTGAATAGAGTCTTGGATACGGTGCATAGACACCCATTGGAACTAGTCAGAGGAAGACTGGTGTGTTTAGTGTCTGTAGAATGAACGTTGACATATAATATATACTCTGAAAATGATGAAATGGATACTAGTTATATGCTCTGAAGTTATATGCACTTGTGTGGATTGGACTTTTAATGCTGTTAGGAAAAACATTAAAGAGACTTTTGTGTTTGAATTTTGTGGGTCACTGCCTCTTCACTGTGTACGGTGCTACCGCACCCTACAATTGTCAATAAATTTGTGGTGGATTGTCAAGTTTGATCTGCATCTCAGAAGAGTAAATCGCATAGATAGTTGAACACAGGCTATTTCATGAAAGAGCATAAGCTTATTAATTTTCTCTTGAATTTAGAAATGTTCGATTTGGATAACTAATTCATGTCAAACTTTTGTCCTACTGTCTTGCGCTGACTGTATATTGTAGATGATTAATAGTGAAGGATTCTTACTCTATATAAAAGTCTTGGAGTTTATTTTGTATGAGCAGTTATTTCATTTTCTGATATTTATTACCCTGAGTCACGCTCACATGTGGGAATGTGGGTGGAAGCATTGCGTTTCCTTTTAATTCCAAGCTATTTGCTGACATGCGGAAGTTATGTAACTTATACTCCTGAAAAGTGTTACTTTAACTGTATAGAGGTATAGAAATATATGTAGCTGTATTGATATATCCATTAATTTCAACTTGAATTTCTTAGTATGTAAACTAACTGCATGGCTTCATTAGGATTTTGTACAACAGGGAGATGTATATCAAATTATCTCAAATCTCCAAAGATCAGTCTCAAAAGTTTAAGCTCTAATTCTATTCCAGATTCGGAAATATTTATTTTAAAGCAAAAATATAAAAAAAAAAAAATTGTTACTTAACTTCTATGCATTGGAATAATTTTATTGTTTTGATCTCCAGAATTCATAATGCACGCTGCCTCCACAAAGCTTTAGTACTTTGCCATTGTGCACCATGTCAAGTTATCGAGTTATTATTAATAAGTAATTGGTGACTGTAAAAACACAACTGAAACTAATCAACATAATCAGAACGTTCTTGCCAGGACACAGTGCTGTCAGCAGGATTTTGCTAAATTACAGACAGTGTCAGGTTGGCGCTGTTGCATTGATTAAAATCATACATGGGGTGAAGAAATCCGTCTTGGGATATGTGCGCACGTTGGATATTTGCTTGCAGAAATTTCTGCAAGGGTTCTGCATTTCTTGGCAGCAAAAACGCTGTGAAAAAAATAAGCTGCATTATTGGTGCATTTTTTGTATGCCTTTTTATCCTGTGCTTCAATGGGTCTAAAATACAGGAAAAAACGCAAAAAGAATTGACATGCTGCAGAAAAAATGCACTGCAAATAAACACGTAAATTTACTTATGTGCACAACACTTCCGGATTGCCATTGAATAAGCTTGCATAAGTATTCCAATGCGTTTTTGGACCATTTACGAGTGGAAAAAAATGCAGCAAAAATACATCAAATACGCAACGTGTGCACATAGCCTTATGGTTCTTGTATAATCAGTGTTAGAAGTTTTCAGCTAATGATATTCTCGTAGTCTGGGGCAGAACTGTAGGCAGAGTCTTACCTTCCTGCTTACAGTCGCAACCCAGAGAAACCAAGGAAAGACCTACCCACAGGTCATATCTTCACCAAAATGGTATCAATAAAAACATCAGCTCAGAGAGCAAAAAATAAGCCCTCACCCAACCCCAAATCATGAATAAAGAAGAAGCTACAGGCAGGTCCCAGAAGGTGGCGCCATTATCTTTTACCAAATTTTGGACTTTTTTTTTTCATCACTTAAATAAAAAAGAACCTAGACATGTTTAGTGTCTATGAACTTGTAATGGCCTGGAGAATCATAATGGCAGGTCAGTGTTAGCATTTAGTGAAGATGGTAACAAAAAAAAACCCATTGTGGAACTGCACTTTTTTTTGCAATTTCACCGCACTTTGAATTTTTTTTCTGTTTTCCAGTACTTGATATGTTAAAACCAATGGTGTCGTTCAAAAGTACAACTTGTCCCACAAAAAAATAAGCCCCCGCATGGCCATTTTGAATGAAAAATAAAAAAAGTTATGGCTCTGGGAAGAAGGGGAGCAAAAAAAACAAAACGGTAAAACGAAAATGCCTCTGGTCGTTGAGGAGGTAAATAAAATTGGAGCTAATCTAAATAATAATTGAGATAATATAATAGACACTAATGAAAAATTAAGATATATAATGGCATAAAATATGTAAAAACAGTTAAAGCTCACTAGATGGCACTCAGTAGATAGATTATAACAATATGGCAATCGACATCATATGAGTACTACATTAGTGACTAAACGACAAATCACATTTACATATTGAAGAATATAATGGATCAGACTGTCAGAGACACCGCACTGAACTTGCTCACTGAGCCAGTGCGCGTGTCCTGAGTAAAGTGAACAGTGCTCAAAGCTACCTGTGGAGCGGGCAGCAACCGAATAGATGCGTACTTCAGACCCGCAGGACCTGAAGCACGTGACTGCTAGAGGCGTGGCTTAAACTCCACAGAGCTAGGAGCTGCAAGACTATTCCTAGCAGAGTAACTGCGAGACAAAGTTACCAAGGGGCATAGACAGTGAGAATAGTCAGGACGTAGCCAATGAGTCACACACAGAGATAGCTGCAGGGTACAAGAGGGGCGAGCAGAGAGTAGTCAGGTCACAGGCAATGAGTCATACACAGATAATAACGCAGTACAAAATCAACAGGCAAACTCACAACGGGAAACAGAACCGGGTCAGAACCATATAAACAAGCTATAGCAATATACAGGCACACGGGGGTCAGCACACTAGGCCAAAGGCAAAAGTATAACTGGCAGGGATTGAAGCTACCCAGGGGTTTATGAAGCTCTCCCAGAACCAGAAAGAGGCCACAATCATTAACCCCAAGTGTGCAGGTCAAAACCTGCACAGAGCTCCAGACATTAACCCCCAGTGAGCAGCTCAAAAACCTGCACTGGGATCATGACAGACTATATTTAGCTAGAAAACAGCTATTTAAGTGACAACCACATATAGTGGGTAACCAGGTCAAAAGGACCATAGAAATCATTAGATAGAGGGGCAAAATAGTTAAATGTTATGCCTTAAAACTTACCGGAAAGTGTGCTATGTTTATATAAATAAATCCATGATCACGAGTTAGATAGATATTTCCATGTTTACTGTGTTCCTAAATTTTGATTCTGCACTTATAGTTCTCCACTTTCAGTGCTGCTCAGATCAATGTATTTCAGATACTATCAATGATGAGCACAAAAAAAAAAAAAAAATATATATATACACTCACTGGCCACTTTATTAGGTACACCTGTCCAACTGTGTGTTAAGACTTAATTTCTAATCAGCCAATCACATGGCGGCAACTCAGTGCATTTAGGCATGTAGACATGGTCAAGACAATCTCCTGCAGTTCAAACCGAGCATCAGTATGGGGAAGAAAGGTGATTTGAGTGCCTTTGAACGTGGCATGATTGTTGGTGCCAGAAGGGCTGGTCTGAGTATTTCAGAAACTGCTGATCTACTGGGATTTTCACGCACAACCATCTCTAGGGTTTACAGAGAATGGTCCGAAAAAGAAAAAAAATCCAGTGAGCGGCAGTTCTGTGGCCGGAAATGCCTTGTTGATGCCAGAGGTCAGAGGAGAATGGGCATACTGGTTCGAGCTGATAGAAAGGCAACAGTGACTCAAATTGCCACCCGTTACAACCAAGGTAGGCAGAAGAGCATCTCTGAACGCACAGTGCGTCGAACTTTGAGGCAGATGGGCTACAGCAGCAGAAGACCACACTGGGTACCACTCCTCTCAGCTAAGAACAGGCATCTGATGGCTACTTTCAGCAGGATAATGCGCCATGTCATAAAGCTCGAATCATCTCAGATTGGTTTCTTGAACATGACAATGAGTTCACTGTACTCAAATGGCCTCCTCAGTCACCAGATCTCAATCCAATAGAGCATCTTTGGGATGTGGTGGAACGGGAGATTCGCATCAGGGATGTGCAGCCGACAAATCTGCGCCAACTGTGTGATGCCATCATGTCAATATGGTCCAAAATCTCTGAGGAATGCTTCCAGCACCTTGTTGAATCTCTGCCACGAAGAATTGAGGCAGTTCTGAAGGCAAAAGGGGGTCCAACCCGTTACTAGCATGGTGTACCTAATAAAGTGGCCAGTGAGTGTGTATATATATATATATATATATATATATCTATCTATCGTCTTATCATGTCTGTCTGTAACCGAAATCCCGCGTCGCTGATTGGTTGAGCCCGGCCGGCCGCGACAAATCAGCGACGCAGGATTTCCATGACAAACAGACAGGTACTCTATGATAATGGGGGTATGGCGCCAGAGATCACGATCTCCGGCGCCATACTTACCTCACCGGGAGGAGCGTTGCCACAGCGCTTCTCTTCTTACGGTGACTGGGGAAGGAGTGTGGCACTGATGCTGGAGTACGCGCATGGCGGTATTTGGCACCATTTTCCTGAAGACACATTTGCAGTGTGTCTTCAGGAAAATGGCGCCGGACAGCGCGGTGTGGGCATGCGTGTACTGTGGCGCCAGTGCCACACTCCTCCCCCAGCCTCCGGCAGAACGGGACAGCGCTGGACCACAGGAAAGATGGGTGAGTATAAATGTGTTTTTTTTGTATGTTTGCAGTTTCCTAGGGGTGAGGGGGACCATACATACCAGGAAAGGGGGGTGAGGGGGACCATGCATACCATGAAAGCGGGTTGAGGGGACCATGCATACCATGAAAGGGGGGTGGGGGGACCATGCATACCACGAAAGGGGGGTGGGGGGACCATTCATACCATGAAAGGGGGGTGAGCGGTACCATGCATACCACAAAAGGGGGTTGACGGTACCATGCATACCAGGAAAGGGGGGTGATGGGACCGTGCATACCACGAAAGGGGGGTGAGGGGTACCATGCATACCACGAAAGGGGGGTGAGGGGTACCATGCATACCACGAAAGGGGGGTGAGGGGTACCATGCATACCACGAAAGGGGGGGTGAGGGGTACCATGCATACCACGAAAGGGGGGGTGAGGGGTACCATGCATACCACGAAAGGGGGGGTGAGGGGTACCATGCATACCAGGAAAGGGGGGGTGAGGGGGGGACCATGCATACCACGAAAGGGGGGTGAGGGGGGGACCATGCATACCAGGAAAGGAGGGTGAGGGGGGGACCATGCATACCAGGATAATGGGGGTGAGAGGACCATGCATACCAGGAAAGGGGGGTGAGGGTGACCATGCATACCAGGAAAGGGGGGTGAGGGGGACCATGCCTACCAGGAAAGGGGGGTGACGGGACCATGCATACCAGTAAAGGGGGGGGTTAGAGGACCATGCATACCAGGATTGGGGGGTGAGGGAGTAGCATGCATATCAGGATTGGGGGTGAGAGGACCATGCATGCCAGGATTGGGAGTTGCATTATTGCATTAATATTAAATCTTCATAAAGAAACTACATACATATTCTAGAATACCTAATGCATTAGAATCGGGCCACCATCTAGTTACAATATAAAATACTCTAAAATTCTCATCCATGACTGCAGTATGCAAAAATAAATTTTCCTGATGGGCAACGAACAGGTACATACTTTGGGATTTTCCACATTTTTGAAAGATATCTAACACTAATCATAAATGGTGGTAATCTATAACATTTGTCTGATAAATAATCTTCAGACAACTTACATTAGAGGTAATACACCCATTCAATAAAATGTTAATCTGCTCTAAAACTACAACTGAAGCCTTTGCCTTATTCATGGAAATCTTCCTGAGGTATAACTTGTGCAGGTAAAATGTGTACATATACAGATAGTTATGCTATAATTATAATGTGTAATACGTGGCTCTTGTTTTTCTTTACACATTCAGATAGAGTATCTCAGTTTTTATCAGTCCACTCAAGCCATGTTGAAACGTGTATAAAAGTGTGATATTGCTGACTTTTCCCGTAGTAAAAGTCTAACTTCTGGAGAAAAGGTGTAATACATGGCATCCATTCAGATGAATATTTGACAATGTAATACATGCCAACTAGAGATGAGTGGATTAGGAAAAAACTTGGGCAGATTTTCCTAAAAATTTGAATTTGTACAGAATTTATTCTCTGAAAAATGTAATGTCGCCTATTGTGCTCTCTAGACTGCAGAGCATAGTAATGGTAAGATGTAAAAATAAACAAAATCTTTATATTCACCTCACCTTCCTGGCCCCACTGCTCCTTACTGTCATCCACTCAGTGCTCATGACATCTATTTGCCACTGGGAGTGCTGAAATCCCTGGGCCTCACAGAGGCAGTCATAAGATGCTGCAAGGGCTGGACAGGTTCTGGTGAGGATCAGCATGGCAAGAGAGGGGAGTAAGTAATGTGTGTGACAGAACAGACTCCATTTTGTGTCTGTTGTATACATCTTGTATTTTAACTCCTGTATCATGGTGATCAAATAACACTGCTGAGCAGACAAGGTTTACATACCTATTCATACCCCTATAGCTCCTATTAGCTGCATATTTCAGAAGGAACTTTCCTTTGTCTGTGATAATATTTAACCTTGGGCTCTGTATTAACAATCCATAAATCGTGAGTATACCATGCAAAGCTGGGCTGTATTGTTTTCCCGAATCTTATTAATTTGGAGCCCAAAAGGCATAGAGAGTGCATTTTGCTCACAGTGAGTATAAGGATTTTTGTACATCTTACAAATACTATAATAAAGGACATTAAAATTGTGGAGAATAAGATTTTTTTTTTTTTTATTTTCTGTATTTTATTATCTGTAGACTGTGAGCCCTCGAGGGCAGGGTCCGCTCTCCTTTTGTATGTGTGTGCTTGTATTGCTCATGTTTATTGTGTTTGTTTTTGTATGCCCCTTTTTCACATGTAAAGCACCATGGAATAAATGGCACTATAAAAATGAATAATAATAATTTATGTTCATTTGATGGCCCTTTACAGTTCAGCAAAATTACAAGAAATCTGCATTTTAGTCAAATTTGTAAAATCCAAGTAGAATTAAATTTCACTCAGTTATATCTGCTCATCTATAATGAACACACTTAGTCTGTCTATTTGCTTTAGCTAACAGAGAGGATTGTAAAAATTGAGACTACTTTCTATGAAATATACAAGTGCTTCTCAGTAAATTAGAATAGCATCAAAAAGTTAATTTATTTCAGTTCTTCAGTGCAAAAAGTAAAACTCATTATTATACAGAGTCATTATAAACAGATTGATTTATTTCAAGTGTTTAACCCCTCTCTGCCATCTGATGTACTATCCCGTCCATGGGACCCCCGCAGCAGCGCAATGTGCAGCGCTGCTGCAGGGGCCTCCTTCACTGCAGGTCCCCGGATCCAAAATGGCGGCGGGGGCCTGCAGGGAGCCGGCTTCCTCAGTGCCTGCAAAGTACAGGCACGCGGAAGCCTTCTGCAGTGCCTGTGACAGATCAGCGATCTGTCACATGAGTTATGTCCCTACTGGGACATTTTAATAAAGTTAAAAAAAGAAAGCGTAAAAATAATTTATAAAAAATCGCTAAATAAAAAACAAAAAATATTCCCTAATACATTTTTTGGAAATAAAAAAAAAAACAAAAAAACAATAAAAGTACACATGTTTAGTATCGCCGCACCCGTAACAACCCGCCCTATAAAACTGTCCCATTAGTTACCCCTTTATTTAACCCCTTAAAAAATAAAAAACGACGCAAAAAATAATACTTTAAATAACCATGGTACTGCTGAAAACGTCATCTTGTCCCGCAAAAAACGAGCTGCCATACAGCGTCATCAGCAAAAAAATTAAAAAGTTATAGCTCGCAGAAAAAAGCAATGCAAAAATAATTTTTTATCTAAAATTGTTTTCATTTCATAAAAGCGCCAAAACATAAAAAAAGACATAAATGAGGTATCGCTGTAACCGTACTGATGTGAAGAATAAAACCGCCTTATCAATTTTACTGCACACGGAACGGTGTAAACGCACCCCTAAAAAGAAATTCTTGAAATACTGGTTTTTGTTCAAAAAAATCAGAATAAAAAGCGATCAAAAAATGTCAAGTGCCCGAAAATGGTACCAAGTAAAAAGTCAACTCGTCCCTCCAAAAATAAGACCTCACATGACTCAGTGGATCAAAATTCGGAAAAATTATAGCTGTCAAAGTGTGGTGATGCAAAAACGATTTTTACAATAAAGCGTCTTTTAGCGTATGACAGCTGCCAAACATAAAAACCCGCCATAAATAGGTAATCAACCCCCCCGTTATCACCCCCTTAGTTAGGGAAAAATAATAAATTTAAGAAATGTATTTATTTCCATTTTCCCATTAGGGTTAGGGGTGTGTTGGGGTTAGAGTTGGAGTTAGAATTGGGGGGTTTCCACTGTTTGGGCACATCAGGTGCTCTCCAAATGCAACATGGCATCTGACCTCAATTCCAACCAATTCTGCGTTGAAAAAGTCAAATGGTGCTCCTTCCCTTCCAAGCTCTGCCATGCGACCAAACAGTGTTTTACCCCCACATATGGGATATCAACCTACTCAGGACAAATTGCAAAAAAACTTATGGGGTCCAATGTCTCCTGTTACCCTTAGGAAAATAAAAAATTGGGGCAAAAATATCATTTTTGTGGAAAAAAATGATTTTTTTATTTTCAAGCCCGGGCGTTATAAACTTCTGTGAAGCACTTGGGGGTTCAAAGTGCTCACCACGCATCTAGATAAGTTCCGTGGGGGGTCTAGTTTCCAAAATGGGGTCACTTGTGGGGAGTTTCAACAGTTTAGGCACATCAGAGGCTCTTCAAACGCGACATGACACCCGCAGACCATTCCATCAAAGTCTGCATTCCAAAACGTCTCTACTTCCCTTCTGAGCCCTGACGTGTACCCATACAGTAGTTTTCTCCCACATATGGGGTATCAGCATACGCAGGACAAATTGGACAACAACTTTTGGGGTCCAATTTCTCCTGTTACCATTGGGAAAATAAAAAAAATTGGGGACTAAAAGATCATGTTTGTGGAGGAAAATATGATTTTTTATTTTCACATCCGGGCATTATAAACCTCTGTGAAGCCCTTGGGGGTTCAAAGTGCTCACCACACATCCAAATAAGTTCCTTGGGGCGTCTAATTTTCAAAATGGTGTCATTTATGGGGTGTTTCCACTGTTTGGGCACATCAGGGGCTCTCTAAACGCGACATGGCGTCCAATCCCAATTCCAGCCAAAAAAGTCAAATGGCGCTGCTTCCCTTCTGAGCTCTGCCATGCGCCCAAATAGTGTTTTACCCCCACATATGGGGTATCGGCGTACTCAGGATAAATTGCACAACAACTTTTGGGGTCCTGTTATCCTTGGAAAAATAAAAATTGAGGGTGAAAAGATCATTTTTGTGGAAAAAATATGATTTTTTAATTGTACGGCTGTACGTTATAAACTTCTGTGAAGTCCTTGTGGGTTCAAAGTTCTCACCACATATCTAGAGAAGTTCCTTGGGGGGTCTAGTTTCCAAAATGGGGTTACTTGTGGGGGGTTTCCACTGTTTAGGTACATCAGGTGCTCGCCAAACGTGACATGGCGTCCGATCTGAATTCCAGCCAATTTTGCACTGAAAAAGTCAAACGACGCTCCTTGCCTTCTGAGCTCTGCCATGCCCCGAAACAGTGGATCCCCCCACATAATGGGTATCAGCATACTCAGGAGAAATTGCACAATAACTTTTGCAGTCCAATTTCTCCTCTTACCATTGGTAAAATAAAAAAATTGGACCTGAAGTAATTTTTTTGTGAAAAAAAGTTAAATGTTCATTTTGTTTTACACATTCAAAAAATTCTTGTGAAGCACCTGAAGGGTTAATAAACTTCTTGAATATGGTTTTGAGCACCTTGAGGTGCAGTTTTTAGAATGGTGTCACTTTTGGGTATTTTCTATCACATAGACCCCTCAAAGTGACTTCAAATGTGATGTGGTCCCTAAAAATAAAATGGTGTTACAAAAATGAGAAATCGCTGGTCAAATTTTAACCCTTATAACTTCCTAACAAAAAAAAATTTTGGTTCCAAAATTATGCTGATGTAAAGTAAACATGTGGGAAATGATATTTATTAAGTTTTTTGTGTGCGATATCTCTGTAATTTAAGGGCATAAAAATTCAAAGTTGGAAAATTGCAAATTTTTCAAAATCATTGCCAAATTTCCATTTTTTTCACAAATAAACGCAAGTTATTTGAATGAAATTTTACCACTAACATGAAGTACAATGTAACGAGAAAACAATGTCAGAATCACTGGGATCCATGGAAGCATTTCAGAGTTATTATCTCATAAAGGGTCAGTGGTCAGAATTGTAAAAATTGGCCTGGTCATGAATGTGCAAACCACCATTGGGGGTTAAGGGGTTATTGTGTTTATTTCTGTTAATGTTGATGATTATGGCTTACAGCCAATAAAAACCCAAAAGCCATTATCACAGTAAAAGAGAATAATTAACAAAAAAAAAACCTGCAAAGGCTTTCTAAGCATTTAAAATGGTCCCTTAGTCTGTTTCAGTAGGCTTTACAATCATGGGGAAGACTGCTGACTTGACAGAAGTCCAGAAGGCAGTCATTGACACACTCCACAAGGAGGGTTAACCACAAAAGGTCATTGCTAAAGAAACTGGCTGATCCCAGAGTGCTGTATCCAAGCATATTAATGGAAAGTTGATTGGAAGGAAAAAGTGTGGTAGAAAAAGGTGCACAAACAACCGGGATAACTGCAGCCTTGAAAGGATTGTTAATGAAAGGCCAATCAAAAATTTGGGGGAGATTCACAAGGAGTGGACTGCTGATGGAGTCATTGCTTCAAGAGCCACCTCACACAGACATATCCAGAACATGGACTGCAAGTATTGCATTCCTTATCTCAAGCCACTCATGACCAATAGACAACGCCAGAAGCGTCTTACCTGGGTCAAGGAGAAAAAGAGCTGGACTGTTACTCAGTGGTCCAAGGTGTTATTTTCAGATCAAAGTAAATGTTGCATATCATTTGGAAATCAAGGTCCCAGTGTCAGGAACACCGCACTGTACTTGCTCACTGAGCCAGTGCGCGTGTCCTGAGTGTCAGCATCCTGTCAGCGCCAGCATGTAGCCTCCGCTGAGCAGGGACTCGCCCGCACTGTAGGGGTACCGGGGTCAGGTACAGCCAGAAAGTACCGATGCACAGGACCTGTGGATGCTGAAGTTTAGCAAGCAGACACGGGACCTACGTTCATGTGACTGCAAGGGGGCGGGGCTTAGCGTCCTGCTTAGTCAGATGGAAAGACACTATACAGAATTACTCAGTCAGGCAAAACGGGGTTCATACACAGAGATAGCCGTAACGTACCAAGGATGAGACAGAGCGGATAGTCAGGGCCAAGCAGCAGTCAAGCACACAATTCAAGCTGCTTGAGGTGGTCTAGTGTGAAGTTAACACAATCAATGATGGTTTGCGGAGCCTTGTCATCTGCTGGTGTTAGTCCACTGCATTTTATCAAGATCAAAGTCAGAGCATCCGTCTACCAGGAAAGTTTAGAGCACTTTAAGCTTCCCTCTGCTGAGAAGCTTTTTGGAGATAGAAATTTCATTCTCCAGCAGGATTTGGCACCAAAAGAACCAATACCTGGTTTAAAAACAACAGTATCACAGTGCTTGATTGGCCAGCAAACTCACCTGACCTTAACCCCTTAGAGAATCTATGGGGTATTTTCAATATGAGAGACACCAGACAAAACAATGCAGATGAGCTGAAGGCTGCTATCAAAGCAACCTGCGCTTCCATAACACCTCAGCAATGCCACAGGCTGATCACCTCCATGCCACATTGATGCAGTAATTGATGCAAAAGGAGCCCGAATCAAGTATTGAGTGCATTTACTGATCATACATTTCACTAGGTCAATATTTTGGATTTTAAAATAATTTTTCAAGCTGGTGTTATAAAGCCTTCTAATTTACTGAGATAATGACTTTTGGGTTTTCATTGGCTGTAAGCCATAATCATCAACATTAACAGAAATAAACACTTGAAATAGATCATTGTGTTTGTAATGACTCTATATAATATGAGTTTCACTTTTTGTATGAAGAACTGAAATAAATTAACTTTTTGATGATATTCTAATTTAGTGAGAAGCACTTGCATATACACTAAAATAAATAACAGACTAAAGACAAGGCGTCAAGACCAAATGTAGTCAACGATTTGCTCTCAAGGCATCAAAAGGCAGACATTCTCAGTTTAATAGAAAATGATTCCAAGCACTTTCTGTACAAGCCTGCAGTTTAAAAATAGTTTGTTTCGTCTGCAACACAACCTGTGCATTGCTATATGAAACATAAAAAGAAAATAAGAAAGAATGAGTGATGGAAATGATTTTCTGTTGTACAGATATGGATTGTCGGACAGAATACCCCTTATAAGATGTACCATAGAAATTAAGATAAGCTGGAAGCTCAAGCACACTTATCAGCTCACTAATTATGTTTTCTAATATTGTAAGTTATCAAATTAATAATAATCTTTAGTGATGTGGAGCCTTAATGAGAAGGTCATTTTAATTAACTCATGAAATCTGTCTGTAAATCACGTAAGTGCTTCCAGAATGTTTCCAGAAAGGTGAGACTTGGTACCTTTGAGGAATGTGCACTTTTGGGATTTTAAAATTTGGGAACATTAATTTAGCAAACTGGGGATTATGTTGCTTAAGTAAAAAAAATACAACACTGTTTCTCTTCCTGAAATTATTGTAATTAACTTATAAAAGTAAGCTTCATCTTAAATTAAGACCATTATGTTTTAGGCAAATGAGTGCATAATATTCACTTAAAAAAGCCTGCTACTATGTTGAAAATTTTGATTTGCATCACAATACTGTGTAGACTCCTTTTGTATCATAAAACACTGATTTAATAGTTCATTACAAAAGTAATTTTTCTGGTATGCAAAAAAAGGTCTGAGTTTCATCAGTGTTTTGGATCGGATGTTTTTCTGAGTTTGGTCAGCAAATAAAAACTGACCCAATTCCTGCCCAAAAATGTCTTATTTTGACTAAAAAATGATGTTGAAGCACCGACTGCTTTTTTCAAGAAATTAATAAATATCTTCCATCAAGACTGAGTGCAAGCTATGATTTCTCAAAAGGCACTACAATTCAGTATCTTTTGTGCTCAACTTTGACAAGTGGGAGTTTCTACACAAATGAATGACTGGATGTATATTTCTTGAGCATATAAGGCTAACTGATGACACCATGGAGGGAGAGGAGGAAGAGTTCTGAAAACAATAAGAATGGTGAAGATGCTGATAACAATGTCCAGTCACTACTTGAAGATGTGACGTGGCTGCCAGAAAAACAATCAAGAGATGATGTAGAATAGCTTGATATTACTGGTCAGTTTTCTTTGCCCACTAGGGAAGCTGAGCCATGTCATGTGCTGATAGAAAGTCATTCTTTCTAGTCAACTTATGAAGGGTCGTACACAGCTTATTTATCTACTGCAGAGCTTTTATACTGACCTTTTGCCAAGATGGAAAATAATTCCCTTACCAGAAATGCAGCATATAGGACTACTAAGCAGCTACCAGGCACTGTTGGGCCTCATTCACTAACAGCAGTTGTGGCATAACCTACTTGCGAGGTGACTGGGAAAGAATCAGATATGTCTCCAGAAGATTTTTGGCTGGATGTCAACTCAGCTTTTTATGGCTGATGCCACCACACATGTCCTCTGATATCATCTCCTTGGTACCCTAATCTGGTTCCTGGATCTTGTCCACCAATCAACATCACCCTCATTGTCATCATGATCCCTGACTGGGCTGACAGTTGCTTCAGTGTTGAAAATGTCTTGACCTCTTCGCCCTCTCACCTGATTTCCACCTCAAGATTGCCCCTGACTCAGATTGATACTATCACTCTGGCTACCACTGCCAGTGCTCCTCCCACCATGGTCCTCCATCTCCTACAGCCCCATGATATGTCATGATAGGTGAGAACAAGTATTGACTCCATCTCATTTGGTTAATTAACAGGATGTTGCTGTAAAAAAATATATCATTCTTAGTTCCTGGAGTGCTGTGCCTAAGGGGCAGAACATATAGAAGTATCATTGATGGAATTGAATATCTGCAATATAAAATATTAACTCTTACGAAATCATAGGAGGAAGACTGCAGATCAATGACTAAAACTAAGAATGTCTTTTTCATAGGTAAAATTATCCCTCTGTTAATGCATTGCATGATGTACCATATATTCCATAACACCCTCCGCTTACTCCCACTAATCTGCTTGTCAGAAGAAAAGAAGGCCAGTTGTGACCTGCATTTGGTTGTGCTGTTGGTGATGGTGATATTTGCTGCCCTCATCTTCTTTGCTGTGAAATTTGGTTTTGGTTATTTACACTGTCGCCCCTTATAATTGCCATTTATTTTACCATACATTTTGCACCACATCAAAATTAAGTTTTCACAATCTTTTCAACTTCAGTTACTCAACCCTTGCAAAAAAAGATATATCAGGAATTACTAGGTAGATGGACAACAAGCAAAATGCTGCAGCAGGCTGAAGTGTAGGAGTGCTGTCAAATTGCATTAGTAAAACAGGTGTCCATAAAGCCAGCATTTACATCAGGATGCTGTATTGGTGTGACATGTGCAGATGTCAAATTTGGCTAGTATGGAAACACCACTGCGGCACACCGCTGGAAAGGTGCTCAAGTAGGGTCCCAAGCCATATAGCATTATAGATAAACTTGGCACTCAGGCCAGTTAATTAAATTTTAAATTGCTTTAATTGCAGTGGAATAGTACAAATGTAGACGTTTCGGTTAGATAAGACCTTCTTCAGAGAACACATACTGCTATACGAAAGTGGAGAAAGTGACACAGTGTCCGGTAGTGAATTACTTGGTGCTGAATGTGTCAACACGGTATCCACTGCTGGTTCCTAAGTGAGGAGTATGTGTACTATAATGAATGTCTTATCCAACCGAAACGTCTACATTTGTACTATTCCACCTCAATTAAAGCAATTTAAAATTTCATTATCCGCTGGAGTGCCAAGTTTATCAATAATGCTATAAAATTTGGCTAGTAAAACATGTGTCCGAAAAAATTGCTTGCTACATGCACACTTTGTGATTTAAATAGTCACAGTTAAATGTTTAGATTTGAGTAATTTTCTTGTTTATCGCTAAAAAACAATTATTCCCTTCAACTCAAAAAGGATTGAACAATAAACAAAATTTCTCTGTATTTTCGCTTCTGACAAACGGCTCACTCTCTGACACTGATTTCAGCTTTTTATCCCTGTAGAAAATATTTTCTTAGAATTCTTTAGTGCATTATGAATAAAAAAATGCAATTCAAATATAGCAGGAGAGATGCCAACCACACCATGTCAATCATCATTCAGACTGAGTCTGTCATTGCTGCTGGCACCTCTCCTATCCCTCTCTCCCCATACTATTATTATAACTATTATTTGTCATGAATATGCTGCATTATACGGGGACCTGTTTTACATCTGAGATTAGAAAATCACAATGTTTAGCTGAAAACAGGATCTCTTTAAATCTACATGGCCACTCATGAGTTAACAGGCTTCTTGCAGCATGGGAAGGGTTTCGAATTCCTCGTGGTCTAATGGCTGTGCTGCTTATTGGATCCACACCCTTCCATTATATAAATCTGTGCCTGGCTTCCCTCCATGTGAGCAATAGAATCTTCATTGTATTCTTGGCTTCAGTGGAGATGTTCTGGAGAATTGCTCTAGTCGTCTCTTGATTGTTGCATTCGGTTTGTTGTGAATACCTCTACCCTCCCCTTTTCGCATTTTTTCATGCTGCTTTACTGCCGCTTTACAATGTTCCTATTTTCCCTTTGTATTTTATCCTGTGTGTCTTTTGTTTGATTGTGCCTAAGGGAACTGTCACATTTAGCGATGCACCAGTGATCCCGACCACGATACGACCCAGTCAGGATCGCTGGTGCATCGCTAAATGGTCACTAGTGAGCTGCCAAACAGGCAGATCTCACCAGCAATGCAGCAATGCAGCAGTCGTTACTTACCTGTCAGACGCGGCGATGAAGATGTCCTCCAGCCCGCGTCCACGCATTGCTCGTTGGCCCCAGCAGGAAGCGGCCGACGAGAAACGGCCCAGGACGTTCTTGCGCAATCAGTGATAGCCAGCGGGGGAGCCGGTCGGAGGTAAGTATCACACATAGCGATATCGCTAGCAATATTGCTGCTGCGTCACAAAATCGGTGACGCTTAAGCAATATCACTAGTGATCTCGCTTAGTGTGACGGGGCCTTTAGTTTCCTCCTTGTCTATCCAGCCGGTGTTATCATTTTAGTCCTGCCTCTTTCCTCCCTGGGGGAGGATGGGCATTGCATAGGATTTTTTAGAAGCAACAGAGGTATGTGACCCCGGTGTCTCTGCCTTTAGGGGTAACCCCAAGGTTAGGGACAGACTAGGGCCTCTGTAGATTAAGGGACAGTATAGGGCCCCTCCTCCCCAGCTTTCCTACTGTCACTGCATGACACTATTATTCACAGACTACTACACTCATCATCTTCACAGCGCAGTTGTACAGCACATTACTGTTTGGAGTGTTTGTCCAATGTTTTAGGTCTTTTCACCTTATTATTGTTGAGCTGTGAACTCTGACATCCTCTCACTATCCTAAATCACCCAAAAATGCTGTTACAATTTATGCTTACGCTTTTATATCAGTTAAGCTAGTCCCTCCTGATTAGCTATGCTGTGCCATGTGATGACAGTCATCTGCAATGCTTAACATGGCAGCGGGCATTTTTTTTGCTAATGTGACCAAATTGAATCACAAACTGTTCAAGCCTGCCAGAACTTGCAAATTTCATAAGTTCTGCATGAATTCGATTTTTATAAAATTGACTTGCTCATCTCTGAATACAATATCTGATATTCATAGTTACTGCCGACTGATGCAATTTATAATTATACAAATTGTTTAGTGCTAAGTCATAGTTTGAAAAGTCAGTAACTGTAAAGAAAAGCAGTGTTTTTTCATGTCGATAGGTTTTCGGCATGAACCTTAGTGTATTATTGCATCCACTAAATACTTTATTACAATATTAACTGACTCAATAGGTGGAAAAAAAATGACAAAGATGTTAACATTTATTTTATAATTAATGGCAAGATTACAGCGTTTAATGAGAGTTGCATTTGTATGAAGGTCAGGCTCAAGGTATGTGATCCAGGTTACAAGAATTCTGATTTGTTGTCAGATTTATTGCCATATTGTGTCATAAGAATGGCATGGCAAGAAAAAAATATCGTCATGTCTGTACGGTAGTTTTTATACGTAATTTTACTCTATTGAAGGAAATTTAGGGTGAAATAACATAATCCACAATTTCATAAACAGGGCATATTTTCTAAAACTGTCTAATTTTTATACTGTATATACTTTTATTTAGACTAAACAGTCTCAAAATTTGACAAATGTATCATAGTAGCGCATACTGTTTGATAAATTTCGTTCATCTTTAAACTGTAGTTTACGTTTATACCATCTATTAGTTGTCTGTCTTCCTCTCAGAAATTTGTGCCAAAAGTATTGGAGCGCCCCGCGGGGCCTGTGGGTACTCGGTACCGGGCCCGTCGACTTCCATGGGGGACGGTGTCATGGCGGTGGCGACCCAGTCCGTGGCCCAGAGGCGTCCAGTAATAAAATAGGGGAAATTTGTGTGGTATTTATGTGGTAAAAATGAAAATAAAGTTATTAGATGGTGAAATACGTGATGCCACCTGTGGTATTCTAGTCAGAGGTAGTCCCAGGGCAAAGATATTAAATAAATAGTAAAAATGGCTGTAAATGTTGGGGTGCAGATAAATGAAAGACAGAGAGAGGTGCAGTTTCTTTACCTTTTACTGGTAATTGGTTGTAGTCCGGAGTACCACATACAGGTGATGGAATGAGTCTGGCTCACCTGGAGGTATTCAGGGGATCCACCTTGCCAGGTGGGGATTTAGGACCTTCCTTTCTGCGTTATGCGTGTGGGTCTCCGCTGTGTATAACTATGCTGCGACCCTCTATTCGTGATGGTTTCACTAACCTGTACGGCTATCAGCGTGAGCCTATTCTTTGGGTATCGTCCTTTTCACCGTCGGCCCCGGGCTCCTTATCCGCTGACGTGCCCTAAGGTGTTCAATGTGCACAGGAATTTACAATCCCCTGTACTTTCAGATTCGGCTATCAGGATGTACAGTTCCTGTCAGCCTAGGACTTTGATGCCCCTTTTCTCTTTATTAGCACTTCACTCAGGGGTCTGCTATATGCAGTATTTTATTGCAAAAAAAAGGGGGGAGACAAAAGCGCAATAGGGTCTAATCCACGTTACAAAGGACAGTATATATTGAAATATGCTCACCTGGTTAGGATGAGATAAGAGTGTGTAGGTAGCGGCTGCAGCAGATCCACAGGTCTTCAGTGACCAGAAGAAATGATAAATCCAAAGGGAGTTCGTAGCTATATTCCGCGCTGCCGCTTTAGACAAATTCAGGAGAATGCTGTATGATTGCAGTGGTTTTATTCTATGCGTTTCAGGGGTCTCATGCCCCCTTCAATCAGGAAATACCACAAAATACATACAGGTATCACAGACATAAATAGGTTTGGAAGGACGCGGCAAAGTGAATAAGTGACTTCCAAATGCAGTATTTTAGCATCCCTAGAGTCTCTCAGTCTCTGCTCTTGTCCTTTCC
Organism: Dendrobates tinctorius; assembly: GCF_039654945.1. NCBI lineage: Eukaryota > Metazoa > Chordata > Amphibia > Anura > Dendrobatidae > Dendrobates > Dendrobates tinctorius. Next base: position 10,114,757 of record NW_027361910.1, on the reverse strand, counting down.
CTCTTCACAGATCAGCTCCCTGTCTTCATTTGACAGGATCTTCCAGAAAGATCTCTTTTCCTCCCCTCCTCACGTTGTAACTGTCATTTCTCCTCACAGCTGCTTTGTTTCCATGACAACTCCCTCAGCTGATTTCTAGCTGACTCGCCAACCCCCTCTGCTGGCCAGAATTTATAAGGCAGCTCCCTTTTCTGACTTGCAGCAGGAAATTGTGATTAAATCTATGCTGCCTGGCATGGGGGTCCCTTTTCTGCCTCCAAGCATGACTTTACCCATAAGAGGGAGGTAATGTCACTGTGACAACCGGACTCTGGGGTGTCACAGTATCCTATTACTTGAAGTCTTAACCGTTTATGCTTCTGATGAGCAGAGTACAAAAACCCGGTGACAGATTTACTTTAATAAATATTATGCACAGAATGTGAGATAATTTTGTTTCTGCAAACTGCTCCAGAATTTTGTTAAATCTCCCCCTATATTTTTGGGATATTTATGAAATGTGTAACACTCTTATATTCATATAATCACACCTCAGGACATGGCACCTGGGTTTGTTCCATGAATATATCATTTTAAAAATGTTGATTTTCGTCAAGTTAGAACATTTTTAAAAGTCATATAACTGACAGCCTATCACAACCTCCTAGAAAGGTACCTTATCATTCTAAAATTTTAATTGGGCGATTATAAAATTGATATATTTATCAAAATGTATTTTTTTGCATCAAGTGACCCATTGCTTAACGTTTGGGTTTATCAGTTTTTGAATTTCTGGTTTTTGCTCCCAGTCTTCCCAGAGCCATGACTTTTTAATTTTTCCATCAATAAGGCCATGTGAGGGCTTGTTGTACTTTTGAACGACACCTTTGGTTTTGCCATATTGTGTATGGGGAAAAAAATTCAAAGTGCGGTGAAATTGCAAAAAAAAGTGCATTTCCACAATTGCTTTTTGTTTTGCCTTTCTACCATGTTCACTAAATGCTAAAACTGTGATGTAGAAATACTTGGCATTCATATAGGCGTGTTCAAGAACTTATTTATTGAGTGAAGAAATTCCAGAAAAATGGGACATTTCGGTCAACAACTGACCTTCATCAGTCATCTGGATAGAGGAGAGGTGTGTGGCAGCGCACTGTGTGAGAGTCTGGCGTGTCCACTGCTAAGACAAGTTAAATGAAAAAAAAAAGCTTTACAATGATCCAAATCTTTCCTTGCTGCACTATGACCCAACCTTTTCACTATCCATTGTACCATGCCTATAAAGGGTGGAGTATTATACTGGAGAGTGACCATCTGAGGCTGCATCATTTCATGGGTAGTGTTGAGCGATACCTTCCGATATCGGATCGGATTAGATTGGACCGATACCCCAAAAATATCGGATATCGCCGATTCCGATACCGGAAACCAATGCAAGTCAATGGGACACAAATATCGGAATGAAAAAAATCCTTTACTTTCCTTGTAGGTTAATCCTACATGAAGGAAAACAACTAGGAATAATGTAGAATGTATTGGGGGAGGTGGAGGAGACATTAAAGGCATAGAGGTTTAGCCCAATCAAATGGAATAGCAGGAATTAATTTTTTTTTTTAAGACGTTCGGAGTTACAAAGATATTGACTATGTTAAACGGGTTGTCCGGGCTTTTCACATAATCTCAGTGCATATCTGGGCTGCAGAATGCTGACAATAAGTAATTTACCTTCTGTGGCTAGTCTGCACGGTTTCCAAGATATCATCTCTTGCTTCTAAGATAAACGTCCGGGGGTGTGTGTTCTGGCATTGAAATGAGAACTGGTCATTTCCTCCTCCCTCACTAGTTTCACTTTCCATAGATCACTGTTCAGCGTGTGTCTGGTGGAGGAGCAGCTGGGTGGTCTGCTCACAGCCATGCCATTAGTTAACATGCCTAACATGCATAACAGGATGTGCCCACACTTCTTAGGATTCCTCATTGGCTGAATAAAATGGCTCATTGCATTATGGGAACTTCCGATTCCGGTATTCGATATTCTAAAAGTATCGGAACTCCGATACAGCGAATATCGGCCGATACCCGATATTGCATTATCGGAATGCTCAACACTATTTATGGGGCACATGAAGGCTCACAATTGTTCTATAGATCACCATAGTGGAGCTGTACAGCTGAAATCCTAATTTAGTACACCATAAATATTTTTTTCTGAGCATTTGAAAGTTCTTACAGTAAAATGTTTTATTAACTTAACAAGTATACATTATTTATTAGATATGCTTCATTTAATGTACATAATTGAAACTTGAGACTGTATATATAATAAATTAAGGGATCATTGGAAAAGTAATGTTGTGATAAGGAATTAAAACAGCCTAATCTATTGTTTAATTTCACAGTTAATATGTGCTGTATAATTAACCACCATTGTCTTTAAATAAAACATTCTAATGATAGCAAATAAGTCAGGGAAATGTACAATACATTAAATCTGTGCTTTTAGATTTAATTTGCTGGATTGCATGCTTGGCTAATGCTTTATATCTGGTAAAGGTCTAGTAAAATCTGTCTTTCCAAGAGAAATTCTCAAGTTGTCTCATGAGCAGTTCATAGCTCTGAAGTCTCCATGCATTCTCCTTACTTCATAGTTCCTTGGTGGGTGGACAAAGCTTCACTGGTCTCTGCCCAGCTACAACAATGTTATCACTATATTTGGGTCCTGGGTCAGAAACCGGCGAATCCCAGCAGCGCACAGTGCTTGCTCTGGGGGGATTCATTAAGCCCCTTCACACATAGTGAGATCGCTAGCGATATCGCTAAAGCGTCACCGATTTTGTGACGCAACAGCATATCGCTAGCAATCTCGCTACATGTGACACTTACCTCTGACCCGGCTCCCCACTGGATATCGCTGATCGCGCGAGAACGGGATGATCCATTTCTCATCGTCGGCTTCCTGCTGGCGCTGATGAGCGACTCCATGGACGCGGGCAGAAGACTTCACCCTCGCTGCGTGTGACAGATAAGTGACGACAGCCGACCGCTGCTACATCGCTGGTGAGATCTGCCTGTTTGGTAGCTCACTAGCGACCGGTTAGAGATGCACCAGCCATCCTGACCGGGTCGTATCGTTGTCTGGATCGCTGGTGCATCACTAAATGTAACGGGACCTTTAGTCTGCAGTCACACGGAGTGACTGCAGACTTATCCATTTGGACCAAACAACTCATTTAAGGCAAATTCCAGATTGCAATTGTCAATTTAAAACTACACCTTACATTGTATAAGATGCTCAATTTGTATTTTACTTAATTTTTTTTTTTTTAGGGTTGCTAAAAGCACAATTAATTTCCAAATATTAATGGTGACATTATCCATATCTGCATAACCTTTACCTGCTCAGCTTATTTTCTCTATGAGAGCCGAGAGGAGAGATTATTAATGATTTGCATAGCACTGATATTTTTCTAAGATAAACTAAAAATAAGAAGCCGGCCCAAATCAGACTGTAATCTAATTGACATAAAACAAGGTTTATAATTGTAAATGGTTCTGTCTTTCAATTATGATTTGTCAAGCTGACAGTCAAGGTCTCACATAGAAGAAGTCTATTATCGTTGGTCTCGAAAGCAATGACCAGTGCAAAACATTTATATTCACTTTCTCCCACTTGCATGACATTTTCATGGACACTATGTTATGCTGTTCAGTTGCAGGTGGTGCTGAATGAACAGCTCCTTTGTGACAGTTTCAGTAATTCTGAGCTAACACGACTCTACCATTTGGCTAATCATACATTTCTGACAGCAGAAAGAAATATGTTATCCTCTTGGCAATAAGGACACTTTTTTCCTACTCAAAATCTCCATTTTTCTAATTATGTATTACAGATACAACATTGCATAGGTTTTTGTAAGACATATCATAGCTCTTAATGCATTCTGCTCAGTGTTTTACTGACCTCTAGTGATGCAGTTCATAACTAATATAAATATCACACTACATTACCTGTTCTGTGATAATAATGCAAAGTTAATATTCAAACAATAAGCTGGGTAAGTCGAAATTAAGTATACTGACTAAAATTAAAAAATCTAAATACATATTATTTTGGCACGCAGTCACTACACAACTGTGTATGAAACAATCCATAAAGAGGACAGCTCTAGGCAGACATAGTATTCAAATTTTGAAAAGAAGCCAAGTGGTGATGACAAAGCACTTAAATAATCGGATGCTCGTTACTCGAACCGAGCAATTCCTAATGCTTGGATGTTTGTTTCAAGTAACGAGTAAAATGGGAGTCAATGGAAAATCCAAGCATTTGTCCGGCAGACCTACAAGGAGTACTGAGGGGCAGTGAAAATATTAGAATGGATGGAAAAAGTACTGAATGGAGAACAGCATCTGGAAGACCCCAGAAGAATTTCTGACTCCCAAATTGTTGCTGTGACCAATGGTGTCACACTTTTACTCCACTTTAAGGACTGACAATAAAACATTCAAAATCGACGAGAAATTGGACTTTACAGGAAAAAAATGTTAACAAATATTCTTTCCTGTATAATGATTTGTATATAAGGCACAATGTGAAAAGGATTTAAAAAAATAATTAAGTAAACCAAAATTTAATTTTTTATAAATAAAAAATTGAAAATTTCAGTGTAATTTACGACGGAGGCAAGAACTGACGAAAATATGATGGAAGAGGGACACAGATACACCTTATATTAGACATAAAGGAGGGCCTCATACTCATGCTGTTCAAATTGTCATGTATTGGTACTACTAGACTCATAAAGGTTATTCCCCAAGTGTAAATCCTGCCAAAAATTACAAGCAGGGTCATCCATACACCCTTGAAGGCATCAACTATAGTGCTTCATTCAAATATTGTGAATAAAGTGTAGTTGTGGTACTTCTACTTTCAGAAAGGCTCTTCACACCGTGCAAAGCCAGAAACAATTATAAGGAGGGTCATCCATACACCCTTGAAGGCAACAAATGGTGGGCCTCATTAATATATTAAGAAAGTGTAGTTGTGGTACTTCTACACTCATAAAGACTCTGCACCCTGTGCCAAGCCAGAAGAAAATTATAAAGGGGGGGAAATCATCCATACACCATTGAAGGCACCAACTGGAGTGCCTCATTCAAATATTAAGAAAGTGTAATTGTGGAACTTCTACACTCAAAAGTGCTCTGCACACAGTGCAAAGCCAGAAAAAGAATTATCAGAAGAATCATACATACAACTTTGAAGGAAACAACTGGAGGGCCTAATTCAGCTCAAGCCATGTGTCCAGCTTGAGTAGTGACTTTTTAAGTAGCCAAAGAAGTGGGATTGTGGCGCTGTTTATGGCATCATTACTGCTCACCATTTTTGTGGAGTCCTCAAAGTCTTGTAGAGCCGCCAAATGTCAGACATCCATGGCCACTTTTCAGTTGTTATGTGCGTAAACTCACAAGAATACCGACGGGCATGTTGGAGCTGGTATTCAACAACTGGCCCCTGCTACTCACAAAAGCCTTTCCAGCATGTGCAGTGTTGAATTCCAGCATGAGGTCATGTCGCACACCAGCTGGTGAGGTGAGACTTTTATGTGCTCTTGCAGCACTGTTATAGTAACTGAAGCTGTAGCTGACTTGCAGAAATGGGCGTTGACATGGCGTTCCTTGACCAAAAGCTCTGTCAAATCTGGGTAGGTTTTCAGAAACCACTGAACTAAAAAGTTGAGCATGTGGGCCAAGCATGGTATGTGTGTGAGCTTTCCAAGCTTCACGGCTGCCACAAAGTTACTGCCACTATCACACACGACAATGCCTGGCTGGAGTTTCAGCTGTGAGAGCTACAGATCTGTCTGGTCTGTTATTCCTTTCCATAACTATTACATGGTGTGTGGTTAGTCTCCTAGACAAATTAGGTTAAGCAGAGCCTGTTGCCATTGCTGATGTGGATGATGCGCTCTATGATACCAAATTAGAGATGGAGGACAAAGAAAAGTAAGAGGTGGTGCAGAAACAGGTGTAGGAGGTGGAGGAACCCCTTGTAGAAGTAGTGCCAATAATCTTCGGCTTCAGTAGCACATGTGCTTTGCCACAGTGCGACTCTGTACCCAGTGTCCACAATATTCACCAAGTGTGCCATCAGAGAAATATAGCATCTCTGGCCACGTGTTGGTTATTAAGTGAACAATCTCAGTAAGTGCATTTGTAAGGGCCCTGGTGATAGTCCTGGACATGTTCTGGTACATGGTAGGGACATCATGATTCAGAGGAGATCCTCCATGTCTAGATGCCTAAACTTCAAAATGTGCATGGTTATCAGTGTGGAAATGTGCCTGTTTAGTGTTTGTGCCTGTGGGTAGGTAGCTGGCAACTTTCTTTTTCACTCCAAGGCCTGGGTTAGGGACAGCTGAATGCTGAGCTGGGACAAGGATTTGGAAGTGCCTGATAATGGTGCCTCAGAATGTGCAAGGATGGGTGCAGGGTGGAAGGCATCTCTGCCAGAGTCATGGACAGAGAATTGGCAAACGCCTAGTACAGGGAAGGGTCAGTGGTGTCACCAGCTGGCACTAATTGTGGATCCAGGTGTTCAGCCCACCGAGTAGGGTGCTTAGAGGACGTGCCTGATCATGCTTGTGATGGTAAGGTTCTTAGTTGTAAAGCCTGTGTGGATCTTGGCATGGCACAGCTCGCAAATGACCATTTTTTTTGTCTCAGAGTCTCTGAGAAAAGTCCCAGACTGGGGAACACCTAACTCTTTGACGGGGAAATTCAGGAGTGTGGGTGCTTTGTGGAACAGTTGCCTGCTTTCTCTCTTTAGTCACCCACTGCTTTTTCCTGTTTCTTTTGGTACTGCTGATCCCGACCCCTCAGCGTTACTGGCCTTGCTCTGCATGTCAGCTTCCCAGGTAGGCCAGTTACTTCGACATCCACCACTTTGTTTTTCCACCATGGCACCCTGGTTCCCCTGGTGACTTAACAACAATTTGACTTATCAGCAACTGTGTCTCATCATCTATCTCCTTAGACAAAATTTTCCGTTTCCCATGGAATGTTCTGTTCATGACTAAGATGCAAGTCGAAACGCATTGATCTTTCAGTGTGTTAATGCCCGACAATATGTGTTACTTGTTTTAATATCTTTGCAATAAGTTATTTTTAGCTATCTCCGCTCATTGCTGTATCCTTCCTCCCTTTTTTCAACTTTACACAATGAGGTTCACAATCTAAATTCCCTACCAATATGCCTTTGGAGTGTGGAAGGAAACCAGAAGAAACCCATACAAACTCAATGCAGTTGTTTTCCTTTGGTTGGTTTTCAACCCATGACCCCAGTGCTGCAATTCTACAGTGAAGAAGTACCTGAGGAAGGCTGTTCACAGCCAAAATGAGCTGCATTTTTTTAAAATAACTTTTGTAAAAATAAAAATCCCCTTGGAGACAAATTGCATTTCTACTCCTATTTTTATTTGACTTTCAATAGTGAAAGCACCATTACCTGTTTTCTTTTCCATGGTACTATGGTGCGTTCGCAGCCCGGGGTCCACCATGCAGAGATGTTAACTGCTGCTCGGTAATGGCGAACACTAAACGATGGTATACCAAGTACACATGGGTTAACTTCACCCGGTGAATATGAGGCGGACCCTGTTGCTTCACAGGGCCGCGATACCGCATAATGAACGCTAGTGATTTGGTCACAGGACCCTGCCCCAATGACACAGGGTTAGGGTCCCTCTAGACGTGCTAGAATTTGGCGCCGCAACTGTGAAGCCAGAATATACTAAACAAACGATACAGCAGACAACGTGCTTACAGCACCGCACTGGCAGACGCCACTAACCAGCCTAGGCTTAGAGCTGGAAAGCGCTGCATTTGCACATGGCATCGCTCTGACAGTCGCTGCAGAAGACGCAGTACAGTAGTGCCTTGTGCTGGATGGCACAATCTGGCGCTAAGCATGGTGCTGAGGACTGGGTGCACCATGGAACATAAGCAAAGCCATTATTAGGCGCTGACTTTAACTCCAATACCCTATACACATACACAACCCGACAGAGGGCGTCTTAATGAGTCAGTCACAAACACATGCATCCATCAGCACACACACAACTACAAATTACTGTCTATACTAGCGCATGAAATAAACTAAAATAACTCAAGGGAAGTGCAATATAAAATCACCTAATAATCGTAATTATGCACCCATGGAATAAATTATAAAAAGACAACTCGGGCAAATAAAATAAAACAAACGAAAAACCGAGAATAATGTCCAATAATAGAAAATATTTTATTTTATTAGATATCCAACAAAAATGTATATATGTATAAAATTAATAATAAGGGGAGGCCAATGCCAAAATGAAGGCACAGCCTGGGGACAGCAATAGTCACTCAATTCAATGCACCTGCAATGATATCACACATTGTAAAGTGAAAAAATAAAAAAAATTATATATAAAAGCATATATAGAAAATGCTGGTGCTAATATAATATATTTAAGCGCAAACAACATAAAATGAGTGCAAGCAAAAAAGGAACTGTGTAAAAATTATTGTGTGTGTGTATATATATATATATAAAAATAAAATACCAAAATAATTAATAATAAATATGTTACCACAAATAAAGTGCAATGTGCCACAATGTTGTAAACAAAGACATGTGCAAAAAATTCCACATATATGTGAAAGCACAAACAGAGTGCTGAAATAATTGATAATAAATAAGCTGCCACAAATAAAGTGCAATGTGCCGCAATAATGTAATAATTCAGCGCTGATAGCATAAAATAAAAAATAAAGATACACAAAAATTGTGGACAGTGTAGATACCTTTCAGCTGCTTCTGTCCCCAGGATGTGCCAGCCCCGACGCGCGTTTCGGCGTACCTTCGTCAGGGGGTGGCAATATCCAGACAGGAAGGAGTTTAAATAGGGCAGATGACCAATGAGAGCGGGAGGAGTGTATGATGACGCACGCAAGGCATCGTAGGTAACCAGGCAACCCCACGCCGTCGGCCCACGTGTATCCCCGGTCGTCGCAATACAATGATGCGGCGAACAAGGACGCAGGCTCGGCGGGCGGGACTCCCGGAACCCGATGCCAGCGCGCGTACAACACGGACCGCTGTCATTGGGCTACATATAACACATGGTACATGAAGACATAAGGCGCTCTGTGGTTGGATAGGTAGGACACATGACACACAGGTCCTGAGCGCACATAACATAAACAAAAGAATCACATGGTATGAAGGTCCTATTTGATATAAAAGAAAAGAAAAGCTAATACAAATATAATGCTAACAGATAATACATAATATATAATATATAATGTATAATACACAATAGCATATAACAAGCACCAATAGAAATGACCATATACAATTATAAACAGAATAAGTTATAACTAAAAAATAATAAATAATAGTAAATAAATAATAATGAAAAAATAGTAGTGAGTAATAATAAAAAAATATAGTAATGAATAGATATATAATGGTAAATAATAAAAATGAGTAAATTAATAAAAATATATAAAAAATAAATAATAAATAGTAAATAATAAACTAAATTAGAAATAAAAATGAAAATAAATAACAGTAATAATAATAAAATAATATGATGAAAATAATAAATAGTAATAATTAATAATAATGGTATACAATTATATACTCCTTTTTCATTAAAGTATATATTTGAAAAAATATATTTTATAAAGCAAATAAATATATATGACAAAATACTAAGTGCATATTTAGTCAGATTCACAAATACATTGATGCAATAAATCTTTATTCTTTGTCCTTTTTCCTTTTCTTCTTTCTTATATAGATATATCAGCAGAAGAGTAATGGCATCGGCATCAATCAACTCCAAGATTCAACATAATGGACGAATAGCACAAGGTAATTGCTGATACAACTTAGAACTAAAAAATGACAAATAAAAATATGTATAAGCATTATATATAATCAGTACATTGTAATAAAACCATGTGAATAAATAAACAATTAATAAATATATCACATACCCAATAAAAAAGAATAATTAATAATAAAATATAATATATATATAAAGAGATATAAAAGAAGCTGGATGACTAGGTGGTCATAAAAAGGGGACGTAACTGATATTCTCATTTAAACCTAGAGGAGATGTAGTTTTAAGAGTCCAAATCCATCTTGTCTCCATTTGTGCTAATTTTTGACTGATTTGGCCTCCCCGTATGGAAACCGGAATTGTATCTATTCCTCTTACCGGGAACTTACTTGAATCGCAATTGTGAAATTGTTTAACCCCTTAGCGACAGAGCCAGTTTGCAGCTTAATGACCAGGCCAATTTTTACAATTCTGACCACTGTCCCTTTATGAGGTTATAACTCTGGAACGCTTTAATGGATCCTGCTGATTCTGAGATTGTTTTTTCCTGACATATTGTACTTCATGTTAGTGGTAAAATTTCTTCAATAAGTCTTGTGTTTATTTATGAAAAAAACAGAAATATGGCAAAAAATTTTAAAATTTTGCAATTTTAAAACTTTAAATTTTTATGCCCTTAAATCAGAGAGATGTGTCACATAAATTTCTTAATAAATAACATTTCCCACATGTCTACTTTACATCAGCACAATTTTGGATGCAAAATTTTTTTTTTGTTAGGAAGTTATAAGGGTTAAAAGTTGACCAGCGATTTCTCATTTTTACAACAAAATTTACAAAGCCATTTTTTTTAGGGACCACATCATATTTAAAGTCATTTTGAGGGGTGTACATGACAGAAAATACCCAAAAGTGGCACCATTCTAAAAACTAGACCCCTCAAGGTGCTCAAAACCACATTCAAGAAGTTTATTAACCCTTTAAGTGCTTCACAGGAACGAAAGCAATGTGGATGGAAAAAATTAACATTTAACTTTTTTTTGGAAAAAAATTACTTCAGAACCAATTTTTTTTATTTTCACAAGTGTTAAAAGAGAAAATCAACCACAAAATTTGTTGTACAATTTCTCCTGAATACGCCGATACCCCATATGTGGGGGTAAACCCCTTTTTCAGCACACGGCAGAGCTCGCAAGGGATGGAGCACCATTTGACTTTTTCAACGCAGAATTGGCTGGAATTAAGATCGGATGCCATGTTGCGTTCGGAGAGCCCTTAATGTGCCTAAACAGTGGAAAACTCCAACAAGTGACTCCATTTTGGAAACTAGATCCATGAAGGAACTGATCTAGATGTGTGGTGAGCACTTTGAACCTTCAAGTGCTTCACAGAAGTTTATAACGTAGAGCCGTGAAAATAAGAAATCCATTTTTTTTCCACAAAAATGATCTTTTCGCCCCCAAATTTTTATTTTTACAAGGGTAACAGGAGAAATCATACCCCAACAGTTATTATGCGATTTGTCCTGAGTACACTGATACCCCATATGTGGGGGGAACCACTGTTTGGGCGCATGGGAGAGCTCGGAAGGGAAGGAGTGCCATTTTGGAATGCAGACTTTGATGGAATGGTCTGCGGGCATCATGTTGCGTTTGCAGAGCCCTTGATGGGCCTAAACAGTGGAAACCCCCCACAAGTGACCCCATTTTGGAAAGTAGACCCCCTAAGGAACTTATCTAGATGTGTGGTGAGCACTTTGAACCCCCAAGCGCGTCACAGAAGTTTATAAACGCAGAGCCGTGAAAATAAAGTCTTTTTTTTATTTCCACAAAAGTGATTTTTTTAGACCCCAATTTTTAGACCCCCAAAGTTGGTAAATAGTGGAAACCCCTCAATTCTTACCCTACCCCTAACCCTAGCCTAAACCTAACCCTTATGGAAAACTGAAAAAAAAAATATTTTTTTTATTTCATTATGTGTGCCTATATAAGGGGGTGATAAATGGGGGGGTTATGTACTATTTTTATTATTTTGATCACTATGATCGTTTATCATAGTGATCAAAATAATGAATGGAATCTGCCAGCCGGAGCCAGCAGATTCCCGGCGGGCGCACTGCGCAAGATGGCGGCGCCCATCGGATGACGCCGGCGGGCGCGGGACCACCGGGAGGGGATGGAGGACAAGGGAGAGGTACCGGGAGGGGACCGGGGGGATCGGGGACCCTATTTCTCTATCCTCCGATGTGCGATCACATCAGAGGAAAGAGAAATTAAATGTAAAATCGCGGCTTTTTTTTTTTTTGCGGTCGCCGTTATAGGGTTAATAACGGCGATCGCAAAAGCGGGGGTCGGTAAAAAACGACCGATTCATGTTCTCTGGGGTCTCGGCTACCCCTGGCAGCCGAGACCCCGTAGAAAATCCGACACTGGGGGGCGCTATTCACTTAAATCACAGCGCCGTGAATTAACAGCGCTGTGGTTTAAGTACCCTTAATTACCGCCGTTAAAAGGCGTATCGTCGGTCGTTAAGGGGTTAAAATGTCTCGGAATTGTTTTCAAAACAGAAATGTCGCTCTCAGTTTTTGCTCCATTAATTCAAGTAAGTTCCGGGTAAGAGGAATAGATACAATTCCGGTTTCCATACGGGGAGGCCAAATCAGTCAAAAATTAGCACAAATGGAGACAAGATGATTTGGACTCTTAAAACTACATCTCCTCTAGGTCTAAATGAGAATATCAGTTACGTCCCCTTTTTATGACCACCTAGTCATCCAGCTTCTTTTATATCTCTTTATATATATATATATTATATTTTATTATTAATTATTCTTTTTTATTGGGTATGTGATATATTTATTAATTGTTTATTTATTCACATGGTTTTATTACAATGTACTGATTATATATAATGCTTATACATATTTTTATTTGTCATTTTTTAGTTCTAAGTTGTATCAGCAATTACCTTGTGCTATTCGTCCATTATGTTGAATCTTGGAGTTGATTGATGCCGATGCCATTACTCTTCTGCTGATATATCTATATAAGAAAGAAGAAAAGGAAAAAGGACAAAGAATAAAGATTTATTGCATCAATGTATTTGTGAATCTGACTAAATATGCACTTAGTATTTTGTCATATATATTTATTTGCTTTATAAATATATTTTTTCAAATATATACTTTAATGAAAAATGAGTATATAATTGTATACCATTATTATTAATTATTACTATTTATTATTTTCATCTATCATATTATATTATTTATTATTACTGTTATTTATTTTTATTTTTATTTCTAATTTAGTTTATTATTTACTATTTATTATTTTTTATATTTTTTTATTTATTTACTCATTTTTATTATTTACCATTATATATCTATTCATTACTATATTTTTTTATTATTACTCACTACTATTTTTTCATTATTATTTATTTACTATTATTTATTATTTTTTAGTTATAACTTATTCTGTTTATAATTGTATATGGTCATTTCTATTGGTGCTTGTTATATGCTATTGTGTATTATACATTATATATTATGTATTATCTGATAGCATTATATTTGTATTAGCTTTTATTTTCTTTTATATCAAATAGGACCTTCATACCATGTGATTCTTTTGTTTGTTATGTGCGCTCAGGACCTGTGTGTCATGTGTCCTACCTATCCAACCACAGAGCGCCTTATGTCTTCATGTACCATGTGTTATATGTAGCCCAATGACAGCGGTCCGTGTTGTACGCGCGCTGGCATCGGGTTCCGGGAGTCCCGCCCGCCGAGCCTGCGTCCTTGTTCGCCGCATCATTGTATTGCGACGACCGGGGATACACGTGGGCCGACGGTGTGGGGTTGCCTGGTTACCTACGATGCCTTGCGTGCGTCATCATACACTCCCCCCGCTCTCATTGGTCATCTGCCCTATTTAAACTCCTTCCTGTCTGGATGTTGCCACCCCCTGACGAAGGTACGCCGAAACGCGCGTCGGGGCTGGCACATCCTGGGGACAGAAGCCGCTGAAAGGTATCTACACTGTCCACAATTTTTGTGTATCTTTATTTTTTATTTTATGCTATCAGCGCTGAATTATTACATTATTGCGGCACATTGCACTTTATTTGTGGCAGCTTATTTATTATCAATTATTTCAGCACTCTGTTTGTGCTTTCACATATATGTGGAATTTTTTGCACATGTTTTTGTTTACAACATTGTGGCACATTGCACTTTATTTGTGGTAACATATTTATTATTAATTATTTTGGTATTTTATTTTTATATATATATATAATAATTTTTACACAGTTCCTTTTTTGCTTGCACTCATTTTATGTTGTTTGCACTTAAATATATTATATTAGCACCAGCATTTTCTATATATGCTTTTATATATAATTTTTTTTTTATTTTTTCACTTTACATTGTGTGATATCATTGCAGGTGCATTGAATTGAGTGACTATTGCTGTCCCCAGGTAGTGCCTTCATTTTGGCATTGGCCTCCCCTTATTATTAATTTTATACATATATACATATATACATTTTTGTTGGATATCTAATAAAATAAAATATTTTCTATTATTGGACATTATTCTCGGTTTTTCGTTTGTTTTATCTATACTAGCGCATGGCCAAGCGGCCATGCGAGCCTTTTATAGCAGCATCCTTCCGGGACCTTCCTGATGGTCCAATATGAGCTGCTTGAGGACCTGAGCATGTGACTTCTGACCTCCAATGAGAGGTCGTCCTACAGGAATGCTCAGTAGGCTTCAAAAAGGTCTTAGCCTCTGGAGCTGCTTGCTGCTGGCTAGTGTAGATTGCTAAAGCTGAACCAGAGGTGGCAGCAGCAATCAACCTGACAGCACTAGCCTGAGCAAGGCGCTGGGATCGACATCTTTGCTGAGCAGCTTCCTCACTGGTCGGGACTGAATGGGAGACCACAGAAGGTAAGGCTCGGGATTCCTCCTGTGCAAAGGCAGGAACCCGACGCCTAACAATTATTCCCTTTTATTTTTATTTCTTATTACCCTAAAATGTGTTTAGCTTTTATATCTGTTACTTGGCATTGAGATAAGATTTTAAGGTAAACTGTTCAAAATATTTTTTTTCTTATTTTTCCTTTTTTATTTGCATATTCTTTAGTATGTATTTACATTTCCCCTACTCAGTACTTGTTAGGAACGGCGGAACGCACTAAATAAAATATAAATAAAGTGCATTCGCCGCTCGGGGTCCACCGTGCAGTAGGTGAAATAACCGCTGCTAGGTGGTGGCAGGAGCAATATGGTGGGATTGCACACGGGGTTAAACTCCACCCAGGTGTGCAGAGCAATCTCAGTTAAACTCACGGAGATGCCAAAAATACAAACACAAGTAACTGAGCCTGTTGTAGTCACAGAACTCAGTAAAAAACGCACACACGGTATACGGTCACAGGAGTAGTCCAAGACTGCGGCACTACGTCCATCTAGACCTACCGTGTGCGCAGCGTTGCAACTGCAAACGCAAAGGAGGCTGCTACTGCAGCGCGGCATGAACACTGCCGCCAAACGACAAAGGCAAGGTGCAAGCGCAATGTCGGACGCTAGCAGCTGTGCGAGTTGAAGCAGAGGAGCGCTGGCGCTGAAACTAACTCAGTCCTTATTCACATGCGTAATATCAGAGGGAAGGGGTTTCAAATGAGTCAGTCACCAGAATCATGCATCCGTCCTCATACACACAGCAGCAAGTATGACTATACTAGCGCATGGCTGAACAGCCATGCGCACCTTTTATAGAAGCTGGGACCTTCTGCACGCTTCCAGATCTCTGAGATGGACCAATGAGAACTAGAGCGGGACCTGAGCACATGACTCCTGATCTCCAATGGGAGACCATCCCACGAGCATGCCCAGTAAGAGGACAGAAGGACTTAGCCTCAGGAGAGATTTGCTGCAAGGCAATCTCCTCTGCAATCTCCTCTGCAGTGGAAAAACAGGAGAAGAGTGCAGAATGTGAGGATCTGGATCCCTGCTGAGTAAACGCAGGAATCCGACTCCTAACATTACCCCCCCTCCTAGGCCCCCCCCTCCCTGAGCCTAGCGATCCACAAACTTGTGCCCGTAAGAGGTATAGGCCTCAGACTCGTCCGCAGGCAAGTCTGATGTCCCGGTAGATGACAGAGAGACCCGGGACACGTGGAAGGCCTCAGGGGTGGCAAGATCGCCAGGTCAGAGAAGGGACCCGTGGGAGACAGCAGGAGCTGAAGTGGAACGCCATCGTGTGCCGGCGGGCGTCTCCGCTCTTCGCTTAAGGAGGCTATTCCGAGCACAAAAGGCGCAGGCCCGAATATATTTTTTAACATCCCGAGCCCTGTGCGGCCACCAGTAAGACCCTGCCAGGAGTTTTGTGGTCTGCATATAGCCGCAGTGACCACCCCTCCTGGATGTGTGTGCCCAGGCAAGAACCTTCGGCCGAAGGTGGGGAGGAACAATGGTCTTACCCGGCGGTACAGAATCTGGCAGTTGCGGGGCACTGTTGTTCTGAGACCCTGCGTGTTGACAAATAAGGCCACGACTGGAGTCTTGTGCCGGACACGCCTGAAGAACGGTGTGAGACACCTCTGTTGTGGAAATATATAAGTATTTCATCTAGATCTCACTTGCCTGCTATAGGCTATATACTCTTATATACTCATATGCACACAGATACATATTCACAGTTTGAACCTTGTAACTAGTTTGTGGAAATGACCTGCTACCCCCCATGAGCCAGTCTGGGGAGCTGATGTTAACTCATGATAGCATTGTCTTGTGACATTTGTCCCAGACATATAGAAGAGGAAGTAACGACAGATGGTCCAAGCCGATATTGGAGTCTTGCTTACATTGCAGGACAAGGGACAGTAGATCATATGATGTCTAAGTCACCTCAGGTCAGACACCCACATATGTTAATGTATTTAAACTGACCAATTAGATAAGAAGTTCAGCCTTTATGTTAATGAGTAACCACTCCTTTGTACGAACTGATAAAACCAAGTATATTCAATAAACTTCCAGAGTTCTGCTGGAAAGGATTGCTGCTAACTAGGCTTGGCATCTTTCCTTCCTTGAGCGCTCAATAAGACTGTGTTATGAAGGGGTCACCGAGGAGGAAAAAACCTAAACATGCTAAGCCCAGAAAAACCAGAGAGTTTGGTAACTATGCAGATTGCAGATCCCTGAACTTACCACAACAACTAGCAGCAGCTGTGGAGCGTGCCTACGATGAACCTAGACGCCTCGTCACGACCAGAGGACTAAATAAGCCTAAAGCAAGAAAAGGGAAAACTAACTGCCCCAGAGCAGACCCCAAAGGAATAGACAGCCCCCACACATGTATTGATGGCGAAACAAGATGAAAACACAAACACAGGTAGGAAAATAGGCTGAGCAAACGATGGGGCCCAAACTAACTAGAGAGGATAGGAAAGGAAAGACACTGTCTGCAATCTGCCCAAAACCCTACAAAATACTGTCCAACACTTCTGATAGCAAAATTAACCCTGAAGTCACTAGACTTCTCCCACTAAATCAGCACTCTGAAATATTCTGAGACAGAGCAAAAAGAGGCCAATCTAATAAGGGACAAAATACAGATAAATAAGAGTGGAAATTCAGCACAGCCCAAGCCGGGGCTGGCTGACCACACAAAAAACTGAATAGAACAACAAAATCAAGTGTGAACATTAGCAGAGAACTTAGCTTGAGCTGACTGGAACAGAGCTGAGAACCAAGACCTGACAAGCAGACGGAATCACCAGCAACTGAATAGGGCGTCGGCTGTCTTAAATCCAATCTGAGCCTCCTGAGGTCCAATCGTCATCCTCAGGTGGCAGATCTCCACCGATCAAATCAGCCTTACTACCTCCTGTGACCACCAGAGGGAGTCTGGAAGGAGAACTCACAACTGGTGAACCAGAGAATGAACTCACAACACTCTGTCTAATTAGGACAGGCCGCAGCACACACAGAGATATAGATCTATAGCAATCAAAAATCCATGACAAGTGGCGCACCAGACGCGAGGCTGTGGACGAAAACACACGGGGACCCTGCTGACCGGAGAGGACAGAGGTGCTGGCCAAGGCCTTGGCTCAAGGGAATGGATATTTGCGCAACTCCATAAGTAAGGTAAGAAAATCTAGTCATCTTACCTGAATTTTCCCTGTGCCCAGTCCGGGTCAGCAACTCTAGCCAGTCAGTGTGTTCACCAAACCCAGGTAGTGTAAAAAAGTCCACGCTCTTATCCAAACCCTGGGATAAGCAAAATGTCTGCTGTGGTCCTGAGTGTCTAGATCCGGGAGAGAGCTGGTGGAAACACGGTGACTGATTTGTGCTTGTGGTTGCTGGGAAACTGATAATAGGGGAGTTTGATTCACTCAGATAGGTCCTCACAAATACACCTGGACACAGGGGAAGGCCAGGAGAAGCCTTGCCCAGGGACAGGTGGTGGGGTCTTACTGAGTTATCACAAGGCGAATCTCCCATCAAGCTATCGCAACAAGCACACCCGTGCATAGGAAGGGACAGGAGCGCCCATGCCAGGCACATGGTGGTGTTAGCTTGGGGAAGATATTGCAAGCCAAACTACTTGACGGTTTGCCACCAACACACCTGGTCACAGGGAAGGACAGGAGAAGCCGGCCCAGGTATCAGGTGGAGGCAATTTTGTGGGATTTATCACATTCCTGTTATGGACGAGCCAGGCAGGACGTCCGATACAGCGTGGTAAACATTCCCGGGTCACCGAGCGCAGTGCACCCAGTGTGGTTGGCAGTTATCGGTTACCAGCGTCTGTTTGACATACGTGTCACAAAACAAGGGCTTCGATCTCTCCCCGGACATCTATATGTGCATCAACCTGTTTTTTCACTGCTGATTTCCACAAAGATCTGAAGCAGAAAAAGTTTTTTTTCTTCCTTCTTGTACACTTCCTCTTTTTGCCTACAGGGTGTGCCCCTGATATATATATATATTTCATATTGTCATATTTGTTCTCTGCTTTTCCCTATTTTATGCTTTATCTTGCATTTTTGGTGCAGATTTTTATTCTTGTTACTGTAGTGTGAGAATTTTCGGGAAAGCTGGGTCTTTTGAACATATCACTGTAGTCTCAGTATGCTTTTTGGTTTCCATTGTTCTCAGAGAATTTTACTGAGAGACGCAGGCGTAGAAAGAGGAAGTGGGTGCGTGATCTGCATTCTGCACTAACACTTTATTGTTGGAGGTTGTACTGATTTTTGGATTTTTATTTTATTTTCTTTTTGGAGTGTTTTTCCAAGGTTTACCAACTTCTTGACTGTACCTTTTTGTTTTTCTTTCTTTTTTCCCTCCAATTTCCCTGATTTCTTTTGTTTTTTGATTTTCCTGTGTGGTTCTTTTTAAAGTTTATATACTTTTTGATTTTATCAACTTTTTGGTTTCTAGCCTTTTAAAAACTTTTTAAAATCTTTTTCCATTTTTATCTCTTTTAGTTTTCTTCCACTTTTTGTCACATTTTATCAGTTTTTCATTTTTAGCTTTCACTTCTTTCTTTCAGTTTTTTGTTAAAAAGTGAATTTTTACCTGCTTTTGGTTATTCCTGTGTTCTCTTGTCAGTTTTGATTTTCCATTTTTGTTTCCACTACTTTTGGAGTTTTTTTTACTAAATATTTTGGTTTTGTTTTTCCTTCCCTTTTCAGCAAGTTAAAAGGGGTTGCAAAGTTTTTAAAGTTTTGATCACTTTTTTCAGTTTTTAAAACAGACATAGTATGTGGTTTTGCAAGAACAGTTTTTCTTCAAAGCTGTAGCATGGCATAATGTATTGAAAAGGAAAAGGGAAGTTTTAGCTAGTGAATCTGAATTACTGTCTGCATTTCTTAAAGTGACAGCGGATTTTACAGCATAGAAGGTGCTGAAAGTTAGTGTGGCAGGAAAAAGATTATTTTTTACGCGTACAAAAAGTGTTTTCAGCAGCATTCTAATCTGTGCCGTCTGAGAGGGACCACAGATCTAAGCATGCCTTCTGTGACAGCAGAAAAGGGGAAGCAGTCCACTCCCCCCACCATCTCCTCTCTCCCCATCTCCTCTCACCCCACTCTTCCCTCCTCCCACCTCTCTCACCTCTCTCCTCCCTCTACCTCTGCTATTCTTACTCCCACCTCCCCTCTCTCATCTATTTCTCCTCCTATACCTCATCCTCCCTCACCATCTCTCTCACTCCCCTCTATCTTCTTTACCTCCGCCTATCTCTCCCCCTTCTCTCTCTCCCATCTCTCCTCCCTCTCCACCTTCCTCACCAACATCCATTTCTCCTCCTCCCTCATCCCCCTCGTCTTCACTCTCTCCCCGTCTTTCGTCTCATCCCCACTCTCCTCCACTATCTCTCCACCTTCCCTGCTTCTCTCGCTCTCCTATTCCCCCACCTCTCCGTTCACCAGCTGGCCCGGTGCCAGATCCAGACAATGAGGTGTCCCTATTTCCACGGCACCCTCTCTAAAGAGACAGCTATGACACCGGGAGAAGAAAGAGAATCACTCCCCACACACAACAACACAGGTGCCCTCCCGATACAACAGCTAACAGAAGGGAGGTGTGGGCCATCAGAGACTGCAGCTGCTAAGTCTGAGACTGAAGATCCTATGTGTCAGACGGAGCTACAGTCTCAGAGGGGGGGAGTGTTGCCCACACACAAAACAAACACACAATAGCACGGTTCCTCCTCTGATGAATATGAAGAGGGGATTATGCTACATAGTACTAGGGGAAGCTCACAGACACCAAGAAGGCAGGGGTAGATAGAGCCAGAACTCTTCCACTATGTGCCCTTCACCCCTAGTCAGGTGTTCAGTATTGAAAGAACTCTGCCAGACCTAGATATGGACCCCATGCCATTTTACCGAAGAATGCAGCAGAGCCAGCAGACATATGCTGCAACCTGGAGTGATCTCTGGTCCATAATGGAGATAAAAGCAGGTGAAACACTCTGGCCAAACATGAGGGAACACTTCAAGCTTCCATCAGAATTAGATGTGCATTCCTGGGAATCAGGATCAAAGCTAATTGAACAGCTCAGAGAGTGGGCCAAAGCCAGACAAGAACTCATCCTGCATAACATGAGCCAAGCCGAGACAGAGTCTGTAGATGCGTTTCATGGCAGAGTGAGGCAAGTATTCCAAGTTTTAGGCTTCACTATTCATTATCAGATACACAGATAAATGTTGGCACGGGCCTTTGTGCATGGACTAAGAGAACCAATCAAGAAACTACTGATAGTGGCCAGGCCTGAGTACAGGACAATAGCAGTAGATGTCTTACTCGCAGTAGCCATAAGAATTGAGTGCGGAAGGGCAAGCCCTCCTGTGGTGGCCACTGACATGGAGGAGCAACTATCACACAGAGTTAGGAGAGCTGACAGGTGTTTCAACTGTGGCAACTTTGGCCATTTCTGGAACCAGTGCACAGCACCCTGGCAACCCAGGTCATCCCGCAGAGGAATAGGCCAAGAAAGAAACACAGAAGACAGTGAACAACCCTGTCCGTAGCACAGAGGCAAACCAGATCCGCCAGACGTCATGCCCCTGACATGTGAAACCCCATCAGCGGACCCAATGCCTCAAATCACTGGGGGCTGTCATATCTTTCCTTGTGGACACTGATGCAGTCAGAAGTGAAAATCCCCGACCCCACCAGTCTATCAGAGCACTCTGTGTCTTGTATGGGGATTAAAGGTCAAGACAGACGTTCCCCAGCTTGCAAGCCCCTGAGCATGAGGACACTGCCAGGGCACTCCATCCAGTTCCAGTTTACGGTGGAGACCTGCCCACCCCACCTGATGAGTGCAGACCTACTGCAGGAACTGAAGGTGACCAAAGTGTCCCATGATGATGGGACCTTGACCTCTTCTCCACCCCAGACCCAAGAAGAATCAATCATGCCCATACTGGTTGTCCTACAAGAGCCTCACTCGAACAACCGGCGCAAGCCTACCCAAGGAGGTGCTGGACATAGCACCCGGAAGCCTATGGTCCAAGGGAGACTTCAAGTTGCGCCAGTGCGGGTGTCACTCAAGTCTGGAACCCTGGATGCTCAGAAGGCCCAGCATCCGCTGCTCATCACCCAGAGCTAAACTGCCTCTGATCAACTGGAGGTCTAAGTGGAACTGCGGTTCAAGAAGCGGCCTAACAAATTTGGCATGGGCCAGGAAAACTCTCAACCCAGAGGGACCATACCCGCTTTGTGGAATGGCTGCACTGCTTCCAGCTCCAGCGCCAGAGGATCATCTTGGACAAGATTCTGAAGGTGCTCCCTGAAGTTAATCCAGGCCCTAGACCAGAAGACAGCCACTCAGACCCTCAAACTGGTTAACAAATACAGACCTGAGATCAAGCTGGGTGAAAGGAACGGCTGCTGGCTTGTAAAGAAGACGCCCCAGCAAAAAGACCCCCTGCGAGAGCAAGAAAGCTCAGCTGGACGTCATCTCTGATGAAGAGGACCCCAGTATAATGGCTTGTTTTCCTGCTGGCCCTGTGCCAGAAGATGGGAGTCACTCACGGCACTGTGAAGAGCAAGGCCAGATTGAGCCGCCTCACCCACGGGAATCATCATGCAGTCCCAGCTTTTCTCAATCAAGAGGAAGACTGTGAAAGGAGAATCAGACTGGGTTGAATGGTGCATAACCTGAGGGCTGTGAGCGAAGCAACCGTGTTTGAAACCCCAGTTGTGCCAGATTTGCACTCTCTGCTGACAAACGTGCCAGCCACAGCAACGGTGCTCACGGCAATGGATCTGCCCGAAGCTCCCCTCAATATTCCCCCTCACCTGGACGACCAGTTCCTGAGAACGCACAAGGGGGGTGCCAAACAAATGGACAGTGATGCCCAAGAAGGCCCGGAACAGCCTTTCACAGCTCGCCAGAGCATTGTCCTCCATCCCCGTCAACTGGATTGCGGAGCATGCAGAAGTCATCGACATCGCTACCTGCACAGCGCTTTCCATGTCTCCTCTACTCTGCCTGGCGGAGCAGCAACGTAAGTTCTGCAAAACAGAGTCCAGTGGTGTCAAAAGCAAGTTCCTGAAGACACCGTATCGCCCACTAGACAAAACTCTTGACAGATGACCGGAGGACCGCGGAGGAGAAGATGGCTCCCTCAACAACTCTGAAGATGCAGGCCTTCCTTGGTCTAGTCTCGTACTGCAGAACTTGGATCCCTGGTGCTCCAGTCTTAATGTAGCCTCGGTATAATTGCATCAACGCATAGCAGCCTTCGTCTCGTACAGCAAACTGAAAGACTTCATGGTCTTTGCGCCAGCTCTAGGCCTCACTGACTACGAGAAGCCATCCCGTCTTGGCCGAACGGAAAAGGAAGGACAAAGATGGAGAAGGTCATGCTACTGGTGTCTTAAAACAGACCCATGGAGGAAAACCATAGGCCTCCAGAATACCTCTCAGCTGGCCTGGATCCAGTTGAAAGGGGGGCCCTCCTGCATGAAAACAATATCTGCAGTACACGCCCTCCTGACAGGGCTGTTCTCCTCCACTCTTCAGTGCTCTCAGCCGTTACCTGTCTCTACTCCCACTCCCAAGGGGGGATACGGATACGGACCCTCAGATGAAAAATCTGCAAGATACCGTAGATGGCTCCAGTTTTGCAGATGATGAAGGAAGGTTCCACACAGGCTGTGCAGTGACCAGCAATCAAGACATCCTATGGTCAGGAAGTTTGTCAGCCAAGAGCCCAAAAAGTGGAACTGATAGAGCTGACGAAAGGCCTGCCAGATTGTGAAGAACAAAACTTCCAGGTACTCGCATGGCATAGCACACGATTTCGGACCCATCTGGGCTGCAAGAGACTTCTTCACAGCCAGAGGGTCAACCGTGAAGCATCATGGAGCTATCAGAGACCTGCTGGACGCTCTTCAACTACTAAAAGTGGTGGCAGTGTTGAAGGTCAAGGCACACGGAAAACTGAACACAGTAGAGACACAGGGCATCAACATGGCAGACGTGGCAGCCAAAGAAACAGCCAGAGGAAGACAATATGGAAAATGGGAGAGGTCATAGAGCCGGACGGCTACTACATACGACTGAAGCAAACAGAAGTCAATGGGAAAACCAGTGAAGATGCCATCTCTGAATTGGACAGAAGTGCCTCCTCCTCCTCCACCAGCCAACGAGCTGAATCACTTCCAGGATGAAGACTCTGACATGGATATGAATTCTGAGGCAGAAGAATGGTGCCCACCTTTACCAGGAAGGATGTTTTTAATGGTGAACACTCCAGAAGATTGTCCTCCACCACCCTCTCGTGGGGAATCTTCATCTCCAGCACAGTCCTACGGTCAGCAGTCCACGGCAACACTTACCCCGTCTCCCCGAGACGAGCTGCCTGAGTCCGAAGGTGTCCCAAGGCTATAACAGTTTGACCTTCCCCCTCATCCCCGGAGAATGCCGGCTGGATCTGTACCAATGCAAAGAGTCCTAAGTCCTCCTCTGACACAGTCTAACCCGAGTCTTCATACAGAGGGAGGGGAGATGCCACAGCACGGACATAGACTAAACATCAGCCAAAATCCCACAATCAGCTCAGAGAATGTCAATTACCACAATCCAGTCACTAAACCTGACAAAATGACTTCCTGAAACCTGTACAAGAAGTAGCAGGACCAGACTTGGAAGGAGGAGAAGGAAAGCTGGATGCTAAAAGGCAAAAACACTGATCTCCAAGAAACATGTCTACCTCAAATGTCTACCTCAAACGTCTACCTCAAACGTCTACCTCAGTGTGTACCCTACGGTGGTTCAATGGGCACATGGCCCCGCACAGAATTGAAGACACAGATGAATGACCTGATTGGACTCAACTCACATCTTAACAGCCAAATTCCCAGCAGCTGTTTGGCCTCCGACAAATTCAACATCGGACAAGCGGGAAAAGTTCCCCCACGCCATCTGGCCTGAAGACTTCCCAGTAAGGAACCGGTTGGCGAAGACTACTGCAAAAAAGCTACTCTCAAAAATAGTGTGCAGATAGGGGGGTTCCAGAAGCGATAGCAAGTGATCAGGGACCCACATTCACAGCAAACCTGACACAAGAGACCTGATCAGCAGTAGGGTCAGACTTAGGCCTACACACACTTCCCACCATCCGGCACCATAGACTAGGTGGGACACTTAAGAGCAGCATGCTAAAAAATTCTGCCAAGAGACAGACAAACCCTGGCATTAGACACTCCCCTAGGCTCAGAAAAAGCTGTCACCAATATGAAACTTTATTTGGGTCTAACCCCCAGGTTAAGGGTATTCTTTACTTAGCAGTTAACTATGCAAAATTATACTTTGTCTGCATGTGTAATTGAATTTATCAAGAATCTTGCTAATGTCCACTCTCAAGTTTTTTTCTTTCATTGCCAGGTCCAGATTTGGTGCCTGGTATGCACGCCCTGAAGTCAGGAGACTGTTGAGTGTGGGTGGAAAAAGTCTGTAAGGAGAAGCACTCGATCCCAGATCCGATGGCCCCTCTCCAAGTGCTGATGCCACCAACCTGGAAGGAAAACCCCCACCTGGATCCATGCACCGCATTGCAGGAAAAAGCCCTCATGCCAGAAGATACACCTGAGCTGGAATGATGCTGTTGATGAACTACCTGACTGAATAAATTACCTACCTGATAGAGAATACACATGCACTGACTGCATAGACTACTAACTAAGAGACTTTGATTACATTGCACCAAACCCCCATTAGGGAAAGATCTCTTGACCGCCCATTTGCGAAAAGTCTATACAGAGGAGGATGTATGCGCTAGGCGTACGTCAGTCCACTGACAGCATAAAAGAGTTGCAGCGCTTTGGGCAAGAAGCAGGAATTTAGGGAAAGTGATATCTAAGGGGGGGATTGTTATGGAAATATATATGTATATGTATTTCATCTAGATCTCACTTGCCTGCTATAGGCTATATGCTATATACTCTTATATACTCATATGCACACAGATGCATATTCACAGTTTGAACCTTGTAACTAGTTGGTGGAAATGACCTGCTACCCTCCCCATGAGCCTGTCTGGGGAGCTGATGTTAACTCATGATAGCATTGTCTTGTGACATTTGTCCCAGACATACAGAAGAGGAAGTAACGACAGATGGTCCAAGCCGATATTGGAGTCTTGCTTACATTGCAGGACAAGGGACAGTAGATCATATGATGTCTAAGTCACCTCAGGTCGGACACCCATATATGTTCGTGTATTTAAACTGACCAATTAGATAAGAAGTTCAGCCTTTATGTTAATGAGTAACCACTCCTTTGTACGAACTGATAAAACCAAGTATATTCAATAAACTTTCAGAGTTCTGCTGGAAAGGATTGCTGCTAACTAAGCTTGGTGTCTTTCCTTCCTTGAGCACTCAGTAAGACTCTGTCTAATTAGGACAGGCCTGCAGCACACACAGAGATATATATCTATATCAATCAAAAATCCATGACACTTCCATGGGCTCTGGGGGTGGAACCTCTGGCTCGGGTAGTTCCAGAGGCTCCAAAAAATTGGGAGCCGGAGTAACCTTCCGTTTGGATTGAGCACGCTCCATACCGTGCTCCGAAAAACGGAGCTCAATGCGGGTGGAAATGGCAATCAGCTCTTCCAAACTGGCAGGAACCTCTCTAGTGGAGAGAGCATCTTTGCCTGCTCCGCCAAACCTCTCCAAAACACAGGGATGAGGGCTTTATCGGACCACTCCAACTCGGAAGCCAGTGTCCGAAAACGGACGGCATACTGACTAACCGAGAGAGCACCCTGAGTCAAGGCTAGAAGCTGGAGAGAGGTATCGTGCGTGACCCCTGGACCGAGGAAGACCTGCTTAATATCTGTTAGAAAGTGAGCAGCGGTCCGGACCTCTGGGTCACCACGCTCCCATAGTGGCGTAGCCCACTCCAATGCCTTGCCTGACAGCAGGGAAACAATAAACCCCACCTTGGCCCGTTCCGTAGGGAATCGCGCAGCCAGTAACTCCAGCTGAATGGAGCACTGGCTGATGAAACCCCTACAGGAGGCGCCATCGCCAGAAAATTTGTTGGGCAACGGGAGGCGGGTAACTGTCGGCGCGGGGGAGAACGTGGACATACGGGAAACCGCGTCTGTGATTGCCTTTACAGCAACTTCGGTGGATTGTGCAGCTGAGGGAGCCCTCTCAAGAGTGGCCAGCTGGCCCTCAAGCTGTCGAATACACTGTAAGAGTTGCTGCTGTTCTGCCATCACTAGCCAGACCAAGGCGCTAGTATAATGTTAGGAACGGCGGAACGCATATTCTTTAATATGTATTTACACTTCCCCTACTCAGTACTTGTGAGGAACGGCAGAATGCACTAAATAAAAATATAAATAAAGTCCGTTCGCCGCTCGGGGTCCACCGTGCAGTAGGTGAAATAACCGCTGCTAGGTGGTGGCAGGAGCAATATGGTGGGATTGCACACGGGGTTAAACTCCACCCAGGTGTGCAGAGCAATCTCAGTTAAACTCACAGAGATGCCAAAAATACAAACACAAATAATTGAGCCTGTTGTAGTCACAGAACTCAGTAAAAAATGCACACACGGTATACGGTCACAGGAGTAGCCCAAGATGGCGGCACTACGTCCGTTTAGACCTACCTTGTGCGAGGCGTTGCAACTGCAAACGCAAAGGAGGCTGCTACTGCAGCGTGGCATGGACACTGCCGCCAAACGACAAAAGCAAAGGCAAGGTGCAAGCGCAATGTCGGACACTAGCAGCTGTGTGAGTTGACGCAGAGGAGCGCTGGCGCTGAAACTAACTCAGTCCCTATTCACATGTGTAATATTAGAGAGAAGGGGTTTCAAATGAGTCAGTCACCAGAATCATGCATCCGTCCTCATACACACAGCAGCAAGTATGACTGTACTAGTGCATGGCAGAACAGCCATGCACGCCTTTTATAGCAGCAGGAACCTTCTGCACGCTTCCAGATCTCTGAGATGGACCAATGAGAACTGGAGCGGGACCTGAGTACATGACTCCTGATCTCCAATGGGAGATCGTCCCATGAGCATGCCCAGGAAGAGGACAGAAGGACTTCGCCTCAGGAGAGATTTGCTGCAAGGCAATCTCCTCTGCAGTGGAAAAACAGGAGGAAAGTGCAGAATGTGAGGATCTGGATCCCTGCTGAGTAAACACAGGAATCTGACTCCTAACAGTACTTTTATGCATGCCTAAAAAGGTGTACAACACCGTATCATAGGCAAGATGGAGTTTACACTGCCTCATTATAGGAAATCTTTTGCCAGGGGTTCCATCTGAATCACGTATTTCAAAGATTTACATGGAAAGCTAGGTGTCAGAGCTCAGCATAGAGTGCAAGATAAATATGCGCTAAGCCTTAATGTGATCTTAGAGAGGCAGAATAACATGCTGTGATGGTCTTTGGTAAGCTAGGGGGGCCTCAAATTGTCCCTGGAGCTGGGACTTTAACTATCCCTGTCCCAGGGGTACTCTTGGATGTAGAGATGCCTGAGTCTCGGATTTAAGTATGCTCCTAATAAACCCTGATCTGCCCCTTCCCTACCCCATGAGACATGGCACAGAAATGTAAGGTAACCCAGACACAAAGACAAAACTGGGATAACAGAAAACCTCTATCATACAAAAGCACTAAACAACAATAAGGAGGAGGATAGGGACAGGGAGGAATAAACTAAATGGGAACAGGGACTAGGAGATAAACACACAAGTACTACAGCAAACCACATATCACTACTACAGCAACTCCACTCCAACAACTTAGTGTTAGCATGCAGCAGTGGAAGACAAATCTTTCACAAGCAGGGACAAGAAGGTCTGGTCAATTTTTATAGGAAGAAGTAATGACCAGCTGAAAAGCAGATGAAATGGAAATGCATGCTTTTGACAAGCATAGAAAGAGATGTTAACCTCTTCAGCAACAGAGTAAACTAAATCTATTTATTATGGAACACAAAGCACACCATCTTTACATAAGACCAGCAATTCAATACCCAATGTGACCATCTAACTCTTTCTTCCAGGGGGACGTGAAACCGTTATAGCGGTACCCCCCTTTTATGAGTGGCTATTTGACCCTTGGTATTGGGTTTATCCAGATGGGCCGCATGTAAGGACTGAATTATTTTACTGGCATTAACCTCATGTACTGGCACCCACATTTTTACCTTAGGATAATACCATTTCCAGTGCTCCAAGTATTGTAAAAAGTGGTGAACCATATGAGAATCCAAAAATCTCGCCAATTGAATTTCCAAATTACTTTATAAAATAATCGGTGGTGGAGGCAAGGGTGACGGCTCCACAGCGCTACATATTTTTGAGCAATGACCTGTGGAAAACATTGTGAATTTTAAGAGTTTATGAAAGCTCAAGACGGTTAATTAAGGTGACCAACTTGTAAGGACCAATGAACTTAGGATTAAAGATGAGCGAACCTTTCGAGGTTTGGTTCGGTTTGGATTCAGTGAAGGGCCCGATGGTCACCAAACAGTTTGTTGGTCATATGCAAATCCCATTACATTCAATGTGAGAGAAAATCAAATGCATAGACAACACCTTCAGAGGGGCCAAAAAACTGCCAAAAAAGCTCAAATTAGGGGCAGACACCAGAAAAAGTGACATCAATTGACCCAAAGTACAAAAGAGTATAATTGTGCAGCATGAATGCATGGAACAGGGCTTGGACCAGCATTTCTAGCTGAAACATTGATTAGTAACAGGTGGATGAGGGACAGGTGTAGGCCTGCTGCTCTGAGAGGTCTTCCAAATTCAATCAACACAGATGGAGGAGACCCAACTTGGAGTCCAAACATTTCCAAATATTATTGTCACACTCCACTTACTGTAAGTGGAATTAATTTCCCTGGAGTATAAAAAGTATAATAGGGCTCAGACACCCCTTCCACTACAGGCAACCAACGAGATAGAGACCGAAAATTAGGGGCAGACACGAGGAAAAGTGGCATCAATTGATCCAGAGTATAAAATAGTGTAATTGTGCATGGGGCAAGCCCCGGACCACTATTTCTAGCTGAAACAATGAATAGTAACAGGTGAATGAGATATAGGTGTAGGCCTGCTTCTCTGAGAGGTCTTCCAAATTCAGGTAACACATATGAAGGAGACCCAACTTGGAGTCCAAACATTTCCAAAAATTAAGGGCAGACACCAGGAAAAGTGGCATCAATTGACCCACAGTAGAAATTTGATAATGGCACAGCAGCAGTCAGCCATGGGCTATGCATGATGTTTCAGGGTCTGGGTTAGCATTTACACCTTTGAAGTTTAAAATAAGTCTAGGTGTGTGAGGGACCTATGTAGGCCTGCTGTGCTGGGAGCCCTGATACCTCATGCAACAGCTCAAACTGGATTTCTGCTCAGCCACACTCAGATGTCATAAATATCAGATTTGTAAACTACTATTGTTAGAAACATTTAAGGATAGTAACACAGGTACATGACTGAAAGTAAGTGCAGGCCTACCAGTCTAGGTGCTCTACTGCTAGATGCAGCACACATTAAGGGGATTGAACTGGGAATCCAAATATTTCCTAAAATTATTGCCACACACCACTAAAGTGACATCAATTTCCCCAGAGTAGAAATAGTATAATGGGGCTCTGATACCCCTTCCGCTATAGGCAACCCACCAAATGGAGACACAACTTGGAGTCTCCAAATTTTAAAAAATGATTGCCGCACACCAATAAAGTGGCATAAATTAACAAAAAGTAGACATCCTTTCCACTACAGGCAACCAACTAGATGGAGACCCAAAATTAGGGGCAGACAACAGGAAAAGTGGCATCAATTGACCCACAGTACAAATTGTTATAATAGTGCAGCTGCCAAACATGGGCCATGCATGAGACAGAGTGTTGCCCAGCATTTACAGCTTTGAAACTAAGTTGAAATTAAGAGATGGGTGAGGGTCCGGTTTAGGCCTGCTGTGCTGCGAGTCCTGCTAAAATCTGGAAACACACATGGGCCATGCATGTGGTATCTGGGTCTGGGCCAGCATTTATAGTTTTTAATTTAAGTTTAAATTTAATTGAGGTGGGTGAGGGATTGGTGTAAACCTGTTTTGCCAGGAGCCCTGATATCTCATGCAACAGCTCAAACTGCTGTTCTGCTCAGCCACACTCAAGTGGCACAAATATCCACTTTTTCAACCATACAGACATTTCTCAAAATTATTGCCACACACTACTAAAGTGTCATCAATTTTCCCAGACTAGAAATAGCATAATTTGCAGTTTTTTAAAAAAAAATTCTGTTACTGTACTGTCTACTCGACTTGCTTTCTTTGGCTGCCGCACAACAGTATTATTATTAGTATACAGTATAATGCTATAGTGCCATTAATTCCATGGTGCTTTACATGTGACAAGGGGTATACATGATAAAAACAAGGACAATAGTTTTAAACAATACAAGTCACCAACTTGTACTGGAGGAGAGACAACCCTGCCCGTGAGGGCTCAAATTCAATAAGGGATGTATGAGGATACAATACTGTAGATGAGGGTAGAGCTACTTGTGCAGCGGTATGTTGGAACAATGGTTTGTGTAGGTTGTGGGTTTGTCAGAAGAGGTGGTTCTTCAGGTTCCTTTTGAAGGTTCCCATGGTATATGAGAGTATGATATGATGGGGTACACAGTTCTAAAGTAGAAGTGATGTACAGGAGAATTATTGTAAGCGATTGTGGGAAGAGGAAATAAAAGGAGAGTAGAGAAGGAGATCTTGTGACGATCTGAGGTTGCATGCAGGTAACTACCAGGAGACTATGTCACAGATATATTGAGGAAATAGGTTTTTGGATGGCTTTGTATGCCAAAGTTAGGATTTTTCACAAGAGTCTCTGGGCAATGGGGAGCCAGTACAGGTTTTGATAGAGGGGAGAAGCCAGGGAATATTGGGGTGTCACGTGGATTAGTCAGGCAGCAGAGTTTAGGATAGATTGGATGGGTGTGAGTGTGTAAGAAGGGAGGCTGTAAAGCAGAATGTTGCAGTAGGTGATGCAGCAGATGATGTGGGCATGCACTAGAGTTTTTGTATATTCAGAGATGAGGAATGTGCGGATCTGGGAGATATTTTTGAGTTGGAGTCTGCTGGAAGTGGAAAATGCTTGGATCTCAGACTTGGATCTAAGGAGAGATCAGAGTCAAGCTTGCAAAACTGGGGACAGTGGGAAGCCATTGACTTTGATAGATTGGTCAGTTGGGGGGGTTGAATGTGATGGTGGAAAGTTGGTGATTTCGGTTTTATCCATGCTAAGTTTTAAAAATCTAGCAGAGAAGAAAGATGATATAGACAGACATTGAGGGATTCTGGTTAGTAAGGAGGTGATATCAGGTCCAGAGATGTAGATCTGTTTGTCATCATCAGCATAGAGGTGTTACTTAAAGCCATAAGACTCCAGGAGCTGTCCTAGGCCGAAGATGTACATGGAGAAGAGTAAGTGTCCAAGAACTGAACCTTGGGGGACACCGACACATAGGGGGCAAGATAAAGAGGTGGTGTGTGAGTGGAAGACACTGAATGTACGGTCGATTAGCTATGAGAAGATCCAATAAAGGGCCAAGTCTATGATGCCAAGAGATGAAAGAATCTGTAGTAAGAAGGAATGGTCCACTGTGTCAAAGGCAGATGACAGCTCCATGAGGAGGAGGATAAAATAGTGCGGAACAGATGCAATCCAGAGAGATTAAGATGTTTGTCAAAACGCATTGGCGTAAATGCTGTTATATGTGTATGATGCTGTAATGTGCAATATATTTTTTTGTGGTACACCATTAGTTGCCAATTGTTCTAATGTGTGGACTATTAAAAGTTAAATTTTAATTGAAGAATTTTAATTGAAGAAAACTCCACTATCGCTGGATTGCATCTGTTTCTTACTAATTTTGAAACCGGCTGCTCAGCCCATGCGGGAATGAAGAAGGGGAAATCCATTTGCCAGGTGAACTGACTACCTTTCTTTTTGGATAAAGTAGTGTCACTTGGATTTGGCAATTGATTAGTAGGTCATTTGGTGACTTTATTGCAGTTTAAGTGGAATGGTGCTGAAGCCAGATTGTAAGCGGTCAAAGAGGGACAGAAAGAGAGGTGGGAGGACAGTTCAAAATGTATGTACTGTTCCAGTACTTTTGAGGCATAGGGGAAAAGTGATATGGGCTATTAGCTAAACACGGAGGATGGGACAAGGGGGGGCTTTTGGAGGATGGGTGTGATCGAGGTATGTTTGAAGCACGAGGGGAAGAAAACAGTTGTTAGTGACAGGATGAAGATGTGGGTTAGGGTTGGGATGAAGACTGAGGTATGGTTTGGAATGAGGTGGGACGGGATTGGGTCAAGTTCACAGTTGGTGAGGCGTGATTTGGAGAGTAAATAGGAAAGTTGATTTTCCGTGATGGTGGAGAAGTTGATTTTGGAGGACGAAAGTTGAGTATTTATGAGGATGGGCTGTGGAGACTTTAGGCAAAAACTTTGCCTTATGTTGTCAATCTTTTTCTTGAAGAATGAGTCAAATTCTTCAGCTGAACTGAGTGGAGAGGGAGGGGAGCTGGGGGACAGAAGAGAGAATTGAAAGTACTGAATAGCTACTTAGGGTTCTGAGACAGGGATGATATGAGAGATGAGAAGTAGGTTTGTTTTGCTGTAGTGAGTAATTGTGCAGCATTTTGACAACTTCTGTTGCTGGATGGACTTCTCGACTCCCTTGCTTTCGTAGCCGCACAGCAGTACACCTTGTAAATGAGGGCCAGAAAGAGCATGTGTAAGCTCTGCATCCACCCGACTGACTGTGAGGAACCACAGATGAGTGAGTCTGCAGAGCTGTTTGCACATTCTATTCCATGGGCATCAGTAGTCTGCTGCATCGATTCATAGACTCAAGAGGAGGAAAGCATCTGCATCAATGGTCAAAATTTTTTTAAGTTGAATCCGGGCCCGGACGAAGTAGAATCCGAGCAGAATTCAGACCCTCATCATCAGATGTTAACCCCCAGAATGGAGGTGATCCTGATAAGATTCAGATACCTGAGGTGCACGCAGACTATGCTGTCACGGCAGGAAGAGGAGGAAGGTGACTCACAGGGTGAGGCGTTGGTGAGCAGAAAGGATGATGATGAGGTTGTAGATTCCACTTAGTGTGAACCCAGAGACTCACAGCTGAGTAGGTCATCAGAGAAGGTGGAGGAAGAGGAAGACAAGTACAGTAGGTTACGTTATAGCTTCCCATACAGATACTGAGTGATGCAACCACGACAAGCACTGCATCCTCATCCACAACTCTGACTGTGGCAAGCAGTGATTGCAGGTCTGCAGTTCGCAAAAGTGACAAGGGTTAGCTAGCCTGGCCCTTTTTTGAGACCTTAAAGGATGACTCCTCACATTATCTGCCAACTTTGTAAAAACCTACTGAATAGAGGCAAAAAATCCAATAAATTGACTATTACTTGCATGAATCAGCACATGTGCGATCAGCATGCTTTAGTCTGGGAATCTAGCTACCCTAAAATGCAAATTGTGAGGAATGTGGAAGACCACAGAAAGAATGCGACTCTAGATCCACAATATTAACATATTGAACATCTTTATTAGACAAGGACAAAAAAGGACAACTGGAAGACATGTGCAAATGGCAACCAAAGTGCAAATAGTGCAAAGTGCAAATCAAGCAATCAAGTCCTAGTCAGACCCAGTATCAGAATAAACCATTGTTCATATCCATAAATGGCAGAAAATGAGGAGATAAATATAACGCATAAAATACTAAACAATGAGAGGTGAGTAAGGCTGTTTACATATATGAAAAACCAAACGGGAAATTCCCAATCCACTCCAATATACACATAGCCTACCCACAAAGGGTTACTCCTACATCAAACATTACCTCGCTAATACGGGATGACCGGGCGGACTGCTCGACTCCCCGGTCATCCCGTATTAGCGAGGTAATGTTTGATGTAGGAGTAACTCTACTTGGCACATGACAGTAAGTGTGCAAAGTGCATCCTTGTGGTTATGTGATAACTGCTGGAACCGGCAGAGACCATGTATTTATTATATTACATTATACTGCATGTCTGGTATATGGTAGTATGCTACAAATAAAACTATGGAATATTGTAGTAGACTGCTCTATTCCATACAACAGTATCCTGTAAAAGACGTATCACAGGAAGAGCCCCACACACAGCTCTCCTGATATACAGTATGTGCCCCCACTTAGCCGCCTACAGCTGTGGCCAAAAGTATTGACACCCCTGCAATTCTGTCAGATAATACTCAGTTTCTTCCTGAAAATGATTGCAAACACAAATTCTTTGGTATTATTATCTTCATTTAATTTGTCTTAAATGAAAAAACACAAAAGAGAATGAAGCAAAAAGCAAAACATTGATCATTTCACACAAAACTCCAAAAATGGGCCAGACAAAAGTATTGGCACCCTCAGCCTAATACTTGGTTGCACAACCTTTAGCCAAAATAACTGCAACCAACTGCTTCCGGTAACCATCAATGAGTTTCTTACAATGCTCTGCTGGAATTTTAGACCATTCTTCTTTGACAAACTGCTCCAGGTCCCTGATATTTGAAGGGTGCCTTCTCCAAACTGCCATTTTTAGATCTCTCCACAGGTGTTCTATGGGATTCAGGTCTGGACTCATTGCTGGCCACCTTAGAAGTCTCCAGTGCTTTCTCTCAAACCATTTTCTAGTGCTCTTTGAAGTGTGTTTTGGGTCATTGTCCTGCTGGAAGACCCATAACCTCTGAAGGAGACCCAGCTTTCTCACACTGGGCCCTACATTATGCTGCAAAATTTGTTGGTAGTCTTCAGACTTCATAATGCCATGTAGATGGTCAAGCAGTCCAGTGCCAGAGGCAGCAAAGCAACCCCAAAACATCAGGGAACCTCCACCATGTTTGACTGTAGGGACCGTGTTCTTTTCTTTGAATGCCTCTTTTTTTCTCCTGTAAACTCTATGTTGATGCCTTTGCCCAAAAAGCTATACTTTTGTCTCATCTGACCAGAGAACATTCTTCCAAAACGTTTTAGGCTTTTTCAGGTAAGTTTTGGCAAACTCCAGCCTGTTTTTTTTATGTCTCGGTGTAAGAAGTGGGGTTTTCCTGGGTCTCCTACCATACAGTCCCTTTTCATTCAGACGCTGACGGATAGTACGGGTTGACACTGTTGTACCCTTGGACTGCAGGGCAGCTTGAACTTGTTTGGATGTTAGTCGAGGTTCTTTATCCATCATTTGCACAATATTGCGTTGAAATCTCATGTCAATTTTTCTTTTCCGTCCACATCTAGGGAGGTTAGCCACAGTGCCATGGGCTTTAAACTTCTTGATGACACTGCACACGGTAGACACAGGAACATTCAGGTCTTTGGAGATGGACTTGTAGCCTTGATATTGCTCATGCTTCCTCACAATTTGGTTTCTCAAGTCCTCAGACAGTTCTTTGGTCTTCTTTCTTTTCTCCATGCTCAAAGTGGTACACACAATGACACCGGACAGAGGTTGAGTCAACTTTAATACATGTCAAAAAGCAAAAAGCACAAATATCCTGAAATAAAAAGTAAAAAATAAACTGCAAATAATGCATAAAAGTAATAATAAGGGTATTTAGTAAACATAATTTTGATCAATATAATGTACAAGCCATCCTGCCACACTTACAATAGTGTGTAGCTATTAATGAGTTCCTGGATCCTGGATGAAGGTATTTGTGACCATTCCTGTTTACAAAACAATTCCAGTTCAGTTAAGTTTGATGGTCGCCGAGCATGGACAGCCCGCTTCAAATCATCCCACTGATGTTCAATGATATTCAGGTCTGGGGACTGGGATGGCCATTCCAGAACATTGTAATTGTTCCTCTGCATCAATGCCTGAGTAGACTTGGACGTAGATGCTTCACTATCTCAGGTCATGACTACATTCCTGTCCTCCCCTTACAACGTCCTGGAGCCGGGCTCAGGGTCAGACAGTGCAGTCACTCTGAGGATCACTCTGAGTTATTGCTGCAGCTTGAGCTTACATACAGATCGGGTGACAATGGAGCCGATGATCCCTCTGTCAGAGTGACCCAATCTGTATGTAAGTGTAAGATGGTGCAATAAATCTCTCAGTACGTCAGATAGAGCCTCCACGGCAAGCAGACAAGACAGCATAAATCAGATGAAGCCCCATCACATAGCTCCTGCCCCAGCCCCCTGGGCTTTGCTATCCTCATCTCTACTCTCCGGAAGACTGAAACAGTTGCACGGATCAGCAGACACACAGCCTGCAGTGTCTGCAATAGTGGTATAACGGCCGACACTTGTAATCCTCTAATCGATCTACTGAAGCAGCAGAAAGCCGGGCCCCAGGCAGTATGCCCCTGCCTGCAAGGGCCCCCCTCCACCTCAGGGCACCAATGCAGCTGCACCTGCTGAACCGGCGGTAGGTCCACCCATGATAATAATCTTTATTTACACATGTGGTCAAAATTGCTGGTACCCCTTGTTTAATGATAGAAAAACCCACAATGGTCACAGAAATAACTTGAATCTGACAAAAGTAATAATAAATAAAAAATTTATGAAAATGAACAAATGAAAGGTAGACATTGCTTTTCAACCATGCTTTCACAGAATTAAAAAAAAATAAAACTCATGAAATAGTCCTAGACAAAAATGATGGTACCTCTGAAGATAATGTGACAAAAGGAACATGTTAAATCAAGGTGTGTCCACTAGTTAGCATCACAGGTGTCTACAATCTTGGAATCAATGAGTGGGCCTTTATAGAGGGCTACAGGTACTGACTATGCTGTTTGCTGACATGGTGTGTATCACACTCAACAAAGACCAGAGGAAGTGAAGGAAAGAGTTGTCTAAGGAGATTAGAAAAAAAATTAAAGACAAACATGTTATAGGTAAAAGTTATATGACCATCTCCAAGTAACCTGATGTTCCTGTGACTACAGTTGGACATATTATTCATGAATTTAAGAACCATGGGACTGTAGCCAACCTCCCTGAACGTGGCCGCAGGAGGAAAATTGATGACAAATCAAAGAAATGGATAAAAGAATGTTTAACAAAATAGCTCAGAAAAACTTCTAAACAGAATAAGGTGAACTTTAAGCTCAAGGAACATCGGTGTCAGATCGCACATCCATCGTTGTATGAGCCAAAGTGGACATCTTGGGAGACGACCAAGGAGGACACCATTGTTGAAAAAAATCAATAAAAAAGCCAAACTGGAATTTGCTAAGCTACATGTTGACAAGCCACAAAGATTCTGGGAGAGTGTCCTATGGACAGATGAGACAAAAATGGAACTTTTTGGAAAGGCACATTAACTCTATGTTCAAAAACGTAAAAATGAAGCATATCAAGAAAAGAACACTGCCCTCCGGTGAAACATGGAGGAGGCTCTGTTATGTTCTTGCTTGATGATAACATGGGTGTCTTATATAGCAAATGTGAATAGGACGATATTAATTACCTTAGATGAAAGGTGAAGATGCTTGCTATAGCATGTGGGCACTGGATACATCAATTGGCGCGTATAGCCATGATGCCACGCCACCGACGCTGGCATAGGCATTCAGCACCCCATGTGACCGGGGGAGGATGTGATGTCATGCCCCGGGTCTCTGAGGTAACCAAGACGCCCAGCCCAGACATCAGACCGCAACAGTGCACTGGCAGACTCGCATCATGGCTACACGCTCCGATTGATGTATCCAGCGCCCACACGCTATAGCAAGCTCCTTCACCTTTCATCTAAGGTAATTAATTATATATCTGTGCAGCTGTACAGGACTGCATGCGGAGTGCAGCCTAGGATGACACCCTAAGGCTAACACATACTGGCTGCGTCACATTTGCTATATAAGACACCCATGTTATCATCAAGCCACGCCTCCTGATGAAGCTGCTTTTGGCAAAATGCATGTCGAGGCTGCTGAGTGGGACTCCTGTAGGGGCACCTACCTTCATCTATTAACACCATGACTTCTGGTATTCCTTCTCCTCTTTTCTAAAGGGGCTTTTTTGCATTATAATGTAGGTTACCACTTATTAAAGAGAATAGGCCAATTGCTTTATCGAAACTTTTTGTGGTAGCCATATTACCATTTAACCTGACTATCTGATTATGCTGCATATTTTGGTATTATAAAATCCTTTTACGATAGTATTGGTGTCTGAGGGTCCTTTATTTATTTATTCATTAATCTGGTTGTTTCACTATATAGAATTGTGTATTAGCAAACCAGTCATATTGCACTGTCTTTCTATTGAACCCCAGTAGGTCCATGCTCCTATTTTGCAGTCCCAGTTGTTTCTGTTATGTTGTCTCATACTATGTATCACCTCTCACAACTATTGTAATGATCTATTATTAAATATATTGTAAGTATTTTTCTAATAAATTTTGTACTATTCATTAACATCTTTTTATGGTGACCTTACTTATATGTAGTTAATTTACTCTTTAGATTAAGTGCTCACATTTTGGTTGTTTGATTAACACTCTTGTAGTGTCTATGAAGCTATAGCTTCAGATTTAGAGGATCAGCTCTGTTGGTGTATTCTGTTATGTTCTGGGGCTGCTTTGCTGCATCTGGCACAGGGTGTCTAGAATCTGTGCAGGGTTCAATGAAAATCTCAAGACTATCAAGGGATTCTAGAGAGAAATGTGCTGCCCAGTGTCAGAAAGCTTGGTCTCAGTTGCAGGTCATGGGTCTGGCAACAGGATAATGACCCAAAACACACAGCTAAAAACGCCCAAAAATGGCTAAGAGGAAAACATTGGATTATTCTGAAGTGGCCTTCTATGAGCCCTGACCTAAATCCTACTGAGCATCTTTGGATAGAGCTGAAACATGCCGTCTGGGAAAGGCAACCTTCAAACATGACACAACTGGAGCAGATTTCTCTAGAGGAGTGGGCTAAAATACCTGTCAAGAGGTGCAGAAGTCTCATTGAAAGTTACGGTAATCGTTTGATTGCAGTGATTGTCTCAAAAGGTTGTGCAACAAAATATTAAGGGTAACATCATTTCTGTCCAGGCCTATTTCATGAATTTTATTTTTTTTTAAATTCTGTGGAAGAGTGGTTGAAAAGCATTATCTGACTTACATTTGATCATTTTCTTAGATTTTTTATTTACTATTACTTTTGACAGATTTAAGTTATTTGTGTGACCATTGTGGGTTTTTCTGTCATTAAACGAGGGGTACCAACAATTTTGACCACGTGTGTATATAGCGCAAACATATTCCAGAGCACTTTACAATTCAATAGTTCATATAAAACAGTCATAAATTACAAAGTGAACGATAATCCAATAATTAAAGCAAAAATAATGATGACCCTGCTCATAAGAACTTACCATCTACAATGAGGTTGGGGTAACACAAAGTACAGGCGCTTATTTACAATGATGGTCCAGCTATCTTGAATAAATGGGGGTAAACAAAGACTGCCTGGTGTATAGAGCGGAAGAGGTGAGTTATTTTGGCAGAAAATTGAATAGTTTCCATCAAATGTGTGGACATGCAGGACGTAGAGGAATGCTAGGGGAGGGAGGTGCCGGACAACGGCCGTTTCGCGATTACCCGTAGAAGCGAGTAATCGCGAAACGGCCGTTGTCCGGCACCTCCCTCCCCTAGCATTCCTCTACGTCCTGCATGTCCACACATTTGATGGAAATTATGTGAAATAAAGACTCACAGTTTTTCAGCTACATCGGTGAGTGCTGCATATTTCTTCTTTTTTTCTTTTTTTGCTTCACATTGAAATATTCATGTTTTTTTATGCAAGCACCTCCATTTTTTGACTGAATTATATGCCGCAATACTTCAGATAAATAGCTCCGTCTTGTGGTGTGGTGATTTGTGTGCCCTAGTATGCCGTTCATCTGTTTGCTCTTTGCTGAGAAAATTGAATAGAACCAGACAAAGACCACATCAAGGGTGTTACCGTCTTTGAGTCTCTCAGAGATTGAAAGTTGTGTGAGAGGCCAAGAGAAGTGGTTAGAGATAGA
Source organism: Dendrobates tinctorius (assembly GCF_039654945.1). NCBI lineage: Eukaryota > Metazoa > Chordata > Amphibia > Anura > Dendrobatidae > Dendrobates > Dendrobates tinctorius. The sequence continues at coordinate 10,073,783 of NW_027361910.1, read as the reverse complement.
AGCTGGGATGCAGTTGGGGAGGTGGGGCTGTTTATGGGGATGTTGAAGCCTACCTGGATAACAATTCTTAGGACATGAAGTGTGGCAGCCAGGCAGCAAAGTGGTCAAGGAAGTGGTTGGGTGGCCCTGGTATAGATTATATGACAGCTACTCTGAGGGAGAGGGGATCGAAGAGTCTGATGGTGTGGAGCTCAAAAGAAGAATCCGTCCAATCGGCCTGTGCTCATTTATTTTTCTTTTAAAAAGGATTGGTGGTGCCAGTGAGTAGTATGGGGTTATTGTGGAGTTAGAAGTGATCGAACAGCGGTAGAAAAATATTTAGAATTGAGAGTCCTCAGTGGTTGATACCTTTTAATGGCTAACTGAAAAGATGGTAACAAACTTCAAGCTTTCGAGACTACTCAGGTCTCTTCATCAGGCATATGTGAAGTATAGCATGGCACTACCATGAGGTGCTCAAATACAGTGGGGAAAAAAAGTATTTAGTCAGTCAGCAATAGTGCAAGTTCCACCACTTAAAAAGATGAGAGGCGTCTGTAATTTACATCATAGGTAGACCTCAACTATGGGAGACAAACTGAGAAAAAAAATCCAGAAAATCACATTGTCTGTTTTTTTTCATTTTATTTGCATATTATGGTGGAAAATAAGTATTTGGTCAGAAACAAGCAATCAAGATTTCTGGCTCTCACAGACCTGTAACTTCTTCTTTAAGAGTCTCCTCTTTCCTCCACTCATTACCTGTAGTAATGGCACCTGTTTAAACTTGTTATCAGTATAAAAAGACACCTGTGCACACCCTCAAACAGTCTGACTCCAAACTCCACTATGGTGAAGACCAAAGAGCTGTCAAAGGACACCAGAAACAAAATTGTAGCCCTGCACCAGGCTGGGAAGACTGAATCTGCAATAGCCAACCAGTTTGGAGTGAAGAAATCAACTGTGGGAGCAATAATTAGAAAATGGAAGACATACAAGACCACTGATAATCTCCCTCGATCTGGTGCTCCATGCAAAATCCCACCCCGTGGGGTCAGAATGATCACAAGAACGGTGAGCAAAAATCCCAGAACCATGCGGGGGGACCTAGTGAATGAACTGCAGAGAGCTGGGACCAATGTAACAAGGCCTACCATAAGTAACACACTATGCCACCATGGACTCAGATCCTGCAGTGCCAGACGTGTCCCACTGCTTAAGCCTGTACATGTCCGGGCCCGTCTGAAGTTTGCTAGAGAGCATTTGGATGATCCAGAGGAGTTTTGGGAGAATGTCCTATGGTCTGATGAAACCAAACTGGAACTGTTTGGTAGAAACACAACTTGTCGTGTTTGGAGGAAAAAGAATACTGAGTTGCATCCATCAAACACCATACCTACTGTAAAGCATGGTGGTGGAAACATCATGCTTTGGGGCTGTTTCTCTGCAAAGGGGCCAGGACGACTGATCCGGGTACATGAAAGAATGAATGGGGCCATGTATCGTGAGATTTTGAGTGCAAACCTCCTTCCATCAGCAAGGGCATTGAAGATGAAACGTGGCTGGGTCTTTCAACATGACAATGATCCAAAGCACACCGCCAGGGCAACGAAGGAGTGGCTTCGTAAGAAGCATTTCAAGGTCCTGGAGTGGCCTAGCCAGTCTCCAGATCTCAACCCTATAGAAAACCTTTGGAGGGAGTTGAAAGTCCGTGTTGCCAAGCGAAAAGCCAAAAACATCACTGCTCTAGAGGAGATCTGCATGGAGGAATGGGCCAACATACCAACAACAGTGTGTGGCAACCTTGTGAAGACTTACAGAAAACGTTTGACCTCTGTCATTGCCAACAAAGGATATATCACAAAGTATTGAGATGAAATTTTGTTTCTGACCAAATACTTATTTTCCACCATAATATGCAAATAAAATGAAAAAAAAAACAGACAATGTGATTTTCTGGATTTTTTTTTCTCAGTTTGTCTCCCATAGTTGAGGTCTACCTAAGATGTAAATTACAGACGCCTCTCATCTTTTTAAGTGGTGGAACTTGCACTATTGCTGACTGACTAAATACTTTTTTTCCCCACTGTAGGTCACCAAAACCAAATGTGCAATAGAATAGAAAACTTGGCACTCAACTTTAGAATATCTTTTCAAAAGCTTTTTATTATTGCAGTCTGCAAAAATGTTTCGGTCTCATATAGACCTTCATCAGTTTGCCGTAGAATATAAAGCAAAAAACATAAACAAAATATAAACAAAAGGCCCTACATTCACTCTATATAGACAAGAACATCATCATCAAGCTGGCTGATAAGGGCGGCGCTATTGTCATTATGGATAAGATGGATAACATGAAAGGTTTATCGCCAGCTTGATGACAAAACTATCTATATCATACTAGAGAGGGAATCCCTGTACACGATCAGGGATCTTATTAAGAATATTTTGGCTGACTTCTGCCACCGTAAAACCATTAACCCCAAAACAATGGACTTCCTTACTAAATGTCACCCAATCACTCCAGTTTTTATATCTTACCGAAGATACATAAGAGCCTTGACAAGCCACCTGGACACCCAAAAGTGGCGTCTACTGATTCAATTTTATCTCCTCTCTCTATTTTCCTTGAGAGAATCCTTACCCTCTTAGTAAAAACAATACCATCCTTCCTTCTGGACGCGAGGGATATCCTACAGAAAATTAATAATTTGGGTTCTGGTGTCTTTTGATGTAAAAGACCTCTATACCTCTATTCCACATGACAAGGGTATGGCTTGTGTTCACCAACTACTTATCCAAGCGAATTTGCACAATGATGTTATAGATTTAACACTACAATTACTCAGGGTTGTTCTGACCTGGAATTATTTCATGTTTGAGGAAAATTACTAACTCCAAATCAAGGGATCTGCCATGGGGTCCAACGTGGTGCCCCCTATGCCATCAGCTACATGGCAACTTTTGAGGATGAGGTAGTCTATACGGATCCTATTTTCAAGAGATATGGCCTTATATGGAAGAGGTATATAGATGGCATGTTCTGTATCTGGACAGGCCCACAAGATACGCCAGATACATTTTTCAACAATCTCAGCTCGGCATGACCAGGTCTTCTGTTTACCATAACCAGCAGTGAACAGCATGTCAGTTTTTTGGACACAATAGTCCATAAAGATAGTGCAGGTATACTTAGTACTGACTTATACTGTACATAAAATCAACTGACCGCAATAGCCTCCTCCATTTCTCTAGTCAACATCCACCGGCCACTAAAAAGTCCATCCCCAAATCCCAGTTCAAACAGGTTAATACGATTGTTTCTGACACCACACAATGCAAATGCCGTCTTGAACAGATGCACTCGAAATTTTCGGAACGGTGTTATCCATCTACAATATTGGCTGAAGCTATGGCTTCACAGGAGACTACATGGACACATGTCAGTAAATGAGTCCCGTTCATTCATACCTACCACCCCTATGTGGGAATCATACATAAAACCATACATAAACATTGGGGCCGTCTCAGTACTGCTCACTCGGGTATCCCGGAGTTTCAAAATCCATTTCTCCCATTCCACAAATACGCCAATAATTTATGTGATTTCCTTGTTAAAGCAGATATAGGTGTAACGAATAGGGGCCCCTTGCTGAGGTTTTTACAGAAGCCCAAAACAGGCACCTTTCCCTGTTTGCAATGTCAACAGTGCAATAATGCACAAAAAGATGATTTCTTTTACCACCCTCATTCTGGAAAAAAATATCGGTTGAAACACTAGGCCACATGTGACACTAATTATCCCCAAAAGAAGCGAACCAACACACCATATATATAAAAAATATTATTTTATTGAATATCAAAAATATTCCAATTTTAATAAAAATTACAGACTACATAATACCTTACTCATAACATACCCCAACGGGGAAAAATGCACAGACCATGAACACGGATAAATAATCCTTCTGTTAGTAATCATAATATTCCTGTACAATTCATGGAATAAGGCAACAAGACCAATATTATAATAATCCTAAATAGGAATCAATCTAACCATGCCGTTATAAGACGCCACTAAGTTTTATAGTATGCAATCATAAGTCTCACTCTAAATATAAAAATTCAGGGTAATAAGAAATCCTATGAGGTTATAGAGATACGACATAATACCAGCACCATATAAAGCCTTCATATCGACAAAATCGGGGAGGATTAATCTAACCCCGCTGTGAAAAGCACCGATACAACATGGGCTAAAATAAACTTAGGACACATAAAATGACAAGGTAGAAGAGCTATCAAACTGATAATTACCTTAGACCGGATTATGCAGGTGTAAATAATCCTGTGCACAGATCCCCGCGCCCCGACGCGCGTTTCGCCCTCTAGCTTCTTCCGGGAGAAGAATCCGGTCTAAGGTAATTATCAGTTTGATAGCTCTTCTACCTTGTCATTTTATGTGTCCTAAGTTTATTTTAGCCCATGTTGTATCGGTGCTTTTCACAGCGGGGTTAGATTAATCCTCCCCGATTTTGTCGATATGAAGGCTTTATATGGTGCTGGTATTATGTCGTATCTCTATAACCTCATAGGATTTCTTATTACCCTGAATTTTTATATTTAGAGTGAGACTTATGATTGCATACTATAAAACTTAGTGGCGTCTTATAACGGCAAGGTTAGATTGATTCCTATTTAGGATTATTATAATATTGGTCTTGTTGCCTTATTCCATGAATTGTACAGGAATATTATGATTACTAACAGAAGGATTATTTATCCGTGTTCATGGTCTGTGCATTTTTCCCCGTTGGGGTATGTTATGAGTAAGGTATTATGTAGTCTGTAATTTTTATTAAAATTGGAATATTTTTGATATTCAATAAAATAATATTTTTTATATATATGGTGTGTTGGTTCGCTTCTTTTGGGGATAATTAGTGAATTCTTTTTTACCCCTAAGTGTATTATTGTGTTTGAAGTGCCAAAAATTGATCTTAAGGACATTTTTAGTGTCTTGACCTCACATGTGACACTAGTTTTATGGTTTATTTCATAAAGTGCCCCTGTGGTCTTCTCTACATAGGTGAAATGTCTCAACCTATCAAAGATAGGATTAGCAAACATAAATCCACCATTAAATGTCGAAATATGCTTCTTCCTCTACCATACCATTTCCACAACTCTGGCCATAACATTTCACAATTGAAATTTCAAGTTATAGAACATGTGCCATTACCGAGACGTGGAGGGAACCAAATCCAAATTCTGAAAAAACATGAATCCTATTGGATCCACGAATTGCAGACCTTGTCTCCTAAAGGTGTAAATAGAGATTAAGATTTAATGTCCATCATCTGACTACTGAGATCGAATTTATATTATGCATTTTTATAAATATTTTTACTACTTTTTCACTATTTTATTATTGTCAAAATTGATTGTATTGCCATTTAGGAAACCTGTGTTTATTCCTATTGTCATTGATTATTTGATTACTTATAAGGTATGGTTTCATATGGGCTATGACTATGATTATGATCATGAGTGTAATTTACTCAACCCCAGATACTAATATATTCTGTTCTTCCTTACAGAGTCATCTATATTGATCTAACCTGGTTTCCCCTATATTCCTTGGACCCATCCACCAATACCCTACTCGACTGCACTAATACTGTATATTGTAGCTACCTTACTCCCCCATACTGTATATAGACAGACATATAGCCATCTATAGCTCACACATATAGCCATTTTATATGCTTACTTATAGTTCAATATTGTTATGACATACATCCATTCCCCAATCAACTACTACACAATGGTCCCACATCAAAACTATTTTTATTCCACCACCACAACAATCTTTTGCCTTGTGGAATGCAAACAAGACTATTTCCTGCCTGTGGAACACATTCTGTGACCACTTCCTTTCAATGGAACGCACAGGATGACAACTTCCTTCCTATGAAACGCAGGCTAGCGCTACCTCTGATTACAGAGTTCCAGGATGTGCTACATTATGCCCACCCACCCTCAGAGCATTTAAACAGCACACCCCTCTAGCAACATCGATGAGACAAGCGGCGGATACCGCGTCTTTATGGCACACTAACTCCTGACCACCACTGCTAAGCCTTTTTATTTAGCGCTTCTTCTCAATTCTGGCTGTCTACACCAGCTTACAACTGCTTTCCCTTTTTTTTTTTACTAACAGTAGCCATTGGACTCAAAGCGTATACCAATTATAGGTATGCTCTCCTAAATCATACTTGTCCTTTCCTCAATGTATTTTCATATATCTTTCTCATTATAGCATCTCCTGTGCCTGTATCATAGCCCAGTACCAGGCTTTACATATATTGAACAGACCAAGGTAGCCATATATACATAATTTCACAATTTAATAATTTCAGAAATTTTACTTTAATTAATTTGGGCACTCATTAATGTGATCTCTCTATTTTAGCCTCCATTGCATTCATACTGCAACCCTGTACAAGGCTACAGTTGTGGCCAAAAGTATTGACACCCCTGCAATTCTGTCAGATAATACTCAGCTTCTTCCGGAAAATGATTGCAAACACAAATTCTTTGGTATTATTATCTTCATTTAATTTGTCTTAAATGAAAAAACACAAAAGAGAATGAAGCAAAACATTGATCATTTCACACAAAACTCCAAAAATGGGCCAGACAAAAGTATTGGCACCCTCAGCCTAATACTTGGTTGCACAACCTTTAGCCAAAATACCTGCGACCAACCGCTTCCGGTAACCGTCAATGAGTTTCTTACAATGCTCTGCTGGAATTTTAGACATTGACGTGGCTAGCACTGACACCGAGCTTCTGAGAAATCATATAGCGGAATCTTGCCGAGTCTAGGTTGGTTCCACTTCCTATGACACGGTTCTGGGGCAGACCGCTCAATTTCCATGTGACATAGGTCAACTGTAACTATATACTGAACTATTACAGGTAGCTATAAGTACATACCTATATAATAACTAGAGATGAGCGACTTTGCCTTTTTTCGGGTCGAGTCGGGTTTCATGAAACCCGACTTTCGCAAAAGTCGGGTCGAACGAAATCGGCCGACTAGAGGGAAAAGTTGGAGGCCGACTGAAACACGAAACCCAATGCAAGTCAATGGGGAAACAAAGTTGGCAGGGAGTGGAGGACAGTAAACACACCTACAGCTCCCGTTTCAATGCCAAAAACATCAATTCTTATTACTGAAGCTTGTCAACCTTAATTTACTTCCTAATAATAGTTACGCATTGAAAACTGGGGGTTATTTGGCTAAAGTTATGGGGTGGTAGGGCTGGCTCCAGGTTTTCGTGTGCCCTGGGCCAAAGAGTGTCAGTGCGCCCCTTTAACACATACCACAACTCATGATGCTCCGATACGCCACAGAAATATAGGTACAGTATAGTACAATGACACATACTTCACTGCTTACATGACATGACTGATCTATTTTAAATTGTACAATAGCTCAAAAACAGGACAGTATATTACTCCATACAGTATTATGGCCACCACATTGTGCGCCATACAGAATAATGAGCCCCATATATTTCTCCATACCAAATAATTAGTCACATATAATGTTCCATACAGTATCTGATGAGCTCCACATAATGCTCCATATATAATGGGCCCCATTTGTAATGCTCCAGTGTATAATGTGCCCCTTAGATGCTGCTCCAGTGTCTGATCTGCCCCATTTACATTGCTCCAGTACAAGATGGGCCTCAAGGATTCATGGATGATGCTCCAGTGTCTGATGGGCTCCAATAGTGCTCCATATATATTGGGCCCCATTTGTAATGCTCCAGTGTATAATGTGCCCCTTAGATGCTGCTCCAGTGTCTGATCTGCCCCATTTACATTGCTCCAGTACATCATAGGCCTCATGGATGATGCTCCAGTGTATGATGGGCTCTAATAATGCTCCACATATAATGGGCCCCATTTGTAATGCTCCAGTGTATAATGTGCCCCTTAGATGCTGCTCCAGTGTCTGGTCTGCCCCATTTTCATTGCTCCAGTACATGATGGTCCTCAAGGATGATGCTCCAGTGCATGATGGGCTCTAATAATGCTCCATATATAATGGGCCACATTTGTTATGCTCCAGTGTATAATGTTACCTTTAGATGCTGCTCCAATGTGTGATCTGCCCCATTTACATTGCTCCAGTACATGATGGGCCCTATTTTTAATTAACCCAGGCATGGTATGTGAAAAGAGCTCCATGGAGTAATCTGAGGTGTGTGCTTCCACATCCTTCATTTTTGGTGTGGGTGAAGGACACAAGGAAAGGGGTTGCTCCTGACCAGAAGCCTGGAGTTATGACTCAGTGCTTGCATTTTTTACAACTTCAGAAGAGGAGGCGATAGAGCTGGAGGCTGTTTCAGCAATGTAAGCCACAAACAGTTCCTGATACTCCGGCTTTAAAAGCAGTCTACCTACGCCCAGAAAAGGGAGCCTTACAGGCCTTCCAGAGCTACACCCTGATGCTGGCTAAACACCTCCTGCCTTAGTTGCTATTGTATTTTTGGCACTACCAGCAGATGCACCACCACCACCATCAGTACCAGGTGGCCCTCCACATCCGCGTCCTCTTCCACCATACTTCCTCATGTTTTTGAAAATGGACCCAAAATACCAGCAGATATATGGTACTGTATCAGAAGCGTACAGCTCTATACAGTCTATGGACAACAGTAAATCTCCGTATATATTTCATGAGGCATACACAGACGCTCACAGGCTCAGTGTGGATTACCCAATAAAATAACAAGCTGAAAAAGGGTACAGTATCACCAGATAAAACATATATATAGTATAGTGTAAACATTCTGATTCTCCATATACATTTCAGGAGGCAGACACAAATGCTCTCAGGCCCAGTATGGATTACACAAGAATATGAAAAGCTGTAAATGGGTTATGTAACACAAGCATACAGCTGTATACAGTGTTGGGGTAATCTTAAAGTTCCAAAAATATTGCCGGAGTAACAGACAGACGTTTACAGGCTCATTATAGATTACACCAGAATCTAAATAGCTAAAAAGGTTACTGTATCAGAAGCGTTCTGCTGTATACAGTGTTGGCCAAATTGAAAATATCGGTATATATTTCCGTAGTCACCCTCAGACGCTCACTCAGTTTGGTTTTGACCATAATAAAAAATGTTGTAAAAAAGTTCCTGGATAACAAGATAGCAAGTATATATTTTTAGGGGACAATTGAAATCTCCGTATAAATAGTCCCATAGTCACTCTCAGATGCTTACACAGTATGGATTGGACCGTAATGCTAAATATCGAACAAAGGTACTGTATAACAAGATACAAGCTGTATCGAGTATAGTGTAAAAATTTGTTTCTCCGATTCACCGTATATATAGAAGGCGTAACCCACACACACTCACTCACTATGTATGATGTAGGGAAGGTGGACTGACAGACAAACCAGCCTGTAGTGAGAAGCAGAGGTGTAGCGCAGTGTAGGTGCAAAAATGGTAAGATAAAGAGAAAGGGTACAGTGTTTTAGCTTGCCCATTGGAGGGCAGTGGAGAGTGTAAGGAGTGGGACTGAATAACTGCCATTGGTCAGAGAAACTGTTAGGTGATGGTGGGCGGAGTTACCAGAACTGGAAGTATAAAAGGCTGAGGGAAGGTTCTGGAAGAGTCAGTCAGCGAAGGGAGCACCGTAAAGAGAAAGTTCTGCTGAGGAAATAGAGACAGTGGAAAGGCTCCAGAGAGGACTGACAGTTGAGGCAGTCCCGGGGGGGTGGCCCAGAGGATGGTAGCCACAGATGCAGATGGCCTGGGGCTATCATACGGACGGTGTGCTCAGACTGGTGCAGCGCTGTGGTGGTTGGGCCTAGGCCAGCCACAGTGGAAGATCTACAGAGGATGCCACGATTATAGTTACAAAGGAAGTGAAGGTACTGGGGCCTGTGTACAGAGAAATGTGAAACGGCTGTGGTGAATTGCTGTTGTCGACAGAAGGATGGGCACTAAAAACGGACCTGTTCAATACAAACTCTGTCTCAGTGTCGTGTTTGTCTGCGGCAAGAAGAGGGTCCCCCCCACAGTTGGTTATCCTACAGATGATACCTTAATACAAATTTTTGAAACAAGATACTGTATCAGCACATACCAGGTGTGTCCAGTCTAGGGTTAAATTTCCATCTATACTTCAGACACAGACACAGACACTCACAGGCTCACTATGTATTGCACCAAAATTAAAAAAAGTAGAAAAAGGGAAAGGTATTCATAGCGTACATCAGTATACAGTGTTGTGGTACTTTTAAATGTACGTATATATTTAAATCTCAGCAAGCCAGTAAAGAATCTCCGCAACTGGAAACTACATGGATACAAGTATAGACACAAAGTCGAGTGTTAGCAGAAATTTTGGAATTACTCATCAAGGGAAAACCTCCCGGTATACAGTGGGGCAAAAAAGTATTTAGTCAGTCAGTAATAGTACAAATTCCACCACTTAAAAAGATGAGAGGCGTCTGTAATTTACATCATAGGTAGACCTCAACTATGGGAGACAAACTGAGAAAAAAAAATCCAGAAAATCACATTGTCTGTTTTTTTTTCATTTTATTTGCATATTATGGTGGAAAATAAGTATTTGGTCAGAAACAAAATTTCATCTCAATACTTTGTGATATATCCTTTGTTGGCAATGACAGAGGTCAAACGTTTTCTGTAAGTCTTCACAAGGTTGCCACACACTGTTGTTGGTATGTTGGCCCATTCCTCCATGCAGATCTCCTCTAGAGCAGTGATGTTTTTGGCTTTTCGCTTGGCAACACGGACTTTCAACTCCCTCCAAAGGTTTTCTATAGGGTTGAGATCTGGAGACTGGCTAGGCCACTCCAGGACCTTGAAATGCTTCTTACGAAGCCACTCCTTCGTTGCCCTGGCGGTGTGCTTTGGATCATTGTCATGTTGAAAGACCCAGCCACGTTTCATCATCAATGCCCTTGCTGATGGAAGGAGGTTTGCACTCAAAATCTCACGATACATGGTCCCATTCATTCTTTAATGTACCCGGATCAGTCGTCCTGGCCCCTTTGCAGAGAAACAGCCCCAAAGCATGATGTTTCCACCACCATGCTTTACAGTAGGTATGGTGTTTGATGGATGCAACTCAGTATTCTTTTTCCTCCAAACACGACAAGTTGTGTTTCTACCAAACAGTTCCAGTTTTGTTTCATCAGACCATAGGACATTCTCCCAAAACTCCTCTGGATCATCCAAATGCTCTCTAGCAAACTTCAGACGGGCCCGGACATGTACAGGCTTAAGCAGTGGGACACGTCTGGCACTGCAGGATCTGAGTCCATGGTGGCATAGTGTGTTACTTATGGTAGGCCTTGTTACATTGGTCCCAGCTCTCTGCAGTTCATTCACTAGGTCCCCCCGCGTGGTTCTGGGATTTTTGCTCACCATTCTTGTGATCATTCTGACCCCACGGGGTGGGATTTTGCGTGGAGCACCAGATCGAGGGAGATTATCAGTGGTCTTGTATGTCTGCCATTTTCTAATTATTGCTCCCACAGTTGATTTCTTCACTCCAAGCTGGTTGGCTATTGCAGATTCAGTCTTCCCAGCCTGGTGCAGGGCTACAATTTTGTTTCTGGTGTCCTTTGACAGCTCTTTGGTCTTCACCATAGTGGAGTTTGGAGTCAGACTGTTTGAGGGTGTGCACAGGTGTCTTTTTATACTGATAACAAGTTTAAACAGGTGCCATTACTACAGGTAATGAGTGGAGGAAAGAGGAGACTCTTAAAGAAGAAGTTACAGGTCTGTGAGAGCCAGAAATCTTGATTGCTTGTTTCTGACCAAATACTTATTTTCCACCATAATATGCAAATAAAATGAAAACAAAACAGACAATGTGATTTTCTAGATTTTTTTTTCTCAGTTTGTCTCCCATAGTTGAGGTCTACCTATGATGTAAATTACAGACGCCTCTCATCTTTTTAAGTGGTGGAACTTGCACTATTGCTGACTGACTAAATACTTTTTTGCCCCACTGTATGTTGCAGAGGCGATGCAGACCCTCAATTACTGTGTCTGTAGAGAAAGTGAAAAAGGTTCTTTGTGAAGAAAGGATTGCTTTATTGCAGTAGCGTAGATCACATCACCGTTACTCATCTCCATGAAATTGTGATCACAGTGAGAGATGTACCCATGGTCCTCACTGCCTATCATGATGTCTCTGGTCATTTTGGAGTGCAAAAGACAGAAGCCACAGGCCGTAGGCAAATCTATTGGATTGGCATGAGAGGAGACATTGAAAAATGGTTTCAGGAATGTCACACGTCTGTGACTATCACAATTGTGAAAGGTGATGATAAACCACCACTGCATCTGCTTGTAAGTTGACGTCCATTTCAAATGGTAGCCATTGATTATCTGAAGGTAGAGGCCAGCAGGACAGGCCATAGCTACATCTTAACCATCATTGATCAATACACCAAATTTCTAGCGGCCGTCCCTGTGAAGGATGTAACTGCCCTGACTACACAGCGGTGGAGGAGGGAGAGGTAAGTATTGCAACTTTCAAGTGCTGTGGCCATGACCAAGCGGGGGGGCACAATCGTCGACGATACTGGCACAGGGCCCCTCATAGTACGCTGGTGAGTCTGACGGCGAGTGGGCCCTCCCACCATCTGAGACACTGTATTGTACTATGAGGGGCCCTATACCATTGCTGTCAGCCATCAGTGGGTCCATCCACCTGTTCAGAGCAACGGCACTTGCCCGGGTGCGCCAGGTCTTGACCTCAGCCGTTGGGGGAGTGGTGGGTAGCCCAGTTATGGAGGTTTAAAAATTGGCATATGTAGATGTGTTGGCTGGACATTCAGCTGCTGCAAAAGGCGTAATTGGGCAAGTCCAAGGAAGTGGAGGAAAAAACCGAGGCACTTTTCAGGTAACCTACGTGTCATCAGGGGAAGGTAGAACAAAATCCTTTGAAACCCATGCATGGTTCATTTTAATGAAGGTTAGATCATCAACATTTTGGGTCAACAGATGGGTCCTTTTTTCTGTCAGGATTGATCCAGCAGCACTGAAGACTCTTTCAGATAACACACTAGCAGCAGGGCAAGCGAGCTCCTGTAAGGCATATTGTGCCAATTCAGGCCAGACGTCCAGTTTAGAGGCCCAATAGTCAAAGGGGAATGACTTGTGAGGGAGAACATCGATATGGGAGGAAAAGTAGTTTGTAACCATAGTTGACAACTGCTGCCTCCTGTCACTTTTAATCGATGCTGTATTAGCAGTCGTGTGAGCGGTACTTGAGAAATCATTCCAAAACATGGTCATTAAACCCCTGTCTCCAACGCCACTTTGGCTGTGTGCACCACGAACACCTCTTCCATTGTGCCCACTACGGCTCGTGGGAGAATCAACACTGCTGCTGTGTGCAGGGAAAGCCTCAAACTGACGGTTTACCAGAGCTGCTTGTTTGTTTGCCAATATTATCTCTAGGTTCCCCTGTGGCATGATGTTGTGTAATTTGCCTTTGTAGCGTGGATCGAGGATGCTGGCCAGCCAGTAGTCGTCATCCCTCATCATTTTGGCAATGCAGGGGTCCCTTTTTAGGATCCGCAAGGCATAATCTCACATGTGGGCCAATGTTCCAGGTGTCAATGATGCACTGCCCATGGTGGGTGGAGGAGTAGTTTCTGGAAAATCCACATCCCTACAGTCACGCACAAACATTGTCTCTGACATTCGAACTCCAACATTTTCTCTTGCCCCCTGAGAAACATCCTCCTGCCAAAAATAATCATCCCCCTCATCCTCATCCTCCTCCTCTTCCTCTTCTTCCTCCATCTCGTCCAGGACAGTTCCCTGACCAGACAATGGCTGACTGTCATCAAGGCTTCCCTCCTCCTCCTCCACTGCAGACGCCTGATCCTTAATGTGCATCAAACTTTGCATGAGCAGACGCATAAGTGGGATGCTCATGCTTATGATGGCGTCGTCTGCGCTTACCAGTCATGTGCATTCCTCAAAACACTGAAGAACTTTACAGAGGTCTTTCAGTTTTGACCACTGCACACCCGACAATTCCATGTCTTGCTTCAAACTGCCTGCCCGTGTATCCTCCCACAAATGCATTACAGCCTGCCTCTGTTCACACAGCCTCTCAACCATGTGCAGGGTGGAGTTCCACCTTCTTGCAACATCTATGATTAGGTGGTGCTTGAGGAGGTGGAGCAATCGCTGCAGCTTCTGCATACGACTGGAGTGTACGGCCGAGCGACGGATCTGCAAGCACAGTCTTCGCACCTTATGGAGCAGGGATGTTAACTCCGGATAATTATTAAGGAAGCACTGCACCACCAGGTTCAAAGTGTGAGTCAGGCAAGGTATGTATGTGAGTTTTGCACGGGCTATGGCTGCCACAAAATTATGGCCGTTATCACTGACTACCTTGCCTGCCTCAAGATGTAGACTGCCTAGCCATGACTATGTTTGTCTCTGCAAGTAGTTGGCTAGTACCTCCGCGGTGTGTCTGTTGTCGCAGACACAGCCTGCTGACGCTTACCACTAGCTGTTCAATAGTGGGACACCTCGTGTGCAACACTGCCAGCTGCGGATGTAGTGCTCCTGTGACTGTGCTCTGTGGATGAGCTTTTGCTGATAGACGAGGAGGAGGAGGAGGGAAAGCCTACAGCCAACTGTTTCCTATACCGTGGGCTAGGCAGCACTGTTCCACAGCCGCTGTCCCCAGTGGAGCCTGCATCCACCACATTAACCCAGTGCGCAGTGAAGGAAACGTAATGGCCCTGGCCATGCCTTCTGGTCCATGCATCTGTTGTGAGGTGCACCTTTCCACTCACTGACTGTTTTAGTGCATGGACAATGCGGTCTTTCACATGCCGGTGGAGGGCAGGGATGGCTTTTTGAGAAAAAAAGTGCCGGCTGGGTAGGTCATAGCGTGGGACAGCATAGGCCATGAGGTCGCGGAAAGCTTCGCTTTCAACCAAATGGTAGGGCATCATCTCTAATGAGATTTGATTGGTAATGTAGGCGTTCAAACACAGTGTACGTGGATGAGAGGATTAGTACTTTCTTGTCCTACTCAGAGTTTCTGGTAGGGTGAGCTGGATTGGACAGCTGCATATGGGGGAAGTAGAGGTGGGCCGGATGCAGTGAGAGGGGGTTGGTGATGGTATTGGTGGTGATGGCCTAAATTCAGTGTTGTGTTGCAAAACCATTGTGATTCCCTGAGAGCTTTGGCCTTGAGACGACACCTCCACATTTAGTGCTGGTGGTGTGCTTAATGGTGGCGGTGGTCTTACAGTGTGGGTAGCGATGGAGCGTTGTTGGCTACCTTCAGTCGGAGCAGGTGCACATGTGCTACCTGAGGTTTTGTAGTCCATCCACGCTTGCAAGTGCATGTTGATTAAATGTCTAAGCATGCAACTGGTATTCAAATTTCTGAGTTGTTTACCTCGGCTAAAGGTGCTTCCGCATTTCTTACAGGTAACCTTTGATTCATCAGTAGGAGTTTGGACAAAGAAGTGCCACACTGCACTCTTCCTACTATGGTAAACATTTTCTGGCCTTGCACGCTGTGCTAAGTTGACCGTCTGGTCAAGCTGTCCTGCAACTCTTTTAGTTTTTGTTCCAAGTTTTAGGACAGCTACAGGCCTGCTAGATAACCGCTGCTGTGATGTCAATGCCTGCTGCGGATCCTTCTCCTTATCTAAACTATTGCCAGCACCAACCTCCTCCCCCAATGGATGCCAATCCAGGTCCAGAACTGGGTCATCCATCACCTCCTCTTCAAAGTCATCTGCACCTTCCTCTTTACCTTCCTCTGTGTCACTGTGTAAGGTGGTATGGTATGCGGGAAGGGGCACCTGGGTTTCATCAGGGTCAGATTCTGGCTCAATAGACTGCGAGGGCACTGTAGTGCTCTGGGTCAATGTACCAGCAGAATCATCTAGCAGTGGCTGTGCATCAATGCACTCCATGTAAGATTCATCTTGGACTAGGGAATTCAGGATTTGACTGGATAACCCAGGCATGGTATGTGAAAAGAGCTCCATAGAGTAATCTGAATTGTGGGCTGCCGCATCCGTAACTTTTGGTGGGGGTGAAGGACACAATGAAAGGGTTTTTTTATGACCAGAACCCTGCACTGATGACTCCGTGCTAGCAGTTTTCGACCGTTCAGAAGAGGAGGCAATAGAGCTGGTGGCTGTTTCGGCAATGTACGTCAAAACCTGTTCCTGATGCTCCGGCTTTAAAAGTGGTTTTCCGACTCCAAGAAAAGGCAACCTTACAGGCCTTCTTGGCCCAGAGGATGACGCAGGCTCAACACCTCCTGCCTTAGCTGCTATTGTGCTTTTGCCAGAACCAGCCGATGCACCACCCCCATCAGCACCACTGATTTGGGACCAAGTAGTGGATAAGTTGTCTCTCTCCCAGGAAAAGGCCAAGCGGTTTTCTAACTGGCATAGGACCATTGGTCCCCGGTTTAAAGTGGGTGATATGGTTTGGTTGTCATCAAAGAATATCTCTATGAAGGTGGCTTCTCCAAAGTTCAAGCCAAGATTTATTGGACCTTACAAGATTTTGAAGATTCTTAATCCGGTTTCTTTTCGACTGGCTCTTCCTGTTACGTTTAAGATCCATAACGTGTTTCATAAGTCGCTGTTGAAGAGATATGTTGAGCTAGTAGTTCCTATGGCTGCACCTCCTGACCCTGTATTGGTTGAAGGTAATGTGGAATATGAGGTAGAGAAAATACTGGATTCTCATCTGGCTAGACGGAGACTCCAGTATTTGGTCAAGTGGAAGGGTTATGGCCAGGAGGACAATTCTTGGGTCTCTGCCTCTGATATTCATGCCGATAGATTGGTTTGTGCTTTTCATCGGGCCCATCCTGATCGGCCCGGTGGCGTGGATGAGGGTTCGGTGACCCCTCCTCGGGGGGTACTGTTGTGAGCTCATTTTCGGGTTTGCCTCTGGCTTCTGGTGAGGGTTATGGAGCTGGCTGTGCTGACAGAGGAGTAGTGAGTTCTCTATCTGGACTCCCTCTGTTGGTGAAGGGAGGTAATGAAGCTGATCTAAATGGCAGAGACCGGCCACCTGAGGAAGAGGACTGCGATTGGACATCAGGGGTTTCTGATTGGATTTAAGGCAGCCGACTCCCTAGTTTCTTGCTGGTGATTCTTACTGACTGTTGTTTCTGGTTTCCAGTTTGGTTCCTGCCTTCCTAAAGCTAAGTTTTCTCTGCTATTGTTCATATGAGTTTTTGTCTGGTTTACTTAGTTTTTGTGTTCAGCCATCCCTGGCTGGGACTGGGCTGATTCCCCATTTTGTCTCTGATCAGTTGATCTCTTTTGCTCTGTCTTCAGAATACACCTGAGTGCTGATATAGTGTTTTGAAGTCTAGCGACTTCAGGGCCTTTTTCTATCAGACGTGTTGGACATTATTTTTGGCAGGGTTTTTTGCGTGATTGCAGACAGAGGCTTTTCTTTCCTATCCTTTCTAGTTAGTGAGGGCCCCATCGTTTGCTCAGCCTATCTTTCTATCTGTGTCTGTGTTTTCATCTTGTTTCACCGTCAATACATGTTGGGGGCTGTCTATTGCTTTGGGGTCTGCTCTGGGGCAGTTTAGATTTTCCCTTTCCTTCTTTAGGCTTATTTAGTTCTCTGGCTGTGACAAGGCATCTAGGACCACCGTAGGCACGCTCCACGGCTACTGCTAGTTGTTGTGGATAGGTTCAGGGGTCTGCAATCTGCTAGTTACCAACCTCTCCGGTTTTCTGGGCTTAGCTTGCTTTTTGTTTTTTCCTCCTCGGTGACTCATTCATAACAGGTTACCTTGACGTGGTGGAGCAGCTTGGTGTACATGTTTTTGCACAAAAAAATGTATCGACTAAATACCCTGTATTTGTTATCCTGCACTTGCTGATTACTGCCATTTTTTATTGCAGAGTATTTTTGCAAATCTGTCATTCTGTGTGGTCTTGTTATATCTCAGTTAGTGGGTGGTGTGAGCATTGTCTGATCGACGTGCTCACATGTGTGCATGTCTCATGTGTGTTTTTAATCCGTTTTTTTTCCTTGCTTAGTTTGGGAGACCCCACTGTCATGAACTCATTTTCTGCTCCACCAGTTGAGAGTTCCCCTTCCGTTCTCCCTCTGGTGGTGACAGGAGGTAGTGTGGTTGGTTTAAGTGGTAGTGATCTGCCACCTGATGAGGAAGATAAAGATTGGATCTTTGGAGTATCAGACTGGATATAAGACAGCCGATGCCCTATCTGGGTGCTGGTGATTCAGTCTGCTTCTCAGGTCCTGGACTTCAGCTCTCTTCCAGTCTTCTCAAGTTAAGTTTGTTTTTTGCTAATGTTCACACTTGCGCTTGTTGGTCAATTCAGTTTTTTGTGTAATCAGCCTGCCCCTGCTGGGGCTATGCTGAAATTCCACTCATATTAATCAGTATTTGCCAATCTGCTTTTTGTCCCTTATTAGATTGGCCTCTTTTTTGCTCTGTCTCAGAATATTTCAGAGTGCTGATATAGGTTTAGAAGTCTAGTGACTTCAGGGTTAATTTTGCTATCAGAAGTGTTGGACAATATTTTTGTAGTTTTTTTTTTGGCAGATTGCAGACAGTGTCTTTCCTTTTCTGTCCTTTTTAGTTAGCCGGGCCCCATCGTTTGCTCAGCCTATTTTCCTGCCTTTGTGTGTATTTTCATCTTGTTTCACCGTCAATACATGTGGGGGGCTGTCTTTCCTTTGGGGTCTGCTCTGGGGCAGTTAGTTTTCCTCTTTTCCAGCTTTAGGCTTATGTAGTTCTCCGGTGGTGACGAGGCATCTAGGACCAACGTAGGAACGCTCCACGACTGCTGCTAGTTGTGCGGTTAAGATCAGGGATCTGCAATCTGCATAGTTACCAACTTCTCTGGTTTTCTGAGGCTTAGCTTGTTGTCTTTTTTTCCTCCTCGGTTTCCCATTCATAACACCCCACCCCTCTCTTGTGTGACATGCACATAAGAGCTGTCTCAGACTACAGGCCCATACTAGGGAGCGGCCTGTCTGAATCCTGTTCATATTAGACACTGTTCACATGTTCAGGTTTTAAATACATTAGATAGGGACTGCTTCGATAGGGGTTACCTTGACGTGGTGGAGCAGCTTGGTGTACATTTTTTTTGCGCAAAAAAAGTATCGACTAAATACCCTGTATTTGTTATCCTGCACTTGCTGATTACTGCCATTTTTTATTACAGAGTATTTTTGCAAATCTGTCATTCTGTGTTGTCTTGTTATATCTCAGTTAGTGGGTGGTGTGAGCATTGTCTGATCGACGTGTTCACATGTGTGCATGTCACATGTGTGTTTTTAACTCTAAGGTGTAGGTCTGGAAAAATGGACAAACTCCTCGGCTTTTTATTCCAGAGTCACACCAGATAGCTTCTATTTGTCTGTGATACCAGCTGGAATACATGGTAGTGTGTGAGGAGCGTACACCGCTAGACGATGTGTGAAAAAATGAACGCTCAGTAACTCACCAGGACAAAATAATAAAATTTGGAGTGCTTTGAAAAAAGCAGTTTGAACAGCAGTGTGCATACAGCAATGCAGCTAGCAGGTAGCCTTAAAAGGCGGCCTAATCACCATCAGCGCTGCTGCACACAACAAAAATCCTCCCCTTTCACTGCACACTAACTGTACAGTGAAAAGCGCTATCAGCAGAAGCAGTTTTTTTTCTTCTTCCCTGTCTAGCGCTCTCCCTGTTCAGAAGCAGCAGCAGCACCTCTCCCTATTGTAAGATCGGCAGAAGTAAGATGGCGGTCGGCGTTCACAGCCTTTTATACCCCCTGTGACGCCACACAAAGCCAGCCAATCATCACTTCAATGCCCTTCTCTAAGATGGTGCTGGCCGCTGCCTATGTCATCACATTGCCAACAGTGTGCGTCCTCCATCATTGGCTGAAAAAAAGCGCTGAAAGCATCATTTGAAACGCGACTTTGGCGCTCGGGTCGCCGACATCATGGCCGACCTCACGTTATGGTCGGGTTTCGTTTCATGATACCCGACTTTGGCGAAAGTAGGCGGTTTTTAGAAACTGACCGACCTGTTTCACTCAACTCTAATAATAACTTTTATTAAAATGTACTAACTCGTCATCTAATGTAAATACTGATTTATCTAATCTTTTACTATAGCCACTTCTACTCTTATATGAGAACCTTGAAACGAATTAAATTAGAATTGATTGAAAAGGTAGTTATAAATCACAATTACCTAACATACACTTACCCTCTTTACCACAATATTTGAAGGTAATTCATATATATATATATATATATATATATATATATATATATATATATATATATATATATATATACAGTGGGGAAAAAAAGTATTTAGTCAGTCAGCAATAGTGCAAGTTCCACCACTTAAAAAGATGAGAGGCGTCTGTAATTTACATCATAGGTAGACCTCAACTATGGGAGACAAACTGAGAAAAAAAAATCTAGAAAATCACATTGTCTGTTTTGTTTTCATTTTATTTGCATATTATGGTGGAAAATAAGTATTTGGTCAGAAACAAGCAATCAAGATTTCTGGCTCTCACAGACCTGTAACTTCTTCTTTAAGAGTCTCCTCTTTCCTCCACTCATTACCTGTAGTAATGGCACCTGTTTAAACTTGTTATCAGTATAAAAAGACACCTGTGCACACCCTCAAACAGTCTGACTCCAAACTCCACTATGGTGAAGACCAAAGAGCTGTCAAAGGACACCAGAAACAAAATTGTAGCCCTGCACCAGGCTGGGAAGACTGAATCTGCAATGGCCAACCAGCTTGGAGTGAAGAAATCAACTGTGGGAGCAATAATTAGAAAATGGAAGACATACAAGACCACTGATAATCTCCCTCGATCTGGTGCTCCACGCAAAATCCCACCCCGTGGGGTCAGAATGATCACAAGAACGGTGAGCAAAAATCCCAGAACCACGCGGGGGGACCTAGTGAATGAACTGCAGAGAGCTGGGACCAATGTAACAAGGCCTACCATAAGTAACACACTACGCCACCATGGACTCAGATCCTGCAGTGCCAGACGTGTCCCACTGCTTAAGCCTGTACATGTCTGGGCCCGTCTGAAGTTTGCTAGAGAGCATTTGGATGATCCAGAGGAGTTTTGGGAGAATGTCCTATGGTCTGATGAAACCAAACTGGAACTGTTTGGTAGAAACACAACTTGTCGTATTTGGAGGAAAAAGAATACTGAGTTGCATCCATCAAACACCATACCTACTGTAAAGCATGGTGGTGGAAACATCATGCTTTGGGGCTGTTTCTCTGCAAAGGGGCCAGGACGACTGATCCGGGTACATGAAAGAATGAATGGGGCCATGTATCGTGAGATTTTGAGTGCAAACCTCCTTCCATCAGCAAAGGCATTGAAGATGAAACGTGGCTGGGTCTTTCAACATGACAATGATCCAAAGCACACCGCCAGGGCAACGAAGGAATGGCTTCGTAAGAAGCATTTCAAGGTCCTGGAGTGGCCTAGCCAGTCTCCAGATCTCAACCCTATAGAAAACCTTTGGAGGGAGTTGAAAGTCCGTGTTGCCAAGCGAAAAGCCAAAAACATCACTGCTCTAGAGGAGATCTGCATGGAGGAATGGGCCAACATACCAACAACAGTGTGTGGCAACCTTGTGAAGACTTACAGAAAACGTTTGACCTCTGTCATTGCCAACAAAGGATATATCACAAAGTATTGAGATGAAATTTTGTTTCTGACCAAATACTTATTTTCCACCATAATATGCAAATAAAATGAAAAAAAAACAGACAATGTGATTTTCTGGATTTTTTTTTCTCAGTTTGTCTCCCATAGTTGAGGTCTACCTATGATGTAAATTACAGACGCCTCTCATCTTTTTAAGTGGTGGAACTTGCACTATTGCTGACTGACTAAATACTTTTTTTCCCCACTGTATATACACTCACTGGCCACTTTATTAGGTACACCATGCTAGTAACGGGTTGGACCCCCTTTTGCCTTCAGAACTGCCTCAATTCTTCGTGGCAGAGATTCAACAAGGTGCTGGAAGCATTCCTCAGAGATTTTGGACCATATTGACATGATGGCATCACACAGTTGGCGCAGATTTGTCGGCTGCACATCCCTGATGCGAATCTCCCGTTCCACCACATCCCAAAGATGCTCTATTGGATTGAGATCTGGTGACTGAGGAGGCCATTTGAGTACAGTGAACTCATTGTCATGTTCAAGAAACCAATCTGAGATGATTCGAGCTTTATGACATGGCGCATTATCCTGCTGAAAGTAGCCATCAGATGCCTGTTCTTAGCTGAGAGGAGTGGTACCCAGTGTGGTCTTCTGCTGCTGTAGCCCATCTGCCTCAAAGTTCGACGCACTGTGCGTTCAGAGATGCTCTTCTGCCTACCTTGGTTGTAACGGGTGGCAATTTGAGTCACTGTTGCCTTTCTATCAGCTCGAACCAGTCTGCCCATTCTCCTCTGACCTCTGGCATCAACATGGCATTTCCGGCCACAGAACTGCCGCTCACTGGATTTTTTTTTTCTTTTTCGGACCATTCTCTGTAAACCCTAGAGATGGTTGTGCGTGAAAATCCCAGTAGATCAGCAGTTTCTGAAATACTCAGACCAGCCCTTCTGGCACCAACAATCATGCCTCGTTCAAAGGCACTCAAATCACCTTTCTTCCCCATACTGATGCTCGGTTTGAACTGCAGGAGATTGTCTTGACCATATCTACATGCCTAAATGCACTGAGTTGCCGCCATGTGATTGGCTGATTAGAAATTAAGTCTTAACACACAGTTGGACAGGTGTACCTAATAAAGTGGCCAGTGAGTGTATATATATATTTTTTTTTTCTTATTTAGGAGCCTGCTACTGTAATCTTGTATAATTACATATATTTTTTCCTCCTGTGTCAAGCAGTTGGGTAGGTTTCCTCATTCCTCCTCTCCTTCCTCTCCCTCACTCCCTTGTGCTCAACCTCAAATATGGTCTATAGAATACCGTCATGGGTTGTATACCATTATCTATTATGCTATAATGTTCAGCTATAATATGTATATATTGTACTTTGTCTGTATGAGGACATATTTTGTTCATATTTTATGCTTTTTGCCTTATATTCTACGGCAGACTGATGAAGGTCAATATGAGACCGAAATGTTTTTGCAGACTGCAATAGTAAAAAGCTTTTGAAAAGATATTCTAAAGTTGAGTGCCTAGTTTTCTATTCCATTTCTTCATCAGACATAGACTAATACAACATCTAAAGAATCACATATTTATGCACAAAACAGCACAGAAATAACACAATAGATAAGACAAGTGGCGTGAAGCAGAATTGTCATTATGGGAGAGGGATAAACACAAATATTGCTACAGTTCATAGATAAGGAGTGTGAAAGTTTTATTGTCCTCTGATTTGGGTCTGGTACTGTGTTGTGATGCCCCCAGAAGGTCTGAAGAGCAAATTCCTTAGTTGATGTAAAAAGACATAAATCCATGCGACACATTCATTCCTGCACTGTGTGAAAGGTTGTCATAAATTTATACTCACAGACTCTTCTGTCTCTCTGAGACTTGAAGTTACCTTTTAAAACAAGTAATTTAATGTCCATGATGCTATGGCTGGGAATATAAAAATGTTTTTCCACAGGTAGATCCATTCTTTTTTCTCTTATTGTGTGGTGATGAGAATTCATCCTTGTTCTCAGTTTTTGCCCGGTCTCCCCCACATACAGACCCCCAGTTGGACATTTAATACAAATAATTAAATACACCACATTAGATGTGATGCAGCTGAAAGTACAGTACCTGGGATCTTGTAGTCATGATGTGAGTAGGGGATCTTTATCTTGTCCATGGTCATTATAAATGGACAGGTTTTACATTTTTCTGGTTGCAAGGAAAGGTTCCTGTACCTGTTGGAGAGGACAGGGAGCTTCTGACAATGATGCTTCTTAAATTTGGGGGCTGCCTAAAACACAGTAGTGGGGGGTCTGGAAATAAGGATTGTAATCGGGCATCTTTTTGTATTAAAGGTTGTAATTTCCGTGCAGCTCCCCTTAGCACCTGCAGATTTGGATTGTAGGTGACCACTAGAGGCATCCAGTTATTTTCATCTTTAGCTTTGTAATGTAGCAGATGATTCCTTGATATTCTGGTGGCTCTTGTAATTTGGTTTTTAATTGTTCTTGGATGGTAGCCCTGATTCAAAAAGGTCTTACTGAGGCGACCATTAAAAGATATCAACCACTGAGGACTCTCAATTCTAAATATTTTTCTATCTACTGTATAACATGGTGAAAAGATATATATCTTTTCTGTACCAAAATGAACAGCGGTATATACACATATTCTATTCTTTGTAATCCTGAGGTGTAGATGCCGTATGCTCACTGTTAGTTTTCTGATATTAATTATTAGGAACAGCCTGCATCCTCCTCGTTTGATTGTTACCCAATCGTGTTATTGTCTGCAAGATAGGGGCCAGTGGAGAGCTGTTTGCTAGAAAGGTGACAGTAGGTAATTCTATGTGACTCCTGAACTGTGATATCTGTGATAAGGGGATGAAATTTTGGACAAATTGGTTGGCCAATCCAATGGCTTAGCCACAAAAATGCATCCTTTTCCACCCTGTGGATATAGATGGTTTCTGAAAGCTGATGGCTGTCACAGTCCCCCAGTACCAGAAGCCTAGTCGCCATTACTTCTCTAAAAAGATGTGCATGCGATACACCAGCGTGTTGCAGACAACATTTCCCATTCCTTGAATAAATCTATGTCTGACAGGGTGCATTTCAACACTGACACCTGGATGAGAAAGCATGGCCAGGAGGATTAAATCTCACTGACTTGGCACGTGGTGAAGTGGCTGCTTCAGAAGTCTTGGAATCTCCAAGGCTTGCTGGGTGCTTGGGGATGGAGAACTAAACCACTAAACACCATAAGATGGAGAACTAAACTACTAGACAACAGGGGTTGGAGCACTAAACCACTACACACCAGGGGATGGAGAACTAAACCCCTACACAGTGAGGGATGGTCAACTAAAACACTAGATACCGAGGTGTCACTAGACAGAAAATCTTGGAATCCCCAAGGCTTGCGGGATAAACCTCTGTATCTAACACTTCCCCACTATTTCTGACTTCTCCACCTCCACCTGTGCCCTCACCTGGGCCTCCACCTGTGCCCACAACCTCTCCCTTAGGCTGAGTTCACACGTGGCGTTTTTTTCGCGTTTCCGCGGCTGTTTTAACCGCGAAAACGCGAAAAATAAGCATCCCATGCATTCCTATGGGATTCCGCAATGCTGTGCTAATGCTGCGGTTTTTACCGCGGTGGAATCGCTTCGCGGTAAAAACCGCAGCATGCTCATTAATTTGCGGAATCGCGGCGATCCCGCACCCATAGGAACGCATTGTTCCGCTTACTTCCCGCATGTGGCTGTGCACACCATGCGGAAAGTAAGCAGAACATTTGCGGATGGTACCCACGGTCCGGAGGAGAGGAGGCTGTCCTCCGGGCTGTGGGTACCATATCCCTGTAAAAAATAGAATTTAAAATAAAAAATATTGTTATTCTTACCTTCCGGCATCCCGCGCAGTCTTTCCGCTTCTCTTCACGCTCTCGTTCCCAGTAATCCATTGCGAAAATGCCCGCGATGGTGTCCGTTCTCGCAGGATCGCGAAGTCTCGCGGTCATTCGCGCGACGTCATCGCGAATTACCGCGAGACATCGCGATCCCGCGAGAACGGACTTCATCGCGGGCATTTTCGCAAAGGATTACTGGGAACGGCTGCGCGGGACATCGGAGGGTAAGAATAACACCATTTTTAAATTTTTTTTACATTCTATCTTTTACTACTGATGCCGCATAGGCAGCCTCAGTAGTAAAAAGTTGGTCACACTCGTCAAACACTATGTTTGACGAGTGTGACCAACCTGTCAGTCAGTTCTCCAAGCGATGCTACAGATCGCTTGGAAAACACTAGCATTTTGCAAGCTAATTACGCTTGCAAAATGCTAGTTTTTCCGCGGGAAAATCGCGGGAATTTAAAATGCGATTTTCCCTCAGACTGGAATTCCGGAATTCTCGCGGTAATTTCCGCGAGAGTTCCAGTACGTGTGCACTTAGCCTTAATGAGACATGTGTTCCAACAGTGCAGAGAGAATCACCCAAATATCCATACTGCACAGCCTGGGAAAACCACAATCAGGCAGTGTTTAAATTAATATGACTTGGAGATCGCAGTCACACAGCTCAAGTGTTGTGGACAGCTATCTTGGCCAAGTTTGAGCAATGGCTGTCTCCACTGAACCTGGAGTCAGAGAAGGCCGTGTGCGATAATGGTGCGATCCTGGTGGTGGACCTTCTCATGGGCAACCTCAAACACATGTCTTGCATGGCTCATGTACTTATAAGAACATGGCTAGGAAATAGGATCAGCATAGAGACCATAATGAAAAAATGGGATACTCCCTATTAATCACATGCAAACATTAGAAAGCCACAGAGAACTTATATCCCCATAGGGTTAAACAAAATAATGTGGTAAAAATAGTAAAGTCAATCAGTGCCAGTTTTGTGCAAAAAAGCCCCATATCTTTATTAAGCGTCGACTGGACAAGAGTGTACAATGTGCATAATAAATACCATGTAAAAAATACATAATTAGCAAAAAAACAGTGGAAAATGATGCAACCATGGTGTGACTAAGCAGGCATAATCAGTCAATCAAATCTAAGGGCAAGTATAGTTATCACAAGTGTTATGTACAGCCCATGATTAAATGATGCCGGGTAGAGGAAGATGACAATCCCAAAATGGAATGAATCTAACATAATAGCTTAATGTCAAACACAGACAAAGGTGAGACAAGGGAGAAAGAGGGAACATATATGTATACTGAAGTGAAAACGATCCCCTGTACAAAGTATGTGGGGAAAGCAAAGCAAAAATGTATAAACAGTCTGCCACAGCAGTGTGGATCACTTCAGAAAGTTTAAAATGATGCCCAAAATTCCCCGCTCACTAGCCCATATATCTAAAGAGAGTATATGCAATGGATTTCAAAGAAAAAGGACAGACTCCATACCAATAATATGCTGCCTGCAGGTCACGCCGAGGCCCCGACGTACGTTTCGCTATACCGCTTCCTCGGGGGGCAGTGTGGTAAACCTGGTGGTACAGCAATTTCTACACCATTATCCTTGCCTGGATGCGCTGCTGCATAAAGCACAGTCGCTTTGTGCTTATTTCTGGTGTCCACACCCCACGTGTAATCGACTTGCACTGATACAGAGGTCTTTTGGGCTACTGTTTAACTGATTGATAAGTACTGTGCTGACATGGTGGAATTCCACTATGCACATGTTGCAGAGACTGTGGAAACAATAACGACCCCTGGTAAAATATTACATTTGCCACAGTCTGGCCCAATGCAGTACGAACATGTAGCAAATCATGCTTGCAGAGTGGACAGGTGAAGGACATCTAGGCCCTTTGGCACAGTTTCAAAATGCCTACTAAAAGTGTTAGTGCTGATGTTGCCATCATCAGCGTCACTATTCAGATCATCTACATGCTGGAGCCCACTTTGAATAGTCTGCCGGAGGAGGTGGTGGTCCGAGAGGAAGAGGAGGAAGCAGTGCAGGATGCGGAAGTGATAACAATATCTCTAAGTTTTGGAATGTCGTCGCACAGGTGGGTGCCATGGGAGGGTGGATTACGGTGATCGAGATCATGGTACCAGACCAACAGTTAGTAAAGATGCAGAAGCCGAGGAACAAAGGTAGAAGGATGAGGAGGAAGAGGTGATGGTCATGCAACAGTCAGGAGATGAAGAGGATAATGAGCCCCTTTCTGTTGTTCGTGGCTGTCAGAAGGACATGGAGGAAGCAAGCTTGACTGTTACCCCACCAAACACATCCTGTACTTGGACCTCATGGAAGCGTCCCACACATGAGTGCCTTCTTGTTGTACTATCTGCAACATGATTATTGGGTGTATTGTTAGGATTAGAAATAGTGATGACTACTGGGTTGCCCCTCTGTGAGATCCACGGTACAAGAGTAAATTTTGCCAGATGCTTACCCCCCTGGAAAGGGATGTGCGCATGCTGGAGTATCAAAACAAGCTTAAGACACCAATCTTAAGAGTGGTTTTCCCCAAGACAGCTGTGAGGCACACATTACACATCACAGTTATAGGCTTCTAATCCCAGAAACGTCGAGCAGGCAATGCAAAAACATTAGCAGCAGTGTAAGTGGCAGAGGCAGCACTGTGGCTTAGTGGTTAGCACTGCAGCCTTGCAGTACTGGAGTCCCAGGTTCAAACCGGATGTGGTGTATATCCAAAGGTGTATATGCCATACGCTCACTGTCATATATGTGTCCGCTAGGAGGCGCTGTTTGGATGTCCCAGGAGAGAGGATGAGTGGCAGAATACTGAATGACCGTTATGTATCTGTCATGATCTAGGTTGGATTATGACAGATAAATGCACTAGTAGCCTTTTTTTCCTTCAAGCCTTTGGCTTTAAGGTAGTTTTGTCCCCGGTGGCCAATAGGGTCATTGCACTGTGGTGATTTCAGTTCTAGTTTTGCCCCTGGTGGCCGGTAGGGTCATTGCACTCTGGTTTCTTTAGTTTAGTGCACGTGATTAGCACTAACAGGTGTGATTGCTCTGGTTTAACTATATAGGTGTGTCTTGTTCTCTCACTCACTGTTGCTGATATTGCTCATTTCTATAGACGAGCGACTTTGCCTTTTTTCGGGTCGAGTTGGGTTTCGCGAAACCCGACTTTCACAAAAGTCGGGTCGAAGGAAATCGGATGACTATAGGGAAAAGTCGGGGGTCTGACTGAAACAAGAAAACCCAATGTAAGTCAATGGGGAAGAAAAGTCGGCAGTGAGAGGAGGACAGGAAACACACTTACAGTGCCCATTTGAATGCCAAAAGCATAAATTCTTATTACTGAAGCTTGTCACCCTTTATTTTCTTCATAATACTAGTTACGCACTGAAAAATTGGGGTTATTTGGCTAAAGTTGTGGGGAGGTAAGGCTGGCTCCAGGTTTTCATGTGCCCTAGGCGAAAGAGCGCCCCTTTAACACATACCACAACTCATGCTGCTCCGATACGGCAGAGAAATAGTGGTATACTACAAAGAAAAATACTTCACTTTTTACATCTCATGACGAGGCCCATCTATTTCTCCATACACAATCATTGGTCCCATATAATGTTTGAAACAGTATATGATGAGCTCCACATAATGCTACAGTATATGTTGGTCCCCATGGATGAAGCTCCACTGTCTTATGGGCCCAAATAATGCTCCATACATAATGGGCCCCATTTCTAATGCTATTGTGTATAATGGGCCCTGTAAATGCTGCTCCAGTGTCTGATGTCCACCTTTGGAATGTTCCAGTGTATGGTGGGCCCCATCTATCATTCTCCAGAGTATAGTGCTCCCCAAAAATTGCTGTCCCAACATTGAAAACAAGGAAATAAGACTCCTTGCTAGGGAATCCCTGTACTAGTCTGGACTCCTCGTCGTCCCCATCTTCCATCTCACTGCACAGTATTTCAACCTTGCAAGTGCTGTGATCCTGAGCAAGTAGGGGGGCCCACTCATTGGCGACGGCACTGGCACAGGGCCCCTGATAGTACGGTGGTGTGTCTGACGGCGGGTGGGCTGAACCTGCACTTTCATCTGCAGCTTCCTCTTTGTCACCGTGTAAGATGGAACAGTATATGGGAAGGGTAACCTGAGTTTCATCAGGGTCAGATTCAGGCCGTGTAGAGTGCGAGGGGAATGTAGTGGTCTGGGTCAATGTACCAGCAGATTCATCAAGCAGTGGCTGGGCATCAGTGCACTTGTGTCGCCCCCAGGAGTACGGTCACCACAGTGGCATTACCTTCCTCCTAGGGAGTGTGATGTCATGCTTGGGAGCAATGAAGGATCTCTCTAGCAGGTTAACTAATTGGGCGGCATTATTCCCACGAGTCACGACCCTCCAAACAGCGTTCATGAAGGCAAAGTGTTTGTTTTACGTGGGCAGTATGGTTGCAAAGCTGAACCTTAAAGGAATGTCCAGAAGGGAACCACCAGGAGTGGAGCCTGCGGCGTAATTTGACTCAACACGGGCAACCTCAACCTTCCAGCAACAAAAAAGATGCACACATTGCAAGCTTAATTCCGTTAACTAACGAGACTCCGTCATGCCCCGCGGTCCGAGTCCGGCTTACTAGAGGGACACGCAAGCCTCTGGCACGTGAGATTGGCCAATAACTGGTGTGTCATGCCCTTACATGTCCGTGGCTGCATGTGCGCTACACTGAAAGGGCCAGCGTTTGTCGCTTACAGGTGCAGATAACCCGCTGAACACCGTTAGTGATGGGGATCTGGGATTACAATTATTACCCACGAACGATGATTTCCCAGTAAGTGCAGGTCAACTGCAGTTCCGGAATTAGGCCTAACCATCATTCCTGAAAAAATGAAAAACTTACGTGTGCAAACCACAGGTGCTGTAGCTTGCTTAACAGCTCGCCAGCCGTTCTCAGGCCCAGTATGGATTACACGTGATTGCACAAAGGTGAGAAAGGGTACCATATCCCCGGATAACATGTATGGATAGCATAGTGTACACATTCAAAATATATGTCTATAGATCAGGAGGCAGGCTCAGACGGTGTCAGGCCCAGTATGGATTACACGCGATTGCACAAAGGTGAGAAAGGGTACCGTATCACCGAATAACATGTATGGATAGCATAGTGTACACATTCAAGATATGTCTATAGATCAGGAGGCAGGCTCAGACGGTGTCAGGCCCAGTATGGATTACACGTGATTGCACAAAGTTGAGAAAGGGTACCGTATCACCAGATAACATGTATAGATAGCATACAGTAGTATACACATTCAAAATATATGTCTATAGATCAGGAGGCAGGCTCAGACGGTGTCAGGCCCAGTATGGATTACACGTGATTGCACAAAGGTGAGAAAGGGTACCGTATCACCGGATAACATGTATGGATAGCATAGTGTACACATTCAAAATATATGTCTATAGATCAGGAGGCAGGCTCAGACGGTGTCAGGCCCAGTATGGATTACACATGATTGCACAAAGGTGAGAAAGGGTACCGTATCACCGGATAACATGTATGGATAGCATAGTGTACACATTTTAAATATATATCTATACATCAGGAGGCAGGCTCAGACGGTGTCAGGCCCAGTATGGATTACACGTGATTGCACAAAGGTGAGAATGGGTACCGTATCACCGGATAACATGTATGGATAGCATAGTGTACACATTCAAAATATATGTCTATAGATCAGGAGGCAGGCTCAGATGGTGTCAGGCCCAGTATGGATTACACGTGATTGCACAAAGGTGAGAAAGGGTACTGTATCACCAGATAACATGTATGGATAGCATAGTGTACACATTCAAAATATATGTCTATAGATCAGGAGGCAGGCTCAGACAGTGTCAGGCCCAGTATGGATTTGACGGCCCAGACTACACAGCGGAGGAGCATGGAGAGGTAAAGATTGCAAATGCTGGGGCCCTGCCCAAGCAAGGGGGGCCCACTCTCGGGCGTCGGTACTGGCACTGGGCCCCTCATAGTACGGCGGTGTGTCTGACGGCGGGTGTGCACCACCACCGTCAGAGACACTTGATTTCACTATAAGGGACCCTGTGCCAGTGCCCGCGCCCAAGAGTCGGCCTACCCACCTGTCCAGGGCAACGGCACTCGCACAGTTTCGTGCGCTAGGTGGTGACCCCGGCCATGGGGGGAGGCAGCACAGTTAGGGAGTTTTAGAAAGTGGCATATGTTGATGTTGGACATTCAGTTGATGCAAAAGGCGAAATTGTTCAAGTCCCAGGAAGAGGAGGACCAAAGCAAGCCATTTTTCTGTCACCCTATGTGTCATCAGGGGAAGGTGGGACAAAATCCTTGGAAACCCATGCATGGTTCATTTTAATGAAGGTTAGATTATCCACATTTTGGGTCGACAGACGGTTCCTTTTTTCTGTCAGGATTGATCCAGCAGCACTAAAGACTCTTTCTGATAGCACACTTGCAGCTGGGCAAGCGAGCTCCTGTAGCGCATATTGTGCCAATTCAGGCCAGGTGTCCAGTTTAGCGGCCCAATAGTCAAAGGGGAATGACCTGTGAGGGAGAACATCGACATGGGAGGAAAAGTAGTTTGTAACCATAGTTGACAAGTGCTGTCTCCTGTCACTTTCCATGGATGCAGTATTACCAGTCGTGTGAGCGGGACTTGAAAAATCAGTCCACAACATGGTCATGAAACCCCTGTCTCCAATGCCACTTCTGATGTGTGCACCACGAACACCTCTTCCAAGCTGCCCCTGGCCCCTACGGCTCATGTGAGAACCATCACCGCTGCTGTGTGCTGGGAATGCCTCAACCAACCGGTTTACCAGAGTAGCTTGTTTGTTAGCCAATATTAGGTCAAGGTTCTCCTGTGGCATGATGTTTTGGAATTTGTCTTTATAGCCTGGATCCAGGATGCTGGCCAACCAGTAATCGTCATCGTTCATCATTTTGGCAATGCGGGGGTCAGTTTTTAGGATCTGCAAGGCATAATCTGGCATGTGGGCCAATGTTCCCGGTGTCAATGATGCAGTGCGACTGCTTGGTGGAGGAGCACTTTCTGGCAAATCCACATCCCTCCAGTCACGCACAAACCCTGTACCAGACCTTGCCATGCCAACATTTTCTCTGGACACATGAGAAGCATCCTCCTCCCCTAAATAATCATCCCCATCATCACCATCCTCCTCCTCTTCTTCCTCCACCTCGTCCAGGAGAGGTCTCGGAGCAGACAATGGCTGACTGTCATCAAGGATTTCCTCCTCCTCTTCCTCTTCGTCAACCTCGGCTGCAGACGCCTGCTCCTTAATGTGCGTCAAAGTTTGCATGAGCAGACGCATAAGTGGGATGCTCATGCTTATGATGGCGTCGTCTGCGCTTACCAGCCGTGTGCATTCCTCAAAACACTGAAGGACTTTACAGAGGTCTTTCAGCTTTGACCACTGCACACCTGTCAACTCCATGTCTGCCCTCAAAGTGCCTGTCCGGGTATCCTCCCACAAATGCATTATGGCCTGCCTCTGTTCGCACAGCCGCTCAACCATGTCCAGGGTGGAGTTCCACCTTGTTGCAACGTCGATAATTAGCCAGTGCTTGGGAAGGTGTAGCAATCGCTGCAGCTTCTGCATACGACTGGAGGGTACGGGCGACCGGCGGATGTGCGAGCACAGTTTTCGAACCTTCTGGAGCAGGCCTGTTAACTCTGGATAATTATTGAGGAAGCACTGCACCACCAGGTTCAAGGTGTGAGCCAAGCAAGGTATGTGTCTGAGTTTTGAAAGGGCTATGGCAGCCACAAAATTACGGCCGTTATCGCTGACTAACTTGCCTGCCTCAAGACGTAGACTGCCCAGCCATGACTCAGTTTGTTGCTGAAAGTAGTCGGCCAGTACCTCCGCGGTGTGTCTGTCGCCCAAACACATCATCTTCAACACAGCCTGCTGACGCTTTCCACTAGCTGATCGATAGGGGGACACCTCGTGTGCAACACTGGCAGCTGTGGATGGAGTGCTGCTGCGACTGCGCTCTGGGGACGAGCTTTCGCTTCTAGAGGAGTAGGAGGAGGAGGGTCGAACGCCTACAGCCAACTGTTTCCTATACCTTGAGGCTAGGCAGCACAGTCCCACCACCGCTGTCCCCTGTGGACCCTGCATCCACCACATTAACCCAGTGCGCAGTGATGGACACGTAACGGCCCTGGCCATGCCTACTGGACCATGCATCAGTTGTGAGGTGCACCTTTCCACTCACTGATTTCTTGAGTGCATGGACAATGCGGTCCTTCACATGAAGGTGGAGGGCTGGGATGGCTTTGCGAGAAAAGAAGTGGTGACTGAGTAGTTCATAGCGTGGTACTGCGTAGGCCATGAGTTCAAGGAAAGCTGCGCTTTCCACTAACCGATAGGGCATCATCTCTAACGAGATTAGTTTGGCAATGTGGGCATTCAAACCCAGTGTACGCGGATGAGAGGATGAGTACTTTCTTGTCCTACTCATAGTCTCTGGCAGGGTGAGCTGGACTTGAGAGATGCCTATGGTGGAACTAGCAGTGGACAGGGCGGACTGAGAGAGGGTTAATGATGGTGATGGAGTTGATGTTCTTTCTGATGGCCTAGATTCAGTCTTTCGTTGATATAACATTGTGATTCCCTGACAGCTTTGGCCTTGCAACGACACCTCAACATTTGCTGCTGTGCTAACCGGTGGGCTTACAGTGGGGGAAACAATGTAGCGTTGCTGACTACCTTCTTTGGGAGCATTTGCACATGTGGTACTTGAGGTTTGGTGTTCCGTCCACGCTTGCAAGTGCATGGTGGTTAAATGTCTAAGCATGCAACTGGTATTCAAATTTTTCAGATTTTTCCCTCGGCTAAAGGTCTTTGCGCACTTCTTACAGATATTAGATACAAATGCCTCAGTGACATCATACGTGTCATGAGAAAGGGGAGATAAATTGTGCTCCCCCTAAGAGAAGAGACACCCACTCCAACAAAATTGCATGCAAGAGAAAATCTGAGTCAACAGGTGAATAAGATAAAAAATCTTACAATCTTTATTGAAATATATAAGGTAACATCATATCAAAAAAATATAATAAATAAAATGACAGCACCACAGGGTAGAAACAGCTCACCCAGGGTAATACCCACTCCACCATGCCTTATGAAATAGAGTATACATGCGGTGTATATATAAAGAAATAGACAGCAAGTGCAGTTGTACACCGACATGTTATTAAATAATGACCAGGGAGACACCATAGAATACAAGTAAATACCGATCGCCTGAAAGCAGCATCAGTGACACGATATCTTACCCAGGCATAGGCAGGAGCGGGATGACCCCAGGGCCAGGTGAGGAAAAGCCCGACGCGCGTTTCGCGTGAAGAGACCACGCTTTCTCAAGGGAAGTCTGTGTGTGGTGGAGCGCAGGACCTTCTTATGTCCCATGTGATGCGGTCACATGGGAATCAGTGAGCCAATCAACGTGGTTCTAGACGGCGCGTGCGCGCTGAAGACCAGAGGCGTCAGCCGATACAGGGGAAGGCGTCTCACATTACCCCGGGCGCAAGGAGGAAGAGAACCTCCCAGAGCCCGGGGGAAGGCAAAAAGACGCCGCCCCCGATCGCCAACACCAAGGAAAACAGCGCGCACGCGCACAACCACTACATCACCACCTACAAAAAAGAGGAAAAAGATAGATATCATATTGTCCGGTATCGGATATCATGTAGTAGCACAAACGTCATATACTATGCCACATGTGGCTGTTCTAAGATATATATTGGCCTAACGTCTAGGAAGTTAAGAACACGGGTACGAGAGCATGTGCGGGACATTTGTGCGTCAAAGACAGTGACCAATCCATCACTTCTTAAAACATTACCCCGCCATTTCCGGCAATACCATAATAGTGAGTCCTCTTCGCTCAAGATTAGAGGTATTGATCAGGTCCATCTTGGCATTAGAGGTGGTAACTATAAACGTAGATTGGCCCAAGTTGAGGCCAAATGGATAGCGACGTTGGACACCCTGGCCCCGAGGGGCCTTAATGAATCTCTATCTTTTTCCTCTTTTTTGTAGGATTTTTGTAGGACCCTTTATTTAGTAGTTAGATGTTCTCATTATTCTAGTACAATATCCTTTCATCTTACCTTTCTTTCCCTCTCATTTTTTCCTTGGCCCCCCTTTCTCTCAGGATGAGGGGTTTCTCGTGTTTTTGTTTGTGTTTTTAATATTTTTTCTCCCATTTTTAAATTCATCTTTCTAGTTTGTCGTGGGACCTTCTAAATCATCTGGAAGTGAAAATATATTCTCATCACCTCTGATCATCTACCGTACTATCAAGCTCCTCTACTATGTGCCTATATGATCTTTTGTATTGTGCTTGTATGTATGTCTGAAAGTATATTCTTGATATAGGATGTTTTATATATGACTATATACAGTCGCATATTCGCGATTGTAAGGGTGCATATTTTTGGTACACTTTTGTCCTATATTATATTACTCTAAATGTGGAGGTTTTCTTCTCTCTACTCTGATATTATGTTCCGGTGGTGATGTAGTGGTTGTGCGCGTGCGCGCTGTTTTCCTTGGTGTTGGCGATCGGGGGCGGCGTCTTTTTGCCTTCCCCCGGGCTCTGGGAGGTTCTCTTCCTCCTTGCGCCCGGGGTAATGTATGACGCCTTCCCCTGTATCGGCTGACGCCCCTGGTCTTCAGCGCGCACGCGCCGTCTAGAACCACGTTGATTGGCTCACTGATTCCCATGTGACCGCATCACATGGGACATAAGAAGGTCCTGCGCTCCACCACACACAGACTTCCCTTGAGAAAGCGTGGTCTCTTCACGCGAAACGCGCGTCGGGCTTTTCCTCACCTGGCCCTGGGGTCATCCCGCTCCTGCCTATGCCTGGGTAAGATATCGTGTCACTGATGCTGCTTTCAGGCGATCGGTATTTACTTGTATTCTATGGTGTCTCCCTGGTCATTATTTAATAACATGTCGGTGTACAACTGCACTTGCTGTCTATTTCTTTATATATACACCGCATGTATATTCTATTTCATAAGGCATGGTGGAGTGGGTATTACCCTGGGTGAGCTGTTTCTACCCTGTGGTGCTGTCATTTTATTTATTATATTTTTTTGATATGATGTTACCTTATATATTTCAATAAAGATTGTAAGATTTTTTATCTTATTCACCTGTTGACTCAGATTTTCTCTTGCATGCAACTTCTTACAGATAACCTTGGCCTGATCATTAGGATTTTGTTCAAAAAAGTGCCACACTGCACTCTTCCTACTATGGAAGACATTTTGCGTCCTTGCACACTGTGCTATTTTGACCGTCTGGCCAAGCAGTCCATCAACTTTTTGGCTTTTTGTAACCTGTTTTTGGACTGCTCCGTGCCTGCCAGATAACAGCTGTTGCGATGTCGATGCCTGCTGCGGATACTCCTCCTCCTCTTCGGAGCTATTGGCAGCGGCACCCTCTTCCCCCAATGGATGCCAATCTGGGTCAACAACTGGGTCATCCATCACCTCCTCTTCAATGTCATGTACACCTTCCTCTGTGTCACCGTGTACGCTGGTATAGTATGCGGGAAGGGGCACCTGAGTTTCATCTGGGTCAGAATCTGGCTCAGTACACTGCGAGGAAAATGTCGTGCTCTGAGTGAATGTACCAGCAGATTCATCTATCAGTGGCTGTGCATCAGTGCACTCCATGTCAGATTCATCTTGGCCTGGGTAATTCACCATTTCACTTGATAACCCAGGCATGGTATGTGAAAACAGCTCCATGGAGTAATCTGTTGTGTGGCCTGCCGCATCCTTCAATTTTGGTTGGGGTGAAGGACACAAAGAAAGGTGTGGTTCATGACCATGAGCCTCCAAAGACGACTCAGTGCTTTTATTTTTTACAAGTTCAGAAGAGGAGGCGATAGAGCTGGAGGCCGAGTCAGCAATGGAGGCCAAAACTTGTTCCAGAAGCTCCGGCTTTAAAAGCGGTTTACCTACTCCCAGAAAAGGGAGCCTTCGAGGCCTTGTGGAGCCAGACGATGACGCAGTCTTAACACCTCCTGTATTAGGTGTTATTTTGCTTTTGCCACTACCAGCAGATCCAACACCAACACCATCATTAACAGCTGGCAACACCCGCCCACTAACATGGCCTCTTACACCACACTTCCTCATTTTTTTTAAAAATGTACCCCACAATTCCACCAACGATATGGAACTGTAAAACAAGGTACAAGGTGTATATAGGACAGGGGAGAATTTAATTCTCCTACCACCTCTGGACAGTGATGTATTGTGTCAGGCCAGTGTATATCACACCGCTGTATGACAGGCTGAATTTTGCTGGTGTGAAAAATGTGACATAGGATGGCAGAAATGGATTGTCCTTACACACTTCTGGACACTGATGTATTGTGTGAGGCCCAATGTATATCACACCACTATATGACAGGCTGAATTTGGCTGGTGTGAAAAATGTGACATAGGACGGCAGAAATGGATTGTCCTTACACACTTCTGGACACTGATGTATTGTGTGAGGCCCAATGTATATCACACCGCTGTATGACAGGCTGAATTTGGCTGGTGTGAAAAATGTGACATAGGACGGCAGAAATGGATTGTCCTTACACACTTCTGGACACTGATGTATTGTGTCAGGCCCAGTGTATATCACACCGCTGTATGACAGGATGAATTTGGCAGGTGTGAAAAATGTTATATAGGACGGGAGAAATGGAATGTCCTTACGCACTTCTGGACACTAATGTATTGTGTCAGGCCCAGTGTATATCACACCGCTGTATGACAGGATGAATTTGGCAGGTGTGAAAAATGTTATATAGGACAGGGCAGGATTGGAATCTCCCTAGAGTGTAGGTCTGTAAGAATGGAACAACTCCTCGACTTATCCTTACAGAGTCACACCCTTAGCTTCACTGTGGCCGTGATAACAGCCGTTACACGGTACTGAGAGAGCAGCGTGCACGTACACCGCGGTCCGGTGTATGTTAAATTGTCAAGCTCCGTGTTTTTTTAGTATACGGACAGACACACGCTGTCTCTCTATAGTTTTGAATGTAATCAAACAGCAAATAGACTAGACTGTTTGAAAAACAGACAAAACTATAAGGTGGAGGTCTGTAAGAACGAAACAACTCCTCGACTTATCCTTACAGAGTCACACCCTTAGCTTCACTGTGGCCGTGATAACAGCCGTTACACAGTACTGAGAGAGCAGCGTGCACGTACACCGCTGTCCGGTGTATGTTAAATTGTCAAGCTCTGTGTTTTTTTAGTATGCGGACTGACACACGCTGTCTCTCTATAGTTTTGAATGTAATCAAACAGCAAATAGACTAGACTGTTTGAAAAACAGACAAAACTATAAGGTGGAGGTCTGTAAGAACGGAACAACTCCTCGACTTATCCTTACAGAGTCACACCCTTAGCTTCACTGTGGCCGTGATAACAGCCGTTACACGGTACTGAGAGAGCAGCGTACACCGCTGTATGGTGTGAAAGAATGCATGCTCAGTATCTCACCAGGAAAAAGGATTGCTTTTAAAAAAACAGTTTGCAAAGCAGTGTGAAACCAGCAATGCAGCTATCAGGTAGCCTTATAAGGCAGCCTAACAACCAACAGAGCTGATCCACCAAAATATAGCCTCCCCTTGCACTGCACAGTGACTGGTGTGTTGTACAGGCAAAATCGCTAGCAGCAGCAGCAGCTGATTTTTTATCTTCTTCCCTGCCTAACGCTCTCCCTACAGAATCTGCAGCAGCAGCAT
The DNA here is from genome assembly GCF_039654945.1 of Dendrobates tinctorius. Lineage (NCBI taxonomy): Eukaryota > Metazoa > Chordata > Amphibia > Anura > Dendrobatidae > Dendrobates > Dendrobates tinctorius. The sequence continues at coordinate 10,034,220 of NW_027361910.1, read as the reverse complement.
CTCTCCCTATACTGAGATCAGCAGAAGTAAGATGGCGGTCAGCGTGCACGCCCTTTTATACCCCCTGTGACGCCCCCCAAAGCAACCAATCACTTGCATGCCCTTCTCAAAGATGATGGGGACCGCTGCCTATGTCATCACGTTGCCCACAGTGTCCGTTCTTCCTCATTGGCTGAAAAAGGGCGCTGAAGCATGTTTTGAAACGCGACTTTGGCGCTAAAGTCGCCGACCTCGTGGCCGACCTCACGCTGAGGTCGGGTTTTGTCTCATGAAACCCGACTTTGGCGAAAGTCGGTGACTTTTGAATTTTTTTGACCCGTTTCGCTCAACTCTACTCATTTCCAACCAAATCTGGGGGAGGAAGGAACTACAGAGAGGAGTTCCTTGCAGCTCAGGCAGAGCTCTGGTGTAGTAGCTTCAGGTGGAAGCTGAATTCTGGTGGTGGACTGCTGGGAGCAAGAGCAACAGAGCAAAGCTAAGTGGTGTTACCCCTGTTTTGTAACATTCCTTTTGTGTTTTTCAATGCAGTGGTGGGATTAGTTTCCGCACCGTCCATTTCACTAGAAAGGGCTAGGTGCTGGGAGAGCTAGGGAGTTTAGGTTCCTGATCGGTGCCCAGTGCGGAACCGGCCTAGGGATCGTTAGGAATGTAGAGACACTGACTCAGGGGAGTGCAGGAGGTCTCCACGTCCCCATTCCCTATCGCTGGGCCCTCCATTGTATCAGTTTCTCTGTGTTTCCCTTTATTATTTAAATTCCTCCTGCTGGAGGCGGTGTATCCAGTTATACGTATAATTCTGAAATTCGCCTGCTGAGGCAGTATGTTATGAATGGGTCACCGAGGAGGAAAACTAAACAAGCTAAGTCTCAGAAAACCAGAGAGGTTGGTATCTATGCAGATTGCAAACCCCTGATCCTAACCACACAACTAGCAACAGCCGTGGAGCATTCCTACGATGAATCTAGACGCCTCATCACAGCCGGAGGACTAAATAAGCCTAAAGCAAGAAAAGGGGAAAACTAACTGCCCCAAAGCAGACCCCAAAGGAATAGACAGCCCCCACACATATATTCATGGTGAAACAAGATGAAAACACAAACACAGGCAGGAAAATAGGCTGAGCAAACGATGGGGCCCAAACTAACTAGAAAGGACAGGAAAGGAAAGACACTGTCTGCAATCTGCCAAAAAAACCCTACAAAAATAATGTCCAACACTTCTGATAACAAAATTATCCCTGAAGTCACTAGACTTCTCCCACTATATCAGCACTCTGAAATATTCTGAGACAGAGCAAAAAAGAGGCCAATCTAATAAGGGACAAAAAGCAAATTGGCAAATACAGATAAATAAGAGTGTAAATTCAGCACAGCCCCAGCCGGGGCTGGCTGACCACACAAAAAAACAGAATAGACCAAAATCAATTTTACCTGCATTTTTGTATGTTTTATTGTCAGTCCGTAAAAGTGGCATAATACTCTGACAACATTATTCCCAGCAGTGACCTAGGGTCCAGAGATGCTCCCAGGGGTCTTCCCCTTGCTGTTCTCTGTGTGGGAGGGGGAGGGTATCATGTGAGTAAATTAAAATATTGTCAAGATACACCACTACAAATCTACCCACCAGAATGGATTTAATAAAATGTTGGAAAATGTTGAGGGCATTAGTCAAACCAATGGGCATGACAAGGTTTTCATAATGCCCATCAGGAGTGTTAAAGGCCATATTTCACTCATCCCCCTCCTTGATTCTTGTCAGATTATAGGCTCCTCTGAGGTCCTGTGACGTTCAGGAACCGAGAACGTCCGAGAGTGGACCCTCTGGATCGTGGATCTGGAGCCCCTGGGCCGAGCACGCCAGGTGAAGACCGACCCCTATACAGGGATCGTTAGGGGCAGAACCGCAGGGGGCAGAACCGCTACAGCCGGTACCAAGAGGGACGGCTCAAGGACAAGATGGAACAGAGACCAGGGAACCGGGACGGGGTAACCAAGGAAAACAGGCAGTAGTAGAAAGGTAGCAGGACGTTGCTACCAGAGGAAAGGGAGTACGGAGGAACGAGGCACGGAAGGGAGGATGGGAGAAAGGCCTAGGACAGGGAGCCCATAAGACAGGCAGCAGGGGCACTGGAAGAGAGGACGGAAGGAACCAGGCTGAGGCAGACAGAGGGGAACAGGGGAAGATACAGGGCTGACGGGAGAGAACTGAACAGGACACAGGACAGACAGAGTTACTATAGGGACACTATAGCAGCCAGAGAGTGCAGGGATTGCCACACAATCATCAGGCGTCCTCCCCATAGAGAGGATGGCTGAAGTACCCACTGGCCAGGAAGTGGACGGTAGGCCCCGCCTTCAGCGACGCCCACCGCTGGATGAAGGGAGCGGGCGGGCACGCGCCCGCGACCTAGGAACAGAGCGTGGGGACGCAGCAGCACGGAAGACTGGGTGAGAGCGCGCGCCACCGGGGGGGCGGCGGTGGGGAGCGGCATTGGCGGTTACCGCCGCAGAAGAGGCATCGGTGGGCTCAGCCACCGATGTCACAGGTCCAGCTTAGGGAACCATTTTGCCCCAACAATCTGATTAAATAAGTTGTGAATGAGTAGGAGGGGATAAGGGTCCTGGATAGTAATCAACTTTAGGTGAAGAAAATCTAAACAAGGACGCAGTAGATATAGAGAATGGTTAGCACTTGACTAGGAAGTTGATTATACGGTGCTAGTGAAAAGGAGCCTCTGGTCCCGTAAATATGAAGTCAATATAGAATCACTGCACATGTGAATTATGCTTTAGTGAGCTTTTTTATTTAATTGACGGTGATGAAGTGACAGCCCTTTAGTAGTAGAGTTTCGGTAGTCACCGTTTAATAGTTTATCACTGCTAGGCAATATTTCAGAAAAATGCGGATTGTCCAGTGTGGCCAATAGTCCAGGTGCCAGAGGAGCAGAAATCCTGATGGTATGGCAAAGAATCATTGGTGGCGCAGTGGGGGATGCAGGCATCGCCGTGCCCCAGCAGTGAGTCTGCCTGCATCCCCCACTGCGCCTTGTGTAAAATTTCCCTCATCGAGAGGTGCAGTCAATTGCAAACATGGGGATGGGCTTCTCCAGAGTACTACAAAGAAGATCAGTGTCTCTTGCAAATCGAGCATCCACCATTTTGGCTCCTTCCCCACAATCCAAAAAGATAGATATTTTCTCAGTTTTCAAGCCAGTAACCACTTCTGCGGGTTAGAAAGACTGAAATACACATTCGGAGGAGATATATACTCCCAGGTTGCTATCCTCCACACAACCTGGGCTTAGGTGTTTTCTGACAGATTTTTCTGCTTTGGTAAAGAAGGATAGACCCCAATGAAATGTTCCTTTGGACCACAGAAAAAGCACAACCCTGTTTTGTGGCAAGCTGGAAAAGACTCATACAGAAGAGAGGACCCGCCTAACTGCATCGGTTTTTAAGAGCACACAAGGAGAACCTCGGTTTTATGGAGTTCCATGGGAGCACAGTAACATCACGTATATCACTGAGGTGTCCATCTATATGTATGGACAGAGCCATGGCGGCCTCCATAGACTCAGGAGTTTCAGAAAACCCAATCTTTCAGACAAGCCCTCACAAAACTGACTCCTGAGATTGGGATCATTCCACCTGGTGTCAGTGACCCATCAACGGAACTCTAAGCAGAATTCCTCTGTCGGTCGGTCTCCCTGCTGGAGCTTATGTAGCTTAGCCTCAGCAAGGCAGACATGGGGCAGATTTGAACCATCATACATGAGGCCTAGAGCCTCAAAAAACCATCAACTGTTATTCTGATGGAAATGAAAAGGCCTAGGATTGAGGATGTTCTTGAAGGAGAGAAATAATAATATCAACCCATTGCTTCTCACTCCCAGATGAACAACAACGAAGCCTAAAATACTGCTTGCAGGCTTAAAGGAACACAACAAATTTATCCTGTCCACCAGAAAACCTATCCATGAGGGCTGCCTGAGGTTCCGGTTCAGCCTGATGGCATGCAGACCAACAGTCTACTGCTATGAGACCCTAGATTGCAGGTCTGACAGTTGAAGCGACAGATCCTGCAATTGTGTGGCAAGGATTGCAACAGGATCCATGCAAAGTACAAAATTATCTTTTGGGGCTGGCGAAAATGTCACGAGGTAACAGTCTTTGGTAAAGAAGGGCGGTTCAAACCGTCCCTGAAACTGGGACCCTTGCTATCCCTGTCCCGGGGGTAATCTTGAAGGTAAAGAGGCCCGAGACTCAAAACTTCTATGTTCCAGTTAAACCCTGCTCTGCCCTCTCCCCCACGAGGCATTGGACAGAAATATAAGGTAAACAAGACACAAAGTCAAAACAGGGGTAACAAAAGCATTAACCAACAATATGGAGGAGGATAGAGATGGAGGAATAATCTAAATGGAAAGGAAATAAACACACATGTACTACAGCACATAACAGAACAGTTCTACAACCACTCTACTCCAACCACTTAGCTTTAGCACACAGCACAGGAACACAAACCTTTCATTAGCAGGGGTAAGAACTTCTGAACAGTTTTTATAAAAAGAGGTAATGACTAGATCAGACGAAGCTGAATGGAGCTGCATGTTTCTGACCAGCATAGAAAGGGTCATTAACCTCATCAGCACCAGAGGAAACTAAATCCATTTAATCTGGGACACAAATCACAACATCTCTAAAGAAGACCTGCGATTCATTACCCTACGTGACCGGCTAACTCCAGATCTACAAGGGTGACATGGGTGAGGATCCAGAAGGTAATGGTAGAGCTAATCATGCAGCGATATGGTGGTTACTGTATGTTGTAGGATTGTCATAACAGGTAGGTCTTCAAGTTCCTTTTGAAGGTTTCCAAGGTAGACAATAGTCTGATATGTTGGGGTAGAGAGTTCCAGAGTAGGGAGGATGCATGGGAAAAATCTTGTATGCAATTGTGGGAAGAGGAGATAAAAGGGGAATAGAGAAGAAGATCTTGTGAGGATTGGAGGTTGCATTCAGATAAGCACATGGAGACTGTATGTTACAGATGTATGGAGTATACAAGTTGTGGATGGCTTTGTATGCCAATGTTAGGATTCTGTACTGGAGTTTCTGGGTTTTGCTGGCAGTGAGGAGGAGCAGAGAAAGTGTTAGTACGTGAGAGCAGGAGATGGCATGAGGTGGCTATCTGTGTTTGGAGACAAAAAATAGTTTGTTGAGGAACAGTTCTGAGGAGGATGTGAGATGGATGGGGAGGATGGAGGGAAATATGACAAGTTCCTTATTAGGTGTAGGGATTAGGGGATTTGTAGGAAGTGGAGGACTTTTGGGGTGAGAGTGAAGACAAACAGAAACATTGTTTGCTCTGACTGTGTGTCCAGTTACCTTCAAATCCACTTATGTGATGCAGTGGGCATTTCACACATCCTGGTTAAAAAATCCCTGATAGGAGTTGGGATATATTGAGCAACAAGTAGACAGTTAACTCTTAATGTTATTGTGTTGGAAACTGGAAAAATGGGAAAGCATTGGCCAAATGCTGCCTGCTAGACTACTGATTAACAGCAAGCTGAAACATCAAGGCTTGAGAGGTGTTTCTGGTATGTCATAATTAGTACCAACCAAAAAAGGTCAACTGGTAAACCAGGTATGGCTTGTGGATATATACGCTAGCACAGACATTTGTAATTTCTGTCTGCTTCATGTTTTTCTATGACACTAGTGCACATTTTTCTATAAATGTGGAGCTTCTATTGAATTTTTTCTGTTTTTTATAGGAGACAAATAGCTGATATTAGGTTGTGAAATTGTAGGCTTCACCAGACGCAGCATGTGAAGCTGTAGAGCAGATAAGATACTTTTTAAAGTAGCAAAAGCATTTAGGAAAGCTGTCAGCACAACATGGGTCATAAGTGAGTACAAAAAGCACAGGGAAACCAGTAATAAACTACTTTCTGTTAGGTGAATGATTTTAGAACAACTATATTTGTCACACCAGTTGTTGCAGATTAATCATTAACCATTGTTTTTCATGCTTTTCATTTTAATAAAAAAATCAATAAAAAAGACCTATGCAGAAACTTACCAGCAATTTCCAAAGCAACATTAAAGTTGTTTGATAGGTAAACATATGCTTTTTCGATATATTCAAGATGCTCAATCTTACTTAACTGGTAAGATGTTTGCAGCTGCACAATATATTGCCTAAAAGCACACATGTGACATGCACAAATGTGAACACGTCGATCAGACAATGCTCACACCACCCACTAACTGAGATACAACAAGAAAACACAGAATGACAGATTTGCAAAAATACTCTGCAATAAAAATGGCAGTAATCAGCAAGTGCTGGATAACAAATACAGGGTATTTAGTCGATAATTTTTTTTGCGCAAAAAAATGTACACCAAGCTGCTCCACCATGTCAAGATAACCCCTATCGAAGCAGTCCCTATCTAATGTATTAAAAACCTGAACATGTGAACAGTGTCTGATATGAACAAGATTCAGACAGGCCGTGTGACGTGCACATAAGAGCTGTCCCAGACCACAAGCCCATACTAGGGAGCGGCCTGTCTGAATCCTGTTCATATCAGACACTGTTCACATGTTCAGGTTTTTAATACATTAGATAGGGACTGCTTCGATAGGGGTTACCTTGACGTGGTGGAGTAGCTTGGTGTACATTTTTTTGCGCAAAGAAACGTATCGACTAAATACCCTGTATTTGTTATCCAGCACTTGCTGATTACTGCCATTTTTTATTGCAGAGTATTTTTGCAAATCTGTCATTCTGTGTTTTCTTGTTGTATCACAATATATTGCCTATAGAGTTGAGCGAAATAGATCGGTCAATTTAAAAAAATCGCCGACTTTCACCAAACTCGGGTTTCATGAAACGAAACCCGACCATAGCGTGAGATCGGCCATGAGGTCGGCGACCCAAGCGCCAAAGTCGCGTTTCAAGTGATGCTTCCAGCGCCTTTTTTCAGCCAATGATGGAGGACGCACACTGTGGGCAACGCGATGACATAGGCAGCGGCCACCACCATCTTAGAGGAGGGTATTGAAGTGATTGGCTGGCTTTGTGTGGCGTCACAGTGGGTATAACAGGCTGTGACCGCCGACCGCCGATCTTACCATAGGGAGAGGTGCTTCTGCTGATTCCGAATAGGGAGAGTGTTAGGCAGGGAAGAAGAAAAAAACTGCTTCTGCTGATAGCGCTTTTCACTGTACAGTTAGTGTGCAGTGAAAGGGGAGGATTTTTGCTTTTGTGCAGCAGCGCTGGTGCTGATTAGGCTGCATTGTAAGGCTACCTGCTAGCTGCATTGCTGTGTGCACACTGGTGTTCAAACTGCTTTTTTCAAAGTACTCCAACTTTAATTATTTTGTCCTGGTGAGTTACTCAGTGTTCATTTTTTCACAGACTGTATAGCGGTGAACGCTCCTCACACACTACCGTGTATTCCAGCTGGTATCATGGACAAATAGAAGCTATCTGAGTGTGACTCTGGAAGAAAAAGCCAAGGAGTTTGTCTGTATTTCCAGACCTACACCATAGACTGCTGTCCGCTTTTCAAACAGTTTCGTATATCTGCTGTTTGACTACGGTGAAAACTAGACAAAGCGGCATGTGTCAGTCCCTATACAAATAGACAGAGATTGACAATTTTCCATACAGACACCGTATAGTGGTGTACACTCCTCACACACTACCGTGTACCGGCTGGAATCACGGAAAAATAGAAGCTGTCTGTGTGTTACTCTGGAAAAAAAGCCGAGGAGTTTTTCCGCTTTTCCAGACCTACACCTTAGAGTGCTGTCCACTTTTCAAACAGTTTCGTAGATCTGCTGTTTGATTACGGTGAAAACTAGACAGAGACAGCGTGTGTCAGTCCCTATAGAAATAGACAGAGATTGACAATTTTCCATACAGACACCGTATAGCGGCGTACGATCCTCACACACTACCATGTACCGGGTGGTATCACGGACAAGTTGAAGCTATCTGTGTGTTACTCTGGAAAAAAAAAGCTGAGGAGTTTTTCCATTTTTCCAGACCTACACCTTAAAGTGCTGTCCACTTTTCAAACAGTTTCGTAGATCTTCTGTTTGTTTACGGTGAAAACTAGACAGAGACAGCGTGTGTCAGTCCCTATAGAAATAGATGGAGATTGACAATTTTCCATACAGACACCGTATAGCGGTGAACGATCCTCACACACTACCATGTACCAGGTGGTATCACGGACAAATAGAAGCTATCTGTGTGTTACTCTGGAAAAAAAGCCGAGGAGTTTTTCTGTTTTTCCAGACCTACACCTTAGAGTGCTGTCCGCTTTTCAAACAGTTTCGTATATCTGCTGTTTGACTACGGTGAAAATTAGACAAAGTCAGCGTGTGTCAGTCCCTATAGAAGTAGACGGAGATTGACAATTTTCCATACAGACACCGTATAGAGCTGTCTGATTCTCAAACAGTATTGTATATCTGCCGTTCGCTTACAGTAACATCTATAATGTGTCAGCGTGTGTGTGTGACACTCCGTAAATACATATACGGAGATTGTTAGTTACACAAAAAGTATACAGCTATACACTTCTGATACAGTTCTGTATATCTGCTTGTTGGATTACGGTCCAATACATACTGTGAGAGCGTCTGTGACTAACAAAATATATACGTAGATTTAATTTTCTCATACACCTTACACAGCTGGATGGTCCTCATACAGTACCATCTCTCTGCTGGTATTTTTGGTACATTTTCCCAAGCATGAGGAAGTCTGGTGGAAGAGTCCGCGGATGTGGGCAGGGGGGTGCAGCTGGTACTGATGGTGTTGGTACATCGGCTGGTTCTGGCAAAAGCACAATAGCAGCTAAGGCAGGAAGTGTTGAGCCTGCGTCATTGTCTGGCCCAAGAAGGCCTGTAAGGTTGCCTTTTCTTGGAGTAGGAAAACCGCTTTTGAAGCCGGAGCAACAGGAACAGGTTTTGGCGTACATTGCCGAAACAGCCACCAGCTCTATTTCCTCCTCTTCTGAACGTTAGAAACCTGCAAGCACGGAGTCGTCAGTGCAGGGTTCTGGTAAGGAGAAACACCTTTCCTTGTGTCCTTCACCCCCACCAAAAGTTAAGGATGTAGCACCCCACACTTCAGATTACTCAATGGAGCTCTTTTCACATACGATGCCTGGGTTATCCAGTCAAATCCAGAATTCCCCAGTCCAAGATGAATCTGACATGGAGTGCACTGATGCACAGCCACTGCTAGATGATTCTGCTGGTACATTGACCCATAGCATACATTACCCTCGCAGTCTACTGAGCCAGAATCTGACCCTGATGAAACTCAGGTGCCCCTTCTCGCATACTATACCACCTTACACAGTGACACCAGAGGAAGGTAAAGAGGAAGTTGCAGATGACTTTGAAGAGGAGGTGATGGATGACCCAGTTCTTGACCCAGATTGGCATCCATTGGGGGATTAGGGTGGCGCTGGCAATAGTTCAGATAAGAAGGATCCGCAGCAGGCATTGACATCGTAGCAGCGGTTACCTGGCAGGCCCATAGCTGTCCAAGAAGGTGGACCAAAAACTAAAAGAGTTGCAGGACAGCTTGGCCAGACAGTCAACTTAGCACAGTGTGCAAGGCCAGAAAATGTATACCATAGTAGTAAGAGTGCAGTGTGGCACTTCTTTGTCCAAAATCCTATTGATGAGGCAAAGGTTACCAGTAAGAAGTGTGGAAGGACCTTTAGCCGAGGTAAACAACTCAGAAATATGAATACCAGTTGCATGCTTAGACATTTAATCAACATGCACTTACAAGCGTGGACGGACTACAAAACCTCAGGTAGCACATGTGCACCTGCTCCGACTGAAGGTAGCCAGCAACGCTCCATCGCTTCCCCCACTGTAAGACCACTGCCACCATTAAGCACACCACCAGCACTAAATGTGGAGGTGTCGTCGCAAGGCTAAAGCACTCAGGGAATCACAATGGTTTTGCAACACAACAATGAATCGAGGCCATCACCACCAATACCATCACCAACCCCCTCTCACTCCATCTGGTCCACCGCTACTTCCCCCATATGCAGCTCTCCCATCCAGCTCACCCTACCAGACACTCTGAGTAGGACAAGAAAGTACTCATCCTCTCATCCGCGTACACTGTGTTTGAACGCCTACATTGCCAATCAAATCTCATTAGAGATGATGCCCTACCATTTTGAAAACGAAGCTTTCCGCGACCTCATGGCCTACGCTGTCTCACGCTATGACCTTCCCAGTCGGCATTTCTTTTCTCAAAAAGCCATCCCTGCCCTCCACCGGCATGTGAAAGACTGCATTGTCCATGCACTAAAACAGTCAGTGAGTGGAAAGGTGCACCTCACAACAGATGCATGGACCAGTAGGCATGGCCAGGGCCGTTACATGTCCATCACTGTGCACTGGGTTAATGTGGTGGATACAGACTCCACTGGGGACAGCAACGGTGGAACAGTGCTGCTTAGCCCACAGTATAGGAAACAGTTGGGTGTAGGCTTTCGCTCCTCCTCCACCATCAGCAAAAGCTCGTCCACAGAGCGTAGTCGCACGAGCACTCCATCCGCAGCCAGCAGTGTTGCACACGAGGTGTCCCACTATCGAACAGCTAGTGGTAAGCGTCAGCAGGCTGTGTTAAAGATGATGTCTTTGGGCGACAACAGACACACCGCAGAGGTACTGGTCCACTACTTGCAGCGACAAGTCTACATGTTGAGGCAGGCAAGGTAGTCAGTGATAACGGCAGTAATTTATGGCAGCCATAGCCCGTGCAAACTCACAGACATACCTTGCCTGGCTCACACTTTGAACTTGGTGGTGCAGTGCTTCCTTAATAATTGTCTGGAGTTATCATCCCTGCTCCGTAAGGTGCGAAGACTGTGTTTGCACATTCGTTGCTCGGCCATACACTCCAGTCGTATACAGAAGCTGCAGCGATTGCTCCACCTCCCCAAGCACTGGCTAATCATAGACGTTGCAACAAGGTGGAACTCCACGCTGCACATGGTTAAGAGGCTGTGTGAACAGAGGCAGGCTGTAATGCATTGTGGATGGATACACGGGCAGGCAGTTTGAGGGAAGACTTGGAATTGTCGGGTGTGCAGTGGTCAAAGCTGAAAGACCTCTGTAAAGTCCTTCAGTGTTTTGTGGAATGCACACGGCTGGTAAGAGCAGACGATGCCATCATAAGCATGAGCATCCCACTTATGCGTCTGCTCATGCAAAGTTTGATGCACATTAAGGATCAGGCGTCTGCAGCGGAGGAGGAGGAGGGAAGTCTTGATGACAGTCAGCCATTGTCTGGTCAGGGAACTGTCCTGGACGAGGTGGAGGAAGAAGAGGAAGAGGAGGAGGATGAGGATGAGGGGGATGATTATTTTGGGCAGGAGGATGCTTCTCAGGGGGCAAGAGAGAATGTTGGTGTTCCAAGGTCAGGTACGCTACAAAGGCAAATTAGACAACATCATGCCACAGGAGAACCTAGAGATAATATTGGCTAACAAACAAGCAACTCTTGTAAACAGGTTGTTTGAGGCTTTCCCAGCACACAGCAGCGGTGCTGTTTCTCCCACGAGCCGTAGTGGGCACAATGGAAGAGGTTTTCGTGGTGCACACAGCTGAAGTGGCGTTGGAGAGAGGGGTTTAATGACCATGTTGTGGAATGATTTCTCAAGTACCGCTCACACGACTGCTAATACTGCATTGATTAAAAGTGACAGGACACAGCAGTTGTCAACTATGGTTACAAACTACTCCTCCCATATCGATGTTCTCCTTCACAAGTCATTCCCCTTTGACTATTGGGCCTCTAAACTGGACGCCTGGCCTGAATTGGCACAATATGCCTTGCAGGAGCTCGCTTGCCATGCTGCTAGTGTGTTATCTGAAAGAGTCTTCAGTGCTGCTGGATCAATTCTGACAGAAAAAAGGACCCATCTGTCTACCCAAAATGTTGATGATCTAACCTTCATTAAAATGAACCATGCATGGGTTGCAAAGAATTTTGTCCCACCTTCCCCTGATGACACGTAGGTTCCCAGAAAACTGCCTCGCTTTTGTCCTCCTCTTCCTCGGATTTGCCCAATTCCGCCCTTTGCAGCAGCTGAATGTCCAGCCACCACATCAATATATGCCATTTTTTAAACCTACCTAAGTGGGCTGCCCACCCCCCAAATGGCTGGGGTCAACACCTGGCGCACCCGGGCAAGTGCCGTTGCTCTGAACAGGTGGATGGGCCCACAGATGGCCGACGGCACTGGCACAGGGCTCCTCATAGTACAATACAGTGTCTCTGACGGTGGGGGGCCCACTCGCTGTCAGACACACCAGCATACTATGAGGGGACCTGTGCCAGTACCGTCGACCACGAGTGTGCCCCCCCTGCTTGGTCATGGCCACAGCACTTGCAAGTTGCAATACTTACCTCTCCCTGCTCCACAACTGTGTAATCTGGGCAGTTAAATTCTTCACAGGGACGGCCACTAGAAATTTGGTGTATTGATCCATGATGATTAAGATGTAGCTATGCCCTGTCCTGCTGGCCTCTACCTTCAGATGATCAATGGCTACCATTTGTAATGGACGTCAACTTACAAGAGGATGCAGTGGTGCTTTATAATCACCTTTCACAGTTGTGATAGTCACAGACGTGTGACATTCCTGCCACCATTTTTCAATGTCTCCTCTCATGCCAATCCAATAGAATCGCCTACAGTCTGTGGCTTCTGTCCTTTGCACTCCAAAATGACAAGACACATCATGATAGGCAGTGAGGACCATGTCTACATCTCTCCCTGTGATCACAGTTTGATGGAGATGAGTAACGGTGATGTGATGCACGCTACTGCGATAAAACAATCCTTTCTTCACAAAGAACCATTTTCGCTGTCTCCACAGACACAGTAATTGAGGGTCTACATCGCCTCTGCAAAATCTACCGGGAGGTTTTCCCGCGATGAGTAATTCCCAAATTTCTGATAACACTCACATTTCCGTCTGTACTTGTATCCATGTAGTTTCCAGTAGCGGAGAGTCTGGACTGGCTTACTGAGATTGAAATATATACGAAGATTTAAAAGTACCACAACACTGTATACTGTTGTACGCTTCGACTACCTTTCCCTTTTTCTACTTGTTAAATTCTTGTGTAATACATACTGGGTCTGTGAGTGTCTGTGTCTGACTCCGGAAGTATAGACGGAAATTTACAATTACCCCTAGACTGGATACACCTGGTATGTGCTGATACAGTACCTTTGTTCAAAATTTTGTATTACGGTATCATCCATAGTGAGTGAGTGTGTGTGGTTTACTCCTTCTATATATATGGTGAATCTGAGATACCAATTTTTAACCTTTACTCGATACAGCTTGTATCTTGTTATACAGTACCTTTGTTCGACATTTAGTATTACGGTCAAATCCATACTGAGTAAGCGTCTGAGACTGACTACGTGACTATGTATACGGAGATTTCAATTGTACCCTATAATATATATACTTGCTATCTTTTAATCCAGTACCTTTTTACACCATTTTTTATTATGGTCAAACCCACACTGAGTGAGCGTCTGAGGGAGACTCCGAAAATATATACCGAGATTTCAAATTTGGCCAACACTGTATACAGCTGTGCGCTTGTGTTACATTACCCATTTACAGCTTTTCATATTCTTGTGAAATCCATACTGGGTCTGAGAGCGTTTGTGTCTGCCTCCTGAAATGTATATGGAGATTCAGAATGTTTACACTATATTATATATACCTTGTATCTGGTCATACTGTACCCTGTTTCACCTTTTTATTTTATTGGGTAATTCATACTGAGCCTGTGAGCATCTGTGTATGACTCATGAAAAATATACGGAGATTTACTGTTATCCCTAGACTGTATAGTGCTGTATGCCTCTGATACAGTACCATATATCTGCTGGTATTTTGGGTAAATTTTCTAAAACATGAGGAAGTATGGTGGAAGAGGAAGCGCACGTCAGCGTGGGGGGCCACTGGTACTGATGGTGGTGGTGGTGCATCTGCTGGTAGTGCCAAAAACACAATAGCAGCTAAGGCAGGAGGTGTTGAGCCTGCGTCATGGTGTAGCCCTGGAAGGCCTGTAAGGCTCCATTTTCTGGGAGTAGGTAGACTGCTTTTAAAGCCGGAGCATCAGGAACTGTTTTTGGCTTACATTGCTGAAACAGCTTCCAGTTCTATCGCCTCCTCTTCTGAAGTTTAAAAAAATGCAAGCGCTGAGTCGTAAGTGCAGGCTTCTGGTCAGGAGCAACCCCTTTCCTTGTGTCCTTCACCCACACGAAAAGTGAAGGATGCAGCAGCACACACTTCAGATTACTCCATGGATCTCTTTTCACATACCATGCCGGGGTTAATTAAAAATGGGGCCCATGATATTCTAAATGGGGCAGAGCAGCCACTGGAGCAGCATCTATGGGGCACATGATACACTGGAGCATTAGAAATGGGGCCCATTATATATGGAGCATTATTAGGGCCCATAAGACACTGATGCATCATCCATGAGGCCCATCATATACTGGAGCATTCCAAATGGAGGACATCAGACACTGGAGCAACATTTACGGGGCCCTTTATAAACTGGAGCATTATAAATGGGGCCCATTATATATGGAGCATTATTAAGGCCCATAAGACACTGGCGCATCATCCATGAGGCCCAACATATACTGGAGCTTTCCAGATTGGGGACGTCAGACACTGGAGCAGCATTTACGGGGCCCATTATACACTGGAGTATTAGAAATGGAGCCCATTATATGTGGAGCATTATTTGCGCCCATAGTACACTGGAGCATCATCCATGGGGACATCATATACTGTAGCATTATGTGGAGCTCATCATATACTGTATGGAACATTATATGGGACCAATTATTCTGTATGGAGAAATATATGGGGCTTATTATTCTGTATGGCGCACAATGTGGTGGCCATAATACTGTATGGAGTAATATACTGTCCTTTTTTTGAGCTATTGTACAATTTAAAATAGATCAGTCATGTCATACTATACATACTATACAAGGTATGTATAGTATAGTGGAAACATTCTGAATCTCCGTATACATTTCAGGAGGCAGACATAAACGCTCTGAGGCCCAGTATGGATTACACAAGAATATGAAAAGCTGTAAATGGGTAATGTAACACAAGCGTACAGCTGTATACAGTGTTGGCCAAATTTGAAATCTCGATATATATTTCCGGAGTCACCCTCAGACACTCACTCAGTCTGGGTTTGACCATAATAAAAAATGTTGTATAAAAGGTACTGGATAACAAGTTAGCAAGTATATATATTATAGGGTACAATTGAAGTCTCCATATACAGTTGTGGCCAAAAGTATTGACACCCCTGCAATTCTGTCAGATAATACTCAGTTTCTTCCTGAAAATGATTGCAAACACAAATTCTTTGGTATTATTATCTTCATTTAATGTGTCTTAAATGAAAAAACACAAAAAGAATTGTCCTAAAGCCAAATTGGATATAATTCCACACCAAACATAAAAAAGAGGGTGGACAAAAGTATTGGCACTGTTCAAAAAATCATGTGATGCTTCACTAATTTATGTAATTAACAGCACCTGTAACTTACCTGTGGCACCTAACAGGTGTTGGCAATAACTAAATCACACTTGCAGCCAGTTGACATGGATTAAAGTTGACTCAACCTCTGTCCTGTGTCCTTGTGTGTACTATATTGAGCATGGAGAAATGAAAGAAGACCAAAGAACTGTCTGTGGACTTGAGAAACCAAATTGTGAGGAAGCATGAGCAATCTCAAGGCTACAAGTCCATCCCCAAAGACCTGAATGTTCCTGTGTCTACCGTGCGCAGTGTCATCAAGAAGATTAAAGCCCATGGCACTGTGGCTAACCTCCCTAGATGTGGACGGAAAAGAAAAATTGACAAGAGATTTCAACGCAAGATTGTGCGGATGTTGGATAAAGAACCTCGACTAACATCCAAACAAGTTCAAGCTGCCTTGCAGTCTGAGGGTACAACAGTGTCAACCCGTATTATCCGTCGGCGTCTGAATGAAAAGGGACTGTATGGTAGGAGACCCAGGAAGACCCCACTTCTTACCCCGAGACATAAAAAAGCCAGGGTGGAGTTTGCCAAAACTTACCTGAAAAAGCCTAAAACGTTCTGGTCAGATGAGACAAAAGTAGAGCTTTTTGGGCAAAGGCATCAACATAGAGTTTACAGGAGAAAAAAAGAGGCATTCAAAGAAAAGAACACGGTCCCTACAGTCAAACATGGCGGAGGTTCCCTGATGCTTTGGAGTTGCTTTGCTGCCTCTGGCACTGGACTGCTTGACCGTGTGCATGGCATTATGAAGTCAGAAGACTACCAACAAATTTTGCACCATAATGTAGGGCCCAGTGTGAGAAAGCTGGGTCTCCTTCAGAGGTCATGGGTCTTCCAGCTGGATAATGACCCAAAACACACTTCAAAAAGCACTAGAAAATGGTTTGAGAGAAAGCACTGGAGACTTCTAAGGTGGCCAGCAATGAGTCCAGACCTAAATCCCATAGAACACCTGTGGAGAGATCTAAAAATGGCAGTTTCGAGAAGGTGCCCTCCAAATATCAGGGACCTGGAGCAGTTTGCCAAAGAAGAATGGTCTAAAATTCCAGCAGAGCATTGTAAGAAACTCATTGATGGTCACCGGAAGCGGTTGGTCGCAGTTATTTTGGCTAAAGGTTGTGCAACCAAGTATTAGGCTGAGGGTGCCAATACTTTTGTCCGGCCCATTTTTGGAGTTTTGTGTGAAATGATCAATGTTTTGCTTTTTGCTTCATTCATTTTTTTTTCATTTAAGACAAATTAAATGAAGATAATAATACCAAAGAATTTGTGTTTGCAATCATTTTCAGGAAGAAACTGAGAATTATCTGACAGAATTGCAGGGGTGACAATACTTTTGGCCACAACAGTACATAGTCACGTAGTCAGTCTCAGATGCTTACTTAGTATGGATTTGACCGTAACACTAAATGTCGAACAAAGGTACTGTATAACAAGATACAAGCTGTATCGAGGATAGGGTAAAAATTGGTATCTCCGATTCACCGTATATATAGAAGGCATAAACCACACACGCTCACTCACTATGGATGATACCGTAATAAAAAATTTTGAACAAAGGTACTGTATCAGCACATACCAGGTGTATCCAGTCTAGGGGTAATTGTAAATTTTCGTCTATACTTCCGGAGTCAGGCACAGAAAATCACAGGCTCAGTATGTATTACACCAGAATTTAACAAGTGGAAAAAGGGAAAGGTAGTCGAAGCGTACAACAGTATACAGTGTTGTGGTACTTTTAAATCTTCGTATATTTTTCAATCTCAGTAAGCCAGTCCAGACTCTCCGCTACTGGAAACTACATGGATGCAAGTACAGACGGAAATTCGAGTGTTATCAGAAATTTGGGAATTACTCATCGCGGGAAAACCTCTCTGTAGATGTTGCAGAGGTGATGCAGACCCTCAATTACTGTGTCTGTGGAGACAGCGAAAACGGTTCTTTGTGAAGAAAGGATTGCTTTATCGCAGTAGCGTGGATCACATCACCGTTACTCGTCTCCATCAAACTGTGATCACAGGGAGAGATGTAGACATGGTCCCCACTGCCTATCATGATGTGTCTGGTCATTTTGGAGTGCAAAAGACAGAAGCCACAGACCGTAGGCGATTCTATTGGATTGGCATGTGAGGAGACATTGAAAAACGGTGGCAGGAATGTCACACGCCTTTGACTATCACAACTGTGAAAGGTGATAATAAAGCACCACTGCATCCGCTTGTAAATTGACGTCCATTACAAATGGTTGCCATTGATCATCTGAAGGTAGAGGCCAGCAGGAAAGGCCATAGCTACATCTTACCCATCATCGATCAATAAATCAAATTTCTAGTGGCCGTCCCTGTGAAGGATTTAACTGCCCAGACTGCACAGCGGTAGAGCAGGGAGAGGTATTGCAACTTGCAAGTGCTGTGGCCATGACCAAGCAGGGGGGTGACACTCGTGGTCGACGGTACTGGTACAGGTCCCCTCATAGTATGCTCGTGTGTCTGACAGCGAGTGGGCCCCCCACCGTCAGAGACACTGTATTGTACTATGAGGGGCCCTGTGCCAGGGCCGTCAGCTATCTGTGGGCCCATCCACCTGTTCAGAGCTATGGCACTTGCCCGGGTGCGCCAGGTGTTGACCCGAGACATTGGAGGGGTGGGCAGCCCACTTAGGTAGGTTTAAAAAATGTCATATATTGATGTGTTGGCTGGACATTCAGCTGCTGCAGAGGGCGGAATTGGGCAATTCCGAGGAAGAGGAGGACAAAAGCGAGGCAGTTTTCTGGGAACATATGTGTCATCAGGGGAAGATGGGACAAAATCCTTTGCAACCCATGCATGGTTCATTTTAATGAAGGTTAGATCATCACCATTTTGGGTAGACAGACGGGTCCTTTTTTCTGTCAGGATTGATCCAGCAGCACTGAAGACTCTTTCAGATAACACACTAGCAGCAGGGCAAGCGAGCTCCTGTAAGGCATATTGTGCCAATTCAGGCCAGGCGTCCAGTTTAGAAGCCCAATAGTCAAAGGGGAATGACCTGTGAGGGAGAACATCGATATGGGAGGAGAAGTAGTTTGTAACCATAGTTGACAACTGCTGTCTCCTGTCACTTTTACTCGATGCAGGATTAGTAGTCATGTGAGCGGTACTTGAGAAATCATTCCACAACATGGTCATTAAACCCCTGTCTCCAACGCCACTTCAACTGTGTCCAACACGAACACCTCTTCCATCGTGCCCACTACGGCTCGTGGGAGAACCAACACCGCTGCTGTGTGCTGG
Organism: Dendrobates tinctorius; assembly: GCF_039654945.1. Taxonomy (NCBI): domain Eukaryota; kingdom Metazoa; phylum Chordata; class Amphibia; order Anura; family Dendrobatidae; genus Dendrobates; species Dendrobates tinctorius. Next base: position 10,015,267 of record NW_027361910.1, on the reverse strand, counting down.
AAAAGCCTCAAACTAACGGTTTACCAGAGCTGCTTGTTTGTTTGCCAATATTATCTCTAGGTTCTCCTGTGGCATGATGTTGTATAATTTGCCTTTGTAGCGTGGATCGAGGATGCTGGCCAGCCAGTAGCCGTCATCCCTCATCATTTTAGCAATGCGGGGGTCCCTTTTTAGGATCCGCAAGGCATAATCGCACATGCGGCCCTATGTTCCAGGTGTCAATGATACACTGCCAGTGGTGGGTGGAGGAGCACTTTCTGCACATGTAATCGAAGTACATGTATCAAAGTACTTCTGGCAGTTATAACATGGATGAATGTGACACGCATCTCTATTCTCTTCATACAGGTAACCAGCTTTTCCAATCTCTGCTCTGAATCCACTCCTGTGTCTCCATTCAATGTCAGCAAGCAGTTAATCCTGAATGCTATCTATGTGTTTTCAACTCTGCAAGCTTATATCTGGTAACCAGCTTTTCCAATCTCTGCTCTGAATCCACTCCTGTGTCTCCATTCAATGTCAGCAAGCAGTTAATCCTGAATGCTATCTATGTGTTTTCAACTCTGCAAGCTTATATCTGGTAACCAGCTTTTCCAATCTCTGCTCTGAATCCACTCCTGTGTCTCCATTCAATGTCAGCAAGCAGTTAATCCTGAATGCTATCTATGTGTTTTCAACTCTGCAAGCTTATATCTGGTATATAGTTATTTCAACTTACTCTGCTTGTCCCCTTATGTTGTGAGGTCAAGAAACTTTTCAAAGTGCTTTATGATCCATGTAGTGCTGGACATGTGTTTATTTGACCACAACATTTTATTGGGTCCTGGTGTCTCAATTTAGTGTGAATGATTAACGAGAAGAGAGAGCCCAAAAAAAAAAAAAAAAAAAAACTTAGCCGTAACCTCCTATATATTCAGACCTAGCTAGGGGGAGCATTTATGCAGGGGTGGCATTTATGCACATGTAATCGAAGTACATGTATCAAAGTACTTCTGGCAGTTATAACATGGCAGTTAGACAGGGCAGGAGACAGGTAAGACATTTATATACATCTACTCCCTGTACATTGGGAGTACAACAAATATATACCATATGCATTTGTGTAATTTTTATCCTGGCCGCTGCATTCACACACATCCACCGCCCTGGCATTAACTCTCCAAACTCCATCCATATTGGCCCCTCGCTCCTTTCCTCTCCTATGTATAGCACTCATGCTCTTTTCACATTGTTAAATTGCACAGATCCAGCCAGTCCCACCATTCAACACCAGAGACGCTCTCACAAATCACTTAACCATCTGCTCACTCTTTCTATCCTCCTTCTCCTAGTTGCAGGAGACATTGCTCCCAACCCTGGTCCCCCATGTTATAGAAAGTCAAACCCCCCCACTGCTACACTCAGAAACCCCTCTAATCTTATTAATATTCCCTGCATGCCATCTGTCTCTCTTAATTGTGCACTTTGGAATTCTCGCTCAGTGTGTAACAAACTCTCCTTCATTCATGACTTCTTCCTTTCTAATTCTCTTAACCTTCTGGCTCTTACTGAAACCTGGATCCAGCAGTCAGATACTACCGCTGCTGCTGCTCTTTCATACGGGGGGCTACACTTCTCTCATACCCCAAGATCAGACAATAGAGCTGGTGGAGGCGTTGGTCTGCTCCTATCACCAAAATGTACCTTTCAGGTTATCCCTCAAGTACCCTCACTTGTCTTCCCTTCTTTTGAGGTCCATGCCGTCAGACTCTACACCCCCTTCTCCATGCGAGTGGCGGTGGTATATCGTCCTCCCGGCCCCTCCCATCAGTTCCTGGATCATTTTGCCACTTGGCTTCCACATTTTCTCTCCTGTGACATCCCTACCCTCCTCATGGGAGATTTCAACATCCCCATTGCTCTTCCCCTCTCCCCATCTGCTACTCACCTTTTATCTCTAACCTCCTCATTTGGCCTTTCGCAGCTTACTAATTCTCCAACGCATGAAGACGGAAACTCCCTCGACTTGGTCTTCTCTCGGCTTTGTGCAGTGGATGATTTTGCAAACTCCCCTCTCCCGCTCTCTGACCACAATCTTCTTTCATTCTCTATCAAGAACTGCCAGGCTGCTCAGGTCACCCCCACTGTCCAGACTTATAGAAACACACAGGCCATTAACACCCAGAAACTTCTGAAGAACTTGCAGTCTTCATTGGCCCCTATCTCCTCCCTCTCATGTCCTGATTCTGCATTGAAGCATTACAATGAAACACTTCAAAGTGCCCTGGATGAATTTGCACCCCCTATAAATAGAACACCACAAGGCAGACGGCGACAACCCTGGCACACGGTGCAAACACGTTTCCTGCAGCGGTGCTCCAGGTGCGCCGAACGTCTGTGGAGAAAATCCAATCTACACGAAGATTTCATCCATTTTAAGTTTATGCTTAGAACATACAACACTGCCCTTCACCTCTCCAAACAAACCTATTTCAACACCCTCATCATCTCACTGTCCAATAACCCGAAACGTCTCTTTGACACTTTTCATTCTCTACTCAATCCAAGAGTACAGGCCCCAACCACGGAGCTCCGAGCTGACGATCTGGCCAATTACTTCAAAGAAAAAATTGACCAGATCCGACAGGAAATTATCTCCAAATCCCCTCATACCATGCACTGTCCTCCCTCCCCCACTGCATCTAACTCACTCTCTGATTTTGAACCAGTCACAGAAGAAGAAGTAAGCAGGCTCCTTGCATCTTCTCGCCCAACTACCTGCACCAGTGACCCATTTCCGTCACATCTCCTCCAGTCCCTTTCCCCTGCTGTCACCCCTCACCTAACTAAAATATTTAACCTCTCTCTCTCTTCTGGTATTTTTCCCTCCTCATTTAAGCATGCCATCATACATCCACTACTTAAAAAACCATCCCTCGACCAAAACTGTGCCGCTAACTATAGACCTGTCTCTAATCTTCCCTTCATCTCTAAACTCCTGGAACGCCTGGTCCACTCCCGTCTTATCCGCTATCTCTCAGAAAACTCTGTTCTCGACCCTCTCCAATCCGGTTTCCGCTCTTTACACTCCACTGAAACTGCCCTCACTAAAGTCTCTAATGATCTGCTAACAGCTAAATCAAATGGTCATTACTCCATGCTAATTCTCTTGGATCTCTCTGCAGCATTCGACACTGTGGATCATCAGCTCCTCCTCACTATGCTCCATTCCATTGGCCTCAAGGACACCGTTCTCTCCTGGTTCTCCTCCTATCTCTCCGACCGCTCCTTTACTGTTTCTTTTGCCGGTTCCTCCTCCTCTCACCTTCCCCTTACTGTTGGGGTTCCTCAAGGATCGGTTCTAGGCCCCCTCCTCTTCTCCTTGTACACTGCCCCTATTGATCAAACAATCAGTAGATTTGGTTTCCAGTACCATCTCTATGCTGATGACACCCAATTATACGCTTCTTCTCCTGACATCACGCCAGCCTTTCTAGAAAACACTGGCGATTGTCTAAACGCTGTGTCTAATATCATGTCCTCACTATATCTGAAACTGAACCTGTCAAAGACTGAACTCCTTGTGTTTCCTCCCGCTACTAATGTACCTACACCCGACATTGCCATTTCCGTCTGTGGTTCCACTATTACTCCCCAGCAACATGCCCGCTGTCTTGGGGTCATACTTGATTCCGAGCTTTCCTTTGCCCCCCACATTCGATCACTGGCTCGCTCTTGTCATCTGCACCTCAAAAACATTTCTAGAATTCGACCTTTTCTTACTTTTGACTCTGCAAAAACTCTTACTGTTTCTCTTATTCATTCTCGTCTCGACTATTGTAACTCTCTTCTAATCGGTCTCCCTCTTACAAAACTCTCCCCTCTCCAATCTGTCTTGAATGCTGCAGCCAGGATCATATTCCTCACCAATCGTTACACCGATGCCTCTACCTTGTGCCAGTCATTACACTGGCTACCCATCCACTCCAGAATTCAGTATAAACTTATTACCCTCACCCACAAAGCCCTCCATGGCTCAGCACCACCCTACATCTCCTCCCTTGTTTCAGTATACCACCCTACCCGCGCCCTCCGTTCTGCTGATGACCTGAGGTTAGTATCCTCAATAGTCAGAACCTCCCACTCCCGTCTCCAAGACTTTACACGTGCCGCGCCAATTCTTTGGAATGCACTTCCCAGGTCAATACGATTAGTCCCCAATCCCCACAATTTTAAGCGTGTCCTGAAAACGCATTTATTCAGACTGGCCTATCGCCTCAACACATTAACCTAACCTATCCCTGTGTGGCAGAGCCAAAAATTTTACCATAACCAGGTTCCCAGCATCATGTTCCCACATGCTTTATGCATCCATTAGCCCTCTGTGTCTGTACTGTTACACACTTAACATTATGGCTGGTCCATACAATCAGGGCAACTGTTACCACCCACCTTTCGTGTCTACCTCTTTCCTCATAGACTGTAAGCTTGCGAGCAGGGCCCTCACTCCTCTTGGTATTTGTTATAATCTACTGTATGTGATTATTGTTATGCTGTAATGTCTATTGTCTGTACAAATCCCCTCTGAAATGTAAAGTGCTGCGGAATATGTCGGCGCTATAAAAATAAAATTTATTATTATTATTATTATTATTTCTGGCAAATCCACATCTCTACAGTCACGCACAAACACTGTACCTGACCTTGGAACGCCAACATTTTTTCATGCCCAATGAGAAGCATCCTCCTGCCCAAAATAATCATCCCCCTCATCCTCCTCCTCTTCCTCTTCTTCCTCCACCTTGTCCTGGACAGTTCCCTGACCAGACAATGGCTGACTGTCATCAAGACTTCCCTCCTCCTCCTCCGCTGCATACGCCTGATCCTTAATGTGCGCCAAACTTTGCATGAACAGATGCATAAGTGGGATGCTCATGCTTATGATGGCGTCGTCTGCGCTTACCTGCCGTGTGCATTCCTCAAAACACTGAAGGACTTTACAGAGGTCTTTCAGCTTTGACCACTGCACACCTGTCTTCCCTTAAACTGCCTGCCTATGAATCCTCCCACAAATGCATTACAGCATGCCTGTGTTCACACAGCCTCTCAACCATGTGCAGGGTGGAGTTCCACCTTGTTGCAATGTCTCAACGTCTATGATTTGACGGTGCTTGGAAGAGGTGGAGCAATCGCTGCAGCTTCTGCATACATGTGGAGTGGACATTTGAGCGATGGATGTGTGAGCACAGCCTTCGCACCATATGGAGCAAGGATGTTAACTCCGGATAATTATTACGGAAGCACTGCACCACCAGGTTCAAAGTGTGAGCCAGGCAAGGCATGTGTGTGAGTTTTGCACGGGCTATGGCTGCCACAAAATTACGGCCGTTATCACTGACTACCTTGCCTGCCTCAAGATGTAGACTGCCCAGCCATGACTCAGATTGATGCTGCAAGAAGTCGGCCAGTACCTCTGCGGTGTGTCTGTTGTCTCCCAAAGACATTATCTTTAACACAGCCTGCTGACGCTTACCACTAGCTGTTCGATAGTGGGACTCCTCGTGTGCAACACTGCCAGCTGCGGATGGAGTGCGACTGTGCTCTGTGGACAAGTTTTCGCTGATAGAGGACGAGGAGGATCGAAAGCCTGCAGCCAACTGTTTTCTATACCGTGGGCAAGGCAGCACTGTTCCACCACCACTCTCCCCAGTGAAGCCTGCATCCACCACATTAACCCAGTTCACAGTGATGGACACGTAACGGCCCTGGCCATGCCTACTGGTCCATGCATCTGTTGTGAGGTGCACCTTTCCACTCACTGACTGTTTTAGTGCATGGACAATGCGGTCTTTCACATGCCAGTGGAGGGCAGGGATGGCTTTCAGAGAAAAAAAGTGCCGACTGGGTAGGTCATAGCATGGGACAGCATAGGCCATGAGGTCGCGGAAAGCTTCGCTTTCAACCAAACGGTAGGGCATCATCTCTAATGAGATTAGTTTGGCAATGTAGGCGTTCAAACAAAATGTACATGGATGAGAGGATGAGTACTTTCTTGTCCTACTCAGAGTGTGTGGTAGGGTGAGCTGGACTGGAAAGCTGCATATGGGGGAAGTAGCGGTGTACCGGATGCAGTGAGAGGGGGTTGGTGATGGTATTGGAGGTGATGGCCAAGATTCAGTGTTGTGTTGCAAAACCATTGTGATTCCCTGAGTGATTTGGCCTTGCGACAACACCTCCACATTTAGTGATGGTGGTGTGCTTAACGGTGACGATGGTCTTACAGTGGGGGAAGCGATGGAGCGTTGCTGGCTATCTTCAGTCGGAGCAGGTGCACATGTGCTACCTGAGGTTTTGTAGTCTGTCTACGATTGCAAGTGCATGTTGATTAATTTCTAAGTATGCAACTGGTATTCACATTTCTGAGTTGTTTACCTCGGCTAAAGGTCCTTCCGCACTTCTTACAGGTAACCTTTGTCTCATCAGTAGGATTTTGGACAAAGAAGTGCCACACTGCACTCTTCCTACTATACATTTTATGGCCTTGCACGCTATGCTAAGTTGACCATCTGGCCAAGCTGTCCTGCAACTCTTTTACTTTTTGTTCCACGTTTTTGGACAGCTACGGGCCCGACAGATAACTGTTGCTGCGATGGTAATGCCTGCTGCGGATCCTTCTCCTTATCTCTACTATTGCCAGCGCCACCCTCCTCTCTCCCCCAATGGATGCCAATCCGGGTAAAGAACTGGGTCAACCATCACCTCCTCTTCAAAGTCATCTGCACCTTCCTCTTTACCTTCCTCTGTGTCACCGTGTAAGGTGGTAAAGTATGCTGGAAGGGGCACCTGAGTTTCATCAGGGTCACATTCTGGCTCAATAGACTGCGAGGGTAATGTAGTGCTATGGGTCGATGTACCAGCAGAATCATCTAGCAGTGGCTGTGCATCAGTGCACTCCATGTCAGATTCATCTTGGACTGGGGAATTCTGGATTTGACTGGATAACCCAGGCATGGTATGTGAAAAGAGCTCTATAGAGTAATCTAAAGTGTGAGCTGCCGCATCCTTAACTTTTGGTGGGGGTGAAGGACACAAGGAAAGGTATTTTTCCTGACCAGAACCCTGCACTGACGACTCCGTGCTTATTGCTTTCGAAAGTTCAGAAGAGGAGGCAATAGAGCTGGTGGCTGTTTCGGCAATGTACACCAAAACCTGTTCCTGATGCTCCACCTTTAAAAACGGTTTTCCTACTCCAAGAAAAGGGAACCTTACAGGCCTTCTTGGGCCAGACAATGACGCAGGCTCAACACCTCCTGCCTTAGCTGCTATTGTGCTTTTGCCAGAACCAGCCGATGCACCACCACCATCAGTACCAGCCGCGTCCCCCTGCCCACGGCCGTGGCCTCTTCCACCAGACTTCCTCATGTTTGGGAAAATGTACCAAAAATACCAGCAGAGAGATGGTACTGTATGAGGAGTGTCCAGCTGTGTAAGGTGTATTAAAATAATTAAATCTACGTATATATTTTGTTAGTCACAGACGCTCTCACAGTATGTATTTGACCGTAATCGAACAAGCAGATATACGGTACTGTATCAGAAGTGTACAGCTGTGTACGTTTTTTGTGTAACTAACATTCTCCGTATAGGTATTTACGGAGTGTCACACACACACGCTGACTCTGTATAGATGTGACCGTAATGCGAATGGCAGATATACAATAATGTTTGAGAATCGGACAGCTCTATACGGTGTCTGTATAGAAAAATTGTAAATCTACGTCTATTTTATACGGAGTGACACACGCTGTCTCTGTATAGTTTTGACCGCAATCAAACAGCAGATATGCGAAACTGTTTGAAAAGCGGACAGTTCTATACGGTGTAGGTCTGGAAAAATGGAAAATCTCCTCGGTTTGTTTTTCCAGAGTCACACACAGATAGCTAGTATTTGTCCGTGATACCTGTCAGTACACGGTAGTGTGTGAGGAGCGTACACTGCTATACGGTGTCTGTATGGAAAATTTTAAATCTCCATCTATTTTTATACAGAGTGACACACACTGTCTCTGTGTAGTTTTGACCGTAATCAAACAGCAGATATACGAAACTGTTTGAAAAGCGGACAGTTCTATACGGTGTAGGTCTGGAAAAATGGAAAATCTCCTCGTTTTGTTTTTCCAGAGTCACACACAGATAGCTTGTATCTGTCCGTGATACCAGCCGGTACACAGTAATGTGTGAGGAGCGTTCACCGCTATACGGTGTCTGTATGGAAAATTTTAAATCTCTGTCTAGTTTTAGACAGAGTGACACACACTGTCTCTGTATAGTTTTGACCGCTATCAAACAGCAGATATACGAAACTGTTTGAAAATTGGACAGTTCTATAAGGTGTAGGTCTAGAAAAATGGAAAATCTCCTCGGTTTGTTATTCCAGAGTCACACACAGATAGCTTGTATTTGTCCGTGATAACAGCCGGTAGTGTGTGAGGAGCGTACACCACTATACGGTGTGTGAAAAAATGAACACTCGGTAATTGACCAGAACAAAATAATAAATGTTGGAATGCTTTGAAAAAAGCAGTTTGAACAGCAGTGTGCACACAGCAATGCAGCTACCAGGTAGCCTTAAAAGGCAGCCTAATCACCACCAGCACTGCTGCACACAACAAAAATCCTCCCCTTTCACTGCTCACTAACTGTACAGTGAAAAGCACTATCAGCAGAAGCTATTTTTTTTTCTTTTTCCCTGCCTAATGCTCTCCCTATTCAGAGTCAGCAGCAGCACCTCTCCCTATTCTAAGATCGGCAGAAGATGGAGGTCGGCGGTCACGGCCTTTTATAGCCACTGTGATGCCAGCCAATCACTTCAATGACCTTCTCTAAGATGGTGGTGGCCGCTGCCCATGTCATTGCGTTGCCCACAGTGTGCGTCCTCCATCATTGGCTGAGAAAAGGCTCTGGAAGCATTATTTGAAACGCGACTTTGGTGCGCGGGTCGGCGACCTCATGGCCGACCTCACGCTATGGTCGGGTTTCGATTGGCGAAACCCGACTTTAGCTAAAGTCGGCGACTTTTGATTTTGACTGACCCGTTTCGCTCAACTCTACACGTTGGGATGGCACGAGGCTGGGCTGTGTGTAATCCCCCTGTTTGGTTCCTTGCTCCATATCATCATGCTCTGCCTGCAATGCATCCTCTTTCATTGTGACTAGAAAGTTCTCCAAAATGCAGAGAATAGGGATGGTGACGCTAATTATGGTGTCATCGCCGCTCACCATCTTGGTGGACTCCTCAAAGTTTTGTAGAATGGTACGTATGTCTGACATCCAGGTTTCACTACTGGTGGTCACAACTGCCCTCTTTTGCTCACCAATCCTTTCCAACATATGCAGTGTAGAGTTTCAATGCGTAGGGACATCACACACCAGTCGGTGAGCCGGAAGCTGCAAACGCTGCTGAAGCAAGGCAAGGGCGGCTGAAGCTGTAGCTGACTTTCTAAAATGGGAAAACACCAACTCAAATCCAGATAATATTGAAAAATCACAATTTTTATTTAATCAATATAAATAATCAGGAATAATAATGGAAATAATTAAAAAATGGTAAAATATGTTACAGAACCACCATCAGAACAAACACTTAGAGAAAAAATGATTGCACTTCCCCAAATTGTGAATGTGAAAAAATGCAAAATAAAAAGCCTAGTAGGAATTACAATAAAATCTAGTATCAATCATGTATGTGCAACATTAGTAAAGTGCATGGTGCAAAAAGTGACTAGCAAAAAATATATATGATGAGGCTATGATAATAGCCTAAGTGTATATACTATGTATAAAAAATGTGTGAAAAAAATGGGGAGTGAAGTAATGATGGATGAAGCGAGAGACTGACACAATTATAATATATGAATAGATGTAAGAGAAATAACTTACTAAAATATTTTAGTCTCGCTGTGTAAGGATGGCGTGCCTCTCCTGACGCACGTTTTGACCTATTTGCCTTTGTCAGGGGGCGGTGGCAAAGAAAAAAAGAAGGTAGTTTAAATACCAAAAACAACCAATTATGGATTCCGGGATTAAAAAGTTGTGTATCTAAGACCCAATCACAAACAGATGGCGTGACTACATTGAAGGAACCCGATCACATGACTGGAAAAGGAAACTAACTAGTGACATGAAAACTACAACTCCCAATGATACTTGGGCGCGCATGTGCAATAAAAAGTCACAAGAAGGAAATATGATTCCTGGGACATGCATCCATGCTGCACAACTATACTATTTGTTCTCTGGGTCAATTTATTCCAGATGTCTTAGCATAATTTGAGCTGTTTTGACAGCTTTTTGGCCCCCATGAAAGTGTTGTCTATGCGTTGGTTTTGCCTCCTATTTAATTCAATAGGGTTCGGATCCATTTGGCGAACTGTTCGGCAAACATCAGGACATTTGCTAATCCGAACTGAACCTTTAAAGGTTAATTTCTAGTGTATTCATCAGCCGGCCTCTGCGCTATAAATGAATACATTTTTTTAAAAATGGGGTGGGTTCCCTTGTATTTTTGATAACCACCAGCAATTCAAAACTGACATCTGTGAGCTGCAACCCCCAACTGTCAGCTTTACCAAATCTGGCTATCAAGAATAGAGGGGTTCCCACACAGTTTTTTTAAATTATTTAAATAAATAATTTAAAAAATTGCATGGGGTCCCCTCCATTTTTGACAACCAGCCAAGCTAAAGCAGATAGCTGTTGGTTGTTATTCACATTTCAAAAAAATAATAGCACTCAATTTAAAGGTATTTGCAAGGCGGTTTATTGTAGTACACGAAAAAAGACGTTTCGGTCAATGTGACCTTCTTCAGTCAATACAAGGGTAAATATAATTATAAAGCAAAACATCATATGAAACAGAAAAGATAACAAAGGAAAAAAAACACTAAGGAAAACAGAAGTATATACATACAATAATCAAAATGGTCATACAAAAATAGGATAAATTGGTCGCAGATAATGCCAGGTATCCCACACTAACCATATCACGCCAAATAATTTAGAAGGAGCCATAGAAAATATATAACAGCAATCCATAAGAATGTCAAACATACCGTGTGGTATATAGATTGTGTAGAGCTTATAGGCATCTATCAGAAAGGACGATGGTACTTTAAATGGAGCGTATGGTATGATAGTAGTTGTGAATCATGTAGCAGGAGGAAAAAAAAAAAAAGTACTTACTGAGGAGAATAATCTCTCTAAAGTAATGAGCTGTGGAGGATATAGCGAGAGGGAGCATTATTGCAATGTGTGCATAAATAGTATCACCTCCCCTGTTAATAGCACTAAGTATTTACCTTGTCAGTATATAGGAGAGGGGCAAACATACCTCCAGATGCGGTGTCCACCGGCCATGTGATCCTGCATGCAGACATGCAGGTTTAAAAAGGGGAGGGGGAGGGATACTTAGTGGTGGGCGGCCAATGGGAGCTGTAAGCTCCAGTAAACAGGAAGTGACTAACAGGAAGATAATGGCTGTTCATTCCACAGTATACAGAGCTTGATTTCCACCAGAAGAAAGACATAATACCAGCTCAAAATGTGGAGAAACACATTTATAATAATAATAATAGCGGCTATGTGTGGGGATGCTTTATATTGTTGGTAGGGAGATTGGAGAGCAGAATTCAAGAGATAGAAATTAACATATAAATGACCATAGCCTGGTCAGGAGAAATACATTGAATGGGGTGGGAGTGAGCAGACAATGGTCCCTGGGTGTCGGGATTATGCTAATTGAGACACAGTGCACAGGTCCAGAGAAATAGGCTAAATATCTTTATTGTGATAATTCATACAAAGGCAGTATATTCAAGGAGAACTATAAAGAGAGAGCCAAAAGAAGTTGAGATCGATCGTATTTGTGCTGTGCAGACTTGTGGGAGAGAAATAACGCTATATAATCCCAAATAGATAGGAATAGGCTTGTAGCAGTGGCATCCAATTCCAACACATTAATATAATCGACTTTATGAGAAAGAGAGGAATACGCTAGTATATTGTGGCATCATGAAGGCTCCTAGAAAAACGAATATACACATTAAAGTCGCATAATAAACAGGTCAGACCAAGCAACAAATAAAAAAACCATTGTATACACTGAGTGTTGACTCTTATTTTATAAGGGGCTTATGTGAGATATAGTTTTTTACAAAAATGCTGATATTTCGTAATCCTTATTTAACCCTCTCGGGCTCATAGTTTCAAGGGTATGAATCCAAAATGCCTCTCATTTTTTGAGGTGAAGGATCCTGTTACCACCCTGTCGGGGGGGTGGCACCTGTTCAATTACCTGAAATCGAAGTTGTGAGATGTTATGACCCTGGGTAATGAAGTGGTGGGGAATGGGAAGAAGATTTTTGCACCTAATTGTTGATTTGTGCGTTGATATTCGATCTCATATAGGTTGTGAAGTTTCCCCTACATATAAGAGACCGCAGGGACATTTAATGAGATACATCACATAGGCAGAATCACATGTAAAGAAATTGGAGATTTTAAATTATTTGCCAGAATGGGAGTGTACAAAGTTATCTCCCTTGAGAACATTGTTACATTGGACACAATGTAAGCATGGGAAAGTTCCCATTTTAGGTTTATGTAGAAAACGTTGTTTGTGAATAGTGGATTTAGGGCCAAAGTCTGCTTTGACCAGGGAGTCCTTCAGATTGGGTGCTCGTTTAAAGCAGGGGAGAAACGGTTTTTGAAATTCTCGAAATCAGGATGAGCTGTGGGAAGTAAATGCCAATTTTTACGGATGGACTTGTGGAAAATATAGGCAAAGGGGTGGAACGTATGTACAAACGGAATGCGGTTCGCCATTCCCTCTTGTGATCGTGTGGGGGTATCTCTTGATGCTTCTAGTAAAGAGGATATCCTCTTTCTACAAATTTGTTGGTCATCTCATCTGTCACTGTCACGTGTGTCTGGACGCAAGGCGAACCCATATGACACACGTGACTCTGGATACACCGCCTCCAGTTGGGCGAATTTAAATAATAAGACGTGCAGCTGGATACACCTCCTCCAACTGGCGAATTTAGGTATTACACGTATATATACAATAGTCTGGAAACCCCGCCTCCAGTAAGGTGAATTTAAATAATAAAGGGGAACCTGGGTAACATTAACAATGGTGGGCCCTGCGATAGGGAATAGGGACGTGGAGACCTCCTGCACTCCCCTGAGCCAGAGTCCCTGCACTCCTAACGTTCCCTATGCTGGTTCCACACCGGGCGACGCACAGGAACCTTAAAACCTTGACTCTCCCTGACCCTAAACCCTCACTAGAGAATGGGTCGGTGCGGAAACTAATCCCACCACTGCACTAAACACACACAAAAGAAAATGACAATACAGGGGAACACCACTTAGCTTTGCTCTGTTGCGTACGCTCCTAGCAACAGAGCCCACCACCTGCGTGCATCTTCTCCTCTACCCGGATCCATCACCACAACCGGAACCATCGCCATAGTGCAGCCTTGGAGCAGAGTCCATCACCAGTTGCAGCTGCCCAGTAAACAGAGTCCCAAAGATGAGTCCAGCTTCTGCCAAAAAGTCCAGCATGCTTGAGTCCAGTTTTCAGCAACCAAGTCCAGCATGCTGAGTGCAGCGCTCACCATCGTCGCCACTCCACCAAGCCATGCAAGCACCTCCTGCTGACACCATAAACTGCGACTCCACCACCCCTAATGCCAGCCCTCCATGCAGACTTCATAGCTGACTCAACCCCTCTGGCTGGGCTGCCCAGGACTCTCATTCAGCTCCTTCTTTCACCCAGGCTTCCTTGAGGATGACTAACTCACAATTTCACCAACAGTGATTGAACACACCTGACTCTCTTTTATAGAGCCTCACACCTGATTTATAATTACGTGCACATTAAACCAAAGAAACTAAAGTGCACTACCACTCACCACCACCGGGGCAACTTAGAATGAACAGCACCACGTGTAATAATTCTAATGGCCACCAGGGGCAATCAACCAACTTTGGCAACAAGCCAAAGGAAAAAAAGTTCACTTTGTCCATTTACTTGTCAGATCCACCTTGGATCATGACATCATCCAGGCGTTGAGTTCTAGTATCAGCGTTGGTATCAATACGTTTCACTCTTTGATATTGTGATTTAGGTATTGCCGTTTGGTGGAGAGAGGATGGAGACTTTCAAAATGGAGGAGGCTGTTCCGGTCTGTACTTTTGATATACAGGTCAGCTTTCATTCACATTAACACCTAACTAATATACACGTTGAACATGACCTTGCCTTTTCATACTCATGTTGTAAGTAGCCTTCCCCTCTTGTAACCTGCTGTTTCACAACCTTAGGCCCACAGCTGTCAGTCACCTGTCACTAAATTAACAATCACTATTTTCTTAGTGTGCCTCAACAGCACGATTTTCAAGTGGAAATCTAGCCTTCTGAATTGCCACTGTAACACAGTTTTTTATCACAAATGATTTGGAGTAGCTAATTGGGCCTCGTGGCTGCAGCACAATATTAGGCTTAGCGATTTTTAAGTGGAAATCTGGCCTTCTGATTTGCCACTGAAACACAGCTTTATCACAAACGATTTGTAGTAGCTAATTGGGCCTCATGGCTGCACCCAAATATTAGGCGTAACAATTTTTAAGTGGAAATCTGGCCTCCTGATTTGTCACTGAAACATAGTTTTATCACAAATGATTTGGACTCGCTAATTTGCCCTCAAGGCTACATCCCAATATTAGACCTAACGCGATTTTTAAGTGGAAATCTGGCTCTCAGATTTGCCACTGAAACACAGTTTTATCACAAACTATTTGGAGTAGCAAATGTAGCTTCCGGAGACTGACACACAGTTTTTGAACAATCTACTTCATTGCTGGAAGATCGATTTCACACAGGACAGGAACCTATCTATTTAACTGACAAGTTCACTTTCAACACCAGCAGTAGCTCAAGAGCGAACTTTCTGCTCTGTGACACTTAGACAATGACGCCAGCAAAACAAGATGTCCACTTTTTATATGGCCAGGGATATGTGAATTAGGAAGCCAATCACAGAAGACCTTGTGTCATGATGCTGTGGATGGTTTCTGCACACTAATTGCCAGCCAGAATCAACACACATAAAGTTAAGGGAAAAAGAAAAGAGCGCGCCGCTCCTTTAACCTCTCCACACACTCTTCAATCCTCTCCAAATGTAGTTCTGAATGTTCTATGTGTAGAGGACGAACTGCTTTAAGAAAACTTGACCAATTTTGAATATTTCAGTGTTTCCCAGTGTTTTACCACTAGTTCCGAATAGTTCCAATTTAATTCTGTAAAGAGACATTCAGAAACATTTATTTTCTACACAAAGCAATAGAAATGTCAGATGTTATAGTCACTAAGCTCAGGAAACAATGTTACTGTCATTTTGCATTTGTTAAATAATCTTCTTTGATGTTCTTCTAAAATAAATATCCAGATTTGTGGTAAGGGCAAAGTTACATAAACTGGGAAGTGTCATCGTAAGACGTATTTCCGGAACATCTGATGTAAGTTTCTATATTTCACTGTCTCAACCTACTAACCTAAAAAAAGAAAGTCAGATTAAATTGTGAACTGCTTCATGTTATTTGGATTTAGTTCATTCATGTTTCTATTCTTATCATTCATTCATCATTTATCAATGTGTCAGCAGTATTAATCTTTTTTGCTTATCCCAGATGAGAAATAATCCTTCTGGCCATATTAACTGCTAGATTGTTACGTAATACTATATCCGAAGACTATTTTAGAAACTATTGCGTGTCTTTACCTGAGCAGATGTTCTGTCAAGCTTTAGACAGTGTAGCTGAAATAACTAGTCATAGCAATGCCACAGTAGCGCACTAAAACAATGAACTGGAGTAAAAGTTGGGATGCATGCAAAATAGGATCATGTTCACACTGGCCATTAAACAGACAAAACCTAAGGCAGAAACAAAATGAATATATACCCTGCTGTATGTAAATAGTTAAAATCAATAGTACATATAAATAACATTGGGTACCTAGTAAACACCATTTTTGATAACAAAAAGAGTAAAAGTCATCCCACCATGACAAGGTGTACCCAAATCGGGGTGGTCCTAACCTATAGTATTAAAACCTTACCATGTGTCAAAGTGCCGTCAATGTGAATAATGGTTGTGCGAAACTGGGACCCAAATATAGATATCCAGCAAATAGGAAGCTATATAAACATAATGTCCAGTAGAAATCTGAAACTTAAAAGTGCCGAAACCTGAATCTTAAACGAAAACAGTTCTGCTCGGCCTTTATTAACATTGTTGTCACTTTGACACATGGTAATGTTTTAATAGTAGAGAGTAGGACCATCCTGATTTGAGTACACCTTGATGCTGGTGGGATGGCTATTACACTTTTTTTTTAAATAAAAAACGGTGTTTACTAATTACGCTGTTAGTTATGTGCATTATTGCTTTTACTTATTTACTTACAGTTGTTTCTGCCTTAGGTTTTGTGTGGTTAATGGTCAGTGTGAAGATGCTCCTATTTTGCATGCATTCCAACTTATACTCTAGTTCATTTTTTTTTCTGTTAGATTTCAGGTTTCTGCACTTAGTGCCGGTGAGGGTGTGACCTCCCTCACCATTATTATTTGTGACTTGTTTAACAGCTGCAAGATTGTGGGAAATTTCCTGAGCTACTTGCCCCCCATTTACAATATCTGTCTGATTTCCACCTCTAGATTTCCCCAATTCAGAATGCCACTACCACCTTGGCTATAACTACCAGTGCATCCAAAACAATAACTTAAAAAACCACCAACACAGCTATGCATTTGAATCTTGAGTCTTCGAACTACTACGGCTCATGTCATTAGGTATAAAGAGTAACTGTTCATCTCAGGCAGTATATCAACAGGGGGAAATTTTTGGAGTGGAGAAGAACAACTGTACAGAAGACTGACCCCACCCAGTTTTCCCTAGCGTTGCTCCAGGTGATTGACATGATTGTGATTCTACACTCATGAAAGAAGCATGTCAATCAACAAGAGCAGCGTAGGTAGAAGCTGTCTGCGGGTGACACCAAACTAGTTTAATCTTTGCCTATAGTCCCTGGCTGGCTCTTCATACCATATATTAACTGGAAAACCTGAGCGTTTCAAAGAAAGAAATCTCTACAATCATACAGCCAAACTCTGGTGAATAGAACTGACTATTTCCTTTTAAGAATGAAGACAAAAATGTGTAATTAGGTAGGTTGCTTTTCCTACATGTGCAACTGGGGCCGCTTCATATGCAGATGAAAAATTAATAGAGATTGAGCAGACCTTTTAGAATTCAAGTTTAGCTTTGCCACATTTTCCCTGATTATTGGATTAGCAGCAAACAAATTACCACAAATCTAAATACTGGATTGCTTGGAAAATAAAAGTAGAGGAGAGGAGAGAATGAGAGGGGAGAGAGAGAATCCTTCTGACCATAAAAGATTCTATAGGAGAGAGAACTCCTATGACTTTTAGACCATACATACTGGATAAGCGAGAGGACCCCACTGATCATAAGAATTTACACTCTTCAAATGAGAGAAGGGAGTGAGGACCCTGCTGACCATATGAACTTACATACTACAGAAGAGAGAGACTTAGCCAGTGACTATGGAGATGGAAGACAACTATATTGTACACACTTTCCTCCATTGGAAACCTTTGATCTGTGATGGACCTGAGGCTGATCATTATCGTAGGAGATATGATAATCCACTAGATGCCATAGCTGCCATAGATGTCATAGCTGCATGGCACTATGAAGAAAGCCATGTGGCCACATAACAAGAGAGTAGCCCGCCCAATGATATTTCATCAGTATTAAAAATAATGCTCGGCAAGCTTTTCTTTTTTCAAACCACGAGTTGAATCTCATCATGTTGAATTTGAATGAAACTGAATTTCAGAAACTTCGACTCAAACTCGATCCTCTGAATCGATTGGCTCATCTCTAGATTGTATTTCCTAGTTGAATTGTACCAGGACATGCATAAAATTTTTTCACCAGCAGGGCCATTACACTACAAAAGATTCCATGGCCGACAATGTGGAATACAATTCCTACACTTCAGGTGCTTTAGAACCTCATTCACCAAAAGTACTTTCGGCATCACCTGCTTCTGAGCTGACTGCAAAAAATCAGACCAGACTCCAGAAGATCTTTTAGCTTTTTATTATCAACTTTCAATATAAATATGAAGTGTATTTGGGAGCTATTTATCCAAAAGAACTATCAGAACCTTATTTTATTATACACAACAATTAAGATTGTGGAAAAATTGCTTTTATTAATCTAACTGAACAAAAAATAATAAAAAGTATAAAAATATAGGGGAAAAGATGGAAAAGTTATAGGGGTATGGAGAATAGTACGCAAACTAAATTTGACATATAACTATATCACAAGGATAAGGTTAGTATAAAAATTTAAAAAACTAAAGTGTCCTGCGCTATAGTAAGTGTACACATAGTCAAAATTGTTGCTACCCCTCGCTTAATGACAGAAAAACCCACAATGGTCACAGAAATAACTTGAATCGGACAAAAGTAATAATAAATACAAAATCTATGATAATGAACAAAGGAAAGTCAGATATTGCTTTTCAACCATGCTTCCACAGAATTTGAAAAAAAAAAAATAAAACTCATGAAATAGGCCATTGTGCATTTTTCTGTCATTAAACGAGGGGTACAAACAATTTTTACCAATTGTATATACAGCTCTGGCAAAAATTAAGAGACCACCACATCACAACCCTGTCATGGGAAGCCCATTCTCCAGACCTGAAACCCATTGAAAACCTCTGGAATGTAATAAAGAGGATGATGGATAGTCACAAGCCATCAAACAAAGAAGAACTGCTTAAATTTTTGCTCCAGAAGCAGTGTGAAAGACTGATGGCAAGTATGCCAAGATTAGTATTGTTGTTTTTAAATGATTATGAACTTGTTTTCTAAGCATTATTTGAGGTCTGAAAACACTGGGGGGGGTAAGTTTGACAATTTCTCCTTTTCAGAAAAAAAATACAAAATTTATTGTTTGGAAATTCGGAGACATGTTGTCAGTAGTTTACAGACTAAAAGAACAATTCGCATTTTACTCAAAAATATACCTTTAAAGAGAAAAATCAGACAAACTGAACATTTGGAAGTGGTCTCTTAATTTTTGCCAGAGCTGTATATTTATATATCTAATATATAAAGCTCAAATGTGTGTATGTACAGTGGGGAAAAAAAGTATTTAGTCAGTCAGCAATAGTGCAAGTTCCACCACTTAAAAAGATGAGAGGCGTCTGTAATTTACATCATAGGTAGACCTCAACTATGGGAGACAAACTGAGAAAAAAAAATCCAGAAAATCACATTGTCTGTTTTTTTTTTCATTTTATTTGCATATTATGGTGGAAAATAAGTATTTGGTCAGAAACAAAATTTCATCTCAATACTTTGTGATATATCCTTTGTTAGCAATGACAGAGGTCAAACGTTTTCTGTAAGTCTTCACAAGGTTGCCACACACTGTTGTTGGTATGTTGGCCCATTCCTCCATGCAGATCTCCTCTAGAGCAGTGATGTTTTTGGCTTTTCGCTTGGCAACACGGACTTTCAACTCCCTCCAAAGGTTTTCTATAGGGTTGAGATCTGGAGACTGGCTAGGCCACTCCAGGACCTTGAAATGCTTCTTACGAAGCCACTCCTTCGTTGCCCTGGCGGTGTGCTTTGGATCATTGTCATGTTGAAAGACCCAGCCACGTTTCATCTTCAATGCCCTTGCTGATGGAAGGAGGTTTGCACTCAAAATCTCACGATACATGGCCCCATTCATTCTTTCATGTACCCGGATCAGTCGTCCTGGCCCCTTTGCAGAGAAACAGCCCCAAAGCATGATGTTTCCACCACCATGCTTTACAGTAGGTATGGTGTTTGATGGATGCAACTCAGTATTCTTTTTCCTTCAAACACGACAAGTTGTGTTTCTACCAAACAGTTCCAGTTTGGTTTCATCAGACCATAGGACATTCTCCCAAAACTCCTCTGGATCATCCAAATGCTCTCTAGCAAACTTCAGACGGGCCCGGACATGTACAGGCTTAAGCAGTGGGACACGTCTGGCACTGCAGGATCTGAGTCCATGGTGGCGTAGTGTGTTACTTATGGTAGGCCTTGTTACATTGGTCCCAGCTCTCTGCAGTTCATTCACTAGGTCCCCCCGTGTGGTTCTGGGATTTTTGCTCACCGTTCTTGTGATCATTCTGACCCCACGGGGTGGGATTTTGCGTGGAGCACCAGATCGAGGGAGATTATCAGTGGTCTTGTATGTCTTCCATTTTCTAATTATTGCTCCCACAGTTGATTTCTTCACTCCAAGCTGGTTGGCTATTGCAGATTCAGTCTTCCCAGCCTGGTGCAGGGCTACAATTTTGTTTCTGGTGTCCTTTGACAGCTCTTTGGTCTTCACCATAGTGGAGTTTGGAGTCAGACTGTTTGAGGGTGTGCACAGGTGTCTTTTTATACTGATAACAAGTTTAAACAGGTGCCATTACTACAGGTAATGAGTGGAGGAAAGAGGAGACTCTTAAAGAAGAAGTTACAGGTCTGTGAGAGCCAGAAATCTTGATTGCTTGTTTCTGACCAAATACTTATTTTCCACCATAATATGCAAATAAAATGAAACAAAAACAGACAATGTGATTTTCTGGATTTTTTTTCTCAGTTTGTCTCCCATAGTTGAGGTCTACCTATGATGTAAATTACAGACGCCTCTCATCTTTTTAAGTGGTGGAACTTGCACTATTGCTGACTGACTAAATACTTTTTTTCCCCACTGTATGTATGTATGTATGTATGTGTGTATGTGTGTATGTCCGGGATTGGCATCCGCACCGTCGCAGCTACAGCCACAAAATTTGGCACAGTCACACGTCTGGACCCCGAGAGCGTTCAAGGCTATGTTGTGAGGCGAAATTTTAACCCCGCGCGTTCCAATTCACCAAACAATTTTGCCCCTATCTACATAATGGGGAAAAAGTGAGTGTGTATCAAGCCCCACCCCTCATTATGATGTCATATTGGTTGCCATGGCGACGCTGATGTCATCATAGGTTGCAAGCCCCGCCGCTCATTATGATGTCATAATGGTTGACTATGGGATGGAGGATGTGTGATGGGTATATGGGCACTGGACTATGGGATGGAGGATATGTATGACGGGTATATGGGCACGGGACTATGGGATGGCGGATATGTATGATGGGTATATGGGCAAGGGACTATGGAATGGAGGATATGTATGATGGTTATATGGGCATGGGACTATGAGATGTTATGATGGGTATATGGGCAAGGGACTATGGAATGGAGGATATGTATGATGGTTATATGGGCATGGGACTATGAGATGAAGGATCTGTGATGGGTATATGGGCACTCGACTATGGGATAGCGAATATGTATGATGGGTATATGGGCATGGGACTATGGTATGGAGTGTGTGATGGGTATATGGGCACTCGACTATGGGATGGCGAATATGTATGATGGGTATATGGGCACGGGCCTATGGGATCGTGGATATGTATGATGGGTATATGGGCACGGGACTATGGGATGGAGGATAATTATAATTTGCTATAACTAACCACAGTTAGTTACTATGCCCGGGCAGCACCGGGCTCTTCAGCTAGTATAATATATGTATAAATATTGTAACAAGGCTACTTACATGGGAGCGATCTGAGGTATCACAGGAACTGTTCTTATTTAAAATCCAGCTGGTTTATTTCAGACCTTATAAACCAAATCACAAGAAAACTTAAATACAGCACTTGTCCAGCACAAAGTAAAACATAAAATAACAATAGTGCTTGTTAACCCACCTGGCTTAGAGTCCAGCTTGTTAGTCATTTAGCAAAGGCACTCAATCCAGGAGCTCTGTACACCTCCATACACAAAGCCGTGTGTGAGGCAAACAGCTCTCAATTTACAAAAGTGAGTCATATCCAGTGGTGAAAATATGGTGAGCAGCTGTCTCTCCTAACTCTTCAGCTGCTCATAATCAATGTGTCATGGTTTGATTAACCCCTTTTAGTCATATATGTACGAAAGCTTTACTCCAAGTTTATCTCCCAACTACTAGGTATCCGACATCTACCTTACATACATCACTCATCTGTCTAAAGCCATGGGCATGACACCTTCTACCACTAGACATGGGATTCTCGAAAGGGCATCGGCATTACCATGCAACTCCAAGCTCTGTGTTCTACATGGAAGCGTAAATCCTGCTGTGCTAGAAACAAGTGGGTAATATGAGTATCTTCCCCCTTGTTCTTCCTCTTCCACCTGAGTGAGGCATGGTCTGACACTAATTTAAATTTTTGCCCTAAGAGATAATATTTCAGTGTGTCCACCACCCACTTTGTGGCCAAGCATTTGTTTATGCCATGGAATATTTTTTCTCATATACCAACAGTTTCCTACTCCGGTAGAGAACAGGACACTCCTCTCTCTGTACTGGAGGAAGGACTGCTTGAAAGGCCATCTCTGTCTCCAACATACAGAGAGCTTTCTCATGCAGCGAGCATTGCCATAAGTAAGTTCACCGGGGTTCAGCTATGAACTCCGGTGACCTTTCTCACAGGAGTGCAGCGCTAGACACTGACAGGAGCAATTACACTCAGTCAGTATAAACCAGGAGATGGGGAGAGCAGTCACTGGATTAGCTGCACTTTGGACAGGTGAGGGTTATGGTTGTTTATTATCTTCCTTTTTTAAGGGGGAAATGGGCATCTCTGGATTAGGAATAAGATGAATATTTTTGTTGTTCATTATTTTCTGTTTTTTACAGGTGACAATGGCTTCAATGCATTGGATGTAAGGTAAGGATAAATTTGTTTTTTATTTTTATTTCTAATAAAAGGAGTCTGGTACATTATTTTCAACTAAAGGACTTTATACTGAGTGTGTTTATTTCAAAATATACTATGGGGTCAGTTATGGCTATGTGTCTTATAGACACCTCTCCAATACTAACTTGAGGGCGTGATGTCAGCGACCATAAAACACTGACAACAACCCCAAAAATATTACGCCACTTGCCACCACCACTGAGAAAGTGGGAAGAGCTGGCTAAAGTGCCAAAATGGCAAATCTAAAAGATACGGCTATTCTGGAGCGGCTGCAGGCTGCTATTTTAAAACAGTGGGCCCATATCCATGGCTTCTTACTAGCCTGAGAATACCAAGCTGCTTTAGCTTGGCTAGTTGTCAAAAAAGGGGGTGACCCCACACCATTGCTTCAAAATGGCTTTACAGGCAAATCTAAAAGATGCGGCTATTCTGGAGCAGCTGCGGGCTGCTATTTTAAAACAGTGGGTCCATATCCATGGCTTCTTACTAGCCTGAGAATACCAGGATGCTTTAGCTTGGCTAGTTGTCAAAAATGGGGGTGACCCCACACCATTCCATCAAAATGTCTTTACAGGCAAATCTAAAAGATGCGGATATTCTGGAGCAGCTGCGGGCTGCTATTTTAAAACAGTGGGCCCATATCCATGGCTTCTTACTAGCCTGAGAATACCAGGCTGCTTTAGCTTGGCTAGTTGTCAAAAAAGGGGGTGACCACACACCATTGCATCAAAATGGTTTTACAGGCAAGGACATTGCTGCTTGTAAGATTGCCCTAAATTAACCATTTATTGGATCATCAAGAATGTTCAATTGCTGTCAAAAAGGCTTCAGGGTGCCCAATGAAATTCCAGGACTGATGTGTAACGAGGATTCAGGTATCGATTTGGTTCTACACTAGTGAAGGTAGGTCCCAGTAAATCTGCACACAAATTGAAGAAAAAAGTTTTGAAGCTTGGTCTTGTGTAAAAGGCCAGTAAAGAATCCACTTCTTTCCCAGAAAAACATTAAATGGACCCTGTCACCAGAAAAAACACTATTAACCTGTAGATATGGGGTTAAACTTCAGGTTAATAGCATTGTAATGCTGTCCGGCACCTGCACGCAGCCTAATGTTGTGGTAAGAAAATGAGCTTTGTTCTCAACAGTAGCGTCCTCGTTTCACTCAGGGGGCAGTGACAGCACTTGTTCAGTCATCACTTTGAGTAAAGAGAGCAGCGGCTGTAACCGCACACCCTGCACTGACATACCTTCTGCATTGGGGCCGGCTGTCAGTCAGTGCCAAGGGTGCAGTTACAACCACTCCTCTGTATACTCAGAGAGGTGACTGAACCATCGCCGGTGCCTCCCCTGTGGCTGAAACAGGAGTGTTTCTGGGGAGAATAAAGTTTTTTCTCACAGCGTTAGGCTATATGCAGGCGATGGCCAGCATTATAACGTTATTTACCTAAAGATTAATCCCATATCTGCAGGTTAAATGTCATGACCCACTAAGATCAAACCAGCAGATGGCACAACAAATACCAACAATGGGGATGGAAAAAGGAGGAGGAAGGCCCTAACAATAGGGAATGAGGTATGGGGCACCTCATAACACAGCCTGTGCCTAGCTCTAAGCTCTCCTAACACCCTATGTGGGTCCTTCCCCCACCACCATCAAGAAAATGGTCCCTAGCTGTCACCTCACTGTACCCTAGATATTGCACTAATTGGCAAGAATGCTAGCCTCACCACTGCAGTGGTGTGGAAACATAGGCAGTAGTGACAAGCAAGATACAGATAAAGACTGAGATTGAGAATAAAGAAACTTAGCTTTGAAGCTTCTGCTGCAAGCCACACAGAGCAGAGGATTCGAAACCAGGACCTCAAGCAGCTGATACACACAGACAACAGAGAGCTCCACACTCATCGGTTGGTCTCCAGAGAAAAACTCTATCACCAACAGTCAGCTGATGCGTCAGGTGACAATTTAAAGCACGGTGGGAATGGTCATCACCCACATCAGCTAACCAGCAACAAAGCAGCTGCGAGCAAGTTGCCAGCAAGGAAAACTGACATTAAAGCTTGCTGACCTAAAAGGAAAAAGCTACATTTAAATTATAGCAGAACCAGTGCTGCCACAAATCCAAAAATTAATTGTGGCAGTACCCTCCTTTCGATGAGGGTCATCTGGGCCCTAAAAACCGGACTTCACTGGAAATGACATCTGAACCCACTCAGACTGACCTCCGCAAGCACCTGATCCTCAAGGTTATGACAAGCGCAACCCAATGAACATGGCATTAACATATGTGCTGGAGGCGCAGCAAATCTTCAGAGTGCCGACCTGTGCAGAGAATTCAGAACCAGGACCTCAAGCAGCTGATACACCCTGTCACCAGAGAGCTCCACACTCATCAGCTGGTCTCCAGAGAAAAAACTATCTCCATCAGTCAGCTGATGCATCAGGTGACTATTTAAAGGATGGTGAGAGTGGTCACCACCCACATCAGTTGCGAGCAAGCTGCAAGCAAGGAATACTGACATTAACCCTTGCTGGCCTGAAAGGAAAAAAGCTACATTTAAATTATTGTGGAACCAGAACTGCCACTAGACTAAAAATTAATTGTGACAATTATATTTTTTTGTGACAGGTTCCCTTTAAGTACAGACTGACATTCTACAGGAAGTACTGGGTTTTGTCTGCAGAGAACTGTGGTAAATATGTTTTTTCCATTGAATCCTCTTTTAGACTGTTTGGTACATCTACAAGAATGATGTCCAAATAAGAAAGGGTAAGTGCTAGTGATGAGCGAGCATACTCGGTAATGCTCGTTACTCGCCCGAGTAACGCTGTACTCGCAGTACTCGGCAAGAGCTGAGCATTTCCAGGATTGTTCAGCGTGAGCTCGGGTCTCTGCCCTGCATGTTTGGCACTCTTTAGAGTACCAATCAACATTCAGGGATTGTCTGCCATGTACTGTAACGCCGCAGCCATCTTGGTTGTGGTATTACAGTGATTGGCTGACTGAGCAGCGTCATCAGGTCTACATCAGACCTTGCATGCCATGCTTGTCCCAGTCAGCTCCGAAATCACCTGTGTAGGGAGAATTGCTGCAGAATAGGTGGGGTAATAGTTACTGTGAATATACCATTGCTGAATCCACAAATCTAGCTAAACCCACAGTCTTTCTAAGGACTAATTACGGCGGGGTATATAGAAATCAGTGATAGGTAGGTAGGCAGTGTATATGACTGTATATATATCAGTGTTAGGCAGAAGGCAGTGTATGAGGGTCTTTAGATATCAGTGCTGGACAGACAGGCATTGTATGTGGCATACTTTATTGCATACAGCAAGAAGGTCCACTCCATTACTGTCTGCTGCTGCCTATCTATATATATAAAAATCAATGTATGTGTGTATGTATGTGTGTATTAGCCGGGCATACTCCACATAGCCCCACCCAATCACTAAGCATCTTTCATTTCACCAGAACTGTTTAAAAGAAATTGAGCTGTGATTGGTTGCTATGGGCAACAGTTTTCCCACTCCACAACACCTCAGCAGACACTGAGCAGGTGGGAGAAATCTAGCATCCCTGGGAACATAAGCTCCCAGCTATTGTCTGCCCCCAGGAAGGAGCAAAGAGCACATGACAGAAGTGAATCACCCCCTCCCTGCCCAAATACTCATCACACTTCCTCCATCCAATAGTCCCATAGGCACATCTTCCATCTTAAAGGGATCTCTGGTATGGAAGTGAGGGCAAATCCATTCAGTGCTCTGGTTCTGACTCCAGGCCTCTCTTAAAGGTATCCCCGGTATGGAAGCTAGGACTGTTCCAGTCAGCGCTTTGGTTCTGACCCCAGACCTCTCTTAAAGGGATCCATGGAATGGAAGTGAGGGCAAATCCACTCTGCGCTCTGGTTCTGACCCCACACCCCTCTTAAAGGGATCCCCGGTATGGAAGTGAGGGCAAATCCATTCTACGCACTGGTTCTGATGCGAGGCCTCTCTTAAAGAGAACCCCGGTATGGAATCTAGGACCGTTCCACTCAGCTCTCTGGTTCTGACCCCAGGCTCTCTTAAAGGGATCATTGGTATGGAAGTTAGGGCAATTCCACTCTGTGCTCTGGTTCTGACCCCAGGCCACTCTTAAAGGGATCCCCTGTATGGAAGTGAGGGCACATCCACTCTGCGCTTCGGTACTGACCCCAGGCCTCTCTTAAAGGGATCTCCGGTTTAGAAGTTAGAACAAATCCCTCAGCACTCTGATTCTGACCCCAGGCTTCTATTAATGGGATCATTGGTATGGAAGTCAGGGCAAATCCACTCAGTGCTCTGGTTCTGACCCCAGGCCTCTCTTAAAGTGATCCCCGGTATGGAAGTTAGGACCATTCCACTCAACGCTCTGGTATTGACCCCAGGCTGACAGGATGATGTGGCATATTAGGGGTAGTAGTCCGGTGGCTCTGACAGGATGATGTGGGATATTAGGGGTAGTAGTCCGGAGGCTCGGATAATGGGATGATGTGGAATATCCCATCAGAGCCACCGGACTACTTCCTCTAATATCCCACATCATCCCATCAGAGCCACCGGACTAATACCCCTAATATCCCACATCATCCCATCAGCCAGAGCCACCAGATTACTACCCCTAATATCCCACATGATCCCATCAGTGCCACCGGCCTACTACCACTAATATCCCACATCATCCCGTCAGAGTCACCGGACTACTACCACTAGATACACCTAAATAAAATGCAAATGGTTGGTGATATCAACTTCCTGTTTGTGGCACATTAGTATATGGGAGGAAGAAAATTTCTCAATATGGGTGGTGACAATGGCTGCCATTTTGAAGTCGGCCATTTTGGAGCCAACTTTATTTTTTTCAATGGGAAGAGGGTCAGGTGACACCAACCTTATTGAGAATTTCACAAGAAACAATGGTGTGCTTGGTTTTAACGTAACTTTATTCTTTCATGAATTATTTATGAGTCTCTCTTTGTTCACAGCCATTGACATGTCACAGAGGTTAACACGTGAGGAGCGGATAGAAATTGTGTTGATGTCTGGTGAACGCAGTACCCAGGTCATTGCAGCAGATTTCAATGCAAGACACCCTACGCAAGAAAACTGTCAGCATTCCCATTTTATTTAGGCATATCCATATAAATGGCCCACCCAAAAAAGTTTGCCTCATCACTTAACATAACGTTCTGAGTAAACTGAGGGTCCTGTTTCAATTTTTGTTTTGCCCATTCTGCAAATTCAGCGCGCCGATGTGGGTCACCAATCATTCCCATTTTATTTAGGTGTATCCATATAAATGGCCCACCCTGTACTGTGAACAGCCTGTGTGGCATAAACATGCTATCAAGACTTGCAGCATCTCAGGATGTGTCTCATATTGAGCAGATCTGAGAGGTAATTGGTATAAAATTGCAAAGTGAGCTGCTAGCGGCAGATTTAGGTGATTTACATGCCCAAATGCATTCCTTGAGCATATATCTTCCCTAATTGCACAACTTTTTCTTCTTGTTTTTAATGTTCTGGTTTGTGTATCTTTATTTACTTAAAATGGCATAATGATCTCAGCAAGTTTGACATGGCCAAAGTGTGATAGTGAAGGGACAGATTATTATTGAAGAGAAATAGCGCAATAGTGCATTATCCAGTGTAAGTATATCAATTTAAAAATAATACACTCACCAGATGGAGCTTGCAATAAGCATGGAGGATTCGCTGCTGCAGAAATCACAGATCCACGAGGGACCAACGTAGAAGATGCAGGATAGGAAAAAAGTGGTCAGACAAATCACTATGAATCACTATGAACAATTATTATTATTAGTGGTCTTTATTCAACGCGTTTCAAAAATTTCACAGAACTCTGTGAAACTTTGAAATGCTTTGAATAAAGAGCACTGTAATAATAACTGTTCATAGTGATTCGCAGCGTGGATTGTCTGACCACTTTTTTTCCTATCCTGCATCTTCAATGAGGGGACAGAGTCAGAGCTTTTCCAATATGACAGGTTCTGCAGGGAGGAAGTGGACAGTAACTATGAAAGTTGAGCTATGAACCAGCAACAGGGTCATGAGTGCTGCTGTAGCACAAAATTAATGCTGTGACACAACCTACACTATATCTCAGTTTGTATGACACTGCATAGCCACTTGTCCATGCTGACCTTCCAACTGTATTTTCTTTCTAGTGTTGATAGTGTAGTTTCCATATTTAATTAGTGAGATGTGACCTAATAAAGAAAAATTCACTTTGTGTTTTAGGCCAAGCTAGGTTTCACACTTGTAGAAAAGAAAACCTGTAATGGAGATAAAAATAGCTAATTCTTTTAAAAATATCCAAAAGTCACAAAAGTACATGCTAATCATGAATATTTTTACATACACAATATCTGCAGTATGACAAAAATGGAAATGAGGTTTGCAAGCACTAGAATGAAAGATAATAATTGCAATAAATGCTAGTTTTCTAGAAACATATTTTTTCTGCTTTAAAAGATCTCATCAATAGGTAATTTCAGTTGCAAAGTTACTACATAGAAGACTATGTGGGTGTAAAATCCCACACACTTCAGCAAACTAAACAAAAACCTATTTAAAAGTATGAGCCTATCATAGCAGACTAAAGTTAACTACTTATACTTGACATTAAATTTCAAATTGAACTTTTTTGCTGCAATACATCAATGTTAAATCCCATCTTCATGACTAGCAAACATTAAAGGCGTATAAATAAGTATACATTTAAACTAAAGTCACTGTCACAAGGAGAGAGCGCATTCGCCTATATAGGCATACACATGTGGCCAAAATTGATGGTACCCCTCGTTTTATGACAGAAAAACCCACAATGGTCGCAGAAATAACTTGAATCTGACAAAAATAATAACTAAAAAATCTATGAAAATGAACAAATGAAAGTCAGACATGCTTCCACAGAACATTTAAAAAAAAAAAAAAAAAACTCATGAAATAGGCCTGGACAGAAATGATGGTACCCTTAACTTAATATTTTGTTGCACAATCTTTTGAGGCAATCACTGTCATCAAACAATTCATGTAACTGTCAATGAGACTTCTGCACCTCTCGACAGGTATTTTGACACACTCCTCAAGAGCAATCTGCTCCAGTTGTCTTGTGTTTGAAGGTTGCCTTTCCCAGAAAGCATGTTCCAGCTCTTTCCAAAGACGCTCAATGGGATTTAGGTGAGGGCTCATAGAAGGCCACTTCAGAATAGGCCAATGTTTTCCTCTTAGCAATTCTTGGGTGTTTTCAGTTGTATGTTTTGGGTCATTATCCTGTTGCAAGACCCATGACATGCGACTGAGACCACGCTTTCTGACACTGGGCAGCACATTTCTCTCTAGAATCTCTTGATAGTCTTGAGATTTCATTGTACCCTGCACAGATTCTAGACACCCTATGCCAGATGCAGCAAAGCAGCCACTGAATAAAACAGAGCCTCCTCCATGTTTCAAAGTAGGGACAGTGTTCTTTTCTTGATATTCTTCATTTTTCTGTCTGTGAACATTGAGCTGATGTGCCTTGAGAAAAACTTAAATTTTTGTCTCATCTGTCCATAGGACATTCTCTCAGAAGCTTTGTGGCTTGTCAACATGTAGTTTGGCAAAATCCAGTCTGGATTTTTTATGATTTTTTTTCAACAATGGTGTCCACCTTGGTCATCTTACATGAAATCTACTTTGGCTCATACAATGACAGATGGTGCGATATGACACTGATGTTCCTTGAGCTTGAAGTTCACCTTTAAACTGTTTAAATGTTTTTCTGGGCTCTTTTGTTACCAATTGTATCATCTGTCTCTTTGATTTGTTATCAATTTCCCTCCTGCAGCCACGTCCAGGGAGGTTAGCTACAGTCCCATGGAGCTTAAATTTCTGAATAATATGTGCAACTAGTCAGAGGAACATCAAGCAGCTTGGAGATGGTCTCATAACTTTTACCTTTAACATGTTTGTCTATAATTTTCTTTCTAATCTCCTGAGACAACTGTTTCCTTCGCTTCCTCTGGTCCATGTTGAATATGATACACAACATGTCACAAAACAGCACAGTGAGTATCTGTAGCCCACTACATAGCCCACTCACTGATTCCAAGATTGTAGACACCTGTGATGCTAATTAGTGGACACACCTTGATTTAGCATGTCCCTTTTGTCACTGTGATGGTTAGGACATGGTTAATGTCCTGTTCTCATAGGGTTAACTTTTGCCGGCCTCTCTTTGGATCTGGGAGGGGTAGTTATACTCACTCCAGACTAGGATTCCCTGTCAGCTATACTGTTATTCTGGCTGTGTGTCTGACCCCCCTGGTGTGCATGTATACTGCATTGCTTGTTTGATTCCCGTGTATGACCCGGTCTGTCCCCTCACTCTGTACTCCATCTCTCATTTTGGTACTATTGTCGTCTCCGGTTCTGACCTCCTGGCTTGGCTTTTGTTACTCCTTTACAGTTTGTCCCTATTGTACCATCCATTGCCTGTTCTGGTTTTCTGATCTATTGCTACATCCTGACTATTCACTCTGTCTTACCCTTTGGTACTGTCCTGCTATCTCGTGCTTTGACCCAACTTGATCTGGTTTACATCCCTGTCTATGCCCCTTGGTAACTTGTCCCATAGTTACCTTTCTAGGAGTTTCCCTGCAGCTCCTAGCTCTGTGGAGCTTAGGTCATGTCCCCAGCAGTCACGTGCTTCAGGTCCTGATAGTCTGAAGCATGCATCATCACCGCTGCTGCCCCATTCCACAGGTATCTTTGAGCACTGTTTTTGTACTCAGGACACGCGCACTGGCTCAGTGAGCAAGTGCAGAGCGGTGTTCCTGACATTATAGCTGACCATTTCAGTTTTTTTTACTCTGAAGGAGAAAAAAAAAGATTGTTATCCTCATGGATCCCATAGAAGCTTTGGCTGATCAGGTCAAGCACCTGACCCAAATGTTCCACAAACTTAATGTGGGAACAGCGCACGATGACCCATATCCAGCAACAATTGGTGGATACTGTGCAGGGAGCGGTCGCTGCAGGGGCTCCTAGTGCTGGGGATAGAGATGTGTCATTGGCATCCCTCGAATCTCCAGTCAAATTGCCAGACCCTTTGTCAGGGGATAAAAGGGAGTTCAGGTCGTTCAGAGAAGGATGCAAGCTTTTTTTTCTCTAAGGCCCCGCTCCTCCGGGGATGAGTTCCAGAGGGTGGGGGTCGTCATTTCCCTACTTCGGGGGGCTCCACAGGCATGGGCTTTCTCTCTCTCTTCCTCTGCTCCTGAACGTATGTCTGTGAATTTGTTCTTTGAGGCTCTGGGGCACATTTATGATGAGCCTGATAGAGTGCGTCTGGCAGAGGATATGGTGATGAGTGTGACACAGGGGAGGCACTCTGCTGAATGGTTCTGCTCAGAGTTTAGACATTGGACCGCCAAAGTATCCTGGAACGCCGCCGCCCTGAGGGGGTTGTTCCGCAGGGGCCTGTCTGACCGTCTGCAGGACGCTCTGGCATTACATCCTACACCTGATACCCTGGAGGATGCCATGATGCAGGCGGACTGTATGGACCGGAGACTCCGTGCTAGAGGAATGATGCAACAAGAGTCTCCATTGTACCCCAAATTGTGTGACACTGCACCTGTATCTGAGCCCATGGAGGTTGGGTCAGTCTTGGTTAAGGAGAAAGAGAGAAGGCACCGTAGAGACAATCTACTATGTTTTTACTGTGGAGCCTCTGGACATTGGAAAAGGAATTGCCCCTCCTGCCCTTCTTTAGAGAAACCATGAGAGAAATGACTGAGTCTGGGCAACAATTGAGGAGGTTGTCCAGACTCCCAGGTACATTTTTTCTCATGTACAAAGATGGTGCTCCAGGTTGAATTGGAACTTGCTGGCGGTCCTGTTATGACCACCACCTTTGCTGACTGTGGTTCCTCCGTTAATCTGATTGATGCCCAAGTTGTGACCCTTAATAAGATAGGGACAGTCTGGTTAAAAGGCCCTGTTAAAATTGTGGCAGTGGATTCATCCCCTCTTACCCGGGATGGAATTTGCTTTATGTCTGAAGTTTTTTCTCTGAAAATGGGTTTCACTCATGTGGAAAAGTTAAGTTGTTCCCTTATGAATAATCTGCCTGCAGGACTGGTATTGGGGATGCCCTGGTTGCAACGCCACAATCCTCTCATTGATTGGGTGAAGGGGGAGATCATCCGATAATGATGTAATGATAATGGTCTGTGTTGTAACCCGGTTCCTTTTGTCAATCCGATAAGATCTGTATCTGTGTTGTCTGTCAGTCTAGAGGGTATTCCGGAGTACCCGAGAGACTTTGAAGACATGTTTTCCAAAAGCGAGGCTGAGATGCTCCCACCACATAGACCATTTGATTGCGCTATCAATTTGGTACCTGGAGCCAAATTACCCAAGGCTCATTTGTTTAATTTGTCCAGGCCTGAGCGCCAAGCTATGAAAGAGTACATCAAAGAGAGCCTTCGCAAGGGACATATTCGGCCCTCGGTCTCACCTGTGGCAGCGGGGTTTTTCTTTGTAAAGAAAAATGATGGTGGGTTGCGACCGTGCCTCGACTTTCGGGAACTGAACAAAAATTACTGTTAAGAACACGTACCCTCTCCCGTTGATTCCTGATCTATGCAACCAACTCACGGGGGCCAAATGGTTTTCTAAGCTCGATCTACGAGGGGCTTATAACCTTATAAGGATCCGGGAGGGGGACGAATGGAAAACAGCATTCCTGACAATTGAGGGGCTGTTTGAAAACCTGGTTATGCCCTTCGGCCTCACTAACGCTCCTGCTGTTTTTCAGAACTTCATTAATGTTGTTTTTTCTGACTTGATTGGGCGTTATGTAGTCATCTACTTGGATGACATCTTAATACACTCTGAGGACAGTCAGTCACACTTACACCATTTACGTATGGTTCTTATGAGACTCCGGGAGAACCATTTGTATGCTAAGCTGGAGAATTGCTAATTTTTTATGCAAGAACTGTCTTTTCTGGGTGTAATTGTATCCGGGGAGCGATTCCGTATGGATCCAGGGAAGGTTCAGGCCATAACCGATTGTGCGCAGCCTCATGACCTGAAGGGGTTGCAGCGATTTCTGTGCTTCGCTAATTTTTATAGGAAGGTCATTAAAGGGTTCTCGCAGGTGGTGAAACCCTTGACGGACCTCACTCTTAAAGGGGCAGATGTAAAAAATTGGTCCGTGGCCGCAAAAAATTCCTTCTTTACGAGTAAAGAAGTGTTTTACCACAGCCCCTGTGTTGGTACAACCCGATTCGTCAAGACCTTTTATCGTCGAGGTCGACGCTTCGGAAGTGGGGGTGGGGGCAGTATTGTCACAGGGCCCCTCTACCCTGCCTAACCTCAAACCCTGTGCCTTTTTCTCTAAGAAGTTCTCTTCGGCCGAGAGAAACTATGATGTCGGTAACAGGGAATTGTTAGCGGTTAAATTGGCCTTCGAAGAATGGAGGCATTTTTTGGAGCGGGCCGCTCATCCCATTACGGTCATCACTGATCATAAAAACCTGGCCTATATTGAGTCTGCTA
Source organism: Dendrobates tinctorius (assembly GCF_039654945.1). Taxonomy (NCBI): domain Eukaryota; kingdom Metazoa; phylum Chordata; class Amphibia; order Anura; family Dendrobatidae; genus Dendrobates; species Dendrobates tinctorius. The sequence continues at coordinate 9,980,708 of NW_027361910.1, read as the reverse complement.
AGAGATTGACCCCCCAGACAGGCTCGGTGGGCACTTTTTTTTTCTCGATTTCATTTTACCATCACGTTCCGACCAGGGTTTAAAAATGTAAAGGCGGATGCCTTATCCCGAAGTTTTGATTCTGTGTCCCCTCCAGAACCTCCTTCCTCCATTCTTCAACCGGGAGTGGTTGTAGCCGAAATCTCCTCTGAGTTACAGAGAGAGATTCTGGAAGCACAAGCTCCCAGGAATAAACCCTCAGGTAAATTGCTTGTACCCGAACAATTCCATCTCACACTCCTTCAAGAATTTCATGATTCTGTGTTAAGTGCACACCCTGGTATTGCAGCTACCCGGGGGGCATTAGCTAGGGGCTTTTGGTTGCCCTATATGGGTACTGATATAAAAAGGTTTGCAAATACTTGTGGGGTGTGCGCGCGCTCTAAAAGCTCTCAGGTCTGGCCGGCCGGGGAATTGGTGCCTCTGCCAATTCCGGATAAACCATGGACACACCTCTCCATGGACTTTATCACTAATCTTCCATCTTTCAAGGGAAACTCAGTGGTATGGATAGTGGTTGATAGATTTTCTAAGCAAGCCCACTTTGTGCCACTACCTGCGTTACCATCTGCTGAAACCTTGGCCCGCTTGTTTATACAGCACATTGTTCGATTGCATGAAGTGCCCGTGAATGTGGTGTCAGACAGGGGTGTGCAATTTGTGGCCAGGTTTTGGAGAGTGTTTTGTTTGAAGTTGGGGGTCACATTGTCATTCTCCTCTGCCTATCACCCGGAATCCAATGGACAGACTGAACGCACCAACCAATCGTTGGAGCAGATTCTGAGATGCCTGGCCTCCTTCAGACAGGAAGACTGGTGTGAGGTATTGCCCATGGCAGAATTTGCATTCAACTGTTGTATTAATCAGTCTACCGGAAAGTCTCCCTTTCAGGTCAGTTATGGGTTTGTTCCGCAGTTTGGGGAATTTTCCCATATGGATTCAGTTAAAAACCCTCTGGAGGGAGGTGCAGGGGAACATCTCCAAAGCCCAGAAGAAGTACAAACATTTTGCGGACAGGAGGAGGGGGTTGGGTCCTGCATTAACAGTGGGGGAAAAAGTCTGGTTGTCCACCCGTAACATCAAACTTGAAATACCCTCTATGAAGTTGGGCCCAAAATTTATTGGCCCATACAAAATTGTAGAGGTGATCAACCCGGTGGCATACAGATTACAGTTGCCCACCTCCTTCAAAATATCTAACGTCTTCCACAGGTCCCTATTAAAACCTGTGGGGACAGTTAGAGAAGATCCCTCATCTGTGGCTCCACCAGTGTTGGTAGAGGGTCAACTGGAGTACAAGGTAGGGCGCATGGCGCATAATTGATTCACGGTGGGTGCACCAGAGACTTCAGTACCTTATTCATTGGAAGGGATATTCCGTTGAGGATCGGTCATGGGTTCTGGCTAGTTCTGTGCCCGCTGATCAACTGGTGCGGGCTTTTCATGCCAGATACCCTGAGAAACCTGGGGGTCCAGTGGCCCCCCATTAAGAGGGGGGTACTGTCATGGTTAGGACATGGTTAATGTCCTGTTCTCACAGGGTTAAGTTTTGCCGGCCTCTCTTTGGATCTGGGAGGGGTATTTATACTCACTCCAGACTAGGATTCCCTGTCAGCTATACTGTTATTCTGGCTGTGTGTCTGACCCCCCTGGTGTGCGTGTATACTGCATTGCTTGTTTGATTCCTGTGTATGACCCGGTCTGTCCCCTCACTCTGTACTCTGTCTCTCGTTATGGTACTATTGTCTTCTCCGGTTCTGACCTCCTGGCTTGGCTATTGTTACTCCATTACAGTTTGTCCCTATTGTATTGTCCATTGCCCGTTCTGGTTTTCTGATCTATTGCTACGTCCTGACTATTCACTCTGTCTAACCCTTTGGTACTGTCCTGCTATCTTGTGCTTTGACCCGGATTGATCTGGTTTACGTCCCTGTCTATGCCCCTTGGTAACTTGTCCCGTAGTTACCTTTCTAGGAGTTTCCCTGCAGCTCCTAGCTCTGTGGAGCTTAGGTCACGCTCCCAGCAGTCACGTGCTTCAGGTCCTGATAGTCTGAAGCACGCATTGTCACCGCTGCTGCCCCGTTCCACAGGTATGTTTGAGCACTTTTTTTGTACTCAGGACACGCGCACTGGCTCAGTGAGCAAGTGCAGTGCGGTGTTCCTGACAGTCACATTGTAGTGACCGGAGGTCCGAATAAGAACCAGTGCGTCACAAACCGAGAATGAGGCTGAAATCCCAAAAGAGTCTTTACTCAAACAGCAGATGAAGTAGAACTTAGTATATGGAACAAACAAATTGAATACCCTTATACAGTACACTCACTCAGCCGGAGCTGAAATCACTGTGCCAATCCAAGATTCCCTGAAGAGTATTACACAGGGATTTGAAATAAATTTACCTATCAGAAAGGTCAATTCAGGTACTCATAGAACAGGTGTAAATCGATAATGATATCAAGGGAACCGCTGGAATGGCACACTGAGTATAACCTATACAAACCTACAATAACAATTCATGTAAATATAATACAAAGGTCCTTAAGCGCTTCAACTAGGGATATCTGGGTATCTATGACTATGGTACCTTTAACCTGAGGTGAGTCTCCTCTCAGGCATATAGAATGCATAGGCTGCAGCCAGTCCCAAATCTTCGGCGCCAATCAGTTGCAGCAATGCAAGGTTCTTCGTCTTGTTGGCCAGTGCGGAGCCCAAACACTGGGGATTTATAGTTCTGTAGCCTCAAGATGCAGTCTCTCCTCCTGTAGTCCTCACAAATTCTCTTACTAGCAATATGCTTTATTCTGTATAAAATGTCTGTCCAATACTGCTTCTCAGCTCATCACTACAGGGACTTCACAGAGCTCCACAGCCACACAGCTTTCAGGTCAGTCTTTGTTCCACAGCAAGGTGTCAGGCTCTCAAGATGAAGGGTTGCAGTACACAGTCTCTTACAGCTTTCAATCATTTTGCTTCTCACAATCTGCTCCACACACACAGTGTCTCTCAGGGCAGTCTCTCTTCTTCTTCTTGAAGCTTCCCTTACAGCTCTAGACAGCCGACACTAGACCCCACCCTCCAGCACGCACAGATTCCCGGGCACTGGCAGCACCTGCTCTTAGCTGCAGCAGGAAAACACCACACGGTCCTAGTGCTCTCCTTACAACATTGTTTTCAGGGGTACCATCATTTCTGTCCAGGCCTATTTCATTAGTTTTTTTTTTTTTTAAATTCTGGGGATGCATGGTTGAAAAGCAATTTCTCACTTTCATTTGTTTGTTTTCAAAGGTTTTTGATTTAATATTACTTTTGTCAGATTCAAATTATTTCTGTGAACATTGTGGGTTTTGCTGTCATTACACAAGGGGTACCAACAATTTTAACCATGTGTGTATCACCTTGTCATTTAGTAAGGGAGAAACTCAGTTGTATGTATAGCTCATGCAGCTTAAAAAAAATTCTGTTGCTAAACGTAATACAGCCCACCATATCCCACCTTGTCATTTTGTGGTGGTAAAATTGTTCTGTGTGAAGAGCTGTTAGACAGTAAAACAAAATTTTTTGGCAGTTGGTAATGTGATTCAGCGTGCCATTTATCATTTAGTGGTGGTGATATTCAGCTGTCTGCATAGCTCATTCAGATTAAAAAAATAATCTGTTGCTAAAAGTGATATAGCCCGCCATATCTCACCTTGTCATTTTGTGGCGGTGAAATTGTTCTGCGTGCAGAGTTATTGCACATTATTTTTTTTAACAAACATACAGCAGGCTAGATCTGAAATTGAAATTGAAGCATATCTTCAAGGTTATACAGGCCTTAGCCTCACTAAAAACAAATTTCTTCTGTTACTAATGTGATGCAGTAGGAGAGATCTCAGTTTGAAATTGTTCAGAGCATCTAGTCTATGTTATAAAGGCCTCATCCACCAAAAGAAAAACAAATTTCTTCTGTTACTAATGTTTTACAGTAGGGAATATCTCAGTTTGAAATTGTTTGAAGCATCTAGGCTATGTCATACAGGCCTCATCCACAGAAAAAAAATTATGTTACTAACAAGATACAACAGTTGAGATCTCAGTTTGAAACTTTTGGGGGCATATCTTCTTTATCATACAGGCCTCATCCACACTCAAGCAATTTTTTCTTCTGTTACTAACATCATAGGCGAAAAATCATTTTGAAATTATATGGAGCATCTAGTCTATGTTATACAGGCCTCATCCACACAAAAAAAATTCTTTTGTTACTAGCGTGATACAGTAAGGGAGATCTCAGTTTGAAATTGTTTGGAGCATAACATCTTTGCCATAGAGGCCTCATCCACACTCAAACAGCTCTTCCTTCTGTTACTAATGTCATAAAGTAGGGGAGATCTCAGTTTTACATTGCTTGGCACATATACTCTGTTATACAGGTCTCAGCCTCAAAAACAACCCACATTTTTTCTATTACTAACGAGATATAGTAGGGGAGATCTCAGTTTGAAATTGTTTGGAGCATCTAGTCAATTTTATACAAGCCTCATCCCCACCAAAAAAACGAATTTCTTCTGCTACTAACGTTCTACAGTAGGGGAGATTTCAGTTTGAAATTGTTTGGAGCATATCTTCTTTGTCATACAGGCCTCATCCACACTCAAACAATTCTTTCATTTGTTACTAATGTCATACAGTAGGGGAGATCTCAGTTTTAAATTGTTTGGAGCTTATATTCTTTGTCATACAGGCCTCATCCACACTCAAACAATTCTTTATTCTGTTACTAACTGTCGGGATCCCCAAGACTGCTAGACTGGCCAGTACCTGGGTCTCGATGAGTGTGCGGTTATACAGGGGCTTACCCGGACAGTGGGGGAGTAAGAATGTCCCTGCACAGCAGTCGGCATGCAGGACCTGTGGCACGTGACTGCCAGGGGTGGAGCTGGAGGAGTCAGCCATGGGTCTCCTGGAGGGAGCAGCAGCTGTGAGAATTGCCAACTGAGAGCCAGAGGCGAGAGCGACAGGTAACCCGAACGGGCAAAGGCGCAAAGAAGCACCGAGTATAAGGGGAGTCCTAGAACAGAGCCAAGGGTCAAAAAGCTAAGAGGTTCAAAACATACACCGGAGGGTATGACAGTAGCGTAACCGGGAAACAAGCAGAAGTCAGGCACCAGGAAGTCAAGCAGATGGAACCGAATCAGCAGGCAGACGAACAATGGGGACAGACCAAGTCAAAAGAAGCAGGCACACTGTCTAAACACAAATGCACAGGGGTCACGTAACGAAGCCAAGGGCAAAAGTATAACTGACAAAGATGGAGATCCGCAGTGGCTATAAAAACCCTCCCCATGCCCAAGCCGAGGCCACAGAGTTAAGCCCCGAGGCTCCAGCTCTAACTTAACCACAAAATCATGACACAAACATTCTAGAGTAGGGGATATCTCAGTATGAAATTGTTTGGATCATCTATTCTATGCTAGAAAGGAGTTATCCACACAAAAAAAATTCTTATGTTACTAATGTGATTTAGTACGGAATATCTCAGTATCCCAGTTTGAAATTATTTGGAGCATATCTTCTTGGTCATATTGGCCTCATCAACACTCAAACAAATCTTTCTTCTGTTATTAACATCATACAGTAGGGAAGATCTCAGTTTGAAATTTTTGGAGCATCTAGTCTATGTTATACAGGCCTCATCCACACACACAAAAAATTCTTCTATTACTAACGTTCTACAGTAGTGGAGATCTTAGTTTGAAATTGGAGCATATCTTCTTTGTCATACAGGCCTCATCCACATTCAAACTATTCTTTCTTCTGTTACTAAAGTCAAACAGTAGGGGAAGTCACAGTGTGAAATTATTTGGAGCATCTAGTTAATGACATATAGGCCTCATTCACACAAAAAAAATCCTTCTGTTACAAACGTGATACAGTAGTGGAGATCTCAGTTTGAAATTAAAATTATTTAGAGCATCTAGTCTATGTTATACAGCTCTCATCCACCCAAAAAAAAATTCTTCTGTTACTAACGTCATATAATAGGGGAGATCTCAGTTTGGTATTGTTTGGCACATATAGTCTATGTTATACAGGCCTCATCCACTCAAAAAACACATTTTTTCTGTTAACGTGATCTCAGTTTGAAATTGTTTGGAGCATCTAGTCAATTTTATATAAGCGTCTCCCCCCCAAAAAAAAAAACTAATTTCTTCTGCTACTAACGTTCTACAGTAGGGGATATCTCAGTTTGAATGTAGGCCTCATCCACTCTCAAACAATTCTTTCTTCTGTGACTAATGCGATTCAGTGCACACCATTTTTCACCTTGTCATTTAGTGCCGCTGAGATTCAGCTGTGTGCAGAGCTGGTGCAGAGTAAAAATAACAATTTTTTGTTGCTAATATTGTGCTTCCACCACACTAACTAAGCAACATGACCGGAGGGAAAAAGTGAGGTCGTGGTGGAAGGGGGATTAGGCTTTGTGTTCATGGTGTACGTGGTGTAGGTGGTAATGTTTGTGAAAGCACTAGTGAACCAACAACATTACATCCTACACAAAGACAACTGAGAACTTCTGTTACTCAACTACTTTTCTTTGGCAGATGCACAGCGGTACGCATTGTTTATGAGGTGCAGAAAGAGCATGTGCTTGAGAAAGAGCATGTGTTGTGGCAAGCATAGCTTCAAATGGACTTTCCTCCTCTTCCTCCACCTCAACATCATACCCAATACAGTCTACAGAGGCGGCACCGCAATTACCCTTGCTTCCCCCCATGTCACAACTCTCCAATTACCCAAATGAACACAGAGGCATGCAGTTGAGTAGGTCATCTGTGGAGCAGGAAGATGAGGAGGTTACATTGCGCCATATGGCACAGACATGCAGTGATGCAGCCACGATGAGCAATGCATCTTCAGCCACAACTGTGGCTCTGGCCAGCAGTGTTGGCGGGTCTGAAGCTCATAGGGGCAGCAAGAGTTGCCTAACCTGGGCCTTTTTTGGCACCGCAAAGGATGAGCCAACATACGTTATTTACCAACTTTGCAAAAAAATTGAGTAGAGGGAAAAAGTTCAATAATTTGACTACTACATGCATGAGCCTTCACATCCGCAATCAACATGCATTATTTTGGGAATCCCAATGTGCTAAAATGAGGACCAGCAGACCTCAACAACCATCAGCCACCACATCAATCACATCTTCTGCTTCTTCCTCCTCTTCTGTTACTGTGCCAATTATTGTGACTCCAGTTTCCGACCACAGAACCTCTGGTTCTTTACCTGCTCCAGTCAGGCTGAGTGACAGTCTGTCAGCTGTGATGGAAGTAGACATTCCTGCTGTTTTTGACCAATCTGAGAGAAATAGCACACCACAACTTTATCAACCCATGGTAACATCTCCGCCTGCACTTCCCTCACAGTCCAGCACTTTGTCTGGTTCACCATACTCTGCCCGCTCTCAGCACTGCAGCCAGCCCCCTCTTCTGCAGTCATAGTTACATAAAAGTTTGTTTCCTCCTACACATGACAAAGCTAAGAGGTTGAACTCCACCATCTCCAATCTGTTGGCCACAGAAATGCTGCCTTTCCGCCTTGTAGATCCAGATGGTTTCTGAAAGCTGATGGCCATCGCAGTTTCCCTGTACCAGTTGCTCAGTCACCATTACTTCTCTAAAAAAGTTGTACCTGCGCTACACCAGCATGTCGCAGACAACATCGCAGGCAACACGGTGGCTCAGTTGTTAGGACAGCAGCCTTGCAGCCCTGGAGTCCTGGGTTCAAATCCCACCAAGGACAACATCTGCAAAGAGTTTGCATGTTGTCTGCATGTTTGCGTGGGTTTCTTCCAGGTACTCCGGTTTCCTCTCACATTCCAAAGACATACTGATAGGGAATTTAGATTGTGAGCCCCATCCGGGACAGTGATGATAATGTGTGCAAACTGTAAAGCGCTGAGGAATACGTTTTTCTATCTTCAAAAAGGGGAAGACGGTGGACCCAGGCAACTATAGGCCGGTGAGTCTGACTTCTATACCAAGAAAGATCTTTGAACAAATTATTAAACAACATGTATGTCAATACCTGGATAAGAATGAAGTGATTAAACAGAGTCAGCATGGGTTTGTAACTAATAAGTTATGTCAGACTAACTTAATTTCCTTCTATGACGGTATTACTGATTGGGTGGATCAAGGAAATGCTGTAGATATAGTATATCTTGACTTCAGCAAAGCATTTGACAAAGTCTCTCATAAAATCCTTATTGAAAAAATGACTAAGTATGGAATGGACAAGGCAACTGTTAGGTGGATTCATAACTGGCTTAGTGATCGGACCCAAAGAGTGGTCGTAAATGGCTGCACATCCAGTTGGAAGAATGTCTCAAGTGGGGTACCACAGGGCTCTGTCCTGGGCCCTGTATTGTTCAACATCTTTATCAACGATTTAGATGAAGGAATTGAGGGCAAACTGATTAAATTTGCTGATGACACAAAGCTAGGAGGGATAGCTAATACTAGAGAAGAGAGAGAGAGGATTCAAAAAGATTTAAATAAACTGGAGAAGTGGGCAGCAACTAACAGAATGGTTTTTAACAGGGAGAAATGCAAAGTACTACATCTGAGCAATAAAAATCAAAAAAGCATATATAGAATGGGAGGAATAGGGCTAAGTGACAGCACATGTGAAAAAGACTTGGGTATACTAATAGATCACAGACTGAATATGAGTCAACAGTGTGATGCAGCAGCAAAAAAGGCAAATGCAATTCTAGGATGTATTAACAGAAGCATACAGTCTAGATCACGTGAAGTAATTATTTCCCTCTAATCCTCTTTGGTCAGACCTCATCTGGAATATTGTGTCCAGTTTTGGGCACCACATTTTAAAAAAGACATCAACAAACTGGAGTAAGTTCAGAAAAGAGCGACCAGAATGGTGACCGGTCTGCAAACCCTGTCTTATGAGGAAAGGTTGCAGGATTTGGGAATGTTTAGTTTGCAAAAGAGAAGACTGAGAGGAGACTTAATAGCGGTCTACAAATATCTAAAGGGCTGTCACATTGTAGAAGGATCAACTTTATTCTCATTTGCACAAGGAAAGACTAGAAGAAATGGGATGAAACTGAATGGGAGGAGACACAGATTAGATATTAGAAAAAACTTTTTGACAGTTAGGGTGATCAATGAGTGGAACAGGCTGCCATGAGAAGTGGTGAGTTCTCCTTCAATGGAAGTCTTCAAACAGAGGCTGGACAGACATCTGACTGGGATGATTTATCGAATCCTGCTTTGAGCAGGGGGTTGGACCAGATGGCCCAGGAGGTCCCTTCCAACTCTACGATTCTATGATTATATGATTCTATGATTCTATCATCTATTCCTTGACAAAATCTATGTCTGCTAGGGTACATTTCACTACAGACACTTGGACGAGTAAGCATGGCCAAGGGCATTACATCTCCCTGACTTGGCACTGGGTGACTGGTGGCTGTGGGGGCAGGCAGGGAAGGTGCTGCTCCACAAGTCTTGGAATCCCCAAGGCTAGCAGGACAAACCTCCTCCACTGCTTCTGCCTCCTCCTCTACCTCCTCTAGGGCCTCTACCTGCACCCTCAGCCTCTGGCTTAATGAGACATGAATTCCTAGAGTGGAGAGCAAATTCCCACCACCTCAGGACTGTGCAGCCAGGGCTCACTGCAATAAGACAGTGTTAAAATTAATATGTCTTGGAGATCACAGTCATATGGCTGAAGAGTTGTGGACAGCTCTCCAGGCTGAGTTTGAGCAATGGCTGTCCCCGCTGAACCTGCATCCATGGAAGACCGTGTAAAATAAAGGTGAAAACTTGGTGGTGTTCCTATGACGAGGCAAGCTCATACACGTGCCTTGCATGGCTCACATCCTCAAACTTGTGGAACAGAATTTTATTCCCCATTATCTTGGCCTGCGTGAGCTGCTGCAGAAAGCACAGAAGCTGTGTGCTCACTTCCGCCGTTTGCTCCTATCGAGTCATTGACTTGCATTGATACAGAGGTCTTTGTCCATGCCAGTTAATAGGTTGATATGCCATATACCGACATAATGGAATTCCACTATGCACAGGATGCAGTGACTGTGACAGCAGAAACAAGCCCAAACGCAGTATGCCATTTCATATAGCCTGGGCCAACGCAGTACGGATGTGGCGCATATCACATTTAAGGAGTGGGCACAGATTAAGGACCTCTGCACCCTTCTGCACAGTTTTGAAATTGCTGCTATGATGATTATCGCTGATGATGCCGTCATCAGCATCACTATTCCGTTCATTTATATGCTAGAGCAGACTTTGAATAGCCTGTGGGAGGAGGTCCCAAAGGAAGAGGAGGAAGCAGCAGAGGATGCTGAAGTGATAACATTATCTCAAAGTTCCAGACTCTTGTCACACAGGTGGGTGCCAAGGGAGGGTGGATTACTGCAATCAGGTGGGCTGGTGATACCAGACAAACTGTTAGTGAAGGTGCAAGAGCCGAGTAACAAATGGAGGAGGAAGAGACAACTGTCAGGAGATGAAGACGATAATCATCCCTTCTCTGTTGTTCGTAGTTGGCAGGAGGGGACAGAGGAAAGAAGCATCAGTGTTGCCCAGTCACCAACACAGCATAGGCTTGGACCTCATGGAAGAGCCCAACATATGAGTGCCTTCTTGCTGCGCTATCTGCAGCATGGTCTCCGTATAGTTATGATTAGAATTAGTGCTGACTACTGGGTTGCCACTCTGTTAGATCCACGTTATAAGACAAAATTTTGCCAGGTGCTTCCTGTCCTGAAACACGCTTTTACACAACCTTAAGAGAGATTTTCTCCAAGTCAGCAGTGAGGCTCACAGTGTGCATGGCAGCTCTAGACTTCCAACCTCCGAGACATAAATTTGTCAATACCAAAACATTAGCAGCAGCAACAGCAATGTAAGCGGCTGAAGTTATTTCTGAGTCCTTTGACGCATTTTTTAGATCACCTTGTGAAGCAGCGCAACATAGTCCAAGTCTGGCACATGGTGAACGAATGGAGAGGATGGAGCAGGAATGTCTGGAACTCAGTAGCATTACCAGCAGGGAGGGTTTGGACCTTTTCACATTTTGGTCTTCAAAAGTGGATGAGTGGCCTGAGCTCGCCTCTCACGAATTGGAGGTTTAATCATGTCCGGCAGCCAGCATTCTGTCTGAACGTGTCTTCAGCTATGCTGGTGGTGTCCTGATGGATAAGCACAGCCGGCTGTCCTCTGAAAAAGTAGACCACCTAACTTTCATCAAGATGAACAAGTCATGTATCTCCAAGGACTTCTGCACCCCAATCGTAGACTGCACAGACTGGGCGATGTTGAAGTTTTCTGTGTGTTGCATTGATCTTGCGTAATTGCAGTCTGTGACATCTTTAGTGTGGCTTCTGTGCCTGCTGTTCTGCTGCAACTAATTAATTAACTAATTTGTGGAAATGTGAACAGTCATGGTTGGTCTCCATCTGCTAGGTTGGCTGCAGTGGAAGACATGTCAGTCCCTATTATACTATTTCTACTCTTGTGAAATTAATGCCACTTCAGTGGTCAGTCCCTAATTTTTTAAATTTGAAGACTAATGATTGGGTCTCCATCTGATGGGTTGGCTGTAGTGGAAGACATTTTAGTCCCTATTATACTATTTGTACTATTTTGAAATTTAGGCCACTTTGTTGGTGTATGCCACTAACTTTTGGAAATGTGAACACTCCTGGCTGGGCCTACATCTGCTGGGTTGGCTGTAGTGGAAGAGGTGTTGCTCCCCATTATACTATTACTACTGTGGCGAAATTGATGCTACTTTTGTGGTGTCTTCCACTAATTGGTTGAAATGTGTACACTCCTGTCTGCCACTAATTTTTGGAAATGTGTAGGCTCCTGGTTGGGTCTCCTTCATGTGTGTTGCCTGTAGCAGTAAGCCTCCAAGAATGGCAGGCCTCCACTTCCTTTGAGTTAACTGCCTGTGTTACTATTCTTCCATTTTTTTGACAATAATAGTCTATGAACCTGATATTTGTGCCATGTGAATGTGGATGAGCGTAAAAGAAGGTTGAGCTATTGCATGTGGTATCCCATGCCAGCAGGCCTACACCGATGCCTTACCCACCTTGTCTTAATTTGAAGTTCAATTCAAAGCTGGAAATGCTGGCCCACACCCTGATACCTCATGCATGACTGCTGCCATGGCATTCTAAAATTTGTACAGTGGGTGAATGTAAAGTATGACATTTTCCATAGTTTGGCCCAATGCAGTACGAACGTCATCATCAGCGTCACTATTTAGGTCATTTACATGCTGGAACACACTTTGAATAGTTTGGAGGAGGGTTGGTGGTCCCAGAGGAAGAGGAGGAAGCAAAGGAGGATGTGAAAGTGCTAAAAATATCTCTATGTTTTATTCTCTCATTGCATAGGAGATTGAGGAGAGCAAATGGTACCAGACAAACTGTTATTAAAGGTGCAGGAGCCAAGGAACAAATAATGAAGGACGAGGAGGAAGAGGTGATGGGCGTGCAACAGTAAGGAGATGAAGAAAATAATAATCCCCTCTTTGTTGTCCATGGTTGGCGGGAGGGGACAGAGGAAGGAAGTTACCCCGCCACCAACACACAAAGTACTTGGACCGCATTGAAGCGACCAACACTTGAGTGCGTTCTTGCTGCACTATCTGCAACATGATTGTTGGCCGTATTGTTTTGATGAGAAATAGTACTGACTACTAGGTTGCCACTCTGTTATATTCACGGTACAAGAATAAATTTTGCCAGATGCTTCACCTCCTCGAAAGGGATGCGCGCATGTTGGAGTATCAAAACACATTTGTAGACAATCTTAAGAGTTGTTTTTCCCAAGATAGCACTGAGGCACACAGTGTGCATCACAGTTATAGTCTTCCAATTCAGGGAATGTCAAGTCATCAACACAAAATTATTTGCAGCAGCAGTGTAATTGGCAGAGGCGGCGTGGGGTCTTAGTGGCTAGCACTGCAGCCTTGCACCACTGGCATCCTGGGTTCAAACCCCACCAAGGGCAACATCTGCAAGCAGTTTGTGTCATGATTCCTCCAATCAGTGAGTGCTATACTGTTCTATGAAAACTGTCTTACTGAGTTGTCTGTGTCTTGATTAACAGCTTGTCTGTCCAGTCCTGTGATGGGCTTGTTGAGCTATTGGTGCCTTGATTGACATCTCAGCTGTCCAATCTGTGACTGGGAGGTGTGGCACTTTCTCCAGGTGTTCGGTGTTCTGGTGAATGCCCACCTACTTCTCCAGGTGTTCGGTGTTCTGGTGAATGTCCAGCTACTTAACTGAGCTGTCTGCTCCCTGATCCCTGCCAAACATAGTTTGTGCTTCTTGGTGAGTGTTAGCCTGTTTCTGTTGCTCAGAGTTCTGATCTTGCTTGACCCTTTGGACCGTGTTCTGACTATACCTTTGTCTTGTCCTTTGGTTTTTGATCTGCTATCTTTTGTGATAGACACTGGACTGTAACCTGACTTACACCTTCGTCTTTTTCCTTGGCTATCTACATACTCTCTTGGTATTGACCCCGGAATGTCTGACTCTTCACGGTCTGTCCATGAATAGTGACTGGCATCACTGTATGTTCACCCCGTGTTTGTGTGGGTTTCCTCTGTGTTCTCCGGTTTATTCCCACACTCCAAAGACATACTAACAGAAAATTTAGATTGTGTGCCTCAATGGAGCCAGTGCCAAAAAGTGAGTAAAACATATGTAAAAAAATAAGCAATTTCTTTGAGTCGTTTCACATATTTTTTAAACCAGCCTGTGCTCCGGCAGAAATAAGTACACGTCTGAAACGAAGTGAACGACTAGCAAAGATGGTGCAACAGTAACACGAGCTCAATATCAATGACATCACGGGGAATTTGGACCCCTTTGCATTTTGGTCTTCAGAAATGAAAGAGTGGCCTGATCTTAACTGTCATGACTTGGAGGATTTGTCATGCCCAGCAAGCAAGCTTTCTCTCAGAACGTGTATTCAGTGCTACTAGTGGTGTACTGATGGATAAGCGTATCTGGCTATCCCCTGAAAGTGAAGACCGCCTAAATTTCATCAAGATGAACAAGTCTTTTATCTTCAAAGACTTTTGCACACCAGTTGCAGACTGGACAGACTAGGCCATTGTGTAGTTTTTAATGTGCTGCATTGATCTTGGGTTATTGCAGTCTGTGACACCTTTGTTGTTGCTTTAGTGCCTGCTGTTGTTACTGCTTCTGATTTTACTAACAATTTTATGACATGTGGAGACTCCAAATTGGGTTTCCATTTTGTAAGCTGCCTGTAGTGGAAGGGGTGTCAGAACCCCATTACACTATTTGTACTCTGGGGAAATTGCTAATGTCTGTAAAGCGCTGTGGAATTAATGTCTCCATATAAGTGAGTAAAATAAAAAATAAATTGCTGTCAATTTTTTGGTTTCTCCCCCTAATTTTTGGAAATGTTTGGACTCCAAGTTGGGTCTCCTTCAAGTATATTGTCTGAATTTGACAGGGCTCTCAGACCACCAGACCTCTATCTGTCACTCATCCGCTTGTTACTGATCAATGTTTAAGCTAGAAATGCTGGTCACGCCATGTACAAGGACCTGCTAAATTATAGCCTGCAAGCTGGACCACACAATTGGTACAAAGGATTTATATATTGAAATGTAGCCTGCTTTATGAAGCATGCTATTAGCACAAATAATTTAGTTTCAGAAATGTAGACTCCTCGCTGGAACCAAACTAGTAGTCCTAAATATTTATATACTGAAATGTGGCCTCGTTTCAGGACCACATTTTTAGCACAAACAATTTATATTTTCAAATGTGGACTGCTGCCTGGACAAACATATTACCAGCACAAAATATTTTTATGCAGAAATGTGGCCTTTGTTTCAGGAACATGCTATTAGCACAAGCAATTTTTATTTTCAATTGTGGACTCCATCCTGACCCAAAATATTACCAGCACCAAATATCTTTATGCAGAAATGTGGCCTTGTTTCAGGATAAAGGTATTATCATAAATAACACTGGTCAACAGCATTTTTGGTGCCAAAGATATTTCATCGAATTTGGGGTATTTTTGGGGTGCAGATTCTGAATATGTCATCAGTTTTGCCAGATTGGCTCAAGTTTTTGAGATTTTTGGTATCTTATTTATAGCACTTGTTGGTAAATGCGACGCATCATCTCATTAATTTCTTTGGATTAGTACTTGAACTGAGCAGTTCTCAATATAGTTTTGTGTTAATTAGTGTTCTAAAAGTTTGTTCATAGCTTGATTTTTGCACTAACTTTATGTTGTTGTCTGTTTTCCAGTGAAAAGCATGAACTCATCAAGAAGAAGTTGTCTTAACGATCCAGACTCATTCTGTTACATTTGTGGTGAATACACACTGCCAAAACATAGAAGAAACATAACAGACTTCGTAAAAAAAGTGTATTTTGCCTATTTTGGGGTTATGCTTGGGGACCAAGACAAGTTTTGGGCACCACACATAGTGTGCAAAGCATGTATCGAATTATTACGAAAATGGAGCAAAGGACAAAGAAAAAGCTTCAAATTTGGTGTTCCAATGGTGTGGAGAGAGCCAAAAAATCATCATGATGACTGTTATTTATGGTAAACACAGGTACAGGCACATCTTCACAATGAGGGACAGGCCTTCTTGCAGATTCCATGTTACTCCCATTTTCGTTTCTTATGCTTATTGAATCCTTGCACTTGCACTGCACAGAAATAACAGTCATCATGATGATTTTTTGGCTCTCTCCACACCATTGGAACACCAAATTTGAAGCTTTTTCTTTGTCCTTTGCTCCATTTTCGTAATAATTCGATACATGCTTTGCACACTATGTGTGGTGCCCAAAACTTGTCTTGGTCCCCAAGCATAACCCCAAAATAGGCAAAATACACTTTTTTTACGAAGTCTGTTATGTTTCTTCTATGTTTTGGCAGTGTATATTCACCACAAATGTAACAGAATGAGTCTGGATCGTTAAGACAACTTCTTCATGATGAGTTCATGCTTTTCACTGGAAAACAGACAACAACATAAAGTTAGTGCAAAAATCAAGCTATGAACAAACTTTTAGAACACTAATTAACACAAAACTATATTGAGAACTGCTCAGTTCAAGTACTAATCCAAAGAAATTAATGAGATGATGCGTCGCATTTACCAACAAGTGCTATAAATAAGATACCAAAAATCTCAAAAACTTGAGCCAATCTGGCAAAACTGATGACATATTCAGAATCAGCACCCCAAAAATACCCCAAATTCATTAAAATATTTTGGACACCAGAAAAAATTTTTTTTTTCGTTGACCTGTGTAATTTATATTTTCAAATGTGGAGTCCAACATGGACAAAAATATTGCGAGCACAATATATTTTTCGGCAGAAATGTGGCCTGCTTTCTGGAACATAGTATTAAAACAAACAAATTAGATTTTCAAATGTAGCCTACTGGATGAAGCAAAAATATGAGCACAAAATTATGATATACTGAAATGTGACTTTGTTTCAGGAAAATTAGCACCAACAATTTGTATTTTCAAATGTGGACTCCTGCATGGCCAAATATGTTACCAGCACAAATATTTTTATGCAGAAATGTGGCCTTGTTTCAGGACCACGGTATTAGCACAAAGAATTTATATTTTCATATGTGGTCTCCTGCCTGGCAAAATATATTATCAGCACTAAATAGTTTTATGCAGAAATGTGGCCTTGTTTCAGGAACTTGCTATTAGCACATACAATTCGTATTTTAAAATGTGGACTCCTGCCTGGTCAAATATATTACAAGCACAAAAATATTTTTCTGGAGAAATATGGCCTGCTTTCTAGGTCAAGCTATTAGAATAAACTATTTAGATTCACAAATGTGGTCACCTGGACAGAGCAAAAATATGAGCACAGAGTGATTAGGTGCTGAAATGTGCACTGCTTTTTGGAGCCCCCATTACTGTATAGCAAACATTTTAGATTCTCAAATGTGGACTCCTGGCTTAAGAACAATATTAGCATCACAAAAACGTTATATGCTGAAATGTGCCCTGGTGTCTCTGGACCACACAATTAGGAAAAATGATTGATTTGCTTGAAGCTTGATTTCAAAGCTACACAGGATCCTATGTATCTGAACTAGCTTACTGACAATCAACTACCTACCTAACTATCTTAGTATCCAGTAGCAGCAGCAGGAGCTGCTTCTCTATGCTGTTACACTGACAAAAACAACATGTCCACTCTTTATATGGAGAGGGACATGTGACTTTGGCAGGCAATGATGCCAGCCCTTGCGATTGGACGTTGTGTATGGTTTCTGCACCCTAATTGCTTGTCGGAATCTCTACTAATATAAGAAAAAAAATTAGAATAATAACAGTCCATTGCTCCTCTAACCTCTCCCCATCACCTCCACTTATCAAACATGTCCCCACCACTCATCATACAGCACTACTATCCTAGCCAAAGTCCTAACAAAAGCATTAGTGGAAAAGCAATCATGTAGTGAAATTTGGTCAAATTTTGCAGATTTTTAGTAAAAATGAACAGATGTCTGAACATGAATCTGAATGTGCTACATTTGTGCTGAATTTGCGATTGGCAAATGTTTTCCCAAACAAGTTTGCTCATCTCTAGCTGTCATCACAGCAAAGGCTTTTGTAGGAAGTATTAAATACATTTTAGTACACCTCTTCAATACTTTTTCCATGTGTAATTTCTAATTATTACAAATGTCTTATTTGATGGACTTCTGTGGTTTGATTTCTTTGCCTGTGCGGATTGGATGGGTTGTTGCTAACATCTGATGATAATTTCATGTCAACAGCACCTTTAGAAATTATTTTGCTTAGAAAATTGGTGACAAGTTCAATGCTTTTTCCACTCATTACATATTCACAATTGTTTCCTGAATAGGAAATCCCCCACACTGCAATACTAAACTCAGCATTAATGTATAATTAGCTACTTTGCAACCCACCATTACAATTGTAAATTGATAATCCACTACTGTGCTCCTTGTTAACTGTAATTAGCCACTTTTCAGCCAAATCTACTATATAGTCGTCTAATTCTGTCTGTCTCTCTGTTTCTAATGGAAATCCCGCGTCTGTTTGGTCACGGCCAGCCAGCCGTGACCAATCAGCGACAGGTGCAGTCTGGCCCTGAATTGGCGCGGAATTCGACTGACGCATGCCCCGCTACTGTCGGGAGATCTGTGGCGCTAACCACTGATCTCCCGACTGTTGCCGTGGGTCATCTCCTGCCGCACGGAGGTCAGCGGCGACTTCATAAATAAACTACATACATATTTTAGAATACCCAATGCATTAGAATCGGGCCACCATCTAGTAAATATATAAATGAATTAGCCAGGAGGCGTGGCCAGGTCATGGAGGAGTAGAGGCACACATTCACTTCGCTCCTATCTTGAGCCGAAGAAATCAATATCCCAACTCAAACGGCAATAAAGATTCTGCAATGGGTGCAAAAAAGAGCAGCAGAACCTATACACCAGTGTATACCAACAACAATCTATGAAGACACTAGCTCTGGCAGCATAAGGGATAGAGATATAGTGGTTGAGGGCATGTTTCCTATTCTCCACAGACAGGGTCATGCTCTGACGTAAAAGGCACACAAATAGCAATTTCTCCCTCTTCAACCTATGCCTCAGTGTCCTCTATGAGGGCAGACATTGGGACTTTTCGGATGGAAATGTCTCCACATACCATTCCCTCTTCACGCCCACAAATTAACCAGGCTTCACTGCCTGCCGTGATGCTGGTCACCAAGAGATGGCACCATTCAACAGCAGCAGGCTCAAAGCATTGGGCAAGTAATATTGGACCTTGGGGACTTATAGGGGTTGTCCCACAAACAAAGTTCATTTTAATCAATGCATCTTGAAATACTAATAATTTCCACAACTGGAAAAATGTAAAAAAATATTTTCCTGTGCCAAGATAATCTTATCAATGTGCCCCTGCTATGGGATTTGTAATGGCTGTGTCTAACCACATAGTCTGATCATACCACAGCTCCTGGGCAGGGTGAGGACACAAGAGAGTATACAGACATCACAGCATGGGAATGCAAAAAATTATTTCTTTGAGGTAAAACATTTATCAAATACAGGCAGGGAAATGATGGACATGGAGGTTCAATGATAATCTAAGCAAAGATTTTATTAGCTCAACTGATATTATGGGATCAATTGACCTGTTTATGGCAACACACTCTTTAGACACCGTATCTTTACATTTGAAGTGGGAAGAGCTTAAGTGTGTACTTAAGGTCATATTGATAAAGCACAGCACATGGCTAAAGAAAGAAAAACCCTTAAAAATGACTGAACTCCTCAGATACATGCACTAAAATCAATTCATAAGAATAACCTTTCCCCTGCATATTGGCGGACCTAATAAAATGTGTGGAGCACGTCAGATCCCACCTGAATGAGAAATACTTGAGATACTGTAACGAATTCAAAAGATTTTTTTGTAACTACTTGGTTACGACAGCAGGGAGGTAAAGAAACACACAATCCAACAGAAACATTAGACATATTGAAAACATATTATTCTCATCTTTACAACCTTTGAGGGAAATTCTTAGACCTAGGTCCTCAGATGTTACAAAAATGCATTGATAATTATATTGTCAACATAGCCCTCTCTTTTCTGGTTACAGACTATATTGAACAACTAGCTGAAGAGCCCGGCGCTGCCCAGGCATAGTAACTAACTGTGGTTAGTTACAACAAATTATAATTATCCTCCATCCCATAGTCGAGTGCCCATATACCCATCATACAACCTTCATCTCATAGTCCCATGCCCATATACCCATCATACATATCCTCCATCCCATAGTCCCGTATCCATATACCTATCATACATATCAGCCATCCCATAGTCCCATGCCCATATACCCGTCATACATATCCTCCATCCCATAGTCCCGTGCCCATATACCCGTCATACATATCCTCCATCCCATAGTCCAGTGCCCATGTACCCATCACACATCGTCCATCCCATAGTCAACCATTATGACATCATAATGAGGGCCGGGGCTTGCAACCTATGATGACATCAGCGTTGCCATGGCAACCATTATGACATCATAATGAGGGGCGGGGCTTGATACACACACACTTTTTCCCCATTATGTAGATAGGGGCAAAATTGTTTGGTGAATTGGAACACGCGGGGTTAAAATTTCGCCTCACAACATAGCTTAGGACACTCTCGGGTCCAGACGTGTGACTGTGCCAAATTTTGTGGCTGTAGCTGCGACGGTGCGGATGCCTATCCCGGACATACACACATACCCACACACATACACACACTTGAGCTTTATATATTAGATTAGCAAGTCAATTCTCCGAGACCAAGATAGACCCTGCTATTAATACCAGGCAGGAAGGAGTACTGGACCAAATGATTTTTCAACCAATGTTTTATAAATCATACAGGGAACAACTCACTCCATTTCTCAACAGAGTGTTTAACTCGGCCTAGGTCACCTCTCCTTTTGCCCTACAGTCCCTTCAAACCCATATAACTGTAATATAGCTGTAATCCCAAAACCTGGAAAAGTCTCATACCTGTTATCCAAATCATCCAGATTGTCATGAGACAGTATGGATTAGCTTCACATTGGACTGGTGAGGGATATGGTTGTTTACTATTTTCTGGGTTTTTTTTTCAGGGGGACATAGGTAGGCATAAGGTGAGTATTATGGATGTCTATTATTTTCTGTTTTTTCTTGTTGACATTGGAATTGTTTTATTAGGCATAAGGTGAGTATAACTGTCCTTTTTATTTTTATTTCAAATAAATAAGTCTATGTAATTATTTCCATGATAGGCTTTTATTCTGGCTGTGTCGTTTTTGCAATCTAACTATGGGGTTAGTAATTTGGGTGTATTATAGACGCCTCTCCATTACTAACCTGTGGGCTTGATGTCAGCGGCCATAAAACAGCTGACATGAACCCCACAAATATTACCCCACTTGCCATCACATCAAGGTAAGTGGGAAGAGTCAGGCAAAATGCCAGAATTGGCGCATCTAATTAATGGGGCAACTGCAGACTGCTATTTTTAGGCTCGGGGGTACAATTTCAATGGCCCTTTGCCAGTGTGAAGATACCAGCCCCAAGCTCTCTGCTTGAGCTTCACTGTTGACAAAAATAGAGAGACGCCTCACTATTTTTTAAATTATTTATCTAACCTACTTCATACCAGGCAGATGCCGACATTAAAAACAAATGTTTAATTAATATATATATATATATATATATATATATATATATATATATATATAAGTTTAAGTTACCATTCATTTTGCATGCTGGACAATAGAAAAATTAATAAAATTGAACCAAAATAATTGCAAAAAAAAGAAGAACAGCCCGATCAAAAGAAATCAAAATATCATGTACCCCGCAATGGTACTTATAAAGATGTCAGCTCACCATAAAAATGACAAGCCTTAAGCAAACATTTTTATTTTCACAAATTTCAGTTTGAGAATTATTTTCACAAATAAAACCATTAAAAACTGAACAAGTTTAGCATTTTTAGCACACAATAAGCATCATAAAGACAAAACTGAAAAACAAGGGTGGAGTTTTGTTTTTCTTTGCAGTTTGATCACACTTAGAATTGTTTTCAATTTTACAATATGAAATGGTAAATAGTGTCATTCAGAAATAAAACTCGTGTCAAAATTGAAGCCCTAATATGGCCATCAAGAAGAGCTAAGGCACCAGCCCACGACCATCCACACATATATAATTGTATCCCTTTTTTCAGAAGATATTTGCAATACATTAAGCAAGATTGTGGTGCTAGCCCAAAAGTATAATCTAGCAGTCACTAGTAGAAAAAGACAGTAGCACTCACCAATACTGTTTTAAAATAGACAGTCCTTTATTTGCCAATTCATCTGTACATCCATAAACTACCGCAATCCCTCAGACTTAAAACCTGTGCCACTGACCCCCACCCTCCCGCACCCTCTCTCTGGAGCATTTTGGAATGCCCGCTCCGTCTGCAACAAGCTCCACATGATCCACGACCTCTTTACCTCCCTCAACTTTTCCTTCCTGGCCCTCACTGAGACCTCGCTGACGCCCCCTGACACGGCCTCCCCGATTATGGTTATGGCAGCCTCCACTTTACCCATACGCCTCGCCCTAGCAACAGACATGGTGGAGGAGTGGGTTTCCTCTTTTCTAAAAACTGCTCCTTCAACCCTATCCAACCCCCACCCTCCCTTATCCTCCCTTCTTTCGAGGTTCACTCTGTCCATATCTACTCTCCCACTAATCTCCAAATGGCTGTCATATACCGACCATCAGGTTCAGCCACTGCATTCATCGACAAATTCTCCACTTTCTCTCTGCTGACATCCCCACCATAATCATGGGGGACTTCAACACTCCCATTGACACCCACCAGCCAGCAGCCTCCAAACTCCTGTCACTTACCTCATCCTTTGGACTTAGTGGTCCTCCACAGCCACCCACACAGATGGACATACATTAGACCTCACCTTCACCCGCCTCTGTTCCCTACCCAATCTCACAACCTCTCCCTTCCCCCTATCTGACCACCACCTACTCACCTTCTCATCCTCATCCTTCTCACCTTCCCCCCATGTCCAGCCACTAGCACATCCTCGCAGAAACCTCGCACACATTGACACTGACAGACTCTCAGACTCTCTTCTACCTCTGTCTTCCATATCTTCACTCCACAACACGGACAGTGCCACCGCTTTCTACAAAGCCACCCTCACATCAGCCATAGACTCAGTCGCCCCTCTCATGCATGGCAAAGTGCGACAAATCAATAGGCAACCCTGGCACAACAACCTCACCAAAAACTTCAACAAGCATCCAGGGTCTTGGAGCGTCATTGGAAGAAAACACCCCTGCCAGATGACTTCACTGCTTTCAAACAAGCTACACTTGCCTTCAAATCAGCCCTCACCTCTGCTAAACAGACCTATTTCACAAACCTTTTATCTTCATTATCCCACAACCCAAAACAACTGTTCAGCACATTTAACTCAATCCTCCGCCCACCACTGCCACCTCCAACTCCCCTCTTCTCTGCTGAGGACTTTGTCACCTACTTCAAAAACAAGATCGACCAAACAAGGTAAACCTTTACTGTTCCACCACCCCAA
This sequence comes from Dendrobates tinctorius, assembly GCF_039654945.1. NCBI lineage: Eukaryota > Metazoa > Chordata > Amphibia > Anura > Dendrobatidae > Dendrobates > Dendrobates tinctorius. The sequence continues at coordinate 9,957,422 of NW_027361910.1, read as the reverse complement.
CCACTCCACATACCAGACCTCTGCCCTTCCCTAATAACCTCCCTCTCCAGCATCACTGAAGGAGAGCTTACTCATCTCCTTTCCAAATTACACCTCACCACCTGTGCACTTGACCCCATCCCTTCTCACCTACTCCCCAACTTCACTAACATGATCATTCCAGCCCTAACCTACCTCTTCAACCTATCCCTATCTTCTGGTACCTTCCCATCTGCCTTCAAACATGCCACCATAACACCCATCCTCAAAAAATCAAACCTTGACCCAAATGTTATGCCCAGCTATCGCACCATATCACTGCTCCCGTTTGCTTCCAAACTCCTTGAACAGCATGTCCATGCTCAACTTTCCTCCCACCTCTCATCTATCTCCCTCCTTGACATCCTCCAATCTGGCTTCCGCCCCCACCATTCCACTGAATCTGCCCTGACCAAAATTACTAATGACTTACTCACAGCCAAAGCTAACAGACAGTTATCCATCCTCCTCCTTCTCGACTTGTCCTCTGCCTTCGACGCAGTCGACCACTGCCTACTGCTACAAATTCTTTCTTCCCTTGGCATCAAAGACCTTGCCCTGTCCTGGATTGCCTCATACCTTTCTGACCGCACATTCAGCATTTCCCACTCCGACACTACCTCCTCATCCCGCCCTCTATCTGTTGGAGTCCCCCAAGGCTCTGTCCTGGGGCCCCTACTTTTTTCCATCTATACTCTTGGCCTAGGACAAATCATAAAGTCCCATGGCTTCCAGTACCACCTGTATGCAGATGACACTCAGACCTACCTCTCTGGCCCAGATGTCACCTCTCTGCTGTACAAAATCCCGGAGTGTCTATCAGCCATATCCTCCTTTTTCACCTCTCGCTTCCTAAAACTCAATGTAGACAAAATTGAACTCATCATCTTCCCTCCATCTCATGTATCTTCCCTACCCGATCTATCTATTATGGTAAGCGGCATCACGCTCTCTCCCGCACCTGAAATCCGCTATCTCGGAGTAACTCTTGACTCTGCCCTGTCCTTCAAACCCCATGTCCAAACTCTTGCCACCTCCTGCTGCCTCCAACTCAAAAATATTTCCAGAATCCGTCCCTTCCTCAGCCCTCAATCTACTAAAACTCTTGTACATGCCCTCATTATCTCCCGCCTTGACTACTGCAACACTCTCCTCTGTGGCCTCACTGCTAACTCTCTTGCACCACTCCAGTCTGTCCTCAACTCTGCTGCGTGACTAATCCACCTCTCTCCTCACTACTCCCCTGTCTTTCCCTTCTGCAAATCCTTCCACTGGCTCCCAATTCACCAACACATCCAGTTCAAACTACTAACACTGACCTACAAAGCCATCCACATCCTATCCCCTCCCTATATCTCTGAACTAATCTCCCAATATATTCCCTCAGGTAATCTTCGATCCTCCCAAGACCTTCTACTCTCCTCCACACTTATTCGCTCCTCACACAACCGCCTGCAAGATTTTTCCTGAATATCCCCTATCCTCTGGAATTCCATGCCTCAACACATCCGATTATCCATCTCCCTTGGATCCTTCAAAAGGAACCTGAAAACCCATCTTTTCAGGAAAGCTTACAGCCTGCAATAACCATTCTGCCGCCTCACCACAGCCTGAGCAGCCGCCTCAAAACCACCAGAGCTGCTGCACCCCCGACCTTCTGTCTCTTCCCCACCATCCCACAGAATGTACATCCACAAGGACAGGGTCCTCTCCCCTCTGTACCAGTCTGACATTGTAAATTTGTTTATTGTTAATGATATCTATAACTTTGTATGTAACCCCCTTTCTCATGTACAGCACCATGGAATTAATGGCGCTATATAAATAAATAATAATAATAATAATAAGGTGCGCTAGAGAATGCAGGGTGAAGGAGAGATTGTCCACAATTGAGGACAATCTCTCCTGCACCCTGACATCATTGTCTCCTCACTTACATCAGTGTCACTGCCTCCTGTCCACATGAGCATGAAAAGGAAGTCCGAGATCAGCTGCAGCCTGGCCTTCCACTTAATGTTCAGTTTGTCTGAAGTCGGAGACAGTGTTCCTATCTCTGATTGGGCGCCGGGCATCACGTGTCATTCCACTTCATCATAGCCTGGGAATGCGAGTGCTGACACTGCTGAAACACAGCCAGCAAGGGAGATGAGTTTAGGTTTGTTTATTTTATGAGGATCAACATTTAGCTTAACAAGGGGTTGCCCTAGTAGTGGACTACCCCTTATAGCAAGCCAAACCATTAATAACATTTTTTGTGAAATATTAGTGAGTTCAGCTATGATAATGATTGACTCTTCTTCCAATCACAGCTCTAAAACCATGGCTCCTTATAAATATCTAATGACTCAAAACAATAATAAAAATTTGCAATTTTCATGTTTCCATTTACTTTTTGTTTTGTTTAGAAAACATTGCTGTCCCAAAGGTACTTGTAGAAATTGAGTAAGTGGCAATAACAATAGCTGGCATGCTAAATTCTTAAGAAGAACTGGTATTATCAAACTTAATGATTCCTCAAAGAACTAAATGTAGTAGAAAAACTTCTCCAGATGGCAGCAAGGTTTTCCACTGATTACTCTCTTTGTGCTATTATGTTTTACACTAATTGTGTCTAATGAAATATCCCACTAAATAGAACATCTGGACAAACTTACAATTCTGCCTTTATAGTTTCATAAGCTTCACATGTGGTTTCTTCTGTGGCTTTCTTTGCAGGAATAATTGACATGCTTTCATAGAAGCAATGGAGCTGCAAATCCCAATTAAGTAAAACCAAATCAACTATTTTCTTAAACTGCAATGTGTATCTCGCTTTTGCAAAACTAAAAGAATAACTGCTTGGGACTGAAAATCAAGCAAAGTTTGCACTAGAATAGTTTGCTTCTGTAGAAATTAGGTGATACCCAAGGACCTAATGCCAGAATGGGCCAACAGCTGCTACTGTAAGTCAAATTCTATGAAGTTTTAAGCACAGAGTCTAAAAAAGATTCTGTTCCCAAGATGAAAGGTGTGTTAACCTGGCTCAATTGACCTGTAGTCATTGGTATGAGGCCAACAAAAATAATGTATGTCAGCTAAGATGACAGTCGGGTTGATTAGGTTTATATTCTTAACCCTGTGTCAGGCGCAATAGGCTTGCCAGGCACAGTCGACACAGTTTTGTTTCCCTCTCCTATCCAAGGAGGCAAAGGATCCCGCCCCTCCCAATACATTCTTATCTTTAGGTGCTGCTTGAAATTCTCCTACTCAGTTTAAGGGTCCTGTTTCACATAGCGACGCACCAGCATTCCCGACAACGATACAACCTCGTAAGGATCGCTAGTGCATCACTACATGGTCGCTAGTAAGCTGTCAAACAGGCAGATCTCTTCAATGACACAGCAACAATATGGCGATCCATATAATGACCTCGGCGGTCGTTGGTACCTTGCCAGACAGCAGCTTTTTTGATGACTCACGCTGCGTCCCTGAGTACTGCGTTGCCAATGAGATAGCTCGTCGGCATCAAGCACAGCGATACACGCAGGCCCGCAGGACGCCAACGATGAAAAAATGGCCCAGGACATTCGAGCACGATCAGCAATATACAGCGGGGGGACCCGTTTGCTGCTATGTGTCACATGTAGCGAGATCGCAGGCAAGATCGCTGTTGCGTCATAAAATCTGTGACGTTTCAGCGATCTCACTAACGATCTCATTATGTGAGATGGGGCCTTTACTGCTGTCCTTGCGGAGAGCAGGTGTGACCTCCGTGTCTCTCGGGCTCATTGCACCTGAAGGTTCTGACTTTTGAAGGTTCGTACTTTCTGTTTTTTAGTACAATTGTTCATTTTGTTTTTTTTATATATGAATATTTCAAAGTTTGTGGATATTTTATAGAAATAAGTAGGGTTTTATAACAAATAACAGGATTTTGGCAGCAGTTGTGAAATTTGTGTACTTTTTGTTCTATTTCGTTTAATGTTATTAATCTTTTTTTCATCTGATTTTGTATACTCTCTTTTAATACATCCCTATGAAGATTACTTTTAGAGCTAAGGAAATGAGGTACTTAGATATTACAGGCAGTTTTCTAACCCATGCCTGTCAGGCGCACTGACCTCGGGAGTGTCAGAGATGCTCCTGACCGAGGGTTAACAGCTTTGCTTGTGCTTTTCAGCAACATTAAACAGAGAATATTTATACAATTTTTATATATTTTTTACTCTAGCTTTTGTATATGACTATGCAGCTGTCCTTAGAGGGCTGCTCTTAAAAGCATTCTGAGATGCTCTTAACAGAGGTCACGTGGACAGGAAGAAACAAACATGTTACCAAATGGGATACTTCTGCAAAGTAAATAGGATGCAGTAGTCTGTATAAAATCCAGATAAAAATCCTTAATTTACCACTCCTTTATTGAGGGTGTCTTGATAACTGTCAATAATTTCCATCTGTTCTCTATTCCATTTGCACAACAGCATGTGAAATTTCTTGTCAAACTGTGTTGCTTCCTAAGTGGACAGTTTGATTTCACAGAAGTTTGATTTACTTGGAGTTACAGTATATTCTGTTGTTTAAGTTTTCCCTTTATTTTTTGAGCAGTGTATAATGAATATAATGAATAGAATGTGTGGGTGGGAGAAAGGAAATTATAATGAATTGAGAGTGGAGTGGAAGAAAGGACATTATATTGTAATTAATCAAGAGTGAGTGTTGGAGAAAGGACATGACAATGAATTGGGAGAGATGGGGCATGTAATTATAATGAAATGGAGTAGCAGAAGGAGCACAGTGGTAGGTTACAGAGGTCACAGGAGAGTGACTGGATGTAAAGCAACAATAATAATGTACAGTAGAGTTGAGCAAAACGGGTAGGGCAATTTCAAAAGTCGCTGACTTTCGCAAAAGTCGGGTTTCATGAAACGAAACCCGACCATAGCGTGAGGTTGGCCACAAGGTCGGCGACCAGAGCACCAAAGTCGTGTTTCAAAAGATGCTTCCAGCGCCCTTTTTCAGCCAATGATGGAGGACGCACACTGTGGGCAACGCGATGACATAGCCAGCAGTCACCACCATCTTTCAGAAGGGCATGCAAGTGATTGGCTTGCTTTGTGTGGCGTCACTGGGGTTATAAAAGGGCGTGCACGCCGACCACCATCTTACTTCTGCTGATCTCAGAATAGGGAGAGCTGCTGCTGCTGATTCTGTAGGGAGAGCGTTAGGCAGGGATGAAGATACAAAAAACTGCTTCTGCTGCTAGCGATTTTGCCTGTACAACACACCAGTTAGTGTGCAGTGCAAGGGGAGGCTATATTTTGGTGCATCAGCTCTGTTGGTTATTAGGCTGCCTTATAAGGCTCCCTGATAGCTGCATTGCTGTTTTCACACTGCTGTGCAAAATGCTTTTTTAAAAGCAAAAATACTTTTCATCCTCTTTTTTGCCCAGTTACCAAGCGTTCATTTTTCCACACTTTTGTGTGCAGCAGTCCTGCTTATTAAGCTGCCTGCTGCCATACTTGGGACTGAGAGCATCATTGTCAGCTTGCTCAAATCTTTAGGGAGATTCAAATTCTCCCCTGTCCTATATAGACATTTTATACACCATACAATTTCAGCCTGTTATATTGAGGTGTAATCTACACTGGGCCTGAGATAATAGTTCAGTGTCCTCAAGTCTGTAGGGAGATTCAAATTCTCCCCAGTCCTATATAGACATTTTATACACCATACAATTTCAGCCTGTTATATTGAGGTGTAATCTACACTGGGCCTGTGATAATAGTTCAGTGTCCTCAAGTCTGTAGAGAGATTCAAATTCTCCCCAGTCCTATATAGACATTTTATACACCATCCAATTTCAGCCTGTTATATTGAGGTGTAATCTACACTGGGCCTGAGATAATAGTTCAGTGTCCTCAAGTCTGTAGGGAGATTCAAATTCTCCCCAATACTATATGCACCTTGTACCTTGTTTTACAGTACCATATTGCTGGTGGTATTTTGGGTACATTTTCCCAAAAATGAGGAAGTGTGTTGGAAGAGGCCTTGGAAGTGGGCGGGGGTTGCCAGCTGGTATTGATGGTGTTGGTGGTGGATCTGCTGGTAGTGGCAAAAGCACAATAGCACCTAATGCAGGAGGTGTTGAGCCTGCGTCATCGTCTGGCTCCACAAGACCTTGAAGGCTCCCTTTTCTGGGAGTAGGTAAACCGCTTTTAAAGCCGGAGCTTCAGGAACAAGTTTTGGCTTACATTGCTGATACAGCCTCCAGCTCTATCGCCTCCTCTTCTGAACTTTCAAAAAATAAAAGCACTGAGTCGTCATTGGAGGCTCATGGTCCGGAACCACACCTTTCCTTGTGTCCTTCACCCCTACCAAAAGTAAAGGATGCTGCAGGCCACACTACAGATTACTCCATGGAGCTCTTTTCACATACCATGCCTGGGTTATCAAGTTAAATCGTGAATTACCCAGTCCAAGAAGAATCTGACATGGAGTGCACTGATGCACAGCCACTGCTAGATTTATCTGCTGGTACATTCACTCAGAGCACTACATTGTCCTCGCAGTGTACTGAGCCAGAATCTGACCCTGATGAAACTCAGGTGCCCCTTCCCGCATACTATACCACCTTACATGGTGACACAGAGGAAGGTGCACATGACATTGAAGAGGAGGTGATGGATGACCCAGTTGTTGACCCAGATTGGCATCCATTGGAGGAAGAGGGTGCCGCTGCCAATAGCTCATAAGAGGAGGAGGAGCATCCGCAGCAGGCATCGACATCGCAACAGCTGTTATCTGGCAGGCCCGGAGCAGTCCAAAAACGGGTTACAAAAACCAAAAGAGTTGCAGGACAGCTAGGCCAGACGGTCAAATTAGCACAGCGTGCAAGGCCTCAAAATGTCTTCCATAGTAGGAAGAGTGCAGTGTGGCACTTTTTTGAACAAAATCCTAATGATCAGGCAAAGGTTATCTGTAAGAAGTGTGCAAAGACCTTTAGCCGAGGGAAAAATCTGAGAAATTTGAATACCAGTTGCATGCTTAGACATTTAACCACCATGCACTTGCAAGCGTGGACGGACTGCCAAACCTCACGCACCACATGTGCAACTTCTCCCAATGAAGGTAGTCAGCAACGCTACATCGTTTCCCCCACTGTTAGCCCACCGGTTAGCACACCACCAGCAGCAAATGTTGAGGTGTCGTCGCAAGGCCAAAGCAGTCAGGGAATCACAATGTTATTGCTACGAAAGACTGAATCTAGGCCATCAGAAAGAACACCAACTCCATCACCATCATCAACCCTCTCTCAGTCCGCCATGTCCACCGCTAGTTCCACCATATGCAGCTCTCAAGTCCAGCTCACCCTACCAGAGACTATGAGTAGGACAAGAAAGTACTCATCCTCTCATCCACGTACACTGGGTTTGAAAGCCCACATTGCCAAACTAATCTCGTTAGAGATGATGCCCTACCGGTTGGTTGAAAGCGAAGCTTTCCGTGACCACATGGCCTACGCAGTACCACACTATGACCTATTCAGTCAGCACTTCTTTTCTCTCAAAGCCATCCCAGCCCTCCACCTTCATGTGAAAGACCGCATTGTCAATGCACTCAAGCAATCAGTGAGTGGAAAGGTGCACCTCACAACAGATGCATGGTCCAGTAGGCATGGCCAGGGCCATTATGTGTCCATGACTGCGCACTGGGTTAATGTGGTGGATGCAGGGTCCACATGGGACAGCGGTGGTGGGACAGTGCTGCCTAGCCCACGGTATAGGAAACAGTTGGGTGTAGGCGTTTGACCCTCCTCCTCCTCCAGAAGCGAAAGCTCGTCCACAGAGCGCAGTTGCACGAGCACTCCATCTACAGCTGCCAGTGTTGCACACTCGGTGTCCCACTATCGAACAGAAAGTGGTAAGTGTCAGCAGGCTGTGTTGAAGATGATGTGTTTGCACGACAGACACACCGCGGATGTACTGGCCGACTACGTGCAGCGACAAACTGAATAATGGCTGGGCAGTCTACATCTTGAGGTAGGCACATGGTTGAGAGGCTGTGCGAACAGAGGCAGGCTGTAATGCATTTGTGGGAGGATACATGGCCAGGCAGTTTGATGGCAGACATGGAGTTGTCGGGTGTGCAGTGGTTGAAGCTGAAAGACTTCTGTAAAGTCCTTCAGTGTTTTGAAGAATGCACACAACTGGTAAGCGCAAACGACGCCATCATAAGCATGAGCATCCCACTTATGCGTCTGCTCATGCAAACTTTGACGCACATTAAGGAGCAGGCGTCTGCAGCCGAGGAGGATGTGGAAGAGGAGGAGGAAAGCCTTGATGACAGTCAGCCATTGTCTACTCTGGGACCTCTCCTGAATGAAGTGGAGGAAGAAGAGGAAGAGGAGGAGGATGATGATGGGGATGATTATTTAGGGGAGGAGGATGCTTCTCATGGGGCAAGAGAAAATGTTGGTGTGGCAAGGTCTGGTACAGGGCTTGCACGTGACTGGAGTGATGTGGATTTGCCAGAAAGTGCTCCTCCACCCAGCACTCACAGTGCATCATTGACACCTGGAACACTGGCCCACATGTCAGATTATGCCTTGCAGATCCTAAAAAGGGCCCCCTGCATTGCCAAAATGATGAATGATGACGACTACTGGTTGGCCAGCATCCTGGATCAACGCTATAAAGGCAAAATTCCAAAACATCATGCCACAGCAGAACCTCCACCTAATATTGGCTAACAAACAAGCAACTCTGGTAAACCGTTTGTTTGAGGCACTCCCAGCACACAGCAGCGGTGATGGTTCTCCAACGAGCCGTAGGGGGCTACATGGAAGAGGCGTTCATAGTGCACACATCAGAAGTGGCATTGGAGACAGGGGTTTCATGACCATGTTGTGGACTGATTTTTCAAGTCCCGCTCACACGACTGGTAATACTGCATCGATTGAAAGTGACAGGAGACAGCAGTTGTCAACTATGGTTACAAACTACTTCTCGTCCAATATCAATGTTCTCCCTCACAGGTCATTCCCCTTTCACTATTGGGCCTCTAAACTGGACGCCTGGCCTGAATTGGCACAATATGCCTTACAGGAGCTCACTTGCCCTGCTGCTAGTGTGCTATCGGAAAGAGTCTTCAGTGCTGCTGGCTCAATCCTGACAGAAAAAAGGACCCGTCTGTCGACCCAAAATGTTGATGATCTAACCTTCATTAAAATGAACCATGCATGGGTTTTAAAGGATTTTGTCCCACCTTCCCCTGATGACACATAGGTTGCCAGAAAAATGGCTCGATTTTGTCCTCCTCTTCCTCGGACTTCTCCAATTCCTCCATTTGCAGCTGCTGAATGTCCAACATCAACATATGCCATTTTTTAAACCTCCCTAACTGGGCTGCCTCCCCCCCCCATGGCCGGGGTCACCACCTAGCGCACGCAACCGTGCGACTGCCATTGCCCTGGACAGGGCAGTCCCGGGAAGGATTTGACAGCCCAGACTACACAGCGGAGGAACAGGGAGAGGTAAATATTGCAAATGCTGGGGCCCTGCCAAATCAAGGGGGGCCGACTCTTGGGCGCCGGCACTGGCACAGGGTATCCTCTTAGTGCAATCAAGTGCCTCTGACGGTGGGGGTGCACACCCGCCGTCCGACACACCGGCGTACTATGAGGGGCCCAGTGCCAGTACCGACGCCCACGAGTGGGCCCCCCTTGATTTGGCAGGGCCCCAGCATTTGCAATATTTTCCTCTCCCTGCTCCTCCGCTGTGTAGTCTGGGCTGTCAAATCCTTCCCCGGGACTGCCACTACAAATTGGGTGAAAAGATAGATGATGGTTAAGACGTAGCTATGCCCTGTCCTGCTGGCCGGGCTCTAGCTTCAGATGATCAATGGCTTCCATTTCTTATGGACGTCGACTCACAATGAGATGCAGTGGTGATTTATCATCAGCTTTTACAATTTTCCTACTCACAGATGTGTGACATTCCTGCCCACATTTTTAAATGTGCCCTCTCATGCCAATCCAATAGAATCGCCTACAGCCTGTGGCTTCTGTCTTTTGCACTAGAAAGTTACCTGACAGATCATGATAGGCAGTGAGGACCATGTCTTCATCTCTCCCTGTGATCAAAATTTACACCTGTGAAGGAGCTACACCGTGTGTGTTTCTAATAATTTTTTACCGCATATTGTCCTGAAAATCCTTTTGGGCCTAGTAACTGTGTCTGCTACTCAGCAGAGGAGCCCACCCGTGAACCAAGCTATGCCGCCTGTTTATGTAAGAACTGTGTGCTACTCAGCAGAGGAGCCCAGCTGTTAAGCAAGCTACAGCAGCTGTGGTTTGGACACTTAATTTTTTCGCATTCTTTCTGGAATGCCGTTTAGGCCTAGTTCCGGAATTACGGTTGACCTGCACTTACTGGGAAATGCTTGTTCATGGGGAAGAATTGCAATCCCAGATCCCCATCACTAACGGGGTTCAGCGTGTTATCCGTACCTGTAAGCGATACACGCTTGTCCTTTCATTGTAGCACGTGTGCAGCCCCGGACATGTAAGGGCATGACAGACCTGTTATTGGCCGATCTCGCGTGCCAGAGCCTCACGTGTCCCTCTAGTAAGCTGGACGCGGACCGCGGGGGCATGCCTGAGTCTCGTTCGTTAACAGAATTAAGCTTGCAATCTGTGCAGCTTTTTTGTGGATGGCATGGTTGAGGTTGCCCATGTTGAGTCCAATTAAGCCGCAGGCTCCACTCCTGGTGGTGCCCTTCTGGACATTCCTTTAAGGTTCAGCTTTGCAACCATACTGCCCCCGGAAACCAAACACTTTTCCTGACAGTGACATTCTGGTCAAAGAGCGCGATGACATCACGTCTGTACGCCCTCTGCCTAAACAGTCCAAGTGCAGAGAGATGGAAGATGGGGACGACGAGGCGTCCAGAGTACAGGGATTCCCTAGCGATTAGACTTATTTAATTGTTTTAAAGGTTGGGAGCAATTTTTGGGGAGTACTATACTCTGGAAAATGATATCTGGGGCCCACCATACACTGGAGCATTGCAAAGGTGGACATCAGTCTCTGGAGCAGCATTTACAGGGCCCATTATACACTGGAGCATTAGAAATGGGGCCCATTATATATGGAGCATTATTTGGGCCCATAAGACACTGGAGCTTCATCCATGGTGAACAACATATACTGTAGCATTATGTGGAGCTCATCATATACTGTATGGAACATTATATGGGACCAATGATTCTGTATGGAGAAATACACTCACTGGCCACTTTATTAGGTACACCTGTCCAACTGTGTGTTAAGACTTAATTTCTAATCAGCCAATCACATGGCGGCAACTCAGTGCATTTAGGCATGTAGACATGGTCAAGACAATCTCCTGCAGTTCAAACCGAGCATCAGTATGGGGAAGAAAGGTGATTTGAGTGCCTTTGAACGTGGCATGATTGTTGGTGCCAGAAGGGCTGGTCTGAGAATTTCAGAAACTGCTGATCTACTGGGATTTTCACGCACAACCATCTCTAGGGTTTACAGAGAATGGTCCGAAAAAGAAAAAAAAACCAGTGAGCGGCAGTTCTGTGGCCGGAAATGCCTTGTTGATGCCAGAGGTCAGAGGAGAATGGGCAGACTGGTTCGAGCTGATAGAAAGGCAACAGTGACTCAAATTGCCACCCGTTACAACCAAGGTAGGCAGAAGAGCATCTCTGAACGCACAGTGCGTCGAACTTTGAGGCAGATGGGCTACAGCAGCAGAAGACCACACTGGGTACCACTCCTCTCAGCTAAGAACAGGAAACTGAGGCTACAATTTGCACAAGCTCATCGAAATTGGACAGTAGAAGATTGGAAAAACGTTGCCTGGTCTGATGAGTCTCGATTTCTGCTGCGACATTCGGATGGTAGGGTCAGAATTTGGCGTAAACAACATGAAAGCATGGATCCATCCTGCCTTGTATCAACGGTTCAGGCTGGTGGTGGTGGTGTCATGGTGTGGGGAATTTTTTCTTGGCACTCTTTGGGCCCCTTGGTACCAATTGAGCATCGTTGCAACGCCACAGCCTACCTGAGTATTGTTGCTGACCATGTCCATCCCTTTATGACCACAATGTACCCAACATCTGATGGCTACTTTCAGCAGGATAATGCGCCATGTCATAAAGCTCGAATCATCTCAGATTGGTTTCTTGAACATGACAATGAGTTCACTGTACTCAAATGGCCTCCTCAGTCACCAGATCTCAATCCAATCGAGCATCTTTGGGATGAGGTGGAACGGGAGATTCGCATCAGGGATGTGCAGCCGACAAATCTGCGCCAACTGTGTGATGCCATCATGTCAATATGGTCCAAAATCTCTGAGGAATGCTTCCAGCACCTTGTTGAATCTCTGCCACGAAGAATTGAGGCAGTTCTGAAGGCAAAAGGGGGTCCAACCCCTTACTAGCATGGTGTACCTAATAAAGTGGCCAGTGAGTGTATATGGGCCTCATTACTCTGTATGGCACACTATGTGGTGGCCATAATACTGTATGAAGGAATATACTGTCTGTTTTTTGAGCTATTGGAGAATTTAAAATGGATATCAGTCATGTGATGTAAGAATTAAAGTATTTTTCATTGTACTGTACCGCTATTTCTCTGCCGTATCAAAGGATCATGAATTGTGTCATGTGTAAAGGAGCCCAGTGACACTCTTTGGCCCTGGGCCCACGAAAATCTGGAGCCAGCACTACCCCCCCACAACTTTAGCCAAATAACCCCCAGTTTTTAATGCCTAACCATTATTATAAAGTAACTTAAGGTTGACAAGCTTAAGGAATAAGAATTGATGTTTTTGGCATTAAAATTGGCACTCTAGGTGTGTTTCCTGTCCTCCACTCACTGCCGTCTTTTCTTCCCCATTGACTTACATTGGGTTTCGTGTTTCAGTCGGCCTACGACTTTTCACGATAATTGGCCGATTTTGTTCGACCCGACTTTTGCGAAAGTCGGGTTTCGTGAAAGCCGACTCAACCCGAAAAAAGGCAAAGTCGCTCATCTCTAATGTACAGCGAATCTTTTGTAAACAAATGCTATCATCTAGTCAACAGGGAATATAGGGATGAGAACTAAAAAAAACAATGGAGGAGCCAAAAGCATGTTTCTGGGTTCAAACCCTTGAGCCTGTGCTTTGTGACCAGCTTCTCTGTCCACTGAGCCACAGCAGATATACTTTTTTCTGGGTGTTTAGTTTCTGGTATCCTTGCTTCAGTCTCTCGAGGGTAACAGGTGTTTTTATTTACGCATTTGTCTGCCCTATCACCTTTAGGGTGCGGGTTTATATACTCTCTCTGTGCTCGTATTTCCTGCTGGTTATAGTCTCATTTCGATGTGCATCTATACTGCTGTAGTTTAAGCCAGGTAGTGAAAGACCAGCTAGGGTTTATCTATCTACTGCTTATGTTCGATACCCTGCACCTATCTTCTGTTTATTTTTTAGGAAGTAGGTGGCATATTCTCTAACACTACATACATAATCCCTTTATTTTGTATTGTGTGGTTTGCTTTAGTCACACTGGGATATTGTTCTATTTCAGCACACTTTCCCTTTTGCAGGTAATTCGCACTCTCCTCTGCCTTCTGATTCTTTAGAAGGAGCGTGTAGCACTCTACAACCTTTCAAGCAGCATAGGTTTGAGTTGCTCACGCAGGACCCGCTAGGAACTGCAGGGTCAGGATTTCTATTCTGCCCAGGAACTGGTAGGGTCAGTTGCAGTTTTTAGTGCCTTATCTATTTTACTGAGTTACTACATTATCAAAACAGACTAGTTGCACAGAAGGAAGGGAAAGGCTAGATGAGCAGGGAGATGTTACCTGTTGTAATGCAGCAAGAAAACACAAAAGGCTCCATCGGACAGTGCAGCAGTCAATCAATACCCAGACTTGCATCAAGACACATGTGCAATGTCACCTGAACTGGCTTATAGCTATGAGGGGCATTCATTAATGATTTCCCCTGACCCACATCTATTTATCACAGGACGCTGAAGCTGCACATGTGTAACGATTTAAGTCTCTGTAGGTTACATGCCAACTTGCAACTCAGAACTGATAACAGTCTTGATTTTACAGGTGCTTAAGTGGTGTGAGGTTTAATAATGGACCCAGTAGAATACATAGCAGTCATCAAAGGCTGCACAACAAAGGAGACGCTCGATGAGAGGGAAGAGGCTTATGGTGACGATTCCCCATCACATGATGTTTTCAAGAACTGCATAATCAATTTAAATGTGGTCAGACTTCGGTGCAAACAGCTCCAATTTCAGGGCGACCCCACTCTGCTATTGTTGAACACACCATCCAGCAAGTGGAGATCGCCATTTGGGAAAATTGCCACATAACCATTCACCACCTAGCTCGAAATGTCAAGATTAGTGTGGGGTCCGTGGAAAAAATCATCCAAGATCATCTTCACATGCATAAGGTATCCATTTGCTGGGTTCCCCTGGCTGCTCAAACCTTTCCAGAAGCAGGAATGAGTCGAATGCTCTAAGGTTCTGTTGACAATGTGCCATGGAAGGCAGGAGGACTTTTTCAACAGACTGATCACACAGGATGAAAGTTGGGTCCATCACTATGATAGTGAGACTAAAGTTCAGTCGATGCAATCGAAGCATCATGACTCACCGTCTCCAAAGAAGACACGTGCCCAACCCTCAACAGGCAAGGTCATGCTCACAGTATTTTGGGACCAGCATGGAGTAGTATTGATGGATTTCCTAACAAAGGGTACCATGATCACTGGGGGCATACTATGCTTCACTGCTGTGGTAATTATGGGAGGCCATCAAAGCCAAGAGATGTGGCATGCTCACCAAAGGTGTCCACCTTCTGCAAGACAATGCATCAGTTCACAACTCACATGTTTCCATGTTTCCCAAATGTAAGCATGCTCCTGTGGCTTTGAAATTCTACTGCATCTCCCTTATCCACCCAACCTCGCACCATCAGCCTTCCACCTCTTTCAAACAATGAAGTTATTTTTGAAGTGCAAGCATTTTCCAGATGATAAGACTCTGATTTCCAAAGTCACAAAGTGGCTTTTTGGAGCAACTTGTCAACTTTTATAAGCAAGGTGTTTACAGTTGCATAAAGAGATGAGAGAAGTGTGTGTCATTAGGTGGCACCTATGTAGAGAAGGACTAATAACTGTGTCAAGTTTCATTGCTCTCAGTCAACAGGAAGTGGATCAGGGAAAATCTTTAATGAACACCTCTCGTAAATCCTAGACGAGTATGACAAAAGACTTATGACTATCTACAGCAGTGGACTTGTACAGGGATAAGTATCCTCTTCAATGAGCAGGGAATTTGAGTTATCCTAATTAAAGGTATGAAAATTATCTCAGCTGAGCAGCAGGCCAAGAGGCCTAATTAAAGGGACAGAACTTTGCTTTGGTGAGCAGCAGGCCATGATGCCTAATTAAAGGAAAAGGACAGGACTTGAGCTCTAGAGATAACAGACAGCCAGAACAGGTTGATGAAAAAAGGGGACTGACCGCAGTCTAGAGTACAAAACTTGATGTCTATCAGGGGTGCAACATTGACTCCCATTAGGGCATATGGCGGTATTCACCATCGAGAGACAGAGGGGCAGAATTATAGGCCTTATTGATACCACTTGGACTCTGACAAACAACGGACCACTGTATCCTTCTCAATATTGATTGGTGTATTATTTTGGTGAAGGTATTAATCCAGATTCTATTTATATATCTGTTTCCAGTACATGAAAATAATAAGTAATTGTATAGGGAAAGTTAGGGTATTTTAGTTTATGATTAGCCAATCAGTGTCGCACTTCTAAGAGTAGTAGTGCTGGGTTAATTATTTTATAGGTCGGGGGCCATAATTATAGGGACTGTGTTAAGCATCCGTCACACTAAGCGAGATCGCTGGCGAGATCGCTGCTGAGTCACAAGTTTTGTGACGCAAAAGTGACCTCAGCAGCGATCTTGCTGTGTGTGACACCTATCAGTGACTGGCCCCCCCGCCAGGTATCGCTGATCGTGCAGGAGTGTCCTGGGCCTTTTTTTGATCGTTGGTCTCCCGCTGGCCAGCACGCATAGCTGCGCGTGGCAGCGGGGGACCATCGATCAGCGAGCTCCCAGCGCTGTAAGCAGACGCTGGGAGCTCGTATCCAAGGTAAACAGCTGGTAACTAAGCGCGCGCGTCGCTTAGTTACCCGCTGTGTACCCTGAATACCAGCATGCTCATGTCCTTGTCTGTTTATCACTGAGCACAACGCAGTTACACAAAATCGTAAGAGGCTACTAGAGATGGGCAAACCCAAATAGTAAAGTTCGGAGCAATACCAAACACCTAGTGTTCAAGCATGGACCCCAAAAATGAATTTCTCCAGGAAGTCTTTGTGACTCTTCTGGTTCGGCAGCTCGAACATCTGATGTTTTACACGCTGTCATCTGCATGACAGCAGGAGAAACAAGGTCGGCTCTGATCATCGGTAAGATCATTACCACCGGTCAGAGAGCTGTGGTTTTCACAGTAGAAAGGTTACCTCTGGTCATAGGCATCAGCTGATGTGAGAGTACTATTCCCATCAGCCTATGCCTTATGTCGCTGATAAAAGCAAGAGCAGGTGCCGCTGATGGGAGTATTCATCAGGCCGGTGCCTGTGCTATAAATAAATAAAGCTAAAAAAAAATGACATGGGGTCTCTTCTATTTTTGATAACTAGTGCAGGCAAAACTGACAGTTGCGAGTTTCAATCCTCAGCTGTCAGCTTTATCTTGGCCGGTTATCAAGAAGAGAGAAGTCCCTCGCTATTTTTTTTAAACTATTTAAATAAATAATTAAAAAAATGGTGTAAGGTCCCCACTATTCTTGAAAACCAGCCAAGCTAAAGCAAACAGCTGGGGGCTGGTATTTTCAGACTGTTAAGGGGGCATGGATATTGGCCCCCCAGCCTAAAAATAGCAGCCCACAGCCACCCCAAAAAAGCATCTATTAGATGTGCCAATTCTGGCGCAGAATTGGCGCCTTGCCCGGCTCTTCCCAATTTCCCTGGTGTGGCTGCCAGTAGGGTAATATTTGTGGAGTTGATGTCAGCTTTATTTTGATAGCTGACATCAAGCCCAGGGTTTAGCAATGGAGAGGCATCTATAAGACACCCCCATTATTAACCCGTAGTTAGATTGTGAAAACATATGCAGCTAGAATACATTCATTTAATGACACACTCATTTATTTGAAATAAAACTAAAAAAGCACAATTACAATCACCTTACCTCCTATTTCACCAATGCCCACGTTACCTGTAAAAGACACAAAATAATAAACAACCATAATAGTCACATTACACCTAATCTATCGATGACCATGTGCCCTGGAAAAAACTGAATATAATAAGCAGCCATATCCCTCACCTGTCTGATGAGAAGATAATCCAATGTCCCACAATGATTCAGACAATTTGGAGAGCAGGCTGACGAAGCCGTACCTGCTACGGCGATACGTGTGGGGCCACCCTTTCGGGTCCCCAGGATGGGTCCTGCCAGTCGCAATCCTGCACGTATGATCGTTATCTGGTAACCCCTCTGCTTTCCATGCACTATAATTTGTCTATTGGGACTGCTGCTCCAGGGTTACATTCAACTCAATATGCTCTGGTTTGGGGCTGTTCTATCTTCATATACACATTTTGTGTGAATTGGCCGGACTATTATTATTTCTAGATATTTTTTCTGGCGGCTTTTTACCGCTATATATACTATATATTGTTTATATTTATTTTGTTTCCATTCCTGAGCAGCCTGGCAGTTTTCTTGCATTTAGGACTCGACATACAGTCTTGTCCTGACTTCACTTTATAGTGTCAGCTTTCCGTATCTTTTTAGCATACACTGGTTTTCATTTTACAACATCAGCAGCCTGCACTGTTTTTTATTTGTCATCCTGCTGGATTTATTGCAGGTGGTCCACTTCTATCAGGTGTTACTGCTTATTACATTGTATGTCTCTTATTGGGTTTCCAGCATGATATTTTGTACCGCATTATATGTATGTTATTCGTCCGTGCATTGGCAGGTACCCGTGTCTGGGTCTGTGTTTTTAATTGTGTTTTATTATGCACTTTTTAATTTGTGTGCCAATAAAGCTTTTTTCTACAATTTTGCATAACAATTGGTGTAGTGTGCATGTCTATGGTAGTGCTTTTTTTCCTTTTTTTTTCAGTGTATCCTTGACTACCAATTTTGCACCTTCCTCCATTCATCATACATATAGTGCGCCCTTTCTCCATATATATTGCAAGGTGATCGTGGAATGTGGACCCACTAGACCACAGAGGGGGACCTGGGCCTACCCGGAGTAGGCAAGGGTAACGACCAGGGTCTGCAGCAGCTGAGCTAGTGGACAATATGGCCATATGCAAAACTATAAGACACCGCACAACTTCAGGTATGAAGAAGCATAAGACATCTAGACACCAGGTTCCCGATTACACACATCACACATCAAGAAGGGTACGTATCTCAGGTTGACAGGTGAAGCAGGAGGTCATCATGGGTTGATGCAGTCCAGGGACATCTGGCACGGGCATCCTAGGAGGACCTCTCTCTCGGCCCACAGGAGAGGCACAGGCACAACAGGAGAACATCAGACACCTACCTCGGGCAGACTTCAGACGATGGCTAGGGTCATCATGGGTTGATGCAGTCCAGAGTTGTCTGGCATCTGGCACAGGCATACTAGGATGGCTTCTCTCTCTCTCAGGCCTCAAGCATAGCACAGGCACAGCAGGAGAACATCACGGATAAGACCCCAGGCAACCGGCAGGACATTGGAACATAAACAAGACATAGGTAACACAGGTCCAGGAACGTTGGCACTACAGCACCGGGCATAGTATGGTCAGATCCAGGGCTTACTGGCGGAACTGTCAACGACAAAAGAGATGGAGACTCCCGAGAACCACGGAAGAGGAATCCATCCATGAACACGAATGGGACCGACTCAAGAGCACAGGCTGGACCACCAAGACCACGGACTGGATATCTGGACACAGGCTGGACATCGGAACACGGATTGACATCGGACTCAGGCCGGACATCAGGACACAGGCCGGACATCAGGACACAGGCCGGACATCAGGACACAGGCCGGACATCAGGACACAGGCCGGACATCAGGACACAGGCTGGACATCAGACCATCAGGACACAGACAAGACATCTGGACATCGGACACAGGCAGGACATCTGGACACAGGCAGGACATCTGGATATCAGGACATCGGACACAGGCAGGACATCTGGACATCAGGACATTGGACACAGGCAGGACATCTGAACATCAGGACACAGGCAAGACATCTGGACATCAGGGCACCAGGCGGACATCAGGACTCAGACTGGACCTCAGAACTCGGATCTCGGATAGACCATCAAAACACTGGCATCGGACTCCGGACATCTGGCGGAGGACGTCAGGCACCGGACATCTGGGAGCAGTCGTCAGACACCAGACATCAGGCTGCGGTCATCTGGCCCTGAACATGAGGCCACAGCCATCAGGCTCTGAAAATCTGGCAGCGACCTAAAATGGAGCTCAAATGGTCTGGTGCAAGCTCCGCCAGGTTGGACTGGAGCTGGCCGGGGATTGCACAGAATAACAAGCTGAATACAGCATAGAAGAGACTCAGCCGAAACACTGGATCCAACTTCCAAGAAGAGCCCAGGTTTGTTCACAGAAAGTCAGTTAGCAAAAATGTCACAGTCACTGGGTACAGGGTTCAAGACACAGAGGGACCTCAGGAACATAACACAGAGGACACAGTTCAGACAGGGTCAGGTATAGGAACCATGGAATTTTCTCATCATGGAAACAACAAAAAGCCTCACTGTCACATTGATCCACTCCTGCCTAGACTACTGCAATGCTCTATTAATTGGCCTCCCCGTTACTTGACTTTCCCCTCTCCAGTCCATACTTATTGCAGCGGCAAGGGTTATCCATCTGGCTAATCGGTACTTGGACGCGTCCGCTCTTCGCCAATCGTTACACTGGCTGCCCATTCATTATAGGATCCAATTAAAAGTACTTGTTCTCACCCACAAAGCTCTCCACAGTGCGGCAACCCGTTACATCTCCTCCCTCATTTCTGTCTATCGGCCAAACCGACCACTGCGCTCTGCAAACGACTTTCAACTAACCTCTGCACTAATCCGCACCTCCCACTCCTGACTCCAAGATTTCTCCCGTGCTGTGCCAATCCTCTGGAATGCTCTACCTCAAGAAATTAGGGCCATCCACAATTTACACAGCTTTAGGCGCCCCCTCAAAACGCATTTGTTCAGAGCGGCCTATCACGTTCACTAATCAGTCATTCTATGTGTAAGTGTGCATGTGTAGCCCATTCACTATCTCAATCTCTCCCTCACTCAACAGCATTCCAGCTCATTATGGGGAAAGGAGCGAAGAGTTAAAGCAGAGATATGCAGAGTAACGCCGGGTAAACAGAGTACAAATACAACGGCGTTACAACAGGTGAGGGATATGGTTGTTTATTATTTTCTGTTTTTTTTACAGATGACATGGGCATCTGTGGATTAGGTGTAAAGAAAGTAAAACTGTGCCTTTTTATTTTTATTTCAAATAAACGAGTCTGTGTCTTTCTTTCAAATAAAGGATTTTATTCTTGCTTTGTCTTTTTTACAATCTAACTATGGGGTTAGAAATTTGGATGTTTTACAGATGCCTCTTCATTGCTTGATATCAGCTGACAATACAAATCTGACATAAATCCCACAAATATTACCCCACTTGCCACCACACCAGGACAAGTGGGAAGAGAGAGGCAAAGCAACAGATTTGGGTCATCTTATTGATGCACCATTTCTGGGGCGACTGAGGGCTGAAATTCTTAGCCTGGGAGGAGGGCCAATTTCCCTGGCCCCTTCCCTGGCTATTAGTATCAGCTGTCTATTAAGCCTTTGCTGGTTTGAAATTATGGGGGACCCTATGTTTTTTTGTTCTGGGGTCCCCCCAATAAAATAACCAAACAACTGTAAGCATATATTATTAGTTTGGGAATCTTTTTGGGTTATTGCCCTCCTTCGCAGAATATTAACATCATCCCTCAGTAGTCGACTTTCTCTCTGCTGCTTAAGAAAATTACAGGGGACACCATGCTGTTTTTTCATTTTTTTAAATTTATTAACAAGTAAACAGTAACAAGTAGAGTTGAGCGAAACGGGTCGAAAAATTTCAAAAGTCGCCGACTTTTGGCAAAGTCGGGTTTCATGAAACGAAACCCGACCCTAGGATGAGGTCGGCCACGAGGTCGGCGACTTACGCGCCAAAGTCGCGTTTCAAAATTTGTTTTGCGCTCTTTTTCAGCCAATCAGGATCCACGGACACTGTGGGCAACGTGATGACATAGGCACGGGTCACCACCATCTTTCAGAAGGGCATGCAAGTGATTGGCTTGCTTTGGTGGGCGTCACAGGGGGTATAAAAGGGCGTGCACGCCGACCGCCATCTTACTTCTGCCGATCTTTGCATAGGGAGAGGTTGCTGCTGATTCTGTAGGGAGAGTGTTAGGCAGGGAAGAAGAAAAAAAAACTGCTTCTGCTGCTAGCGATTGTGCCTGTACAACACACCAGTCACTGTGTGTGCAGTGCAAGGGGAGGCTATATTGTGGTGTATCAGTGGTGTTGGTTGTTGGGCTGCCTTCTAAGGCTTCCTGACAGCTGCATTGCTGTTTACCCACTGCTCTGCAAACTGCTTTTTTAAAAGCAATCCAAATTTTTTTTTTGTCCTGCTAAGGTACTGAGCGTGCATTTTTTCACACCATACAGCGGTGTACGCTCCTCACACAGTACCGTGTAACGGCTGTTATCACAGCCACAGTGAAGCTATCTGTGTCACTATGTGAGAATAAGTCGAGGACATGTTCCGTTCTTACAGACCTGCACTCTAGGGAGATTCCTACTCTGCCCAATTCTACATACAGTTTGTGATACACTAGCCAATTTCTGCCTGTGACATAGCGCTGTGATATTCAGTGGGCCTCACACAATCCAAAAGTGTCCAGTGTCCACAAGTGTCTGCAGAAATTCAAAATCTCCCTTATCCTCTAGTCACTTTGGTCACAGCTGTGCCATCGAGCCTGTGACATAGCGCTCAGATATTCAGTGGGCCTCACACAATCCAAAAGTGTCCAGTGTCCACAAGTGTCTGCAGAAATTCAAAATCTCACTTATCCTCTAGTCACTTTGGTCACAGCTGTGCCATCGAGCCTGTGACATAGCGCTCAGATATTCAGTGGGCCTCACACAATCCAAAAGTGTCCAGTGTCCACAAGTGTCTGCAGAAATTCAAAATCTCACTTATCCTCTAGTCACTTTGGTCACAGCTGTGCCATCGAGCCTGTGACATAGCGCTCAGATATTCAGTGCGAGCAGAGGCAGGCCATAATGCATTTGTGGGAGGATACACGGCCAGGCACTTTGAAAGCAGACATGGAGTTGACAGGTGTGCAGTGGTCGAAGCTGAAAGACCTCTGTAAAGTCCTTCAGTGTTTTGAGGAATGCACACGGCTGGTAAGCGCAGACGACGCCATCCTAAGCATGAGCATCCCACTTATGCGTCTGCTCATGCAAACTTTGACGCACCTTAAGGAGCAGGCTTATGCAGCCAATGTTGATGAGGAGGAAGAGGAGGAGGGAATCCTTGATGACATTCAGCCATTGTCTGCTCAGGGACCTCTCCTGGACGAGGTGGAGGAAGAAGAGGAGGAGGAGGATGATGGGGATGATTACTTAGGGGAGGATGCATCTCATGGGGCAAGTGAAAATGTTGGCGTGGCAAGGTCTGGTACAGGGTTTGTGCGTGACTGGAGGGATGTGGATTTGCCAGAAAGTGCTCCTCCAACCAGCACTCGCAGTGCATCATTGACACCGGGAACATTGGCCCACATGTCAGATTATGCCTTGCAGATCCGAAAAAGGGACCCCCGCATTGCCAAAATGATGAACGATGACGACTACTGGTTGGCCAGCATCCTGGATCTACGCTATAAAGGCAAATTACAAAACATCATGCCACAGGAGAACCTTGACCTAATATTGGCTAATAAACAAGCAACTCTGGTAAATCGGTTGCTTGAGGCATTCCCAGCACACAGCAGCGGTGATGGTTCTCACACAAGCCGTACGGGCCGGGGTCAGCTTGGCAGAGCTGTTCGTGGTGCACACAGCAGAAGTGGCGTTGGAGACAGGGGTTTCATGACAATGTTGTGGACTGATTTTTCAAGTACCGCTCACACAACTGGTAATACTGCATCGATGGAAAGTGACAAGAGACAGCAGTTGTCAACTATGGTTACAAACTACTTTTCCTCCCATATCGATGTTCTCCCACACAGGTCATTCCCCTTTGACTATTGGGCCGCTAAACTGGACACCTGGCCTGAATTGGCACAATATGCCTTACAGGAGCTCGCTTGCCCAGCTGCAAGTGTGCTATCGGAAAGAGTCTTCAGTGCAGCTGGATCAATCCTGACAGAAAAAAGGACCCGTCTGTCAACCCAAAATGTGGATGATCTAACCTTCATTAAAATGAACCACGCATGGGTTTCCAAGGATTTTGTCCCACCTTCCCCTGATGACACATAGGGTGACAGAAAAATGGCTTGCTTTGGTCCACCTCTTCCTGGGACTTGACCTATTTCACCTTTTGCATCAGCTGAATGTCCAACATCAACATATGCACTTTCTAAAACTCCCTAACTGTGCTGCCTCCCCCCCCCATGGCCGGGGTCACCACCTAGCGCACGACACCGTGCGAGTGCCGTTGCCCTGGACAGGTGGGTAGGCCGACTCTTGGGCGCGGGCACTGGCACAGGGTCCCTCATAGTGCAATCAAGTGTCTCTGACGGTGGTGGTGCACACCCGCCGTCAGACACACCGCCATACTATGAGGGGCCCAGTGCCAGTACCGACGCCCACGAGTGGGCCCCCCTTGCTTGGGCAGGGCCCCAGCATTTGCAATCTTTACCTCTCCCTGCTCCTCTGCTGTGTAGTCTGGGCCGTCAAATCCATACTGTGCCTGACACCGTTTGAGCCTGCCTCCTGATGTATAGACATATATTTTGAATGTGTACACTATGCTATCCATACATATTATCCAGGGATACGGTACCCTTTCTCACCTTTGTGCAATCATGTGCAATCCATACTGGGCCTAACACCGTCTGAGCCTGCCTCCTGATGTATAGACATATATTTTGAATGTGTACGCTATCCATACATGTTATCTGGGGATACGGTACCCTTTCTAACCTTTGTGCAATCACGTGCAATCCATACTGGGCCTAACACCGTCTGAGCCTGCCTCCTGATGTATAGACATATATTTTGAATGTGTACGCTATCCATACATGTTATCTGGGGATACAGTACCCTTTCTAACCTTTGTGCAATCACGTGCAATCCATACTGGGCCTAACACCGTCTGAGCCTGCCTCCTGATGTATAGACATATATTTTGAATGTGTACGCTATCCATACATGTTATCTGGGGATACGGTACCCTTTCTAACCTTTGTGCAATCACGTGCAATCCATACTGGGCCTAACACCGTCTGAGCCTGCCTCCTGATGTATAGACATATATTTTGAATGTGTACGCTATCCATACATGTTATCTGGGGATACGGTACCCTTTCTAACCTTTGTGCAATCACGTGCAATCCATACTGGGCCTAACACCGTCTGAGCCTGCCTCCTGATGTATAGACATATATTTTGAATGTGTACGCTATCCATACATGTTATCTGGGGATACGGTACCCTTTCTCACCTTTGTGCAATCACGTGTAATCCATACTGGGCGTGAGAACGGCTGGCGAGCTGTTAAGCAAGCTACAGCACCTGTGGTTTGCATACGTAAGTTTTTCATTTTTTCAGGAATGACGGTTAGGCCTAATTCCGGAACTGCGGTTGACCTGCACTTACTGGGAAATCATTGTTCGCGGGTAATAATTGTAATCAGTGATCCCCATCACTAACGTTGTTCAGCGGGTTATCTGCACCTGTAAGCGACAAACGCTGGCCTTTTCAGTGTAGCGCACATGCAGCCACGGACATGTAAGGGCATGACACACCAGTTATTGGCCAATCTCATGTGCCAGAGCCTCACGTGTCCCTCTAGTAAGCCGGAATCGGACCGCGGGGCATGACGGAGTCTCGTTCGTTAACGGAATTAAGCTTGCAATGTGTGCATCTGTTCTGTAGCTAGCATGGTTGAGGTTTCCCAGGTGGAGTCGAATTTAACTGTAGGCTCCACTCCTGGTGGTGCCCTTCTGGACATTCCTTTAAGGTTCAGCTTTGCAACCATACTGCCCACGTAAAACAAACACTTTGCCTTCATGAACGCTGATTGGAGGGTCATGACTCGTGGGAATAACGCCGCCCAATCAGTTAACCTGCTAGAGAGATCGTTTGTTGCTCCCAAGCATGACATCACACTCCCTAGGAAGAAGGTAATGCCACTGTGGCGACCGTACTCCTGGGCGCGACACAAGTGCACTGATGCCCAGCCACTGCTCGATGAATCTGCTGGTACATTGACCCAGACCACTACATTCCCCTCGCATGCTACACGGCCTGAATCTGACCCTGATGAAACTCAGGTTACCCTTCCCATATACAGTTCCATCTTACATGGTGACAAAGAGGAAGCTGCAGATGAAAGTGCAGGTTCGGCCCACCCGCCATCAGACACACCACCGTACTATCAGGGGCCCTGTGCCAGTGCCGTCACCAACGAGTGGGCCCCCCCTGCTTGCTCAGGATCACAGCACTTTCAAAGTTGAAATACTGTGCAGTGAGATGGAAGATGGGGACGACAAGGAGTCCAGACAAGTACAGGGATTCCCTAGCGAGGAGACTTATTTGATTGTTTTCAATGTTGGGACAGCAATTTTTGGGGAGCACTATACTCTCGAGAATGATAGATGGGGCCCACCATACACTGGAACATTCCAAAGGTGGACATCAGACACTGGAGCAGCATTTACAGGGCCCATTATACACTAGAGCATTAGAAATGGGGCCCATTATGTTTGGAGCATTATTTGGGCCCATAAGACAGTGGAGCTTCATCCATGGGGACCAACATATACTGTAGCATTATGTGGAGCTCATCATATACTGTTTCAAACATTATATGGGACCAATGATTCTGTATGGAGAAATAGATGGGCCTCGTCATGAGATGTAAAAAGTGAAGTATTTTTCATTGTACTATACCGCTATTTCTCTGCCGTATCGGAGCATGATGAGTTGTGGTATGTGTTAAAGGGGCGCTCTTTCGCCCAGGGCACATGAAAACCTGGAGCCAGCCCTCCCCCCCACAACTGTAGCCAAATAACCCCCATTTTTCAGTGCGTAACTTGTATTATGAAGTTAATTAAGGTTGACAAGCTTAAGTAAGAAGAATTGATGCTTTTGGCATTCAAATGGGCACTGTTGGTGTGTTTCCTGTCCTCCTCTCACTGCCGACTTTTATTCCCCATTGACTTACATTGGGTTTCGTGTTTCGGTACGACCCCGACTTTTCCCTATAATCGGACGATCTTGCTCGACCCGACTTTTGGAAAAGTCGGGTTTCACGAAACGAAACGCGACCCTAAAAAACCAAAAGTCGCTCAACTCTAGTAACAGCTGTGTCTCCCAGTGGCTGTGAACTCTGATAACAGGAAAGGTTACCTGTGCTCAAGCCACCCGGTCTCACAGTAGTTCCAGTGCTGGACTGTTCAGTGCTGAATGCTGGAGTACCGAGTGCCGGACTCGCATGCCTTTATGAGTCCTTAACTTGCAAAGCAAGAGAATCAGTTGCTTTGATGTGACCTTACTGTTCTTGTTAATACATTTTCTAAAAAAAGAAAAAATCTGCTTGAGGTCCCTTGTAATTTTCATAAGCAGCAGAGTGAAAGAGGTCAGCTGAGAAATGATGTTAATATTCTGAGAAGGAGCCAATAGCCATAAAGGTTCCCAGGGTATTAATATCAGCTCACAGCTCTTTGCTTAGCCTTTACTAGTTATTATAGGTGAGACACTCCTAAAAATGAAGTGTGGTCCCCCTATACTCAATAACCAGCAAAAGCTAAACAGACAGCTGTGGGCCAATATCAATAGCCTAGAAAAGGGCCATGCTTATTGGCCCCCTCCCTGACTATAAACATCAGCTCTCAGCCTCCTCAGAAATGACACATCAATAAGGTGCACCTAATCTGGCACTTAGTCTCGCTCTTCCTACTTGCCTTGGTGTGTTGGAAAGTGGAGTAATATTTGTGGGGTTGATGTCAGCTTTATATTGTGAGCTGACATCAAGCCCAAGGGTTAGTAATGGAGATGTTTCCATAAGACACCGCCATTACTAACCTCATAGTTAGATTGTAAAAAAAAAAGACGCAGCCATAAAATTAATCCTTTATTTGAAAGAAAGCCTTGTACCAGCACTTGTCCAGGAATAGCACCAGTATCCTCACCAACGCAGATACTTGGATTGCCCACTTAACGACCCACACGTGGCAATCGCTTGTGGCCAGCGACGCTATATTTCCCTGATGGCACACTAGGTGGACATTGTGGAGGCTAGGGCCAAGTCCCAACTTAGCATGGCACATGTGCTCCTGATTCCGAAGATTGCTGGGCCTACTTATTTATTTGTTTCCCCCACCTCCTCCACCAGTTCTTGCATTCCCACCTGCTCCTCCTCATCCTCCATCTCTAACATGTTATTTCAGAGCAAACATCAGCTGGAAACTCTGCAGCACTACCTCATCAAAGGCTCCGCTGAAGCTAATTTGTCTTAGAGACAAACTGCACATCAAAGCACAGTTTTTGAAAGGAATAACAGACCAGACACATCTGTGGCTCTTATCACTGAACCTACAACTAGGCATTGTCATGTGTGATAATGGCCATAACCTGGTGGCAGCAGTGAAGCTTGGCAAGCTCAGACACGTACCATGCTTTGCTCACATGCTCAACTTGGTAGTTCAGTAGTTCAGCAGTTTCTGAAAATCTACTCATATTTGCCAGAGCTTCTGGTCAAGGTACACTGCGTCAGCGCCTATTTCCGCAGGTCACCTACAGCTACTGCCAATCTGGCATTGCTGCAGCAGCACATGCAAGTGACAGCTCACCGACTGGCGGGCGACATCACCATTAGCTGGAACTCCACACTGCTCATGCTGAAAAGGCTTTGTGAGCAGCAGAGGCCAGTTGAGGAATACCAGATCCAACACGCCCGTCGGTATTCTGATCAGCCTCCATTGATGACAACTAATGAGTGGGCTTGGATGTCTGACATTTGTGCAGTTCTCCAAGACTCCACAAAGATGGTGAGTGGCAATAACTTAAACAGTTGCTGCTGACAATTAAACATGAAGTGATAAATGTGGACCAGGTGGAGATGGAGGAAGACATGAGACAGGGAGATACTATACAGCCCAGCTTCATCTCATCTTCTCAGTGCAGATTGGGTAACAATGAGTACATGAAGGCTGAGGAGAAGGAGGAGGAAAACCAGTCGCATAGCAGACTGGTATCCACTCAAGCTTTACCCGTTTCTCCTACGTGGATGGGATGAGGAGGGCAATGAGAAGGAATAGATGGAGGAGGAGATGGAGAGAGTAGTCATCATGGTGGAGACAGGGTAGTGTTGGCTGTAGGGACCTTGGCACATATGGCTGACTTTATGTACCGCTGCCTTTCTCGTGACCCGCACTTTACATTCATCTCAGCCAAAAAAAGATTACTGGGTGTTCACCCTGATAGACTCATGCTACAAGGAGAACCTTGCATGTCTCCTTCCTGAAGCAGAGAGGTATACTAAAATGATATATCAGAAGGTCATTGTAAAAATACAGCTCTGGCAAAAATTAAGAGACCACTGCACAGTTTTATAAAAATCAGCTTCTCTACATGTCTGACAGCCATTCTATTCCAGTGTCAGTTGAATTCCAACCAGAGTACACCTCATTCTACTTAATGTGCTTCTGATTAGGTGATCACCTGAACCAAATCTTATTTAATTAAGGAAAGTACAAAAAACCCTGCTGTGGTGTTCACAATCCTTTTGCAATAGGTCAAGCTGGATGCCAAAACAAGTGCTAGTAATATCACAAAAGTAATAGGAATGAAAAAATAACATTTAACCATGCCAAAGGAGTGAGGAAAAGAAGGGCTCAATTCTGGGTTTACTAGCAGAGGGATACAGTGAATGTTATGTTGCCTCCATCCTAAAAATTTCTAAGATGGCAGTCCATTACAACAAGGTCAAGCAGCAGACATCGGGGACAACAAAGCTACAGACCGGAAGAGGGCAAAAAAGACTCTCCACTGACCGGGATGACCATCATCTTATTCAAATGTCACTCAGCAACCACAGGATGACATCAAGTGACCTACAAAAGGAATGGCAAATGGCAGCTCGGGTGAAGATCATGGCAACAATAGTTTGCAACAGGCTCCTAGATGCAGGGATCAAGTCATGTAAAGCTAGAAAAAAGCCTTTCATCAATGAGAAGCAAATGAGAGCCAGGCTGAAGTTTGCCAAAGACCATAAGGATTGGACCATAGAGGACTGGAGTAAGGTAAACTCTGATGAGTCTAATTTTCAGCTTTGCCCAACACCTGGTCATCTAATGGTTAGACGGAGACCTGGAGAGGCATACAAGCCTCAGGGTCTTGCACCCACTGTGAAATTTGGTGGAGGATCGGTGATGATCTGGGGATGCTTCAGCAAGGCTGCAATTTGGCAGATTAATCTTTGCAAAGGACGTATGAATCAAGCTGCATACAAGATTATCCTGGGAAAACAGTTGCTTCCTTCTTCCTCAGCAATGTTCCCCAACTCTGAGGACTAGTTTTTCCAGCAGGAAAATGCGCCATGCCACACAGATAGGTCAATCAATGTGTGGATGAAGGACCACCACATCAAATCCCTGTCATGGCCAGCCCAATCTCCAGACCTGAACCCTATTGAAAATCTCAGGAATGTAAACAAGAGGTAGGTGGATTGTCACAAGCCATCAAGTAACGAAGAACTGCTTAAATTTTTGTTCCAGAAGTGGCATAAGGTCACCCAAAAGCAGTGCGAAAGACTGGTGGAAAGCATGCCTAAACGCATGAAAGCTGTGATTAAAAATCATAGTTATTCCACAAAATAGTCTTCCTGAGTTGAAACATTAGTATTGTTGATTCTAAATGATTATGAACTTGCCTTCTTAGCATTATTTGAGGTCTGCAAGCACTCCATTTTTTGTTCTTTTGACCATTTTTCATTTTCTGAAAATAAATACAAAATTTAGCGCTTGGAAATTCGAAGATGTGGTGCCCCTGTGGGTCCAGAGGCAACAGAGGTACTGCACCTCACCCAGAGGCGTGGTATCCCACTAACAGGTAAGGTGGATGCACCCGACCAGCAGACCAACACTCGAATCTCACACACACAGTAGTGTAGCAGAGCACCCTTCATGGCTCCCTGCTTGAAACACGAAGTGTGCTGGGAGGTGGGCAAAGCGTAGCAAGGTGGGAGAGTCTAGGCTGAGGTTAGGACAGATCCCCTGAGAGCGAGGGAAGGAGAAGGACGCAGTCCCCGCAGCTCCCAACTGCATGGGGAGTGCCAGACGGATTGGACTAAAGAAACAGCAGACTCTCCGTAAGGAAGATTGGTTCTTCCAGGGACACGGTTGGAAAATCATCCTGTGGGTCCCGTTCCACGCTGACCGCCGTCAGGTGGAGGAAGTAACCAGACTGGTCGCAAAGGGAACGGCCCCTAGCCCAGATCGCATTCCTCTGGGTGCCACTAGCAAGCCAATAGCCTTGGTTTCTTTATGGACCATCGCCCCTACCACAGTTAGTTCAACTGGAAAGGCGGCTATATAGAATCACAGAAACCGTGAGACGTTGTCTGGACAGGATTCGCAGTTGCTGGCCCAGAATGATAATTGTGTAGTGCTGGAGTGGAAGTAAGGCAGAAAATTAGCAATTAGTTTGGAGACGGCCAGGAAAGGAACACACTGACTGGGAAAGCTGGAAAGGTGCATTTCATCTCATCTGGAAGTTATCAGGGCCCCTTTCCTGGAGGATTCAGCACTGAAGCGGGCATCTGTGTGCACCAGACTGTGAGTAAAGCCTTTGGAACTACATGCCCTTGTGTCCTCCACTTATTCCTGTGCCACTCATCCAGCACTGCTACATCTACCTCTCTACACCATCTTATCATCTACTAACTCATCTATACTCCCCTGGGACTACAGCTCTACCTGTGGAGGGCTTCAACATCTTGGCTGGACCACAACATCTGTCCCAGAGAAGCAACACTGCAGCGCTGGTCAATCTGATCAGAACCCACAGGTGGCTGTTATGAATGGGTCACCGAGGAGAAAAAAACAACACAAGCTAAGTCTCAGAAAACCAGAGAGGTTGGTAACTATGCAGACTGCAGATCCCTGATCCTAACCACGCAACTAGCAGCAGTCGTGGAGCGTTCCTACGATGGTCCTAGATGCCACGTCACAACCAGAGAGCTAAATAAGCCTAAAGCAGGAAAAGAGGAAAACTAACTTCCCCAGAGCAGACCCCAAAGGAAAGACAGCCCCCCACATGTATTGACGGTGAAACAAGATGAAAACACAAACAAAGGCAGGAAAATAGGCTGAGCAAACGATGGGGCCAAACTAACTAGAAAGGACAGGAAAGGAAAGACACTGTCTGCAATCTGCCAAAAACCCTACCAAAAATAATGTCCAACACTTCTGATAGCAAAATTAACCCTGAAGTCACTAGACTTCTCCCACTGTATCAGCACTCTGAAATATTCTGAGACAGAGCAAAAAGAGGCCAATCTAATAAGGGACAAAAAAAAGGCAAATTGGCAAATACAGATAAATAAGAGTGGAAATTCAGCACAGCCCAGCCGGGCTGGCTGACCACACAAAAAACTGAATTGACCAACAAGAGCAAGTGTGAACATTAGCAAAAACAAACTTAACTTGAGAAGACTGGAACAGAGCTGAGTCCAAGACCTAAGAAGCAGACTGAGTCACCAGCACCAGGATAGGGCGTCGGCTGTCTTATATCCAGTCTGATACTCCAGATATCCAATCGTTATCCTCCTCATCAGGTGGCAGATCACTACCAATTAAACCAACCTCACTACCTCCTGTCACCACCAGAGGGAGAATGGAAGGAGAACTCTCAACTGGTGGAGCAGAAAATGAGCTCATAACAGGTGGCGTCACGAATCACTACATAATCTTTATCCCCATTCAACTCTACCCCTTTTACTTGACCGCCTGAGGCCATGGACCGGGTCACAGCCACTGTGACATCTCCCATTGAAGTTAACGGGCCTGGTGCCGAGTACTCCACGGCCCCTGGGGTGTGTCAAAGACATGTTGTCAGTAGTTTATAGAATAGAAGAGCAATTTACATTTTACTCAAAATATACCTATAAAGAGAAAAATCAGACAAACTGATCAGTGGTCCCTTAATTTTTGCCAGACCTGTATGTTGGACCAATTTCCATCAGACAACGCTAGAGGCAGGGATTAAGCTTCCTTGCCCAACCAAGGAGGAGAGGCGAGGGAGATGCACACCAGATTCAGGGGTACACTGTCAAAGGTCTCTGCCAATTTCACGATACCATCCCAGCGTCCAGGCCCTGATGATCAGGTATTTTTGACAAAGTGGGAAATATTTTAAAGATGATCAACAAAACCAGCATACTCCCTAATTCCTCTGCAACCATCAGATTTTAGGTCTCAAAGCTGGACACCTGGTATGAGCTGTCCCTCTATGCCTTGGAGGTGTTGAGCTGCCCTGCAGATAGTGTCTTGTCTGAGCATGTATTTAGTGCTTCAAGGGTATGTCAAACCAGACAGATGCTTTCGCCTGGCAACAGAAAGTGCTGACAGGCTCACTCTGATAAAAATGAACAAAGCTTGGATTAGCCCCAACTTTTCCACGCCGCCAGATGACAGCAGCACATAAAGTCTTTTCAATCTTCAATATTTAAAAGACGCCCACCAGTTGTTGCCCTAAAGGGTCTATGGATGACTGGATTACCCTACTTATAATTTTTTCATTGCTTTGCAGTTTTGTGCAAAGCCTTTATGAGCGTAGGCGTACATCAACTACACTTTTACAATATTTTAATTACACTCTCCAGTTGTTGCCTTCAAGGGTCTATGGATGAGCCTGCTTATAATTTTTTCCTGGTTTTAAACTGTGTACAGAGCCTTTATGAGTGTAGGAGGACCACAATTACACATTGTTCCCAGTATTTGAATGAGGTACTACAGGTACCTTCAAGGGTTTATGGACAACCCTACTTGTAATCTTTGGCAGGCTTTGCCCTGTACAGAACTTTTCAGAGTGTAATAAATCCACAACTATACTTTGTTCCGAATATTTGAATGAGGCACTGCGGTTTCTGCCTTTAAAGGTGTATGATGACTCTGCTTGTAATTTTTGTCAGGCTTTGCACTTAGTGCATAGCCTTTATGAGTCTAGGATAGTGTTGAGCATTCCGATACTGTAAATATCGGTTATCGGCCGATATTCGCTGTATCGGAATTCCGATACCGAGTACCGATATTTTTTCAATATTGGATATCGGAATCGGAAGTTCCCATAATGCAAAGAGCCACTGCTGTGGCTCTGATTGGCTGCCGAAATGACGTCATAATGATGCGCGGTCTGTGCGCATCATGATGCGCCGTCAGTTCGGGCCTTCCGGGGGGTCTATGCCGACTGCCCGGGGTTCTGTACCGGCCTGCCGGGGGTCTGTGCCGACTGCCTGGGGGTCTGTGCAGACTGCCGAGGGTCCGTACCGGCCTCCCGGGGGGCTGTGCCGGCCTGCCGGTAGTCTGTGCCGACTGCCCGGGGGTCTGTGCGGACTGCCGGTGGTCTATACCGACTGTCCGGGGGTCTGCGCAGGCTGCGGGGGTCTGTACCGGCCTGCCGGGGGGCTGTGCCGGCCTGCCGGTGGTCTGTACCGACTGTCCGGGGGTCTGAGCGGACTGCCGGGGGTCTGTACCGGCCTGCCGGGGGGCTGTGCCGACTGTCCGGGGGTCTGTGCAGACTGCGGGAGTCTGTACCGGCCTGCCGGGGGGCTGTGCCGGCCTGCCGGTGGTCTGTACCGACTGTCCGGGGGTCTGAGCGGACTGCCGGGGGTCTGTACCGGCCTGCCGGGGGGTTGTGCCGGCCTGCCGGGGGGCTGTGCCGACTGTCCAGGGGTCTGTGCAGGCTGCGGGGGTCTGTGCAGGCATCGTCCGATGGGACTACAAGTCCCATCGGGCGATGCCTGCTACCATGACGGTGATTAACACATTAGCCAATGATGGGACAGTAGTAGTCCCATCATCCGTCCTATGTGTTGAATGTGAAAAAAAAAAAATACATACTACATACATACTACATGCTACATACATGCTACATACATACTACATGCATGCAACATACATACATACTACATATATACCACATGCATGCAACATGCATACTACATATATACTACATGCATGCAACATACATACAACATATATACTACATGCATGCAACATATATACTACATGCATGCACCATATATACTACATGCATGCAACATACATACTACATATATACCACATGCATGCAACATGCATACTACATATATACCACATATATACTACATGCATGCAACATACATATATACTACATGCATGCAACATGCATACTACATATATGAAACATATATACTACATGCATACTACATATATACCACATGCATGCAACATACATACTACTAGTGTTGGGCATTCCGATACTGCAAATATCGGGTATCGGCCGATATTCGCTGTATCGGAATTCCGATACCGAGTACCGATATTTTTTCTAGAATATAATATTTTTTATAGAATATCGGAATCGGAAGTTCCCATAATGCAAAGAGCCACTGCTGTGGCTCTGATTGGCTGCCGAAATGACATCATCATGATGTGCGATCTGTGCGCATCATGATGCGCCGTCAGTTCGGGCCTTCCGGGGGGTCTATGCCGATTGCCCGGGGTTCTGTACCGGCCTGCCGGGGGTCTGTGTCGACTGCCCGGGGGTCTGTGCGGACTGCCGGGGGTCTGTACCGGCCTCCCAGGGGGCTGTGCAGGCCTGCCGTGGTCTGTGCCGACTGCCCAGGGGTCTGTGCCGACTGCCCGGGGGTCTGTGCGGACTGCCAGGGGGTTGTGCCGGCCTGCCGGTGGTCTGTACCGACTGTCCGGGGGTCTGTACAGGCTGCGGGGGTCTGTACCGGCCTGCCGGGGGGCTGCGCCGGCCTGCCGGGGGTCTGTGCAGGCTGCGGGGGTCTGCACAGACCCCCGGACAGTCGGTACAGACCACCGGCAGGCCGGCACAGCCCCCCGGCAGGCTGGTACAAACCCGCGGCAGTCTGCTCAGACCCCCGGACAGTCGGTACAGACCACCGGCAGGCCGGCACAGCCCCTCGGCAGGCCGGTACAGACCCCCGCAGCCTGCACAGACCCCCGGACAGTCGGCAAAGCCCCCCGGCAGACCGGCACAGCCCCCGGCAGGCCAGTACAGACCCCCGGACAGTCGGTACAGACCACCGGCAGGCCGGCACAGCCCCCCGGCAGGCCGGTACAGACCCCCGCAGCCTGCACAGACCCCCGGACAGTCGGTACAGACCACCGGCAGGCCTTCAGAACTGCCTCAATTCTTCGTGGCAGAGATTCAACAAGGTGCTGGAAGCATTCCTCAGAGATTTTGGACCATATTGACATGATGGCATCACACAGTTGGTGCAGATTTGTCGGCTGCACATCCCTGATGCGAATCTCCCGTTCCACCACATCCCAAAGATGCTCTATTGGATTGAGATCTGGTGACTGAGGAGGCCATTTGAGTACAGTGAACTCATTGTCATGTTCAAGAAACCAATCTGAGATGATTCGAGCTTTATGACATGGCGCATTATCCTGCTGAAAGTAGCCATCAGATGTTGGGTACATTGTGGTCATAAAGGGATGGACATGGTCAGCAACAATACTCAGGTAGGCTGTGGCGTTGCAACGATGCTCAATTGGTACCAAGGGGCCCAAAGAGTGCCAAGAAAAAATTCCCCACACCATGACACCACCACCACCAGCCTGAACCGTTGATACAAGGCAGGATGGATCCATGCTTTCATGTTGTTTACGCCAAATTCTGACCCTACCATCCGAATGTCGCAGCAGAAATCGAGACTCATCAGACCAGGCAACGTTTTTCCAATCTTCTACTGTCCAATTTCGATGAGCTTGTGCAAATTGTAGCCTCAGTTTCCTGTTCTTAGCTGAGAGGAGTGGTACCCGGTGTGGTCTTCTGCTGCTGTAGCCCATCTGCCTCAAAGTTCGACGCACTGTGCGTTCAGAGATGCTCTTCTGCCTACCTTGGTTGTAACGGGTGGCAATTTGAGTCACTGTTGCCTTTCTATCAGCTCGAACCAGTCTGCCCATTCTCCTCTGACCTCTGGCATCAACAAGGCATTTCCGGCCACAGAACTGCCGCTCACTGGTTTTTTTTTCTTTTTCGGACCATTCTCTGTAAACCCTAGAGATGGTTGTGCGTGAAAATCCCAGTAGATCAGCAGTTTCTGAAATACTCAGACCAGCCCTTCTGGCACCAACAATCATGCCACGTTCAAAGGCACTCAAATCACCTTTCTTCCCCATACTGATGCTCGGTTTGAACTGCAGGAGATTGTCTTGACCATGTCTACATGCCTAAATGCACTGAGTTGCCGCCATGTGATTGGCAGATTAGAAATTAAGTCTTAACACACAGTTGGACAGGTGTACCTAATAAAGTGGCCAGTGAGTGTATGTATGTTGCATGCATGTAGTATATATGTAGTATGCATGTTGCATGCATCTAGTATATATGTAGTATGTATGTTGCATGCATGTAGTATATATGTAGTATATATGTATGTTACATGCATGTAGTATATATGTAGTATGTATGTTGCATGTAGTATGTATGTTGTATATAAGCATGTTGCATGCATGTAGTATATATGTTGTATGTATGTATGTTGCATGCATGTAGTATATATGTAGTATGCATGTTGCATGTAGTATATATGTAGTATGCGTGTTGCATGCATGTGGTATATATGTAGTATGTATGTATGTTGCATGCATGTAGTATATATGTAGTATGTATGTAGTATGTAT
Organism: Dendrobates tinctorius; assembly: GCF_039654945.1. NCBI lineage: Eukaryota > Metazoa > Chordata > Amphibia > Anura > Dendrobatidae > Dendrobates > Dendrobates tinctorius. The sequence goes on along the minus strand of NW_027361910.1, from coordinate 9,920,112 downwards.
GTAGTATGTATGTAGTATGTTTTTTTTTTTTTTTGTACATTCAACACATTAGCCGGATGATCGGACTACTACTGTCCATCATTGGCTAATGTGTCAATCACCGTCATGGTAGCAGGAATTGCCCGATGGGACTTGTAGTCCCATCGGACGATCCTGCACAGACCCCCGCAGCCTGCTCAGACCCCCGGACAGTCGGTATAGACCACCGGCAGGCCGGTACAGACCCCCGGCAGTCCGCTCAGACCCCCGGACAGTCGGTACAGACCACCGGCAGGCCGGCACAGCCCCTCGGCAGGCCGGTACAGACCCCTGCAGCCTGCACAGACCCCCGGACAGTCGGCACAGCCCCCCCGGCAGACCGGCACAGCCCCCCGGAAGGCCAGTACAGACCCCCGGCAGTCCGCTCAGACCCCCGGACAGTCGGTACAGACCACCGGCAGGCCGGCACAGCCCCCCGGCAGGCCAGTACAGACCCCCGCAGCCTGCACAGACCCCCGGACAGTCGGTACAGACCATCGGCAGGCCGGCACAGCCCCCCGGCAGGCCGGTACAGACCTCCGGCAGTCCTAACAGACCCCCAGCAGGCCGGTACAGACCGCCGGGCAGTCGGCACAGACCCCCGGCAGGCTGGTACAGAGCCCCGGGCAGTCGGCACAGACCCCCGGCAGGCCGGTACAGACCCCCGGGCAGTCGGCATAGACCCCCTGAAAGGCCCGAACTGACAGCACATCATGATGCGCACAGACTGCGCATCATGATGATGTCATTTCGGCAGCCAATCAGAGCCACAGCAGTGGCTCTTTGCATTATGGGAACTTCCGATTCCGATATCTGATACTGAAAAAATATCGGTACTCGGTATCGGAATTCTGATACAGCGAATATCGGCCGATACCCGATATTTGCAGTATCGGAATGCTCAACACTAGTAGTATATATGTTGCATGCATGTGGTATATATGTAGTTTGCATGTAGTATATATGTAGTATATATGTAGTATGCATGTTGCATGTAGTATATATGTAGTATATATGTATGTCGCATGCATGTAGTATATATGTATGTTGCATGCATGTAGTATATATGTATGTTGCATGCATGTAGTATATATGTGGTACATATGTAGTATGCATGTTGCATGTATGTGGTATATATGTAGTATGTATGTATGTTGCATGCATGTAGTATGCATGTAGTATATATGTTGTATATATGTAGTATGCATGTTGCATGCATGTGGTATATATGTAGTATGTATGTATGTTGCATGCATGTAGTATATATGTAGTATGCATGTTGCATGTAGTATATATGTATGTTGCATGCATGTAGTATATATGTATGTTGCATCCATGTAGTATATATGTGGTATATATGTAGTATGCATGTTGCATGCATGTAGTATATATGTAGTATGCATGTTGCATGTAGTATATATGTAGTATACAGTCATATGTTAAAGTTTGGGCACCCCTATTAATGTTAATCTTTTTTCTTTATAACAATTTTGGTTTTTCCAACAGCTATTTCAGTTTCATATATCTAATAACTGATGGACTCAGTTATATTTCTGGATTCAAATGAGGTTTATTGTACTAACAGAAAATGTGCAATCTGCAATTAAACAAAATTTGACCGGTGCAAAAGTATGGGCGCCTCAACATAAAAGTGACATTAATATTTCGTAGATCCTCCTTTTGCAAAAATAACAGCCTCTAGTCGCTTCCTGTAGCTATTAATGAGTTCCTGGATCCTGGATGAAGGTATTTGTGACCATTCCTGTTTACAAAACAATTCCAGTTCAGTTAAGTTTGATGGTCGCCGAGCATGGACAGCCTGCTACAAATTATCCCACAGATGTTCAATGATATTCAGGTCTGGGGACTGGGATGGCCATTCCAGAACATTGTAATTGTTCCTCTGCATGAATGCCTGAGTAGATTTGGAGCGGTGTTTTGGATCATTGTCTTGCTGAAATATCCATCCCCTGCGTAACTTCAACTTCGTCACTGATTCTTGCACATTATTGTCAAGAATCTGCTGATACTGAGTTGAATCCATGCGACCCTCAACTTTAACAAGATTCCCGTTGCCGGCATTGGCCACACATCCCCAAAGCATGATGGAACCTCCACCAAATTTTACTGTGGGTAGCAAGTGTTTTTCTTGGAATGCTGTGTTTTTTAGCCTCCATGCATAACGCCTTTTTGTATGACCAAACAACTCAATCTTTGTTTCATCAGTCCACGGGACCTTCTTCCAAAATGTAACTGGCTTGTCCAAATGTGCTTTTGCATACCTCAGGCGACTCTGTTTGTGGCGTGCTTGCAAAAACGGCTTCTTTCGCATCACTCTCCCATACAGCTTCTCCTTGTGCAAAGTGCGCTGTATTGTTGATCGATGCACAGTGACACCATCTGCAGCAAGATGATGCAGCAGGTCTTTGGAGGTGGTCTGTGGATTGTCCTTGACTGTTCTCACCATTCTTCTTCGCTGCCTTTCTGATATTTTTCTTGGCCTGCCACTTCTGGGCTTAACAAGAACTGTACCTGTGTTCTTCCATTTCCTTACTATGTTCCTCACAGTGGAAACTGACAGGTTAAATCTCTGAGACAACTTTTTGTATCCTTCCCCTGAAAAGCTATGTCATTTGAGAGTTGTTTTGAGGAGCCCATGATGCCACTCTTCATAGGAGAATCAAATAGGAGAACTACTTGCAAGTGGCCACCTTAAATACCTTTTCTCATGATTTGATACACCTGGCTATGAAGTTCAAAGCTCAATGAGGTTACAAAACCAATTTAGTGCTTCAGGATGTCAGTAAAAAGTAGTTAGGGGTGTTCAAATCAAGAAAATGATAAGGGTGCCCATACTTTTGCACCGGTCAAATTTTGTTTAAATGCAGATTGCACATTTTCTGTTAGTACAATAAACCTCATTTGAATACAGAAATATAACTGAGTCCATCAGTAATTAGATATATGAAACTGAAATAGCTGTTGTAAAAACCAAAATTGTTATAAAGAAAAAAGGTTAACATTAATAGAGGTGCCCAAACTTTAACATATGACTGTATATGTAGTATGCATGTTGCATGTAGTAAATATGTATGTTGCATGCATGTAGTATATATGTGGTATATATATATATGTAGTATATATGTTGTATATATGCATGTTGCATGCATGTAGTTTATATGTCGTATGTATGTATGTTGCATGCATGTAGTATATATGTAGTATGCATGTTGCATGCATGTGGTATATATGTAGTATGTATGCATGTTTCATGCATGTGGTATATATGTAGTATGTATGTATGTTGCATGCATGTGGCATGTATGTAGTATGTATGTAGTATGTATGTAGCATGTAGTATGTATTTTTTTTTTGTACATTCAACGCATAGGCCGGATGATGGGACTACTACTGTCCCATCATTGGCTAATGTGTCAATCACCGTCATGGTAGCAGGCATCGCCCGATGGGACTTGTAGTCCCATCGGACGATCCTGCACAGACCCCCGCAGCCTGCACAGACCCCCGCACAGTCGGCACAGCCCCCCGGCAGGCCGGCACAGACCCACGCAGCCTGCACAGACCCCGGACAGTCGGTACAGACCACCGGCAGGCCGGCACAGCCCCCCGGCAGGCCGGTACAGACCCCCGCAGCCTGCACAGACCCCAGGACAGTCGGTACAGACTACCGGCAGGCCGGCACAGCCTCCCGCAGCCTGCACAGACCCCCGGACAGTCGGTACAGACCACCGGCAGGCCGGCACAGCCCCCCAGCAGGTCAGTACAGACCCCCGCAGCCTGCACAGACCCCAGGACAGTTGGTACAGACCACCGGCTGGCCAGCACAGCCCCCCGCAGCCTGCACAGACCCCAGGACAGTCGGTACAGACCAGCGGCAGGCCGGGACAGTCCCCCGGCAGGCCGGTACAGACCCCCGGCAGTCCGCTCAGACCCCCGGGCAGTCGGCACAGACCCCCGGAAGGTCCGTACACCCCCCCGAGAGGCTGTACAAGGACAGAAAAGGGTTTTTCTTATTCCGATACCGGAAGTCCCATAGACTTGAATGGGACTTCCGGTATTGGAATCGGCGATACCCAATACTTTTTTCGTATCGGGCCGATACCATCCGATCCGATATTTTAGGGTATCGGATGGTATCGCTCAACACTAGTCTAGGAGTACCACTACATAACATTTTGAAAAAAATATATATAACGCCCTCCTGTATGTCTAATGCAGGGTATATCTGAGTCCCTCTTCCATCACATTTTTGGCAGTTGCATTAGGAAATGCTTGGCTCGAGTAACGAGCATCTGAGCATTTTAGTGCTTGCTCATCACTAATGATAGAATATTAAAAAAAAACTTTTCTTTATGCATAACAGATATGAATTTATTTTTTGCTATTCTATATGATTATTATCATAGAATTCTGATGTAACATATATCTTTCACTGATAAGACTAAATGTAATACATTATATTTTGCTATACCTGCAGCAGGCAAAGCATTTTTTTTAGTTTAAAACCACCATAATTTAACACAAAGCAGGTTAAACTGTATTCCTGAAACTGTGCACACAGGCCAGATGTAACAAGTGTGTCAGGTGTGACAGACAGTCTGTTATGAACGAGTCACCGTAGGAGGCAAAAACAGAAATGCTAGCTAAGTCCAGAAAACCAGAGAAGTTGGCAGCTATCGGATTGCAGACCCCTGAACCTATCAACAACAACTAGCCGTTGGAGGTTCCTACGGTGCCCTAGACCCCTCGATCACAGCCGGAGAACTACATAGCCTAAAGACAGAAAGGGAAATCTAAACTGCCCCAGAGCAGACCCAAAGCAATAGGCAGCCCCCAACATATAATGACGGTGAAGCAAGAAGAAAAAACACAAACACAGATAGAAAGATAGACTGAGCAAATGATGGCGCCCAAGCTAACTAGATAGGACAGGATAGAAAAGCTGCTGTCTGCAATCCGCCAAAAACCCTATCAAAGCAAGAGCCAACAGACTGACAGGGAAAAAAGCCCTGAAGACGCTAGGCTTCAAAAAGACTATGTCAGTACTCAGGTATTTTCTGAAGACAGAGCAAAAAGACACAAAGGAATTCAGCTCACCCAGACGGGAATGGCAGAATCCAGAAAAGCAAGGCAAAATAAAACCAAACACAAATGCAAAAAGCAAGGCAGAAAACTTAGCTTTTGAGGAGCAGGAATCAGACTGGTCTCCTAGAATCCCTCAGAGAAATCACCAGCGAGGCAGAAGGGCGTCGGCTGCCTTATATCCAGTCAGCAATTCCCGTCACCCAGTCATCATCTACCAGCTCATGTGTTTGGTAATCAGCCCCACTAGCTTCCTTCACCAGAAGAGGGAGTTCATCAGACCTCAATGGTGAAGGGGAAAATGAACTCATAACAGTACCTCCCCCTTGAGGAGGGGTCACCGAACCCTCATCCACGCCACCAGGGCGATCAGGGTGAGCCCGATGAAAGGCACGCACCAATCTTTTGGCATGAATATCAGAGGCATAGACCTAAGAATTATCCTCCTGACCATAACCCTTCCACTTAGCCAAATACTGGAGTCTCTGTCTAGCCAGACGGGAATCCAGTATCTTCTCTACCTCATATTCCATGTTACCTTCAACCAATACAGGGTCCGGAGGTGCCACCCCAGGAACTACTGGTTCAACAAACCTCTTCAACAAGGACTTATGAAACACATTATGGATTTTAAATGTGACAGGAAGAGCCAACCGAAAAGAGACCGGATTAATGATCTCCAAAATCTTGTAAGGGCCAATAAATCTAGGCTTAAACTTAGGAGAAGCTACCTTCATAGCGATATTTTTTGATGATAACCAAACCATATCACCCACCTTAAACCGGGGACCAATGGTCCTATGTCGGTTGGAAAACCGCTGGGCCTTTTCCTGGGAGAGAGATAACTTATCCACCACTTGGTCCCAGATCTGGTGCATTCTCTCCACCACAGTGTCAACACCTGGGCAGGCAGAAGGCTCCACCTGCCCTGAAGAAAATCGAGGATGAAACCCAAAGTTACAAAAAAAGGTGACATCAAAGTGGCAGAACTAGCTCTATTATTTAAAGCAAATTCGGCCAAGGGCAAAAATGAAACCCAATCATCCTGATCAGTGGAAATAAAACATCTCAAATACGACTCCAAGGTCTGGTTTGTTCTCTCCGTCTGCCAATTGGTCTGAGGGTGAAACGCAGAGGAGAAGGACAACTGAATTCCCAGCTTGGAACAGAAAGTCCTCCAAAATCTAGACACAAACTGAACTCCTCTGTCAGATACAATGTTCTCAGGAATCCCGTGCAAGCGAACCACCTGTTGCAAAAACAGGGGCACCAACTCAGAGGAAGATGGCAACTTAGGGAGTGGTACAAGATGAACCATCTTAGAGAACCTATCACAAATCACCCAAATAACAGTCATTCTTTGAGAGACAGGCATATCAGAGATGAAATCCATTGAAAAATGGGTCCATGGCCTCCTGGGGACCGGCAAAGGCATCAACAACCCACTAGAGCGAGAACAAGGTTTAGACAGGGAGCAAGTCCCACAGGACTGCACAAAATTCCTGACATCACGAGACAAGGCGGGCCACCAAAAAGACCGACTCACCAGATCTCTAGTACCAAAAATACCTGGATGACCAGCCAATACAGAGCAATGAACTTCAGACATCACTCTCTTCTTCCACTGGTCAGGAACATACAACTTTCCACTGGGACAATGCTCAGGTTTGTCCTCCTGGAACTCTTCCAGAGCACGTCTCAAATCGGGCGAGATGGCAGAAAGAACTACCCCTTCACCTAAGATGGTAGCAGGCTTGGTCACCACAGGAGAATCAGCCAAGAAGCTCCTAGAAAGAGCGTCAGCCTTGACATTCTTAGTGCCAGGAAGAAAAGAGACCACAAAATCAAAACGTGTAAAAAAACAAGGCCCATGCAGCCTGTCTAGGGTTCAAGCGTTTGGCTGACTCCAGGTAAATCAAATTTTTGTGGTCAGTGAGGACCACGACTTGATGTTTAGCTCCCTCCAACCAATGTCTCCACTCCTCAAATGCCCATTTCATGGCTAACAGTTCCCGATTACCCACATCATAGTTACGTTCAGATGGGGAGAACTTTCGGGAAAAGAAAGCACAGGGATTCATTTTAGATGTTACAGGATCCTTTTGGGACAGAACAGCTCCTGCACCAATCTCAGAAGCGTCCACCTCTACCTGGAACGGGAGTGAGACATCAGGTTGCCGCAAAACCGGGGCAGAAGTGAATCTTCGCTTCAGCTCCTGAAAGGAAGAAACAGCCTCCGGAGACCAATTCAACACATCAGCACCCTTCTTAGTCAGATCAGTCAATGGCTTGGCAATACTAGAAAATTTTGCTATAAATTTCCGATAAAAATTAGCAAAAACCAAAAACTTCTGAAGGGCCTTCAAAGAAGTGGGCTGAACCCAATCATAAATGGCCTGTACCTTGGCCGGGTCCATTTCAATAGTTGACGGAGACAAAATAAATCCCAGAAACGAAATCCTCTGTACCCCAAAAAGGCATTTCGATCCCTTGACATACAGGGAGTTCTCCCTCAAGATCCGGAACACAGTCCGAACATGTTCCACATGAGAATCCCAATCCTTGGAGAAGATCAAAATATCATCCAGGTAGATAATCAAAAATTTATCCACAAAGTCTCGGAAAATGTCGTTCATGAAGCACTGTATGACAGAAGGGGCATTAGTGCGCCCAAAAGGCATCACCAGGTACTCAAAATGTCCCTCTGGAGTATTAAACGCCGTCTTCCATTCATCCCCATGCTTAATGCGGATAAGATTATACGCCCCCCTGAGGTCAAGCTTGGTAAACCAGCAAGCACCTTTAACTCTGGAGAATAGATCCGAAATTAGGGGTAACGGATACTGATATTTAATAGTAATTTTGTTTAGGGCACGATAATCAATACAAGGCCTTATTGAACCATCCTTTTTGGCCACGAAAAAAAAACAGCACCTAATGGTGAAGAGGATGGTCTAATATGACCCTTCTCCAATGCCTCCTTAATATAGGATCGCATAGCCTCGTGCTCGGGTACAGATAAATTGAAGAGCCGACCCTTGGGAAATTTACACCCCGGGCTCAGTTCAATTGCACAGTCATAACTCCTATGAGGAGGCAAGGACGCAGACTCATTCTCACTAAATACATCATAAAAGTCTGCCAAATAGTCAGGAACATCATGTGACTGAGGAGAGGTGAAAAAAACCGGAGCCTCACTAAGGGCACACCGACAACCCCAACTCACCACAGACACAGATTTCCAATCCAAAACTGGATTATGAATTTGCAACCAGGGAAACCCCAGAACAATGGTATCATGCAAATTATGCAACACCAAAAATCTGCAATTTTCTTGATGGTCTGGGGCGACCCGCATTACCACCTGGGTCCAAAACTGAGGTTTACTTTTCGCCAAAGGAGTAGCATCAATCCCCCTCAAAGGGATAGGCGTCCGCAGAGGTGTCATAGGAAATCCACAACGTTTAGCAAAATCCAAGTCCATTAGGTTCAGGGCTGCTCCCGAATCCACAAAAGCCTTGGCGGAAAATGTGGACAGGGAGCAGATCAGAGTAATTGCCAGAAGAAACTTAGGTTGAACACCACCCACAGAAAACGTGTGTACAAAACATTTCTCTCGTTTAGGACAGACAGAAATAATACTGTATGTGAGGCATCTCCACAAAAAAACACAGCTTATTACGCCTTCTGAACTCCTGACGTTGCTCCCTGGACAAAACTCTATCACATTGCATAGGTTCAGACACTTGTTCAACAGGTGGCAACATCTCTCGTGCAGTCCTGCATTCACGTAAACGCCGATCAACCTGAATGGCTAATGACATAGAATCGTCAAGACCAGAGGGAACAGGAAATCCCACCATAGTATCTTTTACGGCTTCTGACAAACCCTTCTGAAAGAGAGCTGCCAAGGCATCATCATTCCAGGTAGTAAGGACCGCCCACTTTCGTAATTTTTGACAGTACAATTCTGCAGAATCTCGACCCTGGCTCAATGCCAACAGGGTCTTTTCAGCCTGATCAATAGCATTAGGTTTGTCATACAACAACCCCAAGGCTTGAAAAAATGCGTTCACATTAGTCAGAATAAGATCATCTGGTTTCAAAGAAAACACCCAATCCTGGGGATCGCCACGCAGCAAAGAGATGACAATTTTAACCTGCTGCGCAGAGCTCCCTGACGAGCTAGGCTTCAAGGCAAAAAATAATTTACAATTATTTTTGAAATTCAAAAATTTAGACCAATCCCCAAAAAACACATCAGGAGTAGGGATCTTTGGTTCAGCAGCATGTGAATGAGCAAGGTAGGTGGAAATTCCCTGCACTTCCGCAGGGAGCTGCTCCACACGATCAGACAATTGCTTTATCTCCATCGAGAGAAAAAAAAAATCCCCCCTACGGCCTCAGAGATATAGAGGAAAAAATATACACACCTTTTTTTTTTTTTTTTTTACAATTCTTTCCTGCTATTGAGTACCCTAGGATCTGCGGTATGGCTGGTGATTCTGTTATGAACGAGTCACCGTAGGAGGCAAAAACAGAAATGCTACCTAAGTCCAGAAAACCAGAGAAGTTGGCAGCTATCGGATTGCAGACCCCTGAACCTATCAACAACAACTAGCAGTAGCCGTGGGGGGTTCCTACGGTGCCCTAGACCCCTCAATCACAGCCGGAGAACTACATAGCCTAAAGCCAGAAATGGAAATCTAAACTGCCCCAGAACAGACCCCAAAGCAATAGGCAGCCCCCAACATATAATGACGGTGAAGCAAGAAGAAAAAACACAAACACAGATAGAAAGATAGACTGAGCAAATGATGGGGCCCAAGCTAACTAGATATGACAGGATAGAAAAGCTGCTGTCTGCAATCCGCCAAAAACCCTATCAAAGCAAGAGCCAACAGACTGACAGGGAAAAAGGCCCTGAAGACACTAGGCTTCAAAAAGACTATGTCAGTACTCAGGTATTTTCTGAAGACAGAGCAAAAAGACACAAAGGAATTCAGCTCACCCAGACGGGAATGGCAGAATCCAGAAAAGCAAGGCAAAATAAAACCAAACACAAATGCAAAAAGCAAGGCAGAAAACTTAGCTTTTGAGGAGCAGGAATCAGACTGGTCTCCTAGAATCCCTCAAAGAAATCACCAGCGAGGCAGAAGGGCGTCGGCTGCCTTATATCCAGTCAGCAATTCCCGTCACCCAGTCATCCTCTACCAGCTCAGGTGTTTGGTAATCAGCCTCACTACCTTCATTCACCAGAAGAGGGAGTTCATCAGTCCTCAATGGTGAAGGGGAAAATGAACTCATAACACAGTCATTCTGGATACCGGCTGTAGATGGTCACTGCGCCTGGCCCTGCAGGCACATTCTGGATCTTGCATCCCTGCTGTGAAGTGATATCCTTCTCCCTTTAGGACCTATTGATGATATTCACCCTCTTCTGCTGAATAGCACACCCTTGCTTAAATAACTTTACTTGCTTCAGCAAGGCGCCAGTGATAGCTCTATTTACTTCTCTCTGTTGGAAGTGCTAGAAGTCGACTAGTTTCCTGTTGGAGCTCTCTTGTGTCATTTCAAGCTAAATGTATTCCCTCATTTTTCTTCCTGATTTGTTTTTATTTGTAATGGGGACTGACTAGTGCCTACCCCGTCCCCTCACTATCCAGGGCTTATTGCTAGGGGCAGTCAGGGATTAGGTTCCTGCTCGGTGATAGGTGCAGAACCTATTTAGGGACATAAAGGCAGACAGGGTGTTGTCAGATCTGCCTGGGGATCTCCACTCCCCTCTTTCCTAGTGTTTGGGCTCCCCCACCCTCTTCCCATTGTTGTGCACCCAGCTTCTCAGTCACCAAGTCTGACACCAGGACAACTACTTTCTCCTTCCAATCTGAATTGTCCCTGAGCTGTTTAATGGTGTCATTGTGCCGAGTGTGTCTGTGCCGGTTCTTTTATAACTTCTGACAAAGTAATGTTGCCACCCAATCACAGTAATGCCACTACCAAGATGGCTACAGCATTACAGTGACTGACAGGCAATCCCTTTGTTTTGGCTGTCTAACAGGTGCCAAACATGCCGGTTGGAGATTCGAGCATTAAATCGGAGCACTAGACAATACTTGTCGTATGCCGAGCACATCCGAGCACCCACATACTCAAGTGATATCCGACTATCACCAAGCACATTCGCTCATCACTAGCTATCATGTAAAAGAAGCTTAGATGTCAAGCATATATTAACCCCTTTCCAACATTGGGCATAATAGTACGCCAATGTCGGACTCCCTTCCTTTGATGTGGGCTCTGGCGGTGAGCCCACATCTTTCCCAGGACAGTACCCTTGGCTATTAACCAGTTAAATGCCAATGTTAAACTCTGACGGCGGCATTTAACTTGCGCCTCCATGATTGGCGGTCACCGGTGTGTCGACATGACAACTGGTGGTCTCCTGGAGACCTCTGTGGTTGTCAGTGCTGGATTGCTGTGAGCACCACCCAGTGGTCAGCACTCATAGCAAGTCAGCAATTCTACTACATAGAGGTGACCCGACCTTCGCCTCTATGTAGCAGAGCTGATCGGGCTGTGGCAGCTTCTAATCTCCCATGGAGACTATTGAAGCATCCCAAAAGTAAAAAGAAAATGTTTTTAAAAATATAAAAAAATGTAAAATATCAAATCACCCCCCTTTCGCCCCATCCAAAATAAAACAATAAAAATATAATCAAACATACACATATTTGGTATCGCCGCATTCCGAATCACCCGATCTATCAATAAAAAAAGGATTAGCCTGATCGCTAAATGGCGTAGCGAGAAAAAAAGTAAAAACCCCAGAATTAGGTTTTTTTGGCTGCCGTGACATTGCATTAAAAATTGAAAATGCAATAACGGATGATCAAAAGATCGTATTTGCACCAAAATGGTATTGTTAAAAATGTCAGCTCTCACGCGAAAAATAAGCCCTCATCCAACCCGAGGTCACGAAAAATGGAGATGCTACGGGTATCGGAAAATGGCGCAATTTCTTTTTTTAACAAAGTTTGGAATTTTTTCACCACTTAGATAAAAAAGAACCTAGACATGTTTGGTGTCTATGAACTCATAATGACCTGAAGAAACATAATGGCAAGTGAGTTTTAGTGAACCTAGTAAAAAAGCAAAACAAAAAGCAAGTGTGGGATTGCACTTTTTTGCAATTTCACCGCATTTTGATTTTTTTCCCCATTTTCTAGTACATGACATGGTAATACCAATTATGTCGTTCAAAAGTACAACTCGTCCCACAAAAAACAAGCCCTCACATGGCCATACTGACAGAAAAATAAAAAAGTTATCGCTCTGGGAAGGAGGGGAGCAAAAAACGAAAACGCAAAACCAAAAATAGCTCTGGGGTGTTAAGGTGTTAAAAACCTCTGTGGTGATTAAAATCCTACTTAGAAAATATATTGCAAAGAAAACATCAGCAAGTGCTGGCAAATCAATAAAACTGTATTACACTTTCTTCAGAAAATTTTCAAATGTAGTTGAGAATGGGTCTGCAAGAGGAAAAGACTATTTTTAAACTAAAAACTTAGATGCCAACTGTGATTAAATACCCGACATTGAAAAGAATGCTCAAAAAAGAACACCAGTTTTACAGAAAGTGGTATTTGTGTAAGACATTGATTAGAAAATGTTACATTGGATCAAAAGGTGAATCAGCATGTGCTGCACTAAGTGTCAGAGTTCTTAAGATCCAAGTCTATTAGGAGAACCTAGAAAATCATGTGTCCTCATTTGACACTCATTCAATATTTAAACTGTTTGACTTAAAGAATATGTTTTGAAGAGATATGCTTTTAATACAGAATTACAAAACTGGATTACATCTTCACATGGGTGCGAGAATATTGCAAATTCAACACAATCAAATTCATCAAATTTGTAGTCAAACATAGGGCAATTATTACATGACAAGTTTCCTGTATGTGTGTCAAATCGTTTTGTCAAAGGTTGACGTCATTTTCAGACACAACTACGAGAAAAAATTGTCCTGGTAACTTTGGAACTGTCAGTTACTTGTTTTATAAGATTTATTGTGATGGTTTGTTATCACTACTGATACACAACATTTATAATTTCATGACACTTTTATTCGCAGATTCACTTCTCACTTTATTCTTTTGTGCATATGTTTTATAACTTTTATCAATAATAATGATACTACAATTTCTAGTTGACATTTAGATTTTATGTAGCCAAAAAATTATATTTTGTACAGTTCATGCAAAGTAACATTTGTTTTTTCGGAAAAAATAAAGGGAACTTGGCACTCTCCTAAATTAATCTGCAGGCTAAAGGGGGTTTTACACATAGCGATATCGCTAGCAATATCGCTAAAACGTCACTGATTTTGTGATGTTATAGCGATATCGCTAGCGATATCGCTATGTGTGATATTTACCTCCGACCGGCTCCCCCCCTGTCCATCGCTGATGGCGCGAGATCGGGCGGCTCCATTTCTCGTCATCAGCTTCCTGCTGGGGCTTCCTACTGTGTGAGACGAGCGACGCTGGACGCGGGCGGGAGGACGTCAGGATCGCTGTGTGTGAAAGGTGAGTATCGTCCGCTGCGTCGCTGCTGCATCGCTGTGAGATCTTTCTGTGTGAAAGCTCACTAGCGATCATTTAGCGATGCACCAGCGATCCTGACCGGGTCGGATGCATCTCTAAATGTAAAAGGGCCTTAAGAGTATGACAAAGATGTCCTGTCAAATTACTGAAAGTGTGGAAGCCAGTAGGGAATTAACCTTATTCCTCCTGAGAGCAGTGGGCTTTCAATCATAGAGGTGTGCCGAAGCAGTTTCAGTCTAAACACAGTACACATTGAGCGGCTGCTATAAGCTGTTGATTGACAGCTCACTGTGCACAGATGTGCTTAAGAGCGAACTGCCATTTAAAGTTCAGACACGCCTCTATGACTTATGACTGAAATTCAGCAGCTACCTGGAGGAATAAAGTTAATTTCTGCTTTCAGTACGGCACACGGTCATCTTTGGGATTTGATTAAGCTCTATATTAATCCTATATATACAGGGTGGGCCATTTATAAGGATCGACCTAAATAAAATGGGGCTGGTTGGTAATATCAACTTCCTGTTTGTGGCACATTAGTATATGGGAGGGGGAAACCTTTTCAAGATGGGTTGACATAATAATACTTTTTGGTTGATTGAGTGGTAGGTATATGAATCCATTAAATGTTATAGCCTATCCTTTTGCGCAAGAAATTCCATTTTTCTTCCTTATTATATCAATAGTTTGTAAAATAATTCCATGTTGGCAAGAATAGACACCCTTTAGTGAGTTGTAAGACATAATATATTATTACACCAGAAGAAAGTAATGAGCATTTTGGAATACTGTTTTACTTTCCATGTTTATTTAATGTCTCATGACTCATTTTTAGATTTATTCACACAAAAGATAATAGGTTTCTAGGAGAAATGAGAATGGAATCCGATTCAAATGGTTGATGTGAGCCAAAATGAAGAAAAAGATCACAGAATGAGATATTAGAATTGTTTGTATATAGTGTCAGCAAGGAATTCTCAATTCTGTGTTAATTACAATTCTGGATTTTACGTTTATTAGAAATTAAATCACAAGCCTGGATAAATAACTGCGTGTAATTAAATCTATCAATGTAATCATCAGGAAAGCAATTACCACACACAAGTCTATTAAATTTTCAAGTTGCACACTGTTCATTTGGCTAAAGAATTAAACGACAGTATTTCTGTGGAAATGTGATGTAATAGTTTTTTTATACCTTATGTTTTTTAATTTGTTGTATAGTCTATGCATTTAAAATTGATGACATTAAGAAATATGTTATTGTTTCCTATTATTTTATTTTTCTCAACAAGATGACTGTATTTGGATGCTTTACAATATACTATCAACAATTAAAATATTGACATAAGGTTGTTCCAGATGACTTGCTTTCAATGAAATAATGTCCAGTCCGGATGCGTTATTCGCTAATTACTCCTCTTTCAGTATTCCAGATGGCAAACCAAATGATGGGTAAATGGGTTAGAATTTGCAAAAGGCAACTTAAATTCAACTCATGTGAAAAGTTAATGCAAAATGAGTACAAAGGACAGCTAGTTTGTAATCCCTCTTTTAATTAGGGAGACTTTTTCCAGGGAAGGAGACTGACCCTATCCAGAAGTGGGTGGGTAGTGTAGTTCTTGCGAAAGTACACATGTTCGGTGGGTGGTAGAAAAGTCCTGGCATGGAGTGCACTTTACTGTACCATGAGATAAGCACTGGAAATGCAGCAAAGAATTGGTAGTGACCATTCATTAGAGCAATTCTTTAGAGGAAGAGAATACCACAGACCAGAGAAATTCAGTAGGAAAGTCAGCCCAATACTGGACATCTCAGTGTAAATAAGAAACAGTACTCAGTGGGAACAGAGGTAAAGCTTTGAGTAAAACTGGATTGGCCAGTCATCAGGACAAAGGTGCCTGATGTGTAAACCAATTAATACTGAGGGAGGTGCAGAGACAATTTATACATAATTTATTTTGTCCCTAGTCATAATAATTGACTGTTCAACAGACTATTTCTAGAATTGCAGGCATTTTCCCACTACTGTAATTTCTTGTGAAACCTGTTCATGCCAGTGATTGCTGTACC
Organism: Dendrobates tinctorius; assembly: GCF_039654945.1. NCBI lineage: Eukaryota > Metazoa > Chordata > Amphibia > Anura > Dendrobatidae > Dendrobates > Dendrobates tinctorius. Next base: position 9,904,309 of record NW_027361910.1, on the reverse strand, counting down.
TATTGCACTGTACTGTTTTGTTTGCTACATAATCTCCAGTGAAAAATAATAGCATCTTGCAAACACTGCTTCAGTTTAGTCAGACATGTTCTCCTAAACAGTACGAGTCTGTCTAAGAAGGAGTCGGCTATTGCTCCTTTCCCTTGTGATATACACACTGGTTATAGTAAAACCCTTTTGCATTTTTTTTTCAGCTTCTTAGCATACTTTAATTTTGTGTGAATTCAACACAACACCTTTAAGTGGATATTCTCATGTTCTTAAACAGGACCTATAACCAAAAATCTAGTTTTATAAAAAAAATACCATACTCGCGCACAGGCAGAGGTTACCAGTCACTGTCAGCGGGCAGGGAGAATCTGCCAGGGACCTGGCTGTATGACTCATATGGCCCGGTCCTTGGTGGCTATTAAAGGCATGTTTTTCTCTGAAACAAATGTATGTGGCTGTGAGCATGCAGCCAGGGGTTGATATTGTACATGCTGGGAAGCATGTATCAGCAGACAGTTTTCCTTTAATGATAGTGTCACGGGTGTGTTATGATTGAGTCACCGTAGGAGGCAGACACAAAAATAGAAGCTACGTCCAGAAAACCAGAGAAGTTGGCAACTATCAGATTGCAGACCCCTGAACCTATCAACACAACTAGCAGTAGCCGTGGGGGGTTCCTACGATGCCCTAGACCCCTCGATCACAGCCGGAGAGCTAAATAGCCTAAAGACAGAAAAGGAAATCTAAACTGCCCCAGAGCAAACCCCAAAGTAAAAGGCAGCCCCCAACATATAATGACGGTGAAGCAAGATGAAAAAACACTCACACAGATAGAAAGATAGGCTGAGCAAACGATGGGGCCCAAGCTAACTAAACAGAACAGGAAAGGAAGGTTGCTGTCTGCAATCTGCCAAAACCCTATCAAAGACATAAGCCAACAAGCTGATATGGAAAAAGACCCTGAAGCAGCTAGGCTTCAAAAACTAAATCAGCACTCAGGTATTTTCAGAAGACAGAGCTAAAGGAATTCAGCACACCCCAGCAGGGAATGGCAGAAATCCAGAAAAACAAAGCAAACCAAAGTCAAAGCACAAATGCAAAAAGCCGAGCAGAAAACTTAGCTTTAGAAGAGCAGGAATTCAGACTGGTCTCCAAGGATCCCACAGAGAAATCACCCGCAGGGTAGAAGGGCGTCGGCAGCCTTATATCCAGTCAGTAACTCCACTCAGCCAGTCATCAGCATCAGGCTCAGGTGTTTGATAATCAGGCTCACTACCTTTCTTTACCAGAAGAGGGAGTTCCTCGGGCCTCAGTAGTGAAGGGGAAAATGAACTCACAACACGGGTGTGTCAGATGCAATAGACTGTTGCTCTGCATCTGGCAGTAGAAGGTTTCTGCTTTTGGCATTACAGACTCCTCCTTAATCCTTCTGACTCTTGGACCCTGCGGCAACCTCCATCCTGCTCTTGTTGGCACACTTGGATCTGGGTGATTATAAATCCCCAGTCTACTGCAGAGAGTCACCGATAATATTCACATTTTTTCCTTGTGAAGCCTTGGAGCTATAGCAGTTGTCTATCTTCCTCTCTGGTGGTTTTTTAGGACATTTGAGTCTGCTCAAGCTAAGTTCATTCCCCCTGTCTTTGTACCTTTTTGTCTTTAGTTTACAGTGGGGACTGACCAGTGCTCATGCCACCCCCTCCCTATCCAAGGCTTAGCTCTAGGGAGATAGAGTGCTTAGGTTTCATGCTCAGTGATTGGTGAGGAACCAATTTAGGGATGGTAGGGCAGGTAGGGTGTTATTATATTAGCCTAGGGGTCTCCACTCACCCTTTCCCTAGTGTCTGGTCTTCCTTCCCCTCATCCCATCATGTTGCACTTAGTCTTTCCCACACTATGTGTGACAGTCTATAGCATAATATTTTCATTTTACTCCCATATTAATAAAAGCCCTTTCCTCAATGATTTTTAAATAGCTTTGCAATAAGTTTGCAATTGACTGACTTTTCCTATCTGCTGTCATGCTCCTTCAAAAACTCCTCCTGTTAAAACTCTTAACATACCAGTCAATTTTCTCCAACCCACTGATTTCTACACAATAGTTAGCTGCTAAACTTCCTCACCCTCTCTCTCCTTCTTATCATCTTCTGATGAGATAGAGTTACAATTCAGCAGCCTGGCAGCTTTCTCTGCAAGTCTTTCTCACTGTCTCAAGCTGTGTGATTCCCTCTCTATGTCTAAATATAAGGATAAAGGGCCTGTCACACTAAGCGATATCGCTAGCAATATCGCTATAACTTGTGACGTTATAGCGATATTGCTAGCGATATCTCTGTGTCTGATACTTACCAGCGACCCGCTCCCCTGCTGGTTATCGCTGATCGCGCGAGAACGTCCAGGACCGCTTCTCGTCGTCTGCTTCCTGCGGCGCTTCCTGTGGAGAGACGAGCATGGAGCCGGGCGGGAGGACGCAGGATCGCCTGGTGTGACAGGTAAGTAGCGATCCCCGTCCCCTGCGATGTTGCTGGTGAGATCTGCCTGTGTGGCAGCGCACAAGCAACCACTTAGCGATGCACCAGCGATCCTGACCGCGTCATATCACTGGTCGGGATCGCTGGTACATCGCTAAGTGTGACAGTACCTTAACAGTGCACACTCCAGAACAATCCACAGATATTTGAAGGCGTTATAGTAGAACTTGTGCTGAGCTTTATGGTACTGCTAATACTACAGTTGTATTCACCAAGCTGTCATTCAACAAGGAGACCCTGTCCTACTAGATACCAGGTAGTAACAAAAAAGTACAGAGATTACATTGCTCTGCAATGAAAAAACTATACAATGCATTCCTACCCACATAAGTTTGAATTTCTTTAATACATAAACATTCTGAAGCAAAACTGAAAATATAATACAGTGAGTCCGTAAAGTCATGGTGCACTTTTGAGACATAACGTTATTTTATATTTCAAAAGGCAAAGAGTACACAAATTCAAGATTTTCGTGGAACATTTAACATTTTAATGTGTATTTCTTTGGATTGACTAGGTGCTGAGAGTTCGCAAGCAACAGGAAAGCCAGCTAATACAATTAACAAACATCACACATCTGACAAATTTCATATCCCTTGCTGAATATCTGTCTAAATTCGCATTGGTGTTGATTTGAATTATTAAAGTGAAAAAAAAATGAAGGAGAAAATATTTTTTTTTGCTGTGATTATATCTTTAACCGAGGAAAAGCTGTTGCTACATCATTCTGCATGACAGGGCAGACAAAGTAATCTAAAAAGTTTTCAACAGGTAGAAGAACATGTTCAAGATGAAATTTCTGTGGATGGGACTTTAACCCCTTCACCCCCCAAGCCTGTTTTCACCTTCATGACCATGCCAAATTTTACATAGTAACATACATAGTAACATAATTAGCAAGGCCAAAAAAAGACATTTGTCAATCCAGTACAGCCTATATTCCATCAGAATAAATCCCCAGATCTATGTCTTACTATAGAACCAAATAACTGTAAGATACAATATTGTTACGCTCCAGGAAGACATCCAGGCCTCTCTTGAACCCCTCGACTGAGTTCGCCATCATCACCTCCTCAGGCAGGGAATTCCAGATTCTCACTGCCCTATCAATAAAGTATCCTCTTCTATGTTGGTGGAAAAACCTTTTCTCCTCCAGACGCAGAGAATGCCCCCTTGTGACAATCACCTTCCTTGGTATAAACAGATCCTCAGAGAGATATTTGTATTGTCCCCTTATATTCTTATACATGGTTATTAGATCACCCTTCAGTCGTCTTTTTTCTAGACTAAATAACCCTAATTTTGCTAATCTCTCTGGGTAATGTAGTTCCCCTATCCCCTTTATTAATTTCATTTTTTGTTAAGAAGTTAGAAGGTTGAAAAGTTGACCAGTGATTTCTTATTTTTCCAATAAAATTTACAAAACCATTTTTTTAGAGACCACCTCACATTTGAAGTGACTTTAAGGGGTCTATATGACAGAAAATACCAAAAAGTGACAACATTATCAAAATGGAATCCCTCAAAACCACATTCAATAAGTTTATTAACCCTTCAGGTGCTTCACAGCATATAATGGAATGTGAACCGAGAAAATAAACATTTAACTTTTTTTCACAAAAAAAATGTTAATTTAGATCCAATTTTTTATTTTAACAAGGGTAACAGGAGAAAATGGACACTAAAATTTGTTGTACAATTTCTCCATGACAGCGCAGCAAACACTGCATGAGCGTTTTTCTCACCAAGGTCATCGCAGTTCAGCCCGGCTGGCAACGGAGCCTCAGTGACCGGACATAATCTCTATGACATCACCACTGGTCTCTGAGGCTGTGCTCACAGCAGTTCAGTCACCAATGGTTCTCAGCCTGGACGGACGCATCTTGGCCCCTTTCAGGTTGGAAACTGTTTATCCACCAGACATGAATTACGGCGTGGGACAGAACGACAGACCAGACAGGTATGGTATATTGTTGTTTGTTTATTTTACTTTTATTACAGGAAAACGAGGGCTTCGCTGGAATTAGGTGTTCAAATAAAAATGGAAAACTGTGCTTAGTCTTATTTCAAATAAAGGACTTTATTCTGGCTGTGCCTTTATTTACCATACAACTATAGGATTAGTAATGGATAGGTGTCTTATAGATGCCTCTCCATTACTAAGTCATGGGCTTGATGTCACCTGACAATACAAAGGTGACATCAACCCCACAAATATGAATCCCACTTGCCACCATTACAGGGTAAGTGGGAAGAGTCAGGCTGCTATTTTTAGGCTGGGGGGACAATATCCATGGCCCCTTACCAGCCTAAGAATACCAGCCCCCAGCTGTCTGTTTTAGCAAGGTTGGTTGTCAAAAATGGGGGACCCCATGCCGTTTTTTAAAATTATTTATTTAAATAATTAAAAACACAGCGTGAGGACCCCTCTATTCTTGATAACTAGCCTTGCTGACAGCTCATGGTTGCAGCCCCCAGTTGTGAGTTTTGTCTGGCTGGTTAGAAAAAATACAGGGGAACCCACGCTATTTTTTTAAAATTATTTATTTACAGCGCAGAAGTGACTAATGAATGCTCCCATCCTCAGCTCCTGCTCTCACTGTAATTAGCGGCTGCAGGTGTCGGATGATGGGATCAGTAATCCCATCACCTGACATCAGTGACCGGAGGTAAGCTTCATACCTCCGATCACAGCTCAGCCCTCCCACTGTCTTTTGACAGCGTGGGAACTGCGGCTCTCTGACCGACAGGGATGATCTCACAGCCGATTATAAGCAGTGTTTGCTGCGCTGCCATGCACATGACAGCATGACAAACACCCAGTGTTCGGGCAGCCGAACCTGAACAGTAATAAAATAGATATGACAGGCTCAAACCCCAACTTAGGTGCTCTGGGAAAAAACAAGACTAAAGTATAGGAGTAACCCCGGCACACTAATAACATGAAAGTAAAGTCTTCTCAACGACAGTCTTTAATTGTTGTGATTTTATTGATTGTGAAAAAAAGGGTGGTGTTACAATCCAAAAAAGGGTGGTGTTATAATTGTAACACCACCCTTTTTTGGATTGTAACACCACCCTTTTTTTCACAATCAATAAAATCACAACAATTAAAGACTGTCGTTGAGAAGACTTTACTTTCATGTTATTAGTGTGCCGGGGTTACTCCTATACTTGAACCTGAACAGTAAGACGGATTTCCTGATGAAGTCTGTGTTCGGTGTCGTGCCCAAACAGTAGGTGTTCAGTACAGACGCCGAACTTTACTATTCAGGTTCACCCATCTCTACTCACAAGTATTGTAATTTTGGAAACTAGACCCCTTTATCTAGATGTGTGGTGATCACCTTGAACCCCTGGGTGCTTCACAAAAGTTTATAACATTGAGCTGTGAAAATAAAAAATCTAATTTTTCCCACAAAATTCTTCTTTTAGCCCCATTTTTTAAAATCTTTGCAACGGTAAGGCTGGGGCAACACTAGAGAGAAATACGTACAAGTGAGAGGTGCTAAAACCACGCATTGCACACAGACCAATGTTTCTCTACGGGGCAGCTCCCATCATCCGTATATTTCTCAGCAGTATTTTATGGGCCGAGACAATCGCAGCAAGTCTATGGGGGCGAGAAAAATACAGATTACACATGGACCGCACGTGTGACTTGCAAGAAATACGCAAGACTTCTCCAGGTGACAGGAAATGGGCCAAACCATTATCAGAAAGCTTAGACATGCTAATGAGCTCAAAAAGCACTCCAGACATCCTGGAAGATCACCTCCACGGAGTCATGCAGCATGTCTACCCACATCAATGTCGAGATGCTAATAGTTTTGGTCCAGGAAAGGCCTGAACTTTGGGACCAAAGGGATGCACATTACTCTGACTGGGCCAGAAAAGAGGCGGCATGGAGGCGCATCTGTGGGCAGATGTTTCCAGATTTTGTGGACCGTCCACATGAGGAACAGGAATAAATTAGTAAGTTCTTTTTTCAAAATCCAATTAAGTGCACTAAATGCCATGTTTTCCCAGTAACCCCTAAAATCCTATTCTGTGTATTTGTGGCTCATTCTGTGTAATCGCAATAAAGTTTAGAACTGCCAACTTACTAGGTCACATGACTTTGTTTAAATCTATATACACTTTTTGATCAACTTTGTGCAACGTAATAATAAATTCTTGTGTCACATTGCAGTGGAAGAGGTGATGAGACGTTGGAGCAGCATCCGCCACTAATACCGGCGGGAACGTCAACAGCGGGCCATGAGTGGGGCTACAGCACCGACCAAGAGGAATTATATTTATTACGACCGGCTGGCTTTTCTGGCTCCTATTCTGGATCTCAGACCGTCAGTACATACATCACACCACATTACACATATAGTGTTTAGGGTCAGATCTACAACCAGTTTTTTTACTTACCGTATTTTCTGGCATATCAGATGACTTTTTAACCCCTGAAAATCTTCTTAAAAGTCGGGGGTCATCTTGTACGCCGGGTGTCGTCTTATGCGCCGGGTGCAGACCAATCTCTGCATATAGTGGGGGAGTGGTCCCAATGACAAAGGGAGGGGGCGTCTCACAGAGAAGATGTAACTGGAGTTATCATCCCCTTTTACCTCATTAGTGGCAGCGGTGCTATCTGCGGCTCTGTGCTGGGGGCGGCTGCTCTTGTGTAGCATGGGGGCTCTGTGCTGGGGGTCAGCGGCGGCTCCTCTTTGTGCAGCTGGGAAACAGCGGTGGCTCTATGTCCTGCATCGAGGCTCCGCCGGCATATGCCCAAAGCCCGGAGGCCCCCGGCAGCTCCATTGCTGCGATGCAGTGGCCTCCGGGAAAATGGCTGCTGGAGTCCACGCGAGCTCAGATTCAGATCTCATCTCCCAAGATCTTGGGATGAGATCTGAATATGAGCTCACGCAGGCTCCAGTGGCCATTTTCCCGGAGGCCACCTCATCGCAGCAATGGAGCTGCCAGGGGCCTCCGGGCTTTGGGGATATGCCGGCGGAGCCCTGACGCAGGACATAGAGCCGCCGCCATCCCACAGCTGCACAAAGAGGAGCCGCCGCTGACCCACAGCACAGAGCCCCCATGCTACACAAGAGGAGGAGCCGCCGCCGCTGCCGACCCCCAGCACAGAGCCACAAATAGCACTGCTGCCACCAATGAGGTAAAAGGGGGATGATAACTCTAGTTACATCTTCCCTGTGAGACGCCCCCTCCCTTGGTCATCGGGACCACTCCCCCACTATATGCAGAGATTGAGCCTTCCAGCTGCATCCCCCAAGCTCCACCTGCACCAGCACCGGTACTTGCAACAGTACCTGCACTAGGACCTGTCCCAGCAGCTGCACCAGCACCCGGCAGCCTTGAGGGCAACAGCAGCAGCCCTACTGTTCTTCTTGAATGCTCCCCCCAGCCTGCTGGCATATCCCACCATGGATGACAAAGGCGAGAGAACCCTTCCTCTGATACCTGGAGGCAAGTTGACATGTGGGTGCTGAATTACCTGTCCAGGTCTGCCCTGGGTGAGGGTGAGTAGGCATATTCCCGCAGGCTGGCCTGATACCTCTGTCCCCTACCCCGTGAGGTGAGGCTATGTGTGCGAGGATCTATTCAGATCCTCATTGATGCATGCACACCATTACCATGCACACTATTTCACTACTCGCTCATCCCTAGTTTAAACTCTATATATGTTTTCACCAATATTTGAAGCTATGGACCCACTATACGTCCATTTTGCAAGCTGGCAAGAAAATCTCACTGTACGGATGCCATACGGATGACACACGGATATTTTGATGCGAGGAAATTGCATCCTTGCATCAAAATGGATTACATACGGATCACTGTTCATGAAACATTGATGCGATATTCGGCCGTAAAAAACGGACCGATATTTATACGTTATGTGTGACTCCAGCCTTAAACACAACATTTGCTGGAATCATTAGAGGATGCCATGTCGAATTTGGAAAGCTCTTCATGTGTCTAAACATGGGAATCCCCCCTTAAATGACCATACTTTGGAAATAAGACGCCTCAAGAATTGTGTCTAGATATGTGGTGAGCACCTTCAACTCCCAGGTGTTTCACAGAAATTTATAACATTGAGCTGTGAAAATAAAAATCACCTTCATCCCTCGAAAAATGTTCTTTTCACCCCAATTTTTTATTTTCACAAGGATAGCAGGAGAAATTACATCTTACCATTTGTTGTGCAATTTCTCCTATGTACACTGATAGCCCATATGTGGTCGAAAACTACTTTTGAGGCACAGTGCAAAGCTCAGAGCGAAGAAGCACTATATTGAAGTTCAGATTTTGCTGTAATGGTTGAGGGTGCCAAGTCATATTGGCAGAGCCCCTAAGATGATAGCAGATCCCCCAGAAGTGACATCATTTTACAAACTACACTTCTCAGTGATTCAATCAATCAATCAATCAAATTTATTATCGCCAAGTACATATTACATATATACAAGGAATTCTTTGTGGCAAAGAGGCAACATAATATATAACAACAGATACAACAAGTAACATCTAACAAGACAGATACAGTATATAGTCTACACATGACGATTTAATTGTTGAACAGAGAGTGGATAGAAGCTGTTCATATGGCGGTTGGTGCTGCATTTGGGGACTCTGAAGCAACGTCCTGAAGGGAGTAGTTGGAATGAGGAGTGTCCCAAGAGAGAGGGATCTGATGAAATTTTCAATGCGTGGGATCGAATACTCTTATTATAAAGATCCTGGATTTTAGGCAGGGGGGAACCTATAATTCTCTCTGCTGTACTGAAAGTCCTTTGTAAGCGGAGTTTGTCATGCGCAGTGGCTCCCCCATACCAGACTATCAGAGAGGAACAAATCACAGATCTGATGACAGCATTAAAGAATAAGATCAGCAGATTCTTAGACAAACCATATCTTTTCAGCTGACGCAGGAAGAACATCCTCTGTTGTGCTTTTCTTATAACAGCATCCACGTTTTTCCCCCATTTAAGATCATGAGAGATGATAACACCAAGCAATTTGGTCTCTGTGACCCTAAGAACCACTTCGTCATGGATGTAGATTGGAAGTATCTCATGTTGATCTTTCCTAAAATCCACAACCATCTCAGCAGTTTTTTTTAGTGTTGAGTACAAGATTATTGGCATTACACCAGTCACATATTCTTTCCACCTCACTCCGATACAAGTCTTCAGCATTTCCCCTGATGAGACCAATCAGTGTCATATCATCGGCAAATTTCAAGATTTTTACTGAGTCTGCTGAAGAGATGCAATCATTCGTATAGAGAGAAAACAGTAACGGGGACAAAACACACCCCTGAGGTGCCCCGATGTTTGTGACCAAGGTGTCCGAAGTGAATGGTCCAACTTTTACACTCTGTATCCTGGCTGTCAGGAAGTTATAAATCCACAAGCATAAGTTGAGAGGGACTCCAAGAGCTACCATTTTCTTATGAAGTAAATTCGGATCAATGGTATTGAACGCTGAGCTAAAGTCCATGAAAAGAATCCGGACATATGAGTGCAGTTCATCTGTATGATCCAAAATGAACTTCAGTGCCAGATTGACAGTGTCGCTTGCCGAACGATTCTTCTTATAAGCAAACTGAAGCGGGTCCCATAGCTTCTGCGTGAATTTTATCAGGTGGGACATCATAATTCTTTCGAAGACTTTCATAGCTACAGATGTGAGTGCTACTGGTCTATAGTCGTTCAACTCAGAGGATCCCATTTTCTTGGGGACAGGGATAATTGTGGAATTTTTCCAACACTGAGGTACAACGCACTCTTTCAGTGACACATTGTATATATTTGTCAGTATAGGGGCAAGCTGGGTAGCACATACTTTCAGACACATTGGAGAAACACCATCAGGGCCTGGTGCCTTTTTGACCTTAAGTCCCTTCAGGATGCGTATCACCTCTGCCTCAGAGATCACTACTTGGGTGTTGCACAATTATTGATCTTTATATGAACAGACTGAGGAGCTTAGAGATGAATAGCCACTGTGTGTAGAGCTTGCCTCAAATATGCAGTAGAATTCATTTAACTCTGCTGCCAGACTTCTGCTGGGGTTCACTATAGTGGGGTGGCTTTTATAATTGGTGACCTCTCTTAATCCTCTCCATGCAGATCTAGTATCTTTTGATGAGAACCTTTCCTCCAGAATCTTTGCATACTCGTGTTTGGCTAACTTGATCTCTTTAGATAGCGAGTTCCTAAGTTTCTTGAATTCAGTAATATCGCCTGCTTTATAAGCCTCCTCTTTTCTCTTACGGATCAACCTGACTTTATTTGTAAACCACGGCTTGTTGTTTCCCCGAAAGTGGACAGACTTGGATGGAATAAACGTGTCTTCACAAAAACGGATATATGAGGACACTGCATCAACCCATTCATCCAGACCCGAGCATGTTTCCTGGAATATCTCCCAGTCCGTGCATTCAAAGCATGCTTGTAGTTGCAATTTTGCCTCCTCAGACCATGTCTTCTTTGTATAAACTGTAGGTTTGGATGTTTTCAACCTTTGCCTGTAGACCGGAATTAAATGAATTAGACAATGATCTGAAAAGCCCACTGCTGCTCTCCTCACTGCCCTGTAGGCCCCTTTTATGACTGTATAGCAGTGATCAAGCGTATTGTTCTCTCTCGTGAAGCAGTTTATATGTTGAGTAAATTTGGGGAGATCCAGGTTGAGTTTTCCTTTGTTAAAGTCCCCCATTACGATCACAAATGCTTCTGGAGATCCTTTCTCCCATTCTGATATTTTGCAAGCTAATTCACCAATAGCAGCTTTAACAGATGCTTGAGGGGGAATATATACTGCAACCAGAACCATAGATGAAAACTCTCTTGGAGAGTAAAATGGTCTACAATTGAGTGCAAGGTACTCTAGATCTGGAGAGCAACCTTTTCCCAGTATGTTAACATCACAGCACCAGCTAGTGTTGATGTAGAGACATACCCCACCCCCCTTTGTTTACCTGAAGCTACACAATCATGGTCAGCTCTGTAGATAACAAGACCAGGTAGATCCAGACTACAATCAGGGATGGTCTCATTCAACCAGGTCTCAGTAAAACAAAGAGCAGCTGAATTGGCCATATCAGAACTCATGTTACAAAGTAAGCTCAGATCCTCCATTTTGTTACATAAGGAACGGACATTAGCCAAGTGGAGTGAAGGAAGAGCTGTTCTGAACCCTCTCCTCCGAAGGCGTGCCAGGACGCCTCCTCTCCTACCTCTCTTGCAGTACACCTGATTGCATCTATGGGTGCAGTGTCACCACATGTCCCTCATAGAAATGTATACTATTTGGCGGTGAAGAAAGAATAATTACATATTTTCCAGTAAAATGTTGCACACCGCTTTTTCATTTATTTCTTACTAATGTAAATAAATAAATGGAAAAAAATACATTGGGCCCCCCTATTTTTAATAACCAGCTGAGGGAAAGCCAACAGCAGGGGACTAATATTCTGGGAAAGGGCCAATAACCTTAAAGGTTCCCAGGCTATTAACATAATTTCACAGCTGTTTGCTTAGCCTTTACTTGTTATTATAGGGTAGACCTCCCAAAAAATGATGTGAGGTCACCCATAATCAATAATGTGCGAACCTGTGCGATGAAAAGATAGTCCATTTCTGTCCCACAATGATCCAGATTATTTGGAGGGCAGTAACATCAGTTATGCGACTGCTCTCCATACCAGCTGGAACACACTGAGCAGAGCATGAGAAGCTCGGCCTGTGACCAGCGGTAACCTCTATGACATCACCTCCGGTCATAGGCAGGCAGCCCTTCTCATGCTCCTGTCTCAGTGTGTTCCAGCTAGTGTGGAGAGCTGTCGCATCACTGATGTAACTGCCTCCAAATCATCTGGATCATCATGGGATAGATATGGATTATCTTTGTGTCGGACAGGTAAGGAATATGGTGTTTTATTATTTTTTGTCTTTTACAGGGGACAGGGCATCAATGGATTATCTTCTTCTCAGACTGGTGAGTATAACTTTGCTTTTTTATTTTTTTAAATAAATGGGTAAAAGAGGATGGGGAGCTTTATTTCAAATGAAGGACATTATTCTTGTTGTGTGTTTACTGCAATCATACTATGGGATTAGTACTGGTGGTGTTTTATAGATGCCACTCCATTACTAACCTGTGGGCTTGATGTCTGCAGCCATAATTTAGCAGACATCAACCCCACAACTATTACTCCATTTAGCACCACACCAGTGCAAGTGGGAAGAGCCAGGCAAAGAGACAGAATTTGAGCATTTATTAGATGTACCTTTTCTGGGGCTGCTATTTTAAGGCTTGGGAGGGCCAATATCCAGGGCCCTTTCCTAGTCTAAAAATACCATCCCCCAGCTGTCTGCTTTAGCTTGGCTGGTTGACAAAAATAGGAGGGACCCCACACTGTTTTTTTAAAATCATTTATTTAAATAATTAAAAAATATGGCTTAGGGACATAGGCAATATAAAGCTGACAGCTTGGGGTTGCAGCTTTCAGCTGTCATCTTTACATGCAAAGTTTTTCTTAAATAGAGGGGAACCTATGCTATTTAAAGAAATGTGTTTATTGCACAGGTGCCAGCTAATGAATAATATCATCAGCAGCCTTGCTTGTAGGATGAGGATTGAGGAGGGTAGTACTTTCTTCAGCTGACGCCTGTGATTGATGGTAACCTTTTTACCTCCATTTACAGCTGTTGGTTCACACTCTGCCATCTGGCAGCGTTGGAATAGCAAAGCTCTGATGGACGGTAGCTAATTAACCACAGATCAGAGCCACTTGTGTTTCTCAATCTGTCACACAAAGGACAGAGTGGGAAACAGCTGATGTTCTGACTGCCAAACCCAAACAGTAACACAGACTTTCTCCAGGAAGTCCGTGTTCGGGGTCCGTGCACAGACACTAGGTGTTTGGTACGGACTCCTAATTAATGAAAAAAACACCCAAAAATTCCATAAATAACATGATGAAAATATACCAACTAGGAAGCAAAACTGCAAAATACACACAGAGTTCTCTTACTTTCAAGTAGTGATTGACAATCTCCATAAATTATTCTTTAGAGCAGGAAAGAAAACATTCATATTGTATCGCACAATGAATGACCAGATGCATAGTCAGGTGGCATATCTAATTGATATAACTCATGCAAGTCATCAGGTGTAGGTCCTTACAGATGTTCGCTGACACACTGCAGACTCTGCTGCAAAAAATCCAATAAAAAAACTCTAAAAAATAAAAACATTACTATTTCTAAAATTGAAACGGAATTATTAAAATGCAAAGGTAGGTAATGGTATAATAAATAGAGGTAAAAATAAATATTTAGAGTGCACAGAACTAAGGTGTGCTTTTCATAATTTGCTTAAAGGGAATCTGTCACCCATATTTCGTGATTTCATGTTAAGATATCACCCAATTGCGCATCCCATAAGGATTCTATTAGGGCTTTTGACTCCTCCGACCCCGCACCTTTGAGGCATAAATACCTTTTTGATCTTGTTGGGGATGTGCATGTGAAGTCTTCCGGGGCATAGACCACGCTGGAAAATATCGGCGCATGCGCAGTAGCGATTATATGCTTCGCCCACTGTTGGGCAAAGCATGCTGCGCAGACGCCAGTGGCCTTTACAATGTGCAAGCGCGGAAACCAGCGTTATCTGTGCTATTCACAGATGAAGATTACATGCAGCAAGCCGAGGAGGGGGGGAGGCGACTAAGCCAAGCCCATCGGACCGGACCGCGGCGATTTGCATACATCCCCAACAAGATCAAAAGGGTATTTATGCCTTAAAGGTGCGGGGTTGGGGGAGTCAAAAGCCCTAATAGAATCCTTATGGGATGCGCAATTGGGTGATATCTTTACATGATATCACGAAATATGGGTGACAGATTCCCTTTAAAGATATTGCATTTGTGTGAATGTGGCTCAAGGAATACTATGGAGGAGGCTGCACTTTTTAATCACGTGAGGGGCTAAGTAAGATAATACATCAGAGTAACTTCTTCCAGATTTATTAAAAGATATGAACAGTTAGCCTTTTTTAAACAAATGACTTGGGGATGCAATATTGCTGGCATTATGAGCCATGATTGTAGGGGCACTGTCAGTGGTAGTAACATTATAGCAATCTCAAGGTGGAAATCAGGTCATTTTCCACAAAGAAGCATCTGTAAGCCAATACATGGATAATGCTAATGATGATTGAGACCCAAATAGGTATGAAGAGGAGGTGATGTCAGCAGAAAGGGAGAGGGTGAAGTTAAGCCCCCGTTACACACTGAGATATCGCTAGCAATATCGCTGTAAAGTCACCGATTTTGTGACGTTGCAGCGATATTGCTAGCGATATCGCTGCATGTGATACTTACCTCCGCCCGGCTCCCCCGCTGGTTATCGCTGATCGCACGAGAAGGTCCTGGATCATTTCTCGTCGGCCACTTCCTGCTGCGCTTCCTGTGGCACCGACGAGCGAGGCATGGACGCGGGCGGGAGGACATCAGGATCGCCGCGTCTGACAGGTAAGTAGCGACCCCCGACCCCAGTGATGTCACTGGTGAGATCTGCCTGTGTGGCAGCTCACTAGCGACCACTTAGCGATGCACAAGCAGTCCATATCGTTGTCGGGATCGCTGGTGCATCGCTATGTGTAACGGTACCCTAAGTTTCAAAGTGATGAGTCAATATTTTACCAAAAGATCTTCTCAGGAATATCTGCTCTTTCTGTGCTGAGCTTTAGAGCAAGTGGTATGATGACTTACATGGGTGTAGGAGGCCAAACAATGCCTGAAAGCTGTGGTCATGGAGGTAACGATTCCTATTTGTGGGCATTTCATATGTGGGAATTTTTTCTGCTTTGCCGGCGGACCAATCTTTTGCAGTGTACAAGTTTTGCTATTGAAAAATAGATGTGTATAACATGGCACACATTTACTAGGAAATAAAGTACAGCACTGCATCAGCATATGAAATGCCATCACCTGTTTATGTGAGGAAGGCAAGACAAAATGCCAACAAGATGAAGAAAATCGCAAGCTGTCCTCCTCTTGATCATCTTTCTGAAAAGCACCTGCAAGTAGTGGCTTTTCGTTGGCATCAGCCCTATCATTATCTACTACTTTCCATACTTTATTTCTTTGATTCCAATGTTTCATCAGTTAGCCTTTTGTGTGCCTAAGAAATGTGTGTTAAGTCATTCATTAGTGTAAAAACTGAACTCCCACATGTCCAAGTGCAGCAACAATCGTTGCCAAACCACTAAGATTGTACTTTCTTTAGAGAAAGAATCATGCATGCTCAAGCCCAATTGAAATTACTTGACTGCCATTATTTCAGAAGAAAAAAAGCCTACAGGTAAGGGCACATCTTTCCTCACCCCCCAGCCTACCAGTACTACAGCTACAGGACATAACGAAATACTCAAGACAGCAGCAGCAGTAACAGTGATTACAGTATATATGACATGATGAATTGGCTTTATCTGCCACTGCACCAATGTGATGCACATCAGGAAACAGAGTCTGTGAAAGTAGCTAACGAGTAATTGTAGGGTTCTGCAGGTTCGCAGGATGCAGTGACGAGACACTAGACGGATGGTGGTTGGTGAAATAACTTTTTATCAAACTAGCCGCTGGGGCTTAACTGAACAAACAAGATATACTGGGACAAACAGTCCACGCAGGGACTTAACAATCTTAACAACACTATTGCGGTACTTAGCCTTCCAAGGGCTGACAGGTTCGCGAACGTGGCCGCGTAGAGGTCGCTGAGGCGGCTGTCCTGACGCCTCGTTACTCCTGGGAGGTGATGGGGCTCAACAGGCCCTGAAGAAAGTGATGACGGTGGGGCGCCACAGGCCCTGAAAAAAGCAATACCGTTGGAGCGCAACAGGCCCTGAAGAAAACGAGGCCGTTGGGGCGCAACAGGCCCTGAAGAAAGCGCTGCCGCTGGGGCGCAACAGGCCCTGAAGGAAACGCTGCCGCTGGGGCGCAACAGGCCCTGAAGAAAGCGCTGCCGCTGGGGGGCAACAGGCCCTGAAGAAAACGCTGCCGCTGGGGCGCAACAGGCCCTGAAGGAAGCGATGCCGTTGGGGCGCAACAGGCCCTGAAGAAAGCGATGACGGTGGGGCGCAACAGGCCCTGAAGAAAATGATGGAGGTGGCGCGCGGTGATGACGCAGTTCCCCAGATGACCTGTAGCCATCCTTTATCAAGGAGTCTCTCCCAAAGCTAGGGTAGCGAGCCTTTTATCTCACCTGTGACGAGGTGGCGTACCTTCAGGCCGGTGACGGCCGGGTCGGCGTGATGGGGGAAGGCTGGGGGGAAGTGGCCAGGCCTCTGTGGCCTGGTTACGGGTACTCACAGCCACAACCTGAGGTAAAGTTCCTCCCTCGCCAAGGCGGGGGACAGCGGGGACGATTCTCTGAGAACGGGGGGTGGGTAGCAGTCTCCGGTAACAGTCTCTCTCGTCGATAAATGCGCAGCTTTTTCCTCACAGGCTCTTGTCGGTGCCCCTGCAAGTCACTCTCCTCCCTGCCTTCACTCTGGCTCCTCTCCAACTGCCACTTCAGCACGTCCCATGCTCCTTTTACCCTAGCCCCGCCCCCTGTTGCCCTGACAACCCCAGTCGCATGTCTCCCTTTGTAATCCTCCTGATGTGATTCCTTCAATAACTCTGATGGCGGTCCCCTTGGTTCCGGCCCAATCACTATATGGGGGTCCTCCTCCCCACATAATGATGGGTGAACTCCTGGATGTTCGGTTCCAGTGGGTCCAGTACCCAAACTGAAGCTGGATCCCCTTCAGATGAATGGGCATATCTGCAATATCCATTGTTTGCCATGCTGTCATCTGTATAACAGCATGGCTGACACTGCCTTTTTAACATTATTTAAATAAATAATTTTAAAACACAATGTGCCATCCCCCCATTTTTCACAACCAGACAAGCTAAAGCAGACAGCTGGGGGCTGGTATTCTCAGGCTGGTAGGGGGCCATGGATATTGGTCTCCCCAGCGTGAAAATAGCAGCCCACAGCCGCCCCAGAAAAGGCAAATCTATTAGATCGGCTTTTCTCACTTGCCCTGTGGCGGTGGCAAGTGGGGTTATTATTTGTGGGGTTGATGTCACCTTTGTATTTTCAGGTGACATCTAGCCCACAGGTTAGTAATGGAGAAGCACCTATTAATGCTCATTATTAGCGATGATCGAATAGTGAAATATTTGGATTCTGGAAAAACGGCACAAATAATTTCTAATATCCGTGTATTCGTACCAAATAACGAATCCAATGCAAGTCAATTGGAAAGCTGAATATTTTTCTGCTGGACCCAACAAACAGTTCTGGGGAAATGAGAAAAAAGCTGAAATGGATGAGAAAGAGCTAGAACTAATTGAGAACAGCATGGAGAAGATACCTGCATGACTTTCTGACTCCCATATGGTATCTGGAAATAATGTTGTCAGACTATTGCGCCGGTTTTATGTATTTTTAAAAAACCTACCAGACCAATTTTTTTTTAAAGGGAAAATGCTAAGAAACATTATTACCTTCAAAATTCCATGATTATAATGCAATATAAAAAAAATTAAAAAAAATTATACCTCCCTTTTAGCATATGTTCACAAGGAGTATTTTGGCTTTATTTTTTGCTTTAACATTTGTGAGGGCTTTCACTTCTACATTTGGGAGGACCCTCCCTCACGCCAATAGTTAGCAAGATAGTAAATTACATATTCCTCTTCCCTTTACAATGCCATTTCAAACATGCCCACTTGAATTTTGGGCATCACCCGCCACCACCACCATGTCCACCGCCATGTCATTATGCAGCCCTTGATGACAATTAGCAGGATGCCAGCAGGTGCTGTGAAACCTGAGTTTGGTAAGGGCCCTCAGGTGGCCCTGTATCATACATTTGGGAGAACACTCACTCCTACTTTTGGGAGGTCCCTTCCTCATGCCAAATAGTTAGCCAGATAGTGGAATGCATATTCCCCATCACTTTACAATAACAGCTAAAAATGCCCATTTGAAATGTGGGCTATGCCCGCCACCACCACAATGTCAACAGCCATGTTATTACGGGGCCCTCAGTGACAATTAGCAGAGTGCCAGCAGGTGCCATGAAACCCGAGTTTGGTAAGGGCCCTCAGGTGGCCCTGAATCATACATTTGAAGAGCAGACAACAAAGAAGAGTAGCATGTAATAGGCAAGGATCACCATTAAATGTACAGGAATAGCAAAATTTATCTCTATTAAACATGCAAAAAAAGAAATGGTTTAAAAACAATTAAAAAACCCAGATAGGTTTACAGATAGACAACAACATGGAGGGCCATATAAGTGCCCACCAGTCGCCTCCACTATGTGCATCAGGGGTGTGCTAAAGTAAAGCACACTGTACAAAAGAAACCAAAAACACAGTACAGTAGATCAAAAGCTCAAAAAAACTCAAGAATTGCAAGACATACAAATACATCCCTAAATTATAGATAATTGTACCCCTTAGGAAGAATATAATAATTCCTAAAGATGAAAAGGTAAGGAGCTATCCCTATAACAAAGGATGTAAAAGCCCCAAGTAAAAAGAAGAAAAATGGAAAGAGCAAATGAATAAGGCTGTATAAGACCTGTTGGAATCTGGTAGTCACCCAGTCACATCATAGTAAGTGGAGGGAGAAGAACCCTCCTTCAAGAAGCTCCAATAAATCCAGAAAGGCCTTGTCGCTCATCCTCTGGGAGAGAATCCACAATGGACAGTTGATGATAGAGTAGTTTAAAGACAATTGCCTGCAGAAAAGGTAGAGAGCTTTTGTTAGTTCAAATTTATCCGGAACATTTTTGGGGTACAAGGAAAGTCCCCTAGAAAGGTGTTTCATTTCAGTCAGTGAAAGAGAATATGAGGTCAGATTAATAACCTGTAGATTACCTCCCATTTCTTGTACAGGTGGTTTGGGTATAGCCACTTCCAGGTCCTCTTATGGAGGAGAAGGATTTAATGTGTCGGATGACGTCTCGTCTCCTGCTTGTATGATGGAGGCCACGTTTGAAACTTTCTGTTTCTCTTTCTTCGATTTGGTGGGTTGTTTGCGCTTGCCCCTCCGGGTTGGTTTTATAAGTCGCCGGGGTCTGAGGACAAAAAAATCACTAGAGGAAGGATCGTGACTGACTGTGATGGTATTTCACATGCTGTTGTGCAAATGGAATAGACAACAAATGGAAATTATTGTCAATTGTCAAGACACCCTCAATAAAGGAGTGGTTCTGCAGGTGGGGACCACAGACCACATCTCAGTACCAATGCTTTCTGGCTGATGTTTTGGTCACTTTTGAATGTTGGTTGTGCTTTCACACAAGTGCCTCAGGCAGTGCATCTCATTCAGGATGGCACATCAATGCGAGCTGTGGCAAGAAGGTTTGCTGTGTCTGTCAGCGTAGTGTCCAAAGGCTGGAGGCTGCTACCAGGAGACTAGCCAGTACACCAGGAGACGTGGATGGGGCCATAGGAGGGCAACAACCCAGCAGCAGGACCACTACCTCAGTCTTTGTGCAAGGAGGAACAGGGATATCCATCTGTTGTCTATTCCATTCGCACAACAGCATTTGAAATTGATTGTCAAACAGTGTTGCTTCCTAAGTGGACAAGTTGATTTCACAGAAGTTTGATTTACTTGGAGTTATATTCTGTTGTTTAAGTGTTTTATTTTTTGAGTAGTGTATATTGATGTCCTTAAGGCATTGTTGGAAAGGTATCACCAAAGTATTTAGATCAAAGGATTTTAGATCAGTGTCGCCAACTTTTACGTCCTTTTTCAGTCTGCCAAGTAAGGTCTTGTAATACTCAATCAATAGATTGATAAGAATTGCAGAGCATTGGCGTAGACTATTTTCCCAAACATTTTTTAATTCAGCATCTGTATCCCAAGCAGGGAAAATTTAAACCCTGAGACCTCTAGACACTAAGCCTAATTTAAGGTACTCTTCAAGGCTTTTAAACCCTTTCCTACGTTGGACGTAATATTCCGTCCATGTGACCTGGGCCCTAAGTCCCATGGATGGAATATTACGTCATAACGATCAGCGGCGGTCACGTGGTGAGCGGCGCTGATCGTGGCCGGGTGTCAGCTGATTATCACAGCTGACACCAGGCACAATGTGTCAGGGGCATCACGGACCGCCCCCGACACGTTAACCCCTTGCACACCGCGATCAAACACGATCGCGGTGTACCGGGGGTTAAAGGGAAGCATCGGCAGGGAGGGGGCTCTCTCCATGCTTCCCTGAGCCCCCCACAGCAGCGCAATGTGCAGTGCTGCTGCGGGGGTCTCTTACCCTACAGGTCCCCGGATCCAAGATGGCGACGGGGACCTTCGGGGGCCTGTAGGGAGCTGACTTCCTCAGTGCTGCCTGTGACAAATTGCTGATCTGTCACAGTGATCTGTGATGTGACAGATCAGTGATCTGTCACAGGACAGTGATGTCCCCCCTGGGAAAACCTAATAAAGTTAAAAAAAAGTATAAAAATAATTTTAAAAAAATCGCTAAATAAATTAGAAAAAAAAATATTCCCTAATAAATTCATTTTTTGGAAAAAAACAAACAAACAATAAAAGTACACATATTTGGTATTTCTGCGTCCGTAACGACCTGCCCTATAAAACTGTCCCATTAGTTAACCCCTTTAGCAAATCCCTTAAAAATTAAAAATAAAAAACGAAGCAAAAAATAATGATTTATTATCATACCGCCGAACAAAAAGTGCAATAACGCGCGATCAAAAAGATGCATATAAATATCCATGGTACCACTGAAAACGACATCTTGTCCCGCAAAAAACGAGCTGCCATACAGCATCATCAGCGAAAAAATAAAAAAGTTATAGCTCGCAGAATAAAGCGATGCAAAGATAATTATTTTTTATATAAAATAGTTTTCATTGCATAAAAGCGCCAAAACATAAAAAAAGACATAAATGAGGTATCACTGTAACCATACCGACCCAAAGAATAAAACTGCTTTATCAATTTTACCGCACGCGGAACGGTGTAAACGCACCCCCAAAAGAAATTCATGAAACGCTGGTTTTTGTTCATTCTGCATCACAAAAATCGGAATAAAAAGCGATCAAAAAATGTCACGTGCCCGAAAATGATACCAATAAAAACGTCAACTCGTCCCGCAAAAAATAAGACCTCATATGACTCAGTGGGTCAAAATACTGAAAAATTATAGCTCTCAATATGTGGTGATGCAAAAACTATTTTTACAATAAAAAGCGTCTTTTAGTCTATGACAGCTGCCAAACATAAAAACCCGCTATAAATAGTAAATCAAACCCCCCGTTATCACCCCCTTAGTTAGGGAAAAATAATAAAATTAAAAGAAAATGTATTTATTTCCATTTTCCCATTAGGGTTAGGGTTAGGGCTAGGGCTAGGGTTAGGGCTAGGGTTAGGGTTAGGGCTAGGGTTAGGGCTGAGATTAGGGTTAGGGGTGTGTTGGGGTTAGGCTGTGAAGTTAGAATTGGGGGTTTCCACTGTGTGGGCACATCATGTGCTCTCCAAATGCAACATGGCATCGGATCTCAATTCCGGCCAATTCTGCGTTGAAAATGTCAAATGGTGCTCCTTCCCTTCCAAGCTCTGCCATGCGCCCAAACAGTGTTTTACAACCACATATAGGGTATCAGCCTACTCAGGACAAATTGCAAAACAACTTTTGGGGTCCAATTTCTCCTGTTACTCTTAGGAAAATAAAAAATTGGGGGCAAAAATATCATTTTTGTGGAAAAAAATGTTTTTTTTTATTTTCACGCCCGGGTGTTATAAACTTCTGTGAATCACTTGGGGGTTCAAAGTGCTCACCACACATCTAGATAAGTTCCAAAATGGGGTCACTTGTGGGGAGTTTCAATAGTTTAGGTACATCAGGGGCGCTCCAAAAGCAACATGACAGACCACTCCATCAAAGTCTGCATTCCAAAACGTCACTACTTCCCTTCCGAGTCCCGACGTGTGCCCATACAGTAGTTTTTTCCCACATATGAGGCATCAGCGTACTCAGGACAAATTGGACAACAACTTTTGGGGTCCAATTTCTCCTGGTACCCTTGGGAAAATAAAAAAATAGGGGACTAATTGATCATGTTTGTGGAAAAAATGCGATTTTTTTATTTTCATGCCCGGGCATTATAAACTTCTGTGAAGCCCTTGGGGGTTCAAAGTGCTCACCACACATCTAGATAAGTTCCTTAGGGGATCTAGTTTCCAAAATGGGGTCACTTGTGGGGGGTTTCCACTGTTTAGGTACATCAGGGCTTGGGGGTTCAAAGTGCTCACCACACATCTAGATAAGTTCCTTAGGGGATCTAGTTTCCAAAATGGGGTCACTTGTGGGGGGTTTCCACTGTTTACGTACATCAGGGGCTCTCCAAAAGCAACCTGACACCCTCAGACCATTCCATCAAAGTCTGCATTCGAAAGCGTCACTACTTCCCTTCCGAGCCCCGACGTAAGCCCATACAGAAGTTTCTCCTCCAGGCTGTGGGTACCATAGCCCTGTAAAAAATAGAATTAAAATAAAAAAATTGTCATATTCTCACCTTCCGACATCCCTCACAGCGTCAGCAGGCCTCAGCGATGCTCCCGGCAAGTCCCGTTCCCAGGGATGCCTTGCGACAATGACCTTTGACTACGTCGCGTTCTCATGATGCCGTAGCAGTCTCGCGAGACTGCAATGTCATCAAAGGTCATTGTTGCAAGGCATCGCTGGGAACGGGAGTTGCCAGGAGCATCACGACGAACGTTGCATGGAACGCTGGAAGGTGAAAAAAACACAATTTTTATTTTTTTATTATTTTTAACATTAGATCTTTTTACTACTGATGTTGCATAGGCAGTCTCAATAGTAAAAAGTTGGTCACACTTGTCAAACACTATGTTTGACAAGTGTGACCAACCTGTCAATCAGTTTTCCAAGCGATGCTACAGATCGCTTGGAAAATGCTAGCATTTTGCAAGCCAACTATGCTTGCAAATTCGCTAGTTTTTCCGCGGGAAATAGGCAGGAATTTAAAATGCAGTTTTCTCGCATATTTCCCACGGAATGGAATTCCAGAATTCCCACGGGAATTCCACATGTGTGTACATAGACTTAAACCTGCATTTTGTAAGCTCCACAGTTCAATTTTGCCACCGGATCCCAATGAAACTCCTGTAATAGTGGGTGAAGTCGCTGTAAGGTGAATATAATACAGGAGTTTGGGGAACTGTATGATCAATGTCAGTAAAATGGATTCTACCAGACACCAAATGCATTAGTATTAAATTCTGAAAACAGTATATGCAAGAGGCTGGGCCCCTGAATCCTCAACCTGGTCCTCCCACCATCAAGAGTCCCAATGCTAGCCATTTTGATGAACTCTTTACATTCCCTTGTAATTTGTCAGACCTCTCAACGAGCACGATTAAAGAGGGTCATGAGGAGGTGGAGTTCAGTGATGCTCAAGCATTTGAGCACCCACAGCCATGAGAAAGCCACATTGGAGAATGTTAGTTCATGTCTGAAGAGGTGGAGGATAATCATGACGGACAGTTGTCATCAGGTCAGCCTAAAATCGCAACTCAGAAGAAGGATCAGATTAAGGAATTGGAAATGAAGTGGTTGATGATAAGACCACTGGTGCAACCTGGCATGGTAGTGTGGCGCCCCTGAGGGTTCAGTCTCCACAGAGGTACTGCACTTCCTCCTGAGGTGTGATGCCCCACCATTCAGGTAAGGTGGAGACACCTGACCACACTCCAACACCTGCATCCCACACAACATAGTAGTGTAGCAAATCACCCTTTGGTGACTCCCTGCTTGGAACACGAAGAGTGCTGGGAGGTGGGTGGAGCTTAGTCTGCACCAAAAGATTGGGAAGAGTTTAGGATTTGGTCAGACGGACTCAGGGAGTCTGTGAGAGAAGATCCCCTGAGTGGGATGGATGGAAGGAAGTGCTGCAGCAGACCTCAGTGATCTGAGTTTGCTGGCACAAGAAAGAGACATTGATGGAAAGCCTGACTCTTTATAAGAAAGGTAGATTTGAACGGAACGTAAGGAGAAAAGGAGGACTGAGGATTAGGGTTAGAGCAGAACCCTTCTCAAGTTCACAGTCAAAGGCCAGGGTCCCTGAGGTTGTATGGATACTAATGGTCCTGCAGCAGACACCGGAGGAATAGAAGTTGTCACCACTTTATTCCCACACAAGACTTGGGGGCACAACAGCAACGTGAGTGAGCCGAGACTTAGTAGAAAGGAGTCCCCGAAGCAGGCTACAGCTGTCTGCCATAAAAGTAGAGTTCATAGGAACATCTGACAGGAGGAACTCCAGTGTAACTCAGTACTGTGAGTACTTCACTATAGGCGCAAAAGGGAGACGTTCAGAAAAGGCACATATGTTGGCGGAGTGTTGGAACGGAGTAATTCATCTCACCTGGAAGTTGACTGAGCTCCTGACCCGGAGGAAACAGCACGGATGCGGGCACCTGTATGCACAACAGACTGTGAGTAAAGCTTTGGAACTACACTGCCCTCGTGTCCTCCGCTTATTCCTGTGCCAACACCCTCAGCACTGCTACATCTCTGTGCCTGACACTGCACCATCTACGTCTCTTCCCTATCTCTTCACCTATTCTGCCCTGGGACTACTGCCCTACCTGTGGAGGGCCACAATATCATTGCTGCACTACACCATCTGTCCCAGAGGATCTGTTCGCAGAGTCAGCTTAACACCTTTCTTGCCGAACACCACAGGTGGCGTCACGAATCATTCAATGAACATTTCTGCTATTTACAATGGCCACGGACCGGGTCATAGCTGTCATGACAACAACCCCACTCGTGGAGATCCGCGGGCCCGGTACCGGGTACCCCGCCGCCCTGGGTGTGAGGGCGACCCAGTAGCATGCCTAGCAAGCACAGCAGTGCAGAGAGGGTTTGGTTCGTAGCACAAAAACAGGCAAGAGAAGGTAGTGGTTTGACCAGAGGGAGAACTCAGTCAACTGTTCCACAGAGTGCCCGGCACTCAGCTAGATAACAAGCCAAAGGTGTGTTGTTCTCCAGTATGGAATTTTTTCTGAAATTCTTTCAGACAAAACAGCTGTAATTTGCATAATCTGAAAAACCAAGCTAAGAAGAGGCAAGAACACTGCCAACCAGGGATGAGTGAGTAGTGAAGTATTCGGACTAGCTGTACTTGTAACGAGTAAGTATACCATAATACTCGGGTATTCGGTACGAGTAGCGAGTCCAATGATTGTCAATGGAAAATGCGAGTAATTGTCTGCTGGACCCTACAAAGTGGTCTGGGGGCTGAGGAAAAGGCTAAAAAATGTGTAACTGTTAAAAAAATGTAACTGTAAACAAATGTACATAGCATGGGGGCACCTGGTCAGGGGCTGCACGAGTGGTTTTACACCACTGCTTCATTAGAATGTACAAACACTATTTGAAGTCCTGTGGTCTTTTGCCGGCAGAGCGGGACTTGTACACCACTTACGCAGTGCCAGTGATATGTCAGAAGTGCCGTAAAAGCGAGTGATGATGGAGGCAATCTTCTGACAGCTAAGTGTGTAAGTGGTGTAAGGACAGCAATCTGCCCTAGGGGCTGTGTTTTGGTTAACGCAGGAAGAAGCCACCCATCATCATCTTCATCACAAGGGATTCACAATTATAAAGCTTGGACTACTGTCCTTGTTGTGCCACTGCCCAATGTGTAGACATAGACATAGTGTCTTCAAAACATTAGCCCTAGGGATGATGAAGATGAAGCTAGGACTACTAGCATAGAGGTTGCAGTGCCCAGTGTCCAGGTATAGCCATAGTGTGTCCAAAAATTAGCCCAAGGGGCTGTATCATAGTTGATGAAGGAAGCAAGACAGGTCTGAAGAGCCAAACAATTATGACGTAGCTAGGACTTCAAGCATAGAGGTTGCAGTGCCCAGTGTCCAGGCATAGCCATAGTGTCTCCAAAAATTAGCCCAAGGGGCTGTATCATAGTTGATGAAGGAAGCAAGACAGGTATGAAGGGCCAAACAATTATGATGAAGCTAGGACTACTAGCATAGAGGTTGCAGTGCCCAGTGTCCAGACATAGCCATAGTGTCTCCAAAAATTAGCCCAATGTGCATGATACCATGCTTGATAAAGGAAGAATGGTCTCACTCTCATCACAAGTGCCTCCGATGGAAAATATTAATTAACGTAACATTGTTTTTAACTTATTGACCATGAGGTACATGTGTCAGAAGCAGGTTTTGAAAACATGTGTAAGAAGAAGAAAAGGGACTTGAATGGGAAGGGATGGACGTGATCACCAATTTAAAAAAAAATAAAGTTTTGGGTGACTTTAGGTTGGGATACTGTCATCTGGAGGGCTTAAATACTGTTGCGAAATCCAGTCCTTGTTAAATTTTATCAGAGTCAGCCTGTCTGCATTCTCTGTAGTCAACCGTGTGCATGTATCTGTGATGATTGCCCCAGCAGCACTGAAAACGCCCTCTGACATCACACTAGCAGCAGAGCAGGCAAGCACCTCCAAGGCATAGAAGGAGAGGTCGGGCCAACTATGCAGATGGATACCCAGTAATTAAACGGTACAGAAGCATCAGGAAGGATGCAGGTATGGTCACTTAGATAGTCATTGACTATCTTGTTCAACTTCTCCCTCCTTGACATTGCTACTGTTCCAGATAGTCCTTGGTGATGAGCCGGTTTATTGAAGATGGCCCAGTTTGTGGACATTTTACCACCACCACTTTTGGACCTGCTTGGCGTATCTCTCCCCACTAATGCATGCTGTTGCACAGAGCTGGTATCTCTGCTAGCAGTGGTGTCTGAGGGTGCTGCTGCCATCAAATGATTGACAATGGCCTTTTTGAAGGATTCCATTGTGAAACCCCTTGATGACTACAACAGTAGCGAAGGAAATTTGTCCTTGTACCGTGGGTCTAGAAAGGTGGCCAACCAATATAGGTTGCTATTGCAAATGTGGATTACGTGAGGGTCTTGGCACAGACAGTCAGATATGAAGTGTGCCATGTGTGCCAAGCTGCAAAGAGGCAAATGTTCTGTGACCCCTGAAGGAGGAACAATACCCTTCCTCTCCTCACACTGACTCTCCGCCTCCACCTCCTCCTCTCCAGCACACCCATCCTTGACAGACTTGAAGCTGGGGTTGGGATTCCCCTCTGTAGCATGAGGTGTCCCCTCTGTACCACTGAAAAAAAGTCCTCTCCCTCCTCATCTTCATCATCATCTTCATCCCCCAATGTTACCTGATGATATTGGCTGGGCTGGGTAGGATCACCCATTGTGAAATCTTGCTCCACACTCAGCTGCTGGGCATGCAAAGATTCCATTTTTTGATTCTGCAGAGATTTTTTCAGCAGACATAGCATAGGGATGGTTACACTGATAATAGCCTGATCACCGCTCACAAGCTTGGTGCAGTACTCAAAGTTATCAAGCACCTCACAAATATCTGCGATCCATACCCAATCGACAGTTGTTATGTGTCTTGGCTGAGTCTCAGTGTGACGGGCATGTTTAAGCTGGTATTCAGAATGTGCCCTCTGCTGCTCGATTACCCTTGCCAACATATTATATGTTGAGTTCCACCATGTTGGCAGGTTGCAAATGAGTCTGTGGTTTGGCAAATTAAATTGCTTTTGAAGCGCTGCAAGACCGTCAATAGCGGTTGAGGAGTGGTGGAAATGGACACAAATACAGCGCACTTTCTCAAGTAGGTAGGGAAAGTCAGGCTATGTTTTTAGAAATTTCTGCACCACTAGGCTCAGCACGTGACCCATGCATGGCACGTGTACCAGCTTCCCAAGCTTTAAAGCCGCCACCAGGTTACGCCCATTGTCGCAGACAACCAGACCAGGTTGGAATTGCAGTGGAGAGAGCCACTGATCAGTCTGTTGTTTTCTTCCTTGCCACAGCTCTGCTGCAGTGTGTGGTGTTTCACCTAAGCAGATCAGCTTCAGCAGAGTGTTTTGCCGCTTTGCCGATGCGCTGCTGCACAGCTCCCAAATTGGGAGTTATGTGGAGGGTAATTCAGCATAGGATGATGAGGCGGAGGAGGAGGAAGAGGGGAGACAGGACGTATATGATGAGGTGGAAAAAACCGATTGAGGTTGGG
Source organism: Dendrobates tinctorius (assembly GCF_039654945.1). Lineage (NCBI taxonomy): Eukaryota > Metazoa > Chordata > Amphibia > Anura > Dendrobatidae > Dendrobates > Dendrobates tinctorius. The sequence continues at coordinate 9,875,566 of NW_027361910.1, read as the reverse complement.
TCCACTATTCGTGGCGTGGGTAGGATATTTGCTTGAGACTTTGTCCCACCCTCCACCAGGTTGAGCCAGTGTGCCATGACAGAAATGTATCGTCCCTGGCCACAAGTACTTTTCCACATGTCTGTTGTAAGATGGACCTTCCCAGTTATGGCGTTGGTGAGAGCACGCTTGAGATTGTTTAAGACGTGCTGGTGTAACGCGGGGACGGCACACCGGGAAAAATAGTGCCGACTGGGAACTGAGTATTGTGGGGCAGCCACAGCCAAAAGATCACTGAAAGACTGTGTCCCCACAAGCCTAAATGGCAACATCTCCACGGCTAGCAACTTGGCAATATGCGCGTTCAGTATTTGTGCTTTCCAGACGGCGGCTGAACGCACCCTTGCCTTGACTTGGGGGACAGAGAGATTGCTATTGGAGGTGACACACTTCACATTCTGCTCAAACCAGTAGCCCTTGGTGCTTTTGTTGGTGCTAGATATCCACCTTCATCCTCTGTGCTGCTGCTGTGCTGGCTATGCGTGCCAACGGTCCAGGTCGGATCGGTGGTCTAATCATCGACCACCTCATCGTCCATGTCATCCTCCTTCCGTGTTGATATTGGTGACTGCCCAGATGGCAACTGTGTGTCATCACCATCAGCCTCCATCTCTTCACCCGGTATATCACGTTGATGAAAGTGGCTTTCTTCTGGCCGTTGGGTTTCAAATATTTGGCCATCATCAACAGACGATACTCCCTCACGTTCCTCTTCAATGTTGTGCAGTGGGAGGCCAGAGACAATGCAAGGAAATGGATCAAAAAGATCCTCTGAGTGACCAAGGTTGGGGTCAAATGTTTCCTGTAACTCCTGACCGGGTGATGAACTAGGAACAAGTTGAGAATAGGATGACCCAGTGTTATCTGTATGGACAGTAGACTGCTTTGTCATGGACGATTGGGTGCAGCTAGAACATTTCGTTGAGGGCTTATCAGCCATCCAAGACAGTATCTGCACTCGTTATTCTGGCTTCCAGACCCGTTTATGTTCCAGATCGGGAAATTTCGCCAGGAACCTAGATGCATCAACCTTCTTCGGTCTCCCAGACTCTGCGCCTTGTTGGGCACCAATAACCCCATGTCCACATCACTGTCCCTTCACAACAGCCTTTTTAGGAATTTTGGATTATTCTGCCATTGTTACAGATGTTCAGATGCAGGTATTGGGGAACAAGGAGCAGTTAGGCTAGTTTCACATTAGCGTTTATTCGACGCAGCGCACAGCGCCGCTAAGCCCCGCCCCCTGCTGGCTCCCTGCCCGCCCCATCCGGTCATCACCGCCTACTATCGCACATGGACGCTTGCGATCTGCGCACTCTATCTTTAGCATAGGGTGCGCAGATCGTGCGCTGGCCGTGCGCTAGTAGGATTTTGGCATGTGCTGCGCACTTTTGAAGGTGCGCCCGTGTGCGCCGAATGCAGCATGTTGCATTTCGGCGTGCACGGCACACCTTCAAAAGTGTGCAGTGCACGCCAAAATACTACTAGCGCACGGCCAGCGCACGATCTGCGCACCCTATGCTAAAGATAGGGTGCGCAGATCGCAAGCGTCCATGTGCGATAGTAGGCGGCAATGACTAGATGGGGCAGGCAGGGAGCCGGCAGGGGGCAGGGCTTAGCGGCGCCATGCGCTGCGTCGAATAAACACTAGTGTGAAACTAGCCTTAGTGCTTTGTGGAAGGTAGCACTACAGCCTAGTACTTCTTTGTGTTTTACAAACAGCACCGCAGCAGCAGAAAAAAATTGCCCTAAGGTTTAAGGTGAGATTATGCACCCCAGTAACCACACAAGACAGCAGTGCTGCCACTATAGAATTGCCCCGAGGTTTAAGGCGAGATTATGCACCCCAGTCACCACACAAGTCAGCAGTGCTGGCTGCATGTCAGTTGTGCAGTACCATGCATGCATCCTATTCACTGTGAACACAGCACCGCAACAGCACAAAAAAATTGCCCTGAGGTTTTAGGTGAGATTACGCACCCCAGTAACCACACAAGACAGCGGTGCTGCCACTAAAAAATTGCCCTAAGGTTTAAGGCGAGATTATGCACTCCAGCTAACAAAAAAGACAGCGGTGCTGGCTACGAGTCAGTTGTGCAGTACCGTGCGTGCGTCCTATTCGCTGTGAATACAGCACCGCAACAGCACAAACAAGTTGCCCTGAGGTTTAAGGTGAGATTACGCACGCCAGTAACCACATAAGATAGCGGTGCTGCCATTTAAAAATTGCCCTGAGGTTTAAGGCGAGATTACGCACCACAGTCACCACACAAGACAGCGGTGCTGGCTGCGTGCCAGTTGTGCAGTACCGTGCGTGCGTCCTATTCGCTGTGAACACAGCACAAAAAAATTGCCCTGAGGTTTAAGGCGAGATTACCCACCCCACTCACCACACAAGACAGCGGTGCTGCCACTAAAAAATTTCTTTGAGGTTTAAGGTGAGATTACGCACCCCAGTCACCACACAAGACAGCGGGGCTGGCTGCGAGTCAGTTGTGCAGTGCCGTGCGTGTGTCCTATTCGCTGTGAACACAGCACCGCAACAGCACAAAAAAATTGCCCTGAGGTTTAAGGTGAGATTGCGCACCCTATTAACCACACAAGACAGCGGTGCTGCTACTAAAAAATTGCCCTGAGGTTTAAGGCGAGATTAAGCACCCCAGTCACCACACAAGACAGTGATGCTGGCTGCGTGTCAGTTGTGCAGTACCGTGCATGCATCCTATTCGCTGTGAACACAGCACCGCAGCAGCACAAAAAAATTGCCCTGAGGATTAAGGCGAGATTACGCACCACTGTCACCACACAAGACAGCGATGCTGGCTGCATGTCAGTTGTGCAGTACCGTGCGTGCATCCTATTCTCTGTGAACACTGCACTGCAACAGCACAAAAATATTGCTCTGAGGTTTAAGGCTAGAATACGCACCCCAGTCACCACACAAGACAGCGGTGATGGCTGTGTGTCAGTTGTGCAGTACCATGCGTGAGTCCTATTCACTGTGAACACAACACAAACAAATTGCCCTGAGGTTTAAGGCGAGATTACGCAAAACAGTCACCACACAAGACAGTGGTGCTGGCTGCGTGTCAGTTGTGCAGTACCGTGCGTGCGTCCTATTCCCTGTGAACACAGCACCGCAACAGCACAAAAAAATTGCCCTGAGGTTTAAGGCGAGAATACACACCTCAGTCACCACACAAGACAGCGGTGCTGGCTGTGTGTCAGTTGTGCAGTACCATGCGTGAGTCCTATTTGCTGTGAACACAGCAGTAGCACAGCAACAGCACAAAAAACTGCCCTTCAGGGGTAAATGAGACCCCAAAAATAGCTGGGAAAACTGTCTCTACTCAGTCCCTGACCTTATACTTTCAGCTCTGAAAAGAGCTTTTGGGTTTTACAGAGGATTTCTGGATGATTTGCATGAAAAAAACATAACTCTTCCTAGCAGCTGCTTACACTCTCCCTACACTAGCTGTGTTCTGCATGTAATATGCAGAAAATGGCAGCGGCAGGGCTTAGAGCCAGGCTATGATGACTCATAGCCTATTATGATGCTGGGTGGCCAGCCAATTATAGTAACGCCGCCCACAACCAAGAAGGCTGCGGCATTACTGTGATTGGCAACTGCTGGGTGGGAGATCCGAGTAGTGCGAGACGAGTAGTGAAATACTCGCTATGTTTCGAGTAGCGCGAGTACCGCATTACTCGCCGAATACCGAATACCCACGATTATGCTCGCTCATCCCTACTGCCAACCTGAGCATCACCAGCATGCAAAAGCCCATGGCAGCCAAGCACCCTAGAAGGTGGGCGGAATGCGTGAGTACAAAATCTTTGTCTAATGGTGAAACCACTGCCCCTTCCCCTGTGTTATGGTCTTCCTAATCTGATGTCAATGAAACAGGTGCTGATGCCTCCTGCCCACAACCTGCAGTTGTACAGACACAACAGCCAGCAACCATGTCCAGTTCATTGTCCCAGTGCAGCATTCACTTGTCCCTGCCCCAGACGTTTAATGGAAAGCAGAAATATTGACCCAAAAAAAACACTGAACACCCACATTGCCAGATGGGTAGCCCTGGAAATGTTGCCTTTTCAACTTGTGGGAACCGAGTCTTTCCGCAACCTCTTGGCGGTGGCTATTATCATCTGACACTATTTTTCCGGGTGTGCCATCAACGCTTTACATAAGCACGTGTTACACAATATCAGACGTGCTCTGGCCAACGCAGTCACAGGGAAGGTCTACTTAATCACAGACAAGTGGACAAGTTCTTGTGGACAGGGATGCTATATTTCCATTTTGGCACACTGGCTGAAGCTGGTGGAGTCTGGGACAGAGTCAGAAGCTGGGAGATCACATATTTTACCCATACCAAGAATAGTGGTCCCAACTTCCATCAGGGTTTCAGTCTCCTCAAATTACAGTTCCTGTCTCTCCCCCTCCTCCTCACCGAAACTAGCCTACCCATTACTCCCCAGCTGTGAGGTCTGCAGCACTGCCTTGGCAAAGCGGCACCATGCATATGTGTAGGTTGTTGTGTAAGAGGATGTGTCACAAGGAATAACATTCCCTAGCTCTATGTTGCATTTGTATTCCGAGACTGCCACCTACTGCCCAAATGGAAACCTATGGAGCTAACCGGAAGAGGAAGAGTTTTGGGGATGAAGAGTCTAGACAATGTACCCGGTCATGTGGGCATGATGACACAGTTCCCTAATGTAAGAGTCCAGAGTGACAAGGCAGGTATAGATTTGGTACCAACCAGTGAGGTGATCAAAATATGTGTGCAATGGGACGCTGATGCCGAGATCCCAGAAGAAGCCAAGAGTCCTGAACCAGTGTGTTATGGTGTGCCCATGATCTGGGTCCAGATGATGTTGGTCAACACCCATGAAGTAGGCAGGGCCCTTGCCAATGGAGACCTAAGGTCCAAATCCACTTCAGACAATATTTGAGAACCAATCTGCGCCTGTCAAGATCTGGGACCCAGCCCTCATTCGTCCATGCCCGATAGATGACCATATCAGGTCAACCACCGAAGATCCAGTGGAGACCTCATTCAGGTGGACATCCGTAGCAGTGAATCGGAGGCTCGAGTGAGCCAGGCTGTTATTTGTAGCACTGACGTATGGCACAGGCTGCAGTCTGCCGTAGTGCAGCAGGCAAGTCAGGGATCAGCCAGAATGAGAAATGCCCAAAGAATATTTCTTTACTTTGTTAGAAGGACTTGTTGTCTACGGGAAGAACAGGAGACCCCAATAGTATCTAGAGAAGACAAGATGTGCATTGTGATAATACACTATACAGTTTGTACAGTTTGTTTGTGGACACTATTAGCATCAGAGATTAGCTAGATAGTATAGAGAACATGCTATAAGAATCACAGTGTGCTAATAACAACATTATGCATTTCATATTGCATTTACTCTGTTTGATATATTATATAATCCTGTTAAATCCATCCTTCCCATTCCTGCATCAGGAGAATAAACAGGTAAGTTGGCTACTTCCACCATGCTCTTATCTTCATGTTGCATCCTGTGACCTGCTTACAGTTGCACCCAGTCATCCTGACAAACAGAGATAAAGTGGCAAAGGTACTGTAGCTATCGAGGATCTAATTTACCCTTTCCACTTACCTATTGGTCTGTGGATGGTACACGGAGGAGAATTCCAGTTGGACATTCAGCAGCTTACACAGGGCTCTCCAAAACTTAGACGTGAACTGGACTCAACAATTCGAGACTATGTTATGCGGAAAACCGCGGAGGTAAAATACAGACTAAAAGAGCTGTGCGGCGAGCTTAGAAGCAATGGGAAGGCTGTCTAGGGGTAGGAATTGAGTGATCTTAGAGAAACAGTCCACCACAACCCAGATGGTGTTGCAACCCTCCGAGAGAGGCAGATCCACGATGAAATCTGTAGCAATATGTTGCAATGGAGCAGAAGGAACGGGCAGAGGTTGGAGGAGACCAGCAGGCTTATCTCTGAAACATTTATTTCTGGCACTTTGTGAACAAGTGCTTAAATAGTCCAAGACATCATTGACCATTGAGGGCTACCAAAAGTGATGAGCAATCAGTTTGTTGGACTTATGTATGCTCATATGACCAGCAAACTTGGACCCATGTCCCTAGGACAGAATTTTCTCGTTTCTAGCAGAGGGGACAAAGTTCTTGCCCGTAGGAATGACCTTTAAAGGGACAGGGGCTGCCACGATAATCCTGATCAGGTCGATGATGTGCTGAGGCTTCTCCATGGAATAAGTCACACAAAGGATCAAGACAGGGCATCTGCCTTAACTTTCTTCTCCACAGGATAGAAGTGCAATTTGAAATTAATATGAGCGAAGAAGAGTGTCCACCTGGTTTAATGGATATTCAACTGCTGGACAGACCGCAGTAAGGTCAGATTTTATGGTCCGTGTAAATTATCACTGGAAAGCTTACACCCTCCAATAGATGTCTCCACTTTTCAAGTGCCATCTTGTTAGCCAAAAGTTCGTAATCCCAAATAGTATAATTTCTCACAGCCGTCGAAAACAGTTTGGAGAAAAAAACGCAAGCGACAGACTACCCCAAAGAAATTCTTTGCAAAAGCATTGCCCTGGGACCAACAGAAGAGGCATCTACCTCCAAGACAAACTGCTTATTTGGGTGAAACGGTTACTTCCTGTCAGGAGTCAGCTGATAACTAATACAGGTGACACTGAGTGTTCACCAGCCAGCGCCTGTGCTTAGTAAGAAATATGGCAGTGATATATATTTAGTGCAGTGCATGTGGAGCTTATTGTACATGAATTTAGCTAATAAATAAAGAAATAAAAGAAAAAAATGGAGTAGGGTCCCCATTATTTTTAATACCAAGCTGAGGGAAAGCATACAGCTGGAAGTGGGTGGTATTATTCTGGAAAGAGGTTAAAATCCAAGGAGCTTCCCAGGCAGGCTATTAATATCAGAACACAGCTGTCTGTGTAGCCTTTACTGGTTATTAATTATAAGGAACTCCCAAAAAAAGACTTGGGGTCCTCCCCTATTTTTAATAACCAGCAAAAGCTAAGCAGACAGATGTGGGCTGATATTAATAGGCTGAAAAGGGGCCATGAATATTGATGCCCTCCCAGATTTATAACACCAACCCTCAGCTGCCCCCAGAGATGGCACATCCATTAGATGTGCTAATTCTGGCTCTTAGCCTCAGCTCTTCCCTCTTGCCCTGGTGCTTTGTCAAGCAGGGAAATAGTTTTGGGGTTGATGTCAGCTGTGTAATGTCCACCCAAGCTCAGGGGTTAGTAATGGAGAGGTGTCTATCAGACACCCCCATTACTAACCTCATAGTCAAATGTAATATACACACATAGAGAAACGTTATTTAAATGTACAAATCACTCCCTAACAATTACCCTTTTTTACCCATTTATTGTGTGAAAATAAAATAATCAAAAGAGGTCTTACGTGAATCCATCCCAAATCCCACAGTGATCCCAGACTCTGCTACATCCAAATGCAGTGCTGAGCGGTGACATCATTAATATGACCGCTCAGCATGGCAGCCGGAAAACACTGAGAGTAGCATGTGAATCTGGCTGTTGTGACAAGCACTGATGTCATTAAGGTTATCGTTCACAGCCGATGAACTGCTATAATCTTACTGAGGTCACCTCAATTCACAGTGGCCAGTTCTCATGAGTGCCCGACTACTGATCAACCTTTCATTGGTCCGCCACTTGTTCTGCCCTTGTAAGAACTGGCGCCTGTGAACTGAGGTAACTTAATTAAATCACCTCAGTTCACAGCAGCTGGGTTCTGGAAGAGCACAGCATGATACCCAGCAGTAGCTGCTGCTCCAATGTATGGAACTGCATTTTCTGAACAGAGCTCCATAGACTGGATGAAGAAGACTGGGATCATCAATAAGGTCAATGCAGTTCATTGACTAAGAACTGCGGTATATATATATAGAGAGAGAGAGAGAAATCAGCAAAGCGCACCACCTTCTTTGTATATCAGCTGGATGCAGCATAGAAAAAACACAGCATTTACGCTACGTGTGAATACTTTCTGAATATCTGAGCAAAGTGGATGTTATGTCATGCCCTCAGTGCATCTAAAACGGCAGTTGAACTCTGCGGTTTTGGAGCATTTTTTTTCTTTACAGGCTTTTTCAGGAAAAAAAACATAAAAAAAGCCATTACATTTTTTAAGAGCAGAATCAAAGCTTTTCTGTACTAAAGAATTAAAAACTATTCTTCATATCTGCACCAAAATTGCATTAAATAAGGGGGAAAGTGCATAAAGAACTGCAGCAACACACAATAATCAGAGAAGATTGTTATTGCGTTGTGTGGTGCGGACAACTGCAGAAAACATACTGTAAAAAGAACAGTAGAAAAAATGCAACATTTTTGCTACGTTGGAACAAGGCTACATTTTTAATACATTATTTATAGGTTTAATAGATAAAATGTCATTTTTATGTCATTTACTGATCCCAGTGAATAATTTGATTGCTGTGCTGTGCGAGAAGACACAATGGATGACTTCATCAAATATTCCACAAAATTATGAACAAGGCTCAGAGTGTAGATGTGCAACGTGTTTCAGATCAAATAAGATTCTTAATCATGGAAAGAACCATTAAAACAGAAAAGCGCGTACACTGAACATACTCAAAATACTTTTTATTCATATATGCTTTTTGTTGCACAGAAATTCTGCTGTTTTTAACTGTCCAAGCAAATTGGATGTGATTTTATGATAAATGCACCCACCATGCATCTAAGGCTGGTGTCAATCTAGCGATTTTAAAATCGTTCTAATTTTGTTCCTGCAAAATCGGACGAGTGTAATGCATTTTTCATGCGAGTACAATCCGATTTTTCACACCTAGCATCCAATTTACATCCGAGTGCAGTGTGATTGCTATCCGACTCCAATGCGATTTTAACATGAGCTTTTCCATAGAGAAATTCTCTAAGTCATTTACACATCATTTTCAAAGGAAATATTCTTCAGAACACACATATATATATATATATATATATATATATATATATATATATATACACTCACTGGCCACTTTATTAGGTACACCTGTCCAACTGTGTGTTAAGACTTAATTTCTAATCAGCCAATCACATGGCGGCAACTCAGTGCATTTAGGCATGTAGACATGGTCAAGACAATCTCCTGCAGTTCAAACCGAGCATCAGTATGGGGAAGAAAGGTGATTTGAGTGCCTTTGAACGTGGCATGATTGTTGGTGCCAGAAGGGCTGGTCTGAGTATTTCAGAAACTGCTGATCTACTGGGATTTTCACGCACAACCATCTCTAGGGTTTACAGAGAATGGTCCGAAAAAGAAAAAAAATCCAGTGAGCAGCAGTTCTGTGGCCGGAAATGCCTTGTTGATGCCAGAGGTCAGAGGAGAATGGGCAGACTGGTTCGAGCTGATAGAAAGGCAACAGTGACTCAAATTGCCACCCGTTACAACCAAGGTAGGCAGAAGAGCATCTCTGAACGCACAGTGCGTCGAACTTTGAGGCAGATGGGCTACAGCAGCAGAAGACCACACTGGGTACCACTCCTCTCAGCTAAGAACAGGAAACTGAGGCTACAATTTGCACAAGCTCATCGAAATTGGACAGTAGAAGATTGGAAAAACTTTGTCTGGTCTGATGAGTCTCGATTTCTGCTGCGACATTCGGATGGTAGGGTCAGAATTTGGCGTAAACAACATGAAAGCATGGATCCATCCTGCCTTGTATCAACGGTTCAGGCTGGTGGTGGTGGTGTCATGGTGTGGGGAATTTTTTCTTGGCACTCTTTGGGCCCCTTGGTACCAATTGAGCATCGTTGCAACGCCACAGCCTACCTGAGTATTGTTGCTGACCATGTCCATCCCTTTATGACCACAATGTACCCAACATCTGATGGCTACTTTCAGCAGGATAATGCGCCATGTCATAAAGCTCGAATCATCTCAGATTGGTTTCTTGAACATGACAATGAGTTCACTGTACTCAAATGGCCTCCTCAGTCACCAGATCTCAATCCAATAGAGCATCTTTGGGATGTGGTGGAACGGGAGATTCGCATCAGGGATGTGCAGCTGACAAATCTGCGCCAACTGTGTGATGCCATCATGTCAATATGGTCCAAAATCTCTGAGGAATGCTTCCAGCACCTTGTTGAATCTCTGCCACGAAGAATTGAGGCAGTTCTGAAGGCAAAAGGGGGTCCAACCCGTTACTAGCATGGTGTACCTAATAAAGTGGCCAGTGAGTGTATATATATATATATATATTAGATAGATGGATAGATAGATAGATAGATAGATAGAATACAAGCCGGAAATTCAGCAGCCGTGTAGTGTAAAATCACAGCAGGAGCTGACTGGATAGAAATGACTGATTACATACAGTAAATGCACATAGAATAGGTAGATCTATAGATGTCAGTGACATATACAATTAGTACAGTGTGTGCAGCTTACTGGACGTGTATTTATTAATAAAAGATTATTTTTCTGAAAAAATGGCGTGGGCTCCCACGTAATTTTCTTAACCAACAGAGGGAAAGCCAACAGCTGGGGGCCGATGTTTATATACTGGGAAGGGGTTAATAACCATGGAGCTTCCCAGGCTATTAATATCAGCTCACAGCTGTATAATTAGCCTTTACTGGCTATTAAAATTGGGGTCCTCCCAAAAAGTGATGTAGGGTCCCCCTATAATTATCAAAGGATATGCAGACAGCTGCAGGCTGATATTAATAGTGTCATGGTTTATTCAGGATCCTTGACAGGTGGTGCAGGGCATAATAGGGAGAGCCTCTCTTTGGGGGCAGGGAGGGTTTTTATAGCTTCAGGTGAGCACCCCTCCCTGTCATTTATACTCCTAGTGTGAGTGTGCCCGATCCTGCTCCGTTTGTACCTCTCGCCTGTTCCTGTACGTTTGCCTGGTGTATGAGCTCTTTTGGACTCGGTTTACGTCTCTTGGATTCTGTACCTGTCTGCCCGATCCGTGTATGACCCCCTGGCTTTGTCTTGACCTCTCTACGTTTGCTCCTCTGGTACCTCTGCTGCTATCTCGTGTGCTGACCCTCTGCTTCTCCTGACTACCCTCTGATTCTCGCTCCTGTACTACGTTGCCTGACCCATGTTTGACCCCTTGGCTCCTCCCCTCCCGCAGGTCCTGGAGTAGGATTTCTCACCTGACGCTGTTCTCGTGCCCAGCTTCGGTGACTACCGCGCCTCCAGTGCACTATCTATCTGAACATGGATCTCTGCCACCTGACAGGCACACCACTCCTGACTGCTGTCATGGTAAGCGTGACATTATAAACGACCATACCGTTTTTTCCCTTCTCTCCTCTTGTTGCCCTCTGACCAGACAAGTGTGTGTGTGGGGGTTTTCTGCTACTATCATGGATCCTATGCAGGCACTATCTGAGCAAGTTAAGCAGCTCTCACAAATGTTCCAAAAAATGAACGTGGAACAGCGCAGTCTGGCCCACACCCAGCAACAGCTGGTCAATACTGTGCAAAGGGCTATGGCTCCCGAGAGTAGGGATGTGTCCATTACGTCTCCAGAATCTCCGGTTAAATTACCCGATTTCTTTTCTGGAGACAAAAAGGAGTTCAGGGCTTTTCAGGAGGGATGCAAATTATTCTTCTCCCTGAGGCCCCGTTTGTCTGGGGGAGAATTTCAAAGGGTGGGGGTAGTTATTTCTCTGCTGCGGGGTGCCCCACAAGCCTGGGCATTTTCGTTAGCACATACTGCACCTGAACGTATGACTGTAGATGCGTTCTTTGAGGCCTTGGGCTGTATTTATGACGAGCCTGACAGAGTACGCCTGGCGGAGGACATGCACGTTAGGGTCGGCACTCTGCGGAGTGGTTTTGTTCTGAGTTTTCCCGAGGTCACTTGGGATGATGCTGCAATCCAAGGACTGTTTCGTATAGGCCTGTCGGAACACCTTCAGAACGCTTTGGCCCTGCACCCGCCCCTCGATACCCTGGACGAAGCCATGACTCAGGCAGTGCGGATGGATCGCTGGCTGAGAGCCAGAGGAGTGATGCACTCCGAAACATCTTTGTTCTCTGGAAGCAAGGAGGTGGAGGCCAGTTCTATACCCATGGAAATTGGCGCCACCTCGATCAGAAAAAAGGAGAGGAGAAGCCGGTGTGATAAACAACTATGTTTCTACTGCAGGGAATCAGGACACTGGAGGAAAGACTGCCCGTCTTGTCCGACATCTGCCAAGCCGTTGGGAAACTACTAGGTCTGGGTAGTGCTCGAGGAGGCTGCCAAGACCCTCGGGTACTTTTTTCCTCATGTCCTAACTTTTTGCTTAATGTCGAGCTGGTGGTAGACAATACTCGTTTTATTTCTACAGCCTTGGTGGACTGCGGTTCATCCCTGAACTTGGTCAATTCCAGCACCGTCTCCAGGGTCAAGATAGAGACAGTCAGGTTGGAGACCCCCCTGAAAATCGTGGCCATTGACTCTTCCCCTCTCACCCGTTCGGGTTTTCGTTGGGTTACCAATAATTTTGTTTTACAGGTTGGTTCCTCCCATGTTGAGGAGATGAAATGTTTTGTTATGGACAATTTGCCCCAAGGGCTGGTGTTGGGCATGCCGTGGCTTCAATGGCACAACCCGGCTATTGATTGGGAGAGAAGAGTGATTGTTAAATGGGGCCTGAAATGTATTGACTGTTCCTATAAAGCTGTGTGCTGTGTTTCCTCTGCAAAACCTGTCTTTGAGTCTTCTGTTTGTCTGGAGGGTATTCCGGAATACCTTAAGGACTTTGAGGACGTGTTTTCCGAAAGCGAGGCCGAGGCATTACCCCCACACAGGCCATACGACTGCACCATCGACCTGATTCCAGGGGCCAAATTACCCAAAGCCCGGTTGTTTAATTTGTCTGGACCGGAGCGTTTGGCAATGAAAGAATATATAACGGAAAGTTTCCATAAAGGGCATATCAGACCTTCGGTTTCCCCGATTGCAGCGGGGTTCTTTTTTGTCAAAAAGAAAGATGGTGGCCTGCGTCCCTGCCTCAACTTTCGGGAGTTCAATAAAATTACCATCAAGAATGCATACCCCTTACCCCTGATTCCAGATCTGTGCAACCAACTTTCGGGGGCAAAATGGTTCTCCAAATTAGATCTTAGGGGGCTTATAATTTGATAAGAATAAAAGAGGGGAATGAATGGAAAACTGCTTTTCTCACCACTGAGGGGTTATTTGAGAACCTTGTAATGCCCTTTGTTCTCGCTAATGCTCCAGCAGTTTTCCAAAACTTCATCAATGTAATATTTGCGGACCTAATTGGCCGCTTTGTTGTCATTTACAGTATTTAGATGATATTTTGATTTATTCAATTGATGAGCACTCTCATTTATCACATGTAAAAACTTTTCTTCAGAGACTCAGGGAGAATCAATTGTTTGTCAGATTGGAAAAGTGTACATTTTTTGTCCAGGAGCTGACCTTTTTAGGGCTTATAATTTCTCCACAGGGGTTTCGGATGGATCCCAAAAAGGTGCAGGCCATTGCTGAGTGGGTTCAACCCCAGGACCTGAAGGGTCTTCAGTGCTTTTTGGGATTCACAAATTATTATCGGAGATTTATTAAGGGCTTTTCACAGATAGTGAAACCCCTCACCGATCTCACATGTAAAGGGGCCGATATCAAAAATTGGTCTCTCCCGGCCAAACATTCTTTTTTGATTCTGAAGAATTATTTTATGTCCGCTCCGATTCTGGTACAGACTGATCCATCCCTGCCATTTATTGTGGAGGTAGATGCTTCCGAGGTGGGGGTGGCGGCTGTTTTGTCTCAAGGGCCAGCTACTCTGACTAATCTCAGACCCTGTGCATTTTCCTTCAAAAAATTCTCTCCGGCGGAGAGAAATTACGATGTGGGGAATAGGGAGCTCCTGGCAATAAAGTTAGCGTTTGAAGAATGGAGACATTTTTTGGAGGGGGCAGAGCATCCAATTACGGTCATCACTGACCACAAAAATCTGGAGTACATTAAAACAGCGAAAAGATTGACTCCCAGACAGGCCTGGTGGTCACTTTTTTTTTCTCGGTTTCAGTTCTCTATCACTTTCCGGCCTGGATCTAAGAACGTGAAGGCGGATGAATTGTCACGAAGTTTTGAACCATTGTCTGCCCCCGAGCCAGCGTCATCCATTCTATAACCCGGGGTGGTTATAGCTGAATTTTCGTCAGAATTGGAGCGGGAGATTGTGGGGGCTCAATCTTTAGCTCCAAAGACCAAGCCTCCTCATAGATTGTTTGTACCTCAGCATTTGCGTTCTGAGCTTTTACGGGAGTTTCATGACTCTAAGTTGGGTGCACACCCAGGTATTGCGGCCACATGTGAGGCAGTAAAAAGAGTGTTTTGGTGGCCATCAATGTCTGCAGAAAGTAAGGAGCATGTCACAGCCTGTGAGCTCAAAGAGCTCTCATTTCCGGCCGGCCGGGGAATTGGTACCCTTGCCAATTCCGAGAAGACCATGGACTCATCTGTCTATGGTCTTCATCACCAATCTCCCTCCATCCCGGGGTAACACGGTGGTCTGGGTAGTCGTAGATAGATTTTCAAAGATGGCACATTTCGTACCCATGGCCAAATTACCCTCAGCCGAGGTTCTTTCAAAGCATTTTCTTTCCCAAATCATTCGTCTCCATGGGGCACCGACTAATATTGTATCCGATAGGGGGACACAATTTATAGCAAAATTTTGGCAAGCTTTTTGTAGGAAGTTGGGGATTTCTCTGTCTTTCTCCTCAGCCTACCACCCGGAGAGCAATGGACAAACGGAGCGCACCAATCAGTCATTGGAACAAATCCTCCGGTGTTTGACTTCAACATTGCAAGATGACTGGTGTGACGCATTGCCCTTGGCGGAGTTCGCTTTTAATAACCGGATTAATCAATCCACTGGTAGGTCACCTTTTTTCATTAATCTGGGATTAAATCCTCATTTTGGTGAGTTTTCATGTTTGGATTCAAACTGTCCGGGGGTCGAAGATTCGGTCAGACATATTAGTGATCTGTGGGCAAAGGTTCGAGCAAGTATTGGGAAGGCGCAGGAAAAATACAAACACTTCACTGATAACAAAAGGGATCCGGGTCAGATTCTACACTGTGGGGATAAGGTATGGCTCTCGACATGAAACATAACGTTAAAACTGCCTTCCGCGAAGTTGGGCCCCAAATTTATTGGGCCTTATGTGATAACGGAAGTGATTAACCCGGTGGCTTATCGCTTGCTCCTTCTGTCCTCTTTGAAATTGCATAACGTTTTTCATAGATCCTTACTTAAACCTGTAGGTTCGGTGCGGGAGGACGGTCATATGGAATTTGAGGTACAAAACATTGCGCAGTCTCGATGGGTTCGTGGTTCTCAACAGTATCTCATCCATTGGAAGGGATATGGTCCGGAGGATCGATCATGGGTACCGGCCAGGACAGTGCACGCAGATCATCTGGTCAGGGCGTATCATGCACGGTACCCGGGGAGACCTGGGGGTCCGGAGGCCCCCCGTTGAAGGAGGGGTACTGTCATGGTTTATTCAGGATCCTGGACAGGTGGTGCAGGGGTTAATAGAGAGAGCCTCTCTTTGGGGGCATGGAGGGTTTTTATAGCTTCAGGTGAGCAACCCTCCCTGTCGTTTATACTCCTCTTGTGAGTGTGCCCGACCCTGCTCCGTTTGTACCTCTCGCCTGTTCCTGTACGTTTGCCTGGTGTATGACCTGTTTTGGACTCGGTTTACATCTCTTGGATTCTGACTTTGTAACTGTCTGCCTGATCCATGTATGACCCCCTGGCTTTGTCTTGACCTCGCTACGTTTGCTCCTTGCTCCTCTGGTACCTCTGCTACTATCTCATGTGCTGACCCTCTGCTTCTCCTGACTACCCTCTGATTCTCGCTCCTGTACTACGTTGCCTGACCCGTGTATGACCCCTTGGCTCGTCTGATTACGGTTATTGATTAATCTCTGTAGCGCTGTTTCCTCTGACCAGCACTGCTGCATCTCGGAGGTGAGCTCCGCCCACTCCCCTGACATGCGGTCACATGGTAGGAAGGTCCTGCGGGCACTGAGAGCTTCTCTGCCGCTCCTCCCCTCCCGCAGGTCCTGGAGCAGGATTTCTCACCTGACGCTGTTCTCCTGCCCAGCTTCTGTGACTACCGTGCCTCCAGTGCACTATCTGAACAGGGATCTCTGCCACCTGACAGGCATGCCACTCCTGACTGCTGTCACGGTAAGTGTGACAAATAGCCTAGGAAGGGTCAATGGATACTGGCACCCCCAGGCTAGAAACATCCGCTCTTAGCCACCCCAGAAAAGGCACATCTCTAAAATGTGCCAATTCTGGCACTTAGCCTTGCTCTTCCCACTTGCCCTGTTGTGGTGGAAAGTGGGGTGATAGTTGGGGGGGTTGATGTCACCTTTGTATTGTCAGGTGTAATGAAGCCCTGAGGTTAGTAATGGAGAGGTGTCAATAAGACGCCCCCATTACTAACCCCTTAGTGATATTGGGTAAAAACACAGACACCTAGAATAAAGTCCTTTAATTGAAAGAATAACACAGACTCCTTTAATGAATCTTAATTAAACCATACTTACTACCTCGCCCATTCCCCTGATGCCATTGTCTTCAGCAAAAGAGTTAAAAAAACAAGAATATTCCTCACTTTTCCTCAGCGATGATAATCCATTTGTCCTACGACAGGTCTATCTTTGCTACATCTACATGGCAGGTTGCATGGTTGCATGATGCAACCATCCAGCCTGTCATCCTGCAGAGACACTAAGCAGCATATGCTCATTGTCTCCCTGTGAACTCCTGTTACCTATCTGACAACACCGCAAGCTTGAGAAAGTTCTCCTGCTCACGGTGCCATCAGACAGGTCCTGGGAGTTCCCAGCCAATGAACTCCCAGGACATGTGAGCCGATTTCCAATTACAATTGCAACATGCTGCAAGTTTTTCCTGTCCGATCGGGATCCGATAGGAGCTGAAACAAAAAAAATGCAGCTGAACATGCAATGATAGAATAGCATTGGTCTGAATGCAATTTAACCCTAGCATGAGTATTGGGGGCCTTTTAGGCCCCCATGCTTACTTTTTTGCTATTATCTGCAAAATTGCTTAAGTTAGAATTTTGAAACTCAAGGTAATCCTCAAGTATGTCGTTGTTGGTAATATCCAGTTGTTGATATAATTTTTTTCATAGGCATTTCAGTGTAACAATGCTTTTTGGTGAAAACCACATCTGTACAGATTGGGGGCCTTTTAGGCCCCCATGTATTTTTTATCATGTTCTCAGTAGTGTTTGTGTCTCAAGTTACTTTATTTGTACTCAGTAATGCTGGTGGAGGGGCCAGGGTGTGGATAATGCCATATGAGGATGTCATGTGATTTTTGGATGGAGAGATAAGGCCATGACATCATATCCAGTCCTTCTGAACACAGTAATGAGCTGTGTAGAGAGTAATGAGGACAGTAAACACTGTGAGCTAATTGTGAAGGACCTGAGATAAGATAAGATGTCGAGAGGAAGTCTGATTCAGTTCCAGTTTCTCTGATTCAAGAAAAAAGCTATTGAGCTACAGACATCCAGAGAATTGTACAACACCTAAAAGACAGTATAAAAGGCAAGAGAGGGTGAGAGGAGGGAGGGGGCACTTTACACTTACAGTGTGTCACACACAAGCAAAGAGTGGACAACCCTGATTGTGTTCATTGTTTTTTCTTTTAGTTTGCTAACATCTAGTCAGCAATGGCACAGTCTTCCTCCCAGCGTCTGAGTGACCAAGAGATTGAAGCAATTGTGTTTCAAAGTGATGATGAAAGTGAACTATCTTTGTCCGATGACGAGTACCTGCCACCAGAGAATCAAACATCCTCAAGTGATTCTTCTTCTGATGATGAAGAAGTGAATACAGTGGATCTTCAAGAAGTGATAAGTAGAACATCTAAAACGAATGTTTTTTGGGACAGTAATCCTACATTAGTCAGACGAAATGCAATCCATAATATTGTGAGACAGGCTCAAGGAGCTGTGGGAAGTCCCAGTTACTTTTCCCCTAAAGACGTATTCTGTACTTTTTTTCTGACAATATTGCAGAAGTGGTCCTTTTACGTTCCAAACTAGAAGGAACACGTATCGCTTCTGCAAAAAATAAGTCCTGGAAAAATATCTCAAAAGAGGAACTTTATGCATACATTGGACTTTTACTGCTGGCAGGGAGTCAAAAATAGTATGATGTTCCAATATGAGAATTACTTCTGGACCCACTTTCTGATCCACACTATAAGGCGACAATTAGGGATGAGCGAGCATATTCGTGGGTATTCGGTACTCGGCGAGTATTGCGGTACTCGCAGTACTCGAACCAAAGCGAGTATTTCACTACTCGCCTCGCTATTCGGTTCTCTCACCCAGCAGTTGCCAATCACAGTAATACCGCACCCTTCTTGGTTGTGGACGGCATTACTATGATTGGCTGGCCGTCCAGCTTCCTATGAGTCATCAATCATAGCCTTGCACTAAGGCTGGTTTCACATTAGCGCATTTTCAGCGCGCGCACGGCCGGGGGTAGCTCCGCCCCCGAGCCGGCTCTCTGCCCGGTGTGCCCGCCCCTTGCTTGTAGTGCCGCCTCCTAGCGGACAGCGGCGCCTGCGATCGGCGCACCCTATCTTTAGCATAGGGTGCGCCGATCGTGCGCAGGCCGTGCGCTAGTTGCGCTTTGACCTGCGCTGCGCACTTTTGACGGTGCGCCGTGCGCGCCAAAATCCGAAAAGTTTGATTTTGGCGCGCACGGCGCACCGTCAAAAGTGCGCAGCGCAGGTCAATCGCAACTAGCGCACGGCCTGCGCACGATCGGCGCACCCTATGCTAAAGATAGGGTGCGCCGATCGCAGGCGCCGCTGTCCGCTAGGAGGCGGCGCTACAAGCAAGGGGCGGGCACGCCGGGCAGAGAGCCGGCTTGGGGGCGGAGCTACCCCCGGCCGTGCGCGCGCTGAAAATGCGCTAATGTGAAACCAGCCTAAGCCGTGCCTGCCACCGCCATTTTCTGCACATTGCATGCAGTACACAGCTAGTGTAGGGAAAGTGTGAGCAGCTGCTAGGGAGAGTTGTGTTTTTTGGTTCAAATCAGCCAGAAATCCTCTGTGAAACCCAAAAGCTCTTTTCATAGCTGAAAGTATAAGGTCAGGGACCGAGTAGTGACCGTTTTCCCAGCTTTTTTTAGGTCACATTTACGCCTGCAGGGCAGGTTTTTTCTGCTGCTGCCGTGCTGCATTCACAGCGAATAGCACGCACCGTACTGCACAACTAACACGCTGGCAGCACCACTGTCTTGTGTGGTGTCTGGGGTGCGTATTCTTGCCTTAAACCTCAGGGCAGTTTTTTGTGCTGCTACCATGCTGCGTTCACATAATAACAGCAAATAGTACGCACGCACAGTACAGCACAAATGACACGCAGGCAGCACCACTGTCTTGTGTGGTGTCTGGGCTGCGTATTCTTGCCTTAAACCTCAGGGAAGTTTTTTTATGCTGCTGCCTTGCTGCGTTCACAGCGAATAGTGAATAGCACACAAGGTACTGCACAACTGACACATCTTGAGTGGTGACTGGGGTGCGTATTCTTGCCTTAAACCTCAGGGCAATTTTTTGTGCTGCTACCGTGCTGCGTTCACATAATAACAGCAAATAGTGCGCACGCACGGTACTGCGCAACTGACACGCAGGCAGCACCACTGTCTTCTGTGGTGTCTGAGCTGCGTATTCTTGCCTTAAACCTCAGGGCAATTTTTTAGTGGCAGCACCGCTGTCTTGTGTGGTGTTTGGGGTGCGTAATCTCACATTAGACCTCAGGGCAATTTTTTTCTGCTGCTACGGTGCTGTTTGTAAAACACAAAGCAGTACTAAGCTGTAGTGCTACCTTCCACAGAGTACTAACTGCTCCTTGTTCCCCAATATCTGCATCTGAACATCTGCAACTGTGGCAGAAAATTCCAAAATTCCTAAAAAGGCTGTTGTGAAGGGACAGGGACGTGGATGTGGGGTCGATGGTGCCCAACAAGGCACAGAGCCTAGTTTACTGGTGAGATTTCCCGGTCTGGAACATAAACAGGCCTGGAAGCCAGAAGAACAAGAGCAGATACTGTCTTGGATGGCTGACAAGGACTCCACGAAATGTTCTAGCAGCACCCAATCGTCCATAACAAACAGTCTACTGTCTGTACAGAAAACGTTGGGTCATCCTATTCTCAACCTGTTCCTAGTTCATCACCCGGTCAGGAGTCACAGGAAACATTTGACCCCAACCTTGGTCACTCCGAGGATCTCTTTGGTCCATTTTCTTTCTTTGCCTCTGGCCTCTCACCGCGTGACATTGAAGAGGAACGTGAGGGGGTATCGTCTGTTGAAGATGGCCAAATATTTGAAACCCCACGTCCAGAAGAAAGTCACTTTCATCCACGTGATATACCGGGTGAAGAGGTCGAGGCTGATGGTGATGGCACACAGTTGCCATCTGTCCAGTCGCCAATATCAACACGGAAGGAGGATGACATGGACGACAAGGTGGTCAATGATGAGACCACCGATCAGACCTGGGCTGTTGACATGCAAAGCCAGCACAGCAGCACAGAGGATGAGGGTGGATATGTAGTACCAACAAAGGCACCAAGGGCTACTGCTTTGAGCAGAGTGTGAAGTGTGTCAACTGTTGCCAAGAGCAATCCCTCTGTGCCCCAAGTCAAGGCAAGGGTGCATTCAGCCACTGTCCTTCTGAACCAAATGTTGTCATCTGTAGCATCTGCCATAGGAAGCTGAGCAGAGGCCAGGGCAAAGGCAACCAAAGCACCACCAGTATGCGGAAACACATGGCAGCTAAGCACCCTAGTCGGTGGACTGAACAACAGGGTACCAAATCAGTGTCTGCGACTGCAGGTCAAACCACTGCCATGTCGCCTGTGATGCGGCCTCACCAGTCTGCTGGGCAGGAAGCAGGTGATCATCATACCTCTTGCTCACAATCAGCGGTTGCACAGACACAGGCCACAACAAGCTCATCCACTTGTTTGTTGCAGGAAAGCGTCCAATTGTCCGTGCCCCAGATGTATGAAAGGAGGCGTAAATACCAAGCCACGCACCCACAAGCACAAATACTGAACGCGCACATTGCCAAGTTGCTAGTCGTGGAGATGTTGCCATTTAGGCTTGTGGGGACACAGTCTTTCTGTGATCTTTTGGCTGTGACTGCTACTCGGTTCCCAGCCGACACTATTTTTCCGCTGTGCTGTCCCCGCATTACACCAGCACGTCTTAAACAATCTAAAGCATGCTCTCACTAACGCCGTAACCGGGAAGGTCCATCTTACTACAGACACGTGGACAAGTAATTGTGGCCAGGGATGATACATCTCTGTCACGGTACACTGGCTGAACCTGGTGGAGGGTGGGACAAAGTCTCAAACTGGACCATCAACACATATCCTACCCAGGCCACGAATAGCGGGCCCAACCTCAATCAGGGTTTCCACCTCATCATATACATCCAGTCACCCGTCTTCCTCCTCCTCCGCCTCGTCATCCTATGCTGAATTACCCTCCACATCACTCCCAAATTGGGAGCTGTGCAGCAGCGCATCGGCAAAGCGGCAAAATGCTCTGCTGAAGCTGATCTGCTTAGGTGAAACACCACACACTGCAGCAGAGCTGTGGCAAGGAATAAAACAACAGACCGATCAGTGGCTCTCCCCACTGCAACTCCAACCTGGTCTGGTTGTCTGCGACAATGGGCGTAACCTGGTGGTGGCTTTAAAGCTCGGGAAGCTGGTACACGTGCCATGCATGGCTGATGTGCTGAACCTGGTGGTGCAGAAATTTATTAAAACAAACCCTGACTTGCCGTACCTACTGGAGAAGGTGCGCCGTATTTGCGCCCATTTCCGCCACTCCTCAACCGCTGTTGCTGGTCTTGTAGCACTTCAAAAGCAGTTTAATTTGCCAAACCACAGACTGATTTGCGACCTGCCAACACGGTGGAACTCAAAATATCATATGTTGGCAAGGGTAAGTGAGCAGCAGAGGGCACTTTCTGAATACCAGCTTAAACATGCCCGTCACACTGAGACTCAGCCAAGACACATAACAACTGTCGATTGGGTGTGGATCGCTGATATTTGTGAGGTGCTTGATAACTTTGAGTACTGCACCAAGCTTGTAGGCAGTGATCAGGCTATTATCAGTGTAACCATCCCTATGCTATATCTGCTGAAAAAATCTCTGCAGACTCAAAAAATGGAATCTTTGCTGCCCAGCAGCTGGGTATGGAGCAAGATTTCACAGTGGGTGATCCTACCCAGCCCAGCCAATATCAACAGGTAACATTGGGGGATGAAGATGATGATGAAAATGAGGAGGGAGAGGACTTCTTTTTCAGAGGTACCGAGGGGATACGTCATGCTACAGAGGGGAATCCAAACCCCAGCTTCATGTCTGTCCAGCATGGGTGGGCTGAAGAGGAGGTGGAGGAGGAGAGTCAGTGTGAGGAGAGGATTGGTATTGTTGCTCCTTCAGGCTTCACAGAAAATTTACCTCTATGCAGCTTGGCACACATGGCACACTTCATATCTGACTGTCTATGCCAAGACCCTCACGTAATCCACATTTTCAATAGCAACCTATACTGGTTGGCCACCTTTCTAGACCCACGGTACAAGGACAAATTTCCTTTGCTACTGTTGCAGTCACCGAGGGGTTTCACAATGGAATCCTTCAAGAAGGCCGTTGTCGATAATTTGATGGCAACAGCACCCTCAGACACCACTGCTAGCAGAGATACCAGCTCTGTGCAACAGTATGCATTAATGTGGAGAGATACGCCAAGCAGGTCCAAAAGAGGTGGTGGTAAAATGTCCACAAACTGGGCCATCTTCTGTAAACCGGCTCATCACCAAGGACTAGCTGCAACAGTAGCAAGGTCAAGAAGGGAGAAGCTGAACAAGATGGTCAACGACTACCTAAGTGACCATACCTGCGTCCTTCCTGATGCTTTTGTACCATTTAATTACTGGGTATCCAAGCTGCATAGTTGGCCAAACCTCTCCTTCTATGCCTTGGAGGTGCTGGCCTGCCCTGCTGCTAGTGTGATGTCAGCGTGTTTTCAGTGCCGCTGGGGCAATCATCACAGATACACGCACACGGTTGACTGCAGAGAATGCAGACAGGCTGACTCTGATAAAATTTAACAAGGACTGGATTTCACAACAGTATTTAAGCCCTCCAGATGACAGTATCCCAACCTAAAGTCACCCAACATGTTTTTTTAAAAATTGGTCATCACATCCACCCCATTCCCATACAAGCCCCTTTTCTTCTTCTTACACATGTTTTCAAAACCTGCTTATGACACATGTACCTCATGGTCAATAAGCTAAAAACAATGATACGTTAATATTTCCCATCGGAGGCACTTGTGATGAGAGTGAGACCCTTCTTCCTTCATCAACCATGCTATCATGCCCCTTGGGCTAATTTTTGGAGACACTATTGCTATGCCTGGACACGGGGCACGGCCACCTCTATGCTAGTAGTCTGACTCCTAGCTTCATCATAATTGTTTGCCCTTCAGACCTGCCTTGCTTCCTTCATGAACTATGATATAGCCCCTTGGGCTAATATTTGGAGACACTATTGCTATGCCTGGACACTGGTCACAGCCACCTCTATGCTCGTAGTCCGACTCCTAGCTTCATCATAATTGTTTGGTCCTTCAGACCTGCCTTGCTTCCTTCATCAACCATGATACAGCCCCTTGGGCTAATTTTTGGAGACGCTATGGCTATGCCTGGACACTGGGCATGGCCACTTCTATGCTAGTAGTCCTGGCTTTATCATAATTGTTAGGCCCTTCAGACCTAACTTGCTTCCTTCATCAACCATGTGTGGCAGGGCTGAGGGTTGTGTAATCGATGGGAGATATGTGTCTCATAAATGGCTAGTCTCCATAATGTAAGGCATAACAAATATTGCTGTATTATTATTGTTTGAAGGACCTGTGGTGAGGTCACAGTCATGTGACCAGTCAGCTGCTGGGTTCATGGGTGTGGCTACACCCTTATAATGTGGCCAGCTCTTGAACCAGGCAGCTGTGTGTGAGGGGGTATACACCTCCTGTGTGCGCTGAGGCTCGTGGACTGAGCCTGAAGGAAAAGACATTTGATGTTACTTTGTCTCCTGAACTGAAGGTTGTTTATTTTGGTGATGTGCAGTTTGGTTTATGACGTAATAAACCGCATGAACTTTAAGGAAACCTGCCTCCTGACTGTCTCCCATCGCACCTAAGCGAGTAGAATCCCTACACATGATACAGCCCCTATGGCTAATGTTTGGAAGACACTAAATCTATGCCTACACATTGGGCAGTGGCACAACAAGGGCAGTATGTCCAAGTTTTATAATTGTGAATCCCTTGTGATGATGATGATGATGAGTGGCTTCTTCCTGCGTTAACCATAACACAGCCCCTACCCCTAGGGCAGATTGCCTCCATCATCACTCGTTCTTACGGCACTTCTGATATATCACTGGCACTGCGTAAGTGGCGTATGAGTCCCGCTCTTCCGGCAAAAAGCAAAAGGACTTAAAATAGTGTTTGTACATTCTAGTGAAGCAGTGGGGTAAAAACAGTCGTGCAGCCCCTGACCAGGTGCCCCCATGTTTTATACATTTGTTTACAGCATACATTTTTTTTACACATTTTTTAGTGTTTTCCTCAGCCCCCAGACCACTTTGAAGGGTCCAGCAGACAATTACTCGCATTTTCCATTGACTATCATTGGACTTGCTATTCGTACCGAATACCCGAGTATTAGGGTATACTCGGTACGAGTATAGCGAGTCCGAATACTTCAGTACTCGCTCATCCCTAGCGACAATGTCAGTGGACAGATATGAGGAAATTAGAAGACACATTCGATTTGATGATAAGCGAACCTGTGCATTGAGGTTTGAAACAGACAAATTAGCCCCTATCAGTTACATCTGGAACATATTTATCAAAAATTGCATCAAACTTTACAATCCTAGTACTAATGTTACAGTAGATGAGCAACTTGTACCATTCAGAGGACGCTGCAAGTTCATACAATACATGCCCAGCAAGCCAGCCAAATATGGAATCAAAATCTTCTGGATGTGTGATTCTGCAAATTATTATGGCATAAATGGCATAATCTACTGTGGCAAAGAGGTTGGTGCACCAGTACAGGAGGATCTGGGGTCTGAAATTGTCAAAACTCTTGCTGTTCCAATATTCAGTTCAGGTAGAAACATTACCATGGACAATTATTTCACCAATGTTGAACTAGGCAATTTTCTGCTTCAAAAAGCTATTACACTTGTTGGTACTATTAAGCCAAACCGACGAGAAATTCCAGAAGCACTGAAACACAATCGTCAGCGAGCACTTTATGAGAGTGTCTTTGGATTCAATAACAAAGCGACTTTGGTATCTTACAAAGCGAAGAAGGAGAAATCAGTGATTTTACTCAGTACCATGCATCACAATTGCAATATTGACAGCAATGACAGAAAATTAAAAACAGAAATCATCCTGCATTTCAATAAAACAAAAGGAGGTGTAGACAAAATGGATGAGATGGTGGGAGAATATTCATGCCAGAGGCAAACAAAACGATGGCCTGCAGTACTTTTTTCAAATATGCTTGATGTAGCAGCCCTAAATGCATTCATCATTTATACAGAAACTCATCCAGAATTCCATGCATGGAGGAAGGACAGGAGATGCCTATTTTTGAAGGACCTTTGTCATGAACTTGTAATGCCTCACATGATACAGCGAAGCGACGTGAAAGGCTCGCTAAAGCAAACTAAAAAAGCAATGAAACAGTGTGGCATACAGTTTCAGATGATTCCAGGGCCAGGAGAAAGAAAAAGAAAGCGCTGTTTCATGTGTCCAAGAAACTTAGAAAGGAAAACTGAGAGATTTTGTTCAATTTGTAAGGAAAATGTCTGCAAAGAACATTCTTCTGAAAAAATAACTTGTCAAAAAGGTTTGGAAGACTAATATAATAGAAAAGAAACATAATAGAAATGTAGCTGCAGCTAGTTTGGTATAGATTTCTATGCGTTTTTGTGCGTTTTTTCATATGTTTGTGTGAAATTTGGAAAAAAAAATTTTGGGGGTGTTTTCGGTGAAAAATTATAATTAAAATTTTGTTTACTAATCATATTTTATTTAGCAGTTTTAAAATAAACTTGTAAAAGTTATATAAGTGTGTTTTTCCATATGATTTGCATAGGGGCCTAAAAGGCCCCCAATACGTTAATGTGAAGATTTCTGATGTCACGCATACTAGGGTTAATTTTTAATCGGATTGCATTCGTCCGATTTCATCGCAAGTGGGAATAAGAACTAAAGATGATGTTGAACTGTGCGATCTTTTCTCTGGATGCTTTTATGTGGAGACTACAAAAATGAATATACCAAAAGGAAGATAGTTTAAAAAGTGCCAAATCAAATCTTTTCTGTACTATGAAAAACACATTAAAAATGTGGCTTCAAATCTGGACCAGAAAATCATCAAATAAGGGGGAAAAGGCCAAAAAAATTAGCAAAAATGCATGAACCAGAGGAGATTTTGTATGGACACATGCAGAAAACAAACGACACAGTTATTATGCAACATGTGAACATGGCCGTCACAAAAAACCCAGCTATCGTTTATAGTAAATCTACATAAAGATAAGAAAGTTCTGGTTGCTGCAACTGTGAATGAAGGAACAAAAAGTAAATTCACAGGTCCCAAATAGAGATGAGCTGCAGGACGCACAGATGAATTGATCAACTTATCTCTAGTCCTAACTGTCCCAGAAACAGCGGACAGTCCTGGATTTGGGTTTATGCCCTGCAATCTCGGGCGCCTGCTGAATTTCTCTCACTGCCACCACCCCTTTGACATCTCCTCCTGCAGGGTAGAAAATAATGGTAAATGGGCGCGGATTGTGGTATGGCCAGGGCCATGGCAAAATTTGCAGAAAAACCACAAAAAACAAAACATTCTTGTAGTAGGACCCTCAGATTCTAACTATCAGATGGTTTGGATTGACTTCTAGTCTAAATCATAACAGCTGACAGAATATATGAACTTAACAGTAGTGTTGAGCATTCCGATACCGCAAGTATCGGGTATCGGCCGATACTTGCTGTATCGGAATTCCGATACCAACTTCCGATATTTTTTCAATATCGGAATTCGGCATCGGAATCGGAAGTTCAGTTGATTGACGGCCTGACGTCATCATGATGCGCGGTGTGTGCGCATCATGATGCGCCGTCATTTCGGGCCTTCCGGGGGTCTCTGCCGGCCTGCCGGGGGGCTGTGCCGGCCTGCCGGGGGGCTGTGTGGACTGCCCGGGGTCTCTGCCGGCCTGCCGGGGGGCTGTGCCGGCCTGCCGGGGGGCTGTGCACCCTGTGGGGGTCTGTACCGGCCTGCCGGGGGGCTGTGCCGGCCTGCCGGGGGGCTGTGCTGATGTCCGGGGGTCTGTGCAAGCATCGTCCGATGGGACTACAAGTCCCATCGGGCGATGCCTGCTACCATGACAGTGATTGACACATTAGCCAATGATGGGACAGTAGTAGTCCCATCATCCGGCTAATGTGTTAAATGTTAAAAAAAAAAAAAAAAAAAAAAAAAAAAAAATACTACATACATGCTACATGCTACATACATACTACATATATACTACATACATACTACATACATGCTACATACATACTACATGCATGCTACATACATACTACATATATACTACATACATACTACATACATACTGCATGCTACATACATACTACATACATACTACATACATACTACATGCATGCTACATATATACTACATGCTACATACATACCACATACATACTACATGCATGCTACATATATACTACATGCATGCTACATACATACTACATATATACTACATGCATGCTACATACATACTACATGCTACATGCATGCTACATACATACTACATACATACTACATGCTACATACATACCACATATATACTACATACATACAATACATTCATACAATACATACATAGACATACAGTACATATAACATAGAGTAACATACTTACCAATACTTGTCACATTGTTCCCCGAAGCCATTGTCTTTCCGGAATAAATATTAACATAACAAACCACAAAAATACTCACCCACGATCCGAAGCAGTCCACGAGTGTGTCCCACGACGATCTTGGGTAGAGAACTGCAGCATCAGATGATGCTGCCGTTCTCTACGGGCTGCAGGAATCCAATGACGGAAGGTAGGTATCCTTCCGCACTGTATTCCTCCGCCACTTAAAAAAAAAAAAGTCCCTAGTCTCACTTTATGCCATTGCTGTGTGGGAAATTCCCACACAGCAATGGCATAAAGTGAGACTAGGGACTTTTTTTTTTTTTAAGTGGCGGAGGAATACAGTGCGGAAGGATACCTACCTTCCGTCATTGGATTCCTGCAGCCCGTAGAGAACGGCAGCATCAGCTGATGCTGCAGTTCTCTACCCAAGATCGTCGTGGGACACACTCGTGGACTGCTTCGGATCGTGGGTGAGTATTTTTGTGGTTTGTTATGTTAATATTTATTCCGTAGACGACAATGGCTTCGGGGAACAATGTGACAAGTATTGGTAAGTATGTTACTCTATGTTATATGTACTGTATGTCTATGTATGTATTGTATGAATGTATTGTATGTATGTAGTATATATGTGGTATGTATGTAGCATGTAGTATGTATGTAGTATGTATGTAGCATGCATGTAGCATGTAGTATGTATGTAGCATGCATGTAGTATATATGTAGTATGTATGTAGCATGCATGTAGTATATATGTAGTATGTATGTAGCATGTAGTATGTATGTAGTATGTATGTAGTATGTATGTAGTATGTATGTAGCATGCATGTAGCATGTAGTATGTATGTAGCATGCATGTAGTATATATGTAGTATGTATGTAGCATGCATGTAGTATATATGTAGCATGTATGTAGTATGTATGTGGTATGTATGTAGCATGTAGTATATATGTAGCATGCATGTAGTATATATGTAGTATGTATGTAGCATGTATGTAGTATATATGTAGTATGTATGTAGTATATATGTAGCATGCATGTAGTATATATGTAGTATGTATGTAGTATATATGTAGCATGCATGTAGTATATATGTAGTATGTATGTAGTATATATGTAGCATGTATGTAGTATGTATGTAGCATGCATGTAGCATGTAGTATGTATGTAGCATGCATGTAGTATATATGTAGTATGTATGTAGCATGCATGTAGTATATATGTAGCATGCATGTAGTATGTATGTGGTATGTATGTAGTATATATGTAGTATGTATGTAGTATATATGTAGCATGTATGTAGTATGTATGTAGCATGCATGTAGCATGTAGTATGTATGTAGCATGCATGTAGTATATATGTAGTATGTATGTAGCATGCATGTAGTATATATGTAGCATGCATGTAGTATATATGTAGTATGTATGTAGTATATATGTAGCATGTATGTAGTATGTATGTAGCATGCATGTAGCATGTAGTATGTATGTAGCATGCATGTAGTATATATGTAGTATGTATGTAGCATGCATGTAGTATATATGTAGCATGCATGTAGTATATATGTAGTATGTATGTAGTATATATGTAGCATGTATGTAGTATGTATGTAGCATGCATGTAGCATGTAGTATGTATGTAGCATGCATGTAGTATATATGTAGTATGTATGTAGCATGCATGTAGTATATATGTAGTATGTATGTAGCATGCATGTAGTATATATGTAGTATGTATGTTGCATGTAGTATGAATGTAGCATGTATGTAGTATGTAGTATGAATGTAGCATGTATGTAGTATGTAGTATGAATGTAGCATGTAATTTTTTTTTTTTTTTTTTTTTTTTTTACATTTAACACATTAGCCGGATGATGGGACTACTACTGTCCCATCATTGGCTAATGTGTCAATCACTGTCATGGTAGCAGGCATCGCCCGATGGGACTTGTAGTCCCATCGGACGATGCCTGCACAGACCCCCGGAGCCTGCACAGACCACCGGCAGGCCGGCACAGCCCCCCGGCAGGCCGGCACAGCCCCCCGGCAGGCCGGCACAGCCCCCCGGAGCCTGCACAGACCACCGGCAGGCCGGCACAGCCCCCCGGAGCCTGCACAGACCACCGGCAGGCCGGCACAGACCACCGGAGCCTGCACAGACCCCCTGGCAGGCCGGCACAGCCCCCCGGCAGGCCGGCACAGCCCCCCGGAGCCTGCACAGACCACCGGCAGGCCGGCACAGACCACCGGAGCCTGCACAGACCCCCTGGCAGGCCGGCACAGCCCCCCGAAAGGCCCGTACAGACCCCAGAGAGGCTGTACAAGGGCAGGAAAGGGTTTTTCTTATTCCGATACCGGAAGTCCCATAGACTTGAATGGGACTTCCGGTATCGGAATCGGCGATACCGATACTTTTTTTAAAGATCGGCCGATACCATCCGATACGATACTTTGAAGTATCGGATGGTATCGCTCAACTCTACTTAACAGTCTTGATAAATGCCATCAAGAACATATTCTTATACAAATCCTCACCTACATTTACGTAAATGTTAACAATGACCCTGATGAAGCATTTGAACAGATTTATGCTATTATGAATCTTTTTTATATTATTTTAGTATAGCTAGCATGGTCATAATCACCAAAACCAGGCATACAAAGAAAACGTTTTACTTGTTCTACTAATTGGGTTTATTCTTATAATGGTAAAAAAAAGTGAAGACAAAAAATGGATTAATACTTTCTCTAACTAGAATTGAGTAACACAACACCTGCTATTAAATTGTCTGGGACATGACTGTCAGAAATGTGCTGCACATGACTGTCAGATGAAGTTGCAACAAGCTGTGTTCCCATCTGCTAGTTAGGCCAAGGTCTGCCACGTAGCCCAGCTGATGCTAATACAGCAGATGCCAGGTGACAGTATTGCTCTGCCATTGTCACCTGAATGTGGGCCTGGCATAGAGAATGATATTCTGTATTACTGCCCTATGTAAAATAAATAAATCCAAAATATGCTACCATTGTACTCTTATTCTGTAATCTTTGTATATTCCATTTTTCAAAGCTACTTAATATTGTTCTAGTGGTCACTTTACACTGTTTTATTGGGACACATTTAATGTCCTGATTTTTTTATTCTGACAAGTTTATGCTTTCCGTATAATGGCAGCAAACATATATGCATATAACATCATTCCCGTCTAGACCAGTTTTGCTGCTTAGTTTTTGTTTTGCTAACTCATTTCTTCTGCTGGTTAACTCTCTGTCTAAAAAGCTATTTCAATTGATTCGATTTTTGCCTGATTTATAATACAGCACGATCTACCTTTCTGCAGATGGAATGGCTCAAAGTCATCATCACTCCTGTGAACTGGAGCATGGCCAAGAACTTGCTGTTTTCAAGATAATAGAGCTGCACTTTTGGGGCAATTTGTTTTTTCTGTTCCCTAAATTGTTCTAGGTAATGTAATAACACACGACAGCAGTGACAAGCCCTGACCAGAAGGAAAGAACAGGTAGTCACAGATTCCCACATCATGAATATGTTCTGGTAGAAAAAAACTAATATCAAACAAACAGTTTTATTAACTTTTTTCAATGTATTGTACTTTCTATTTTTGGTGTCAGGCATAGAAAATATCTAGAATTTATATCTATAAGTATAATGCAGAAGTGCAAAACAAAGCAACCATGAAAGTTGAGAAATTATTCAACAGCTTTTACGCTATAATAATAATGTTCATGTAAATCAGATATTAAAAGGATGTTCTGGCTATCCAATTTTTCAATATTTCTTCTGTATCAATTTTTGCTTGCTTTCATAATGTACTTTTTGCAGATACAGTGTGTCCGGGAAGTATTCAGACCCCTTTAAATTTTTCTCTCTTACTTTCATTGCAGCCATTTGGTAAATTCAAAAAGTTCAATTTTTTTCTCATTAATGTACACTCAGCACCCCATCTTGACTGAAAAAAACAGAAATGTAGAAATTTTTGCAAATTTATTAAAAAATAAAAGCTGAAATGTCACATGGTCATAAGTATTCAGACCCTTTGCTCAGTATTGAGTAGAAGCACCCTTTTGAGCTAGTACAGCCATGAGTCTTCTTGGGAATGATGCAACAAGTTTTTCACACCTGGATTTGTGGATCCTCTGCCATTTTTCCTTGCAGATCCTGTCCAGTTCCATCAGGTTGGATGGTGAACGTTGGTGGACAGTCATTTTCAGGTCTCTCCAGAGATGCCCCATTGGGTTTAGGTCATGGCTCTGGCTGGGCCAGTGAAGAAGGGTCACAGAGTTGTTCTGAATCCCCTCCTTTGTTATTTTAGTTGCGTGCTTAGGGCCATTGTCTTGTTGTAAGGTGAACCTTCGACCAAGTCTGAGGTCCAGAACACTCTGGAAGAGATTTTCATCCAGGATATCTCTGTACTTGGCCGCATTCATTTTTCCTTTATTTGCAACCAGTTGGCCTGTCCCTGCAGCTGAAAAACACCCCCATAACATGATGCTGTCACCACCATGTTTCACTGTTGGGATTGTATTGGGCAGGTGATGAGCAGTGCCTGATTTTCTGGACACATACCACTTAGAATTATCACCAAAAAGTTCTATCTTCATCTCATCAGACCAGAGAATCTTATTTCTCATAGTCTGGGAATCCTTCAAGTGTTTTTTAGCAAACTCTGTGCATGCTTTCATATGTCTGGCACTGAGGAGAGGCTTCCATCTGGCCACTCTGCCATAAAGGCCCAACTGGTGGAGGGCTTCAGTGATTGTTGACTTTCTGGAAATTTCTCCCATCTCCCTACTGCATCTGTGGAGCTCAACCACAGTGATCTTGTGGTACTTCTTCACCTCTCTCAAAAAGGCTATTCTCCCACGATTACTCAGTTTGGCTGGATGGCCAGATCTAGGAAGACTTCTGGCATTCCCAAACTTCTTCCAGTTAAGGAAAATGGAGGCCACTGTCCTCTTAGGAACCTTGAATATTGCAGAAATACTTTTGTAACCTTGGCCACCTCTGTGTCTTGCCACAATTCTGTCTTTGAGCTCCTTGGCCATTTACTTTGACCTCATGATTCTCATTTGGTCTGACATGCACTGTGAGCTATGAGGTCTTATATAGACAGGTGTGTGCCTTTACAAATCAAGTTCTATCTGTTTAATTAAACACAGCTGGTCTCCAATGAAGGAGTAGAACCATCACAAGGAGAATCACAAGGAAATGAAGAGCATGTGGTTTAAATATGAGTGTCTGAGCAAAGAGTCTGAATACTTATGACCATGTGATATTTCAGTTTATTCTTTTTTAATAAATTTTCAAACATTTCAGTTTTTTTCAGTCAAGATGGGATGCAGAGTGTATATTCATGAGAAAAAAATGTACTTTTTAGAATTGACCAAATAGCTGCAATGAAACAATGAGTGAAAAATTTAAAGCTGTCTGAATACTTTCCATACCCACTGTAGGTTTGTGGAAAAAGATTCAGTATAACTTAGTTTTTGTATGTAGAATCAAAGAATCGTAGAGTTGGAAGGGACCTCCTGGGTCATCTGGTCCAACCCCCTGCTCAAAGCAGGATTCGCTAAATCATCCCAGACAGATGACTGTGGGACGCCCTCACACCCAGGGTGGTGGAGTACTCGGTACCGGGCCCGCTGGACCTCAGTGGGAGATGTCACGGTAGGTGGGACCCGGCCCGTGGCCCTGGGCGCCCATTGTAAATGTTCAGTGTGAATGTGTAAGTCGTGACGCCACCTGTGGTGTCACGAGTGTGCAAAGATTCTGGAGGAAAGGTTCTCATCAAAAGATACTAGATCTGCATGGAGAGGATTAAGAGAGGTCACCAATTATAAAAGCCACCCCACTATAGTGAACCCCAGCAGAAGTCTGGCAGCAGAGTTAAATGAATTCTACTGCAGATTTGAGGCAAGCTCTACACACAGTGGCTATTCATCTCTAAGCTCCTCAGTCTGTTCATATAAAGATCATTCATTGTGCAACACCTAAGTAGTGATCTCCGAGGCAGAGGTGATACGCATCCTGAAGGGACTTAAGGTCAAAAAGGCACCTGGCCCTGATGGTGTATCTCCAATGTGTCTGAAAGTATGTGCTACCCAGCTTGCCCCTATACTGACAAATATATACAATGTGTCACTGAAAGAGTGCGTTGTACCTCAGTGTTGGAAAAATTCCACAATTATCCCTGTCCCCAAGAAAGTGGGATCCTCTGAGTTGAACGACTATAGACCAGTAGCACTCACATCTGTAGCTATGAAAGTCTTCGAAAGAATTATGATGTCCCACCTGATAAAATTCACGCAGAAGCTATGGGACCCGCTTCAGTTTGCCTATAAGGAGAATCGTTCGGCAAACGACACTGTCAATCTGGCACTGAAGTACATTTTGGATCATACAGATGAACTGCACTCATATGTCCGGATTCTTTTCATGGACTTTAGCTCAGCGTTCAATACCATTGATCCGAATTTACTTCATAAGAAAATGGTAGCTCTTGGAGTCCCTCTCAACTTATGCTTGTGGATTTATAACTTCCTGACAGCCAGGATACAGAGTGTAAAAGTTGGACCATTCACTTCGGACACCTTGGTCACAAACATCGGGGCACCTCAGGGGTGTGTTTTGTCCCCGTTACTGTTTTCTCTCAATACGAATGATTGCATCTCTTCAGCAGACTCAGTAAAAATCTTGAAATTTGCCGATGATATGACACTGATTGGTCTCATCAGGGGAAATGCTGAAGACTTGTATCGGAGTGAGGTGGAAAGAATATGTGACTGGTGTAAAGCCAATAATCTTGTACTCAACACTAAAAAAACTGCTGAGATGGTTGTGGATTTTAGGAAAGATCAACATGAGATACTTCCAATCTACATCCATGACGAAGTGGTTCTTAGGGTCACAGAGACCAAATTCCTTGGTGTTATCATCTCTCATGATCTTAAATGGGGGAAAAACGTGGATGCTGTTATAAGAAAAGCACAACAGAGGATGTTCTTCCTGCGTCAGCTGAAAAGATATGGTTTGTCTAAGAATCTGCTGATCTTATTCTTTAATGCTGTCATCAGATCTGTGATTTGTTCCTCTCTGATAGTCTGGTATGGGGGAGCCACTGCGCATGACAAACTCCGCTTACAAAGGACTTTCAGAACAGCAGAGAGAATTATAGGTTCCCCCCTGCCTAAAATCCAGGATCTTTATGATAAGAGTATTCGATCCCACGCATTGAAAATTTCATCCGATCCCTCTCACCCGGGACACTCCTCATTCCAACTACTCCCTTCAGGACGTTGCTTCAGAGTCCCCAAATGCAGCACCAACCGCCATATGAACAGCTTCTATCCACTCTCTGTTCAACAATTAAATCGTCATGTGTAGACTATATACTGTATCTGTCTTGTTAGATGTTACTTGTTGTATTTGTTGTTATAGATTATGTTGCCTCTTTGCCACAAAGAATTCCTTGTATATATGTAATATGTACTTGGCGATAATAAATTTGATTGATTGATTGATTGAAGATGTTAAGCCGATGCTGCAGACAGATACTCTGGGACAGATGGTGTGGTGCAGCAATGATGTTATAGCCCTCCACAGGCAGGGCTGTAGTCCCAGGGCAGAGTAGGTGAAGTGACACTTAGATGGTGAAGTGTCAGGCGCAGGGGATGTAGCAGTGTCGGGCAAGTTGACGCAGGAATAAGTAGAGGACACCCGGGCATGTAGCTCCAAAGCTTTACTCACAGTCTGTTGTGGCACAAGAGCCCTCATCTGTGCCATGTCCTCTGGGTCAGGAGCCCAGCCAACCTCCTGGCAAGATGAAGTACTCCTTTCCAACACTCCGCCAACATATGTGCCTTTTCTGAACGTCTCCCTTTTGCACCTAAAGTGAAGTACTCACAGTACTGAGTTACACTGGAGTTCCTCCTGTCAGATGTTCCTATGAACTCTACTTGTATGGCAGACAGCTGTAGCCTGCTTCGGGGACTCTCTGCTACCAAGTCCCGGCTCACTATCTCGTTGCTGTTGTGCCCCCAAGTCTTGTGTGGGAATATAGTGGTGACAAACTTCTATTCCTCCGGTGTCTGTTGCGGGACCATTAGTATCCAAACAACCTCTGGGACCGGACCCCGGCCTTGAGCTTAGAACTTGGGAAGGGTTCTCTCTTCCAACCCTGATCCTTAGTCCTCCTATTCTCCTCACGCTCCGTACTATCCTTCTTTCTTATGGAGAGAGTCAGGCTTTCCTTCAATGTCTCATTCCTGTGCCAGCGGACCCAGGTCACTGAGGTCGGCTGCAGCACTTCCTTCATCTATCCCTCTCAGGGGATCTTCTTACACAGGTCCGACCTAGTCAGACTCCTGTGACTGACTGTCTGTCTCCTATCCTCTTCCTGCTCTTTTGCGCAAACTATACTCCACCCACCTCCCAGCATGCTTCGTGTTCCAAGCAGGGAGCCACCAAAGGGTGCTTTGCTACACTACTGTGTTGTGTGGGATGCAGGTGTTGGAGTGTGGTCAGGTGTCCCCACCTTACCTGGATAGTGGGGTACCACACCTCAAGAGGAGGTGCAGTACCTTTGTGGCGACTGAACCCTCAGGGGTGCCACAACTGTCCAGCCTCTGTTTGAAGACTTCTATTGAAGGAGAACTACCACCTCTCGTTGTAGCCTGTTCCACTCATTGATCACTCTAACTGTGAAAATTTTTTTCTAATATCTAATTTGTGTCTCCTCCCATTCAGTTTCATCCCATTGTTTCTTGTCTTTCCTTATGCAAATGAGAATAAAGATGATCCTTCTACAATGTGACAGCCCTTGAGATATTTGTAGATAGTTATTAAGTCTCCTCTCAGTCTTCTCTTTTGCAAGCTAAACATTCCCAAATTCTGCAACCTTTCCTCATAGGACAGGGTTTGCAGACCGGTCACCATACTGGTCGCTCTTTTCTGAACTTGCTCCTGTTTGTTGATGTCTTTTTTAAAATGTGGCACCCAAAATTGGACACAGTATTCCAGATGAGGTCTGATCAAAGAGGAGTAGAGTGCAATAATGACTTCACATGATCTAGACTGTATGCTTCTGTTAATACATCCTATAGAATTGCATTTGCCCTTTTTGCTGCTGCATCACACTGTTGACTCACATTCAGTCTGTGATCTATTAGTATACCCAAGTCTTTTTCACATGAGCTGCTGCTTAGCCCTATTCCTCCCATTCTGAATATGTTTTTTTATTTTTATTGCCCAGATGTAGTACTTTTACATTTTTCCCTGTTAAAAACCATTCTATTAGTTGTTGCCCACTGCTCCAGTTTATTTATATCTTTTTGAATCCTCTCTTTTTCTTCTCTTGTATTAGCCCTGCTAGCTTTGTGTCTTCAGCAAATTTAATCAGTTTACCCTCAATTCCTTCACCTAAATCATTGATAAAGATGTTAAACAATACAGGGCCCAGGACAGAGCCCTGTGGTACCCCACTTGAGACATTCTTCCAACTGGATGTGCAGCCATTTATGACCACTCTTTGTGTCCGATCACTAAGCCAGTTATGAATCCACCTAACAGTTGTCTTGTCCATTCCATACTTAGTCATTTTTTCAATACGGATTTTGTGAGATACTTTGTCAAATGCTTTGCTGAAATCAAGATATACTATATCTACAGCATTTCCCTGATCCACCCAATCAGTGATTCTGTCATAGAAGGAAAATAAGTTAGTCTGACATGACTTATTAGTTACAAATTCATGCTGACTCTGTTTAATCACTTCATTCTTATTCATGTACTGACATACATGTTGTTTAATAATTTGCTCAAAGATCTTTCCTGGTATAGAAGTCAGACTCACTGGCCCATAGTTGCCTGGGTCCACCTTCTTCCCCTTTTTGAAGATAGGAACAACATTTGCTCTTTTCCAGTCTTCTGGGACTTCTCCTGTTCTCCAAGGATTTTCAAAGATTATGGAGAGGGGTTCAAAAATTTCTTCTGCTATCTACTTCAGTACTCTGGGGTGTAATTCATCTGGACCTGGAGACTTGAATTCATTTAGGTTAGCTAAGTGTTTCCTCACTATCTTTCTGTTTATAGATATCCTGGATTCTTCTATTCCCTTAATAGGACAGTGAAGAATAGTTGATGTTACATTTCCTTTCTGAGAGAAAACAGATGCAAAATAGGAGTTTAAAAGTTCAGCCTTCTCAACATCCTGTCTTACCATTTCTTCATTTTCATCCTGTAAAAATCCTATAGCATCTTTGACTTTTCTTTTACTTTTGACACATCCCTTTATTAATCTGATTCGTGCCATGCAGGTTCTGCAGACAGCATTATATTCTTCTTTAGATATGCCTCCCTTTCCATTTATAAACATTTCTTTTTTCCTTTTTAGCATGTGCTTAAGTTCTGTGTTCATCCATCCTGGATTCCTTAAACACTTCCTATTCTTCCCTCTTTTCAGAATTGTTAACAATTGTGCTTTGAGAATTTCATTTTTCAAGATTTCCCATCCTTCCTGGACATTTTTGTCCTTAAGGATATCCAGCCATTGGATTCCTCCAATTCTCTTTCTGAATCCCTTAAAATCTGCCTTTCTGAAATCTAACCTTGACGTCTGAGTCTTCACAGGTCTTCCTCCTCTAGTTATCCAAAATTCTATAATAGCATGGTTGCTACCTCCTAGGGTCACTCCCAGCCAGTACAGTGGGTATGGCCATACAGTGGTTATGGAAAGTATTCAGACCCCTTTAAATTTTTCATTCTTTGTTTCATTGCAGATACTTGGTAAATTCTCAAAAGCACATTTTTTCTCATTAATATACACTTTGCACCCCATCTTGACTGAAAAAAACAGAAATGCAGAAATTTTTGCAAACTAAAAAAGAAAAACTGAAATATCACATGATCATAAGTATTCAGACCCTTTGCTCAGACACTCATATTGAAGTCACATTCTGTCCATTTCCTTGTGATCCTCCTTAAGATGGTTCTACTTCATTGGAGTCCAGCGGTGTTTAATTAAACTGATAGGACTTGATTTGGAATGGCACACACCTTTCTATATAAGACCTCACAGCTCACAGTGCATGTCAGACCAAGTGAGAATCATGAGGTCAAAGGAATTGGCCACGGAGCCCAGAGACAGATTTGTGGCAAGGCACAGATCTGGTCAAGGTTACAAAATAATTTCTGCAGTACTCAAGGTTCCTAAGAGCACAGTGGCCTTCATAATTCTTAAATGGAAGACATTTGGGACCACCAGAAGCCTTCCAAGACCTGGTTTTTAAGCCAAAGTGAGCAATCGTGGGAGAAGAGCCTTGGTGAGAGAGGTAAATAAGAACCCCAAGATCACTGTGACTGAGCTCCACAGATGCAATAGTTAGATGGGAGAAAGTTCCACAAAGTCAACTATCACTGTAGACCTCCATCAGTCGGCCCTTAATGGCAGAGTGGCCCAACGGAAGCCTCTACTCAGTGCGAGACATATGAAAGCCAGCACGAAAGACACATGAAAGCTGCAGGGACAGGACAACTGGTTGCAATTAAAGGAAACATGAATGCGGCCAAGTACAGAGATATCCTGGTTGAAAACCTCTTCCAGAGTGCTCTGGACCTCAGTCTTGGCTGAAGGTTCGCCTTGCAGCAAGACAATGACCCTAAGCACACAGCTAAAATAACAAAGGCGTGGCTTCAGAACAACCCTTTGACCCTTCTTCACTGGCCCAGCCAGAGCCCTGACCTAAACCCAATTGGGCATCTCTGGAGAGACCTGAAAATGACTGTCCACCACGTTCACCATCCAACCTGATGGAACTGGACAGGATCTGCAAGGAAGAATGGCAGAGGATCCACAAATCCAGGTGTGAAAAATTTGTTGCATCATTCCCAAGAAGACTCCTGGCTGTAGTAGCTCAAAACGGTGCTTCTACTCAATACTGAGCAAAGGGAGAAGGTTCCACAAAGTCAACTGCAAGGAAGAATGGCAAGTGTGAAAAACTTGTTCCATCATTCCCAAGAAAACTCATGGCTGTACTAGCTCAAAAAGGTGCTTCTATTCACTACTGAGCAAAGGGTCTGAATACTTAGGACCATGTGATATTTCAGTTTTTCTTTTTTAATACATTTGGAAACATTTCTACATTTCTGTTTTCTTTCAGTCAAGATGGGGTACAGAGTGCACGCTAATGAGAAAAAAATAAACTTTTTAGAATTTACCAAATAGCTGCAATGAAACAAGGAGTGAGAAATTTAAATAGGTCCGTACCCACCGTATATCAGTCCAGTGGGCCGACATAGTAAGTGATTCACAGTTATTGCTGTATGCCTAGTCATACAAGGATGACTGTCAATCATTGAAAAGGACAACCCATAGGAGTCATATGCATATAATCACCAGTAGAGTTGAGCGATACCGTCCGATACTTCAAAGTATCGGATCGGAATGGATCGGCCGATCTTAAAAAAAAGTATCGGTATCGCCGATTCCGATACCGGAAGTCCCATTCAAGTCTATGGGACTTCCGGTATCGGAATAAGAAAAACCCTGTTTTTGCCTTGTACAGCCTCTCTGGGGTCTGTACGGTCCTTTCGGGGGCTGTGCCGGCCTGCCAGGGGGTCTGTGCAGGCTCCGGTGGTCTGTGCCGGCCTGCCGGGGGGCTGTGCCGGCCTGCCGGTGGTCTGTGCAGGCTCCGGTGGGCTGTGCCGGCCTGCCGGGGGGCTGTGCCGGCCTGCCGGTGGTCTGTGCAGGCTCCGGGGGGCTGTGCCGGCCTGCCGGTGGTCTGTGCAGGCTCCGGGGGGCTGTGCCGGCCTGCCGGTGGTCTGTGCAGGCTTCAGGGGTCTGTGAAGGCATCGTCCGATGGGACTACAAGTCCCATCGGGTGATGCCTGCTACCATGACAGTGATTGACACATTAGCCAATGATGGGACAGTAGTAGTCCCATCATCCGGCTAATGTGTTGAATGTAAAAAAAAAAATAAAAAAAAAAAAATTACATGCTACATACATGCTACATACATACAACATGCATACTACATGTAACATACATACTACATATATACTACATGCAACATGCATACTACATACATGCTACATTCATACTACATACTACATACATGCTACATTCATACTACATATATACTACATGCAACATACATACTACATATATACTACATGCATGCAACATGCATACTACATATATACTACATGCTACATACATGCTACATATATACTACATGCATGCTACATACATACTACATATATACTACATGCATGCTACATACATACTGCATGCTACATACATACTACATGCTACATACATACCACATATATACTGCATACATACTACATGCATGCTACATGCTACATACATACTGCATGCATGCTACATGCTACATACATAACACATATATACTACATGCATGCTACATACATACTACATGCTACATACATACCACATACATACTACATACATAAAACATACATACTACATGCATGCTACATACATACTACATGCTACATACATACTACATATATACTACATGCATGCTACATACATACTACATGCTACATACATACCACATACATACTACATACATACTACATGCATGCTACATACATACTACATGCTACATACATACCACATACATACCACATACATACTACATACATGCTACATACATACTACATGCTACATACATACTACATATATACTACATGCATGCTACATACATACTGCATGCTACATGCATGCTATATACATACTACATACATACTACATGCTACATACATACCACATATATACTACATACATGCTACATACAATACATTCATACAATACATACATAGACATACAGTACATATAACATAGAGTAACATACTTACCAATACTTGTCACTTTGTTCCCCGAAGCCATTGTCTTTTACGGAATAAATATTAACATAACAAACCACAAAAATACTCACCCACGATCCGAAGCAGTCCACGAGTGTGTCCCACGACGATCTTGGGTAGAGAACTGCAGCATCAGCTGATGCTGCCGTTCTCTACGGGCTGCAGGAATCCAATGACGGAAGGTAGGTATCCTTCCGCACTGTATTCCTCCGCCACTTAAAAAAAAAAAGTCCCTAGTCTCACTTTATGCCATTGCTGCGTGGGAAATTCCCACACTAGGCATTGCTCCTACCAGCCAGTTTCCTACTCCACACTGATGAGGGGCAATACCCCGAAACAGCTGTATGTGGATGGATACCATGTTTTGGCATAGGTGGTTTCCTTCATTGGAGACTGCCCTTCCCGTGGTTGTTCCTTCCCGGACAAAGACCTGGCTGGTCATTGCTTGCGTTGAGAAACACGTGATGGTGTCTCCGCGGCTTCTGTTTTGCATGTTTTGCATATTTCCCATAAGGGATGGGGGCAGTGCTCTAGAATCACTGCGTTGAGAAACACGTGATGGTGTCTCCGCAGTGTCGGATGTTGATCTCTATGAGTTCATTCATCCTCCTCTTCATAGTCTTTTTACTAGGCATTGCTCCTACCAGCCAGTTTCCTACTCCACACTGATGAGGGGCAATACCCCGAAACAGCTGTATGTGGATGGATACCATGTTTTGGCATAGGTGGTTTCCTTCATTGGAGACTGCCCTTCCCGTGGTTGTTCCTTCCCGGACAAAGACCTGGCTGGTCATTGCTTGCGTTGAGAAACACGTGATGGTGTCTCCGCGGCTTCTGTTTTGCATGTTTTGCATATTTCCCATAAGGGATGGGGGCAGTGCTCTAGAATCACTGCGTTGAGAAACACGTGATGGTGTCTCCGCAGTGTCGGATGTTGATCTCTATGAGTTCATTCATCCTCCTCTTCATAGTCTTTTTACTAGGCATTGCTCCTACCAGCCAGTTTCCTACTCCACACTGATGAGGGGCAATACCCCGAAACAGCTGTATGTGGATGGATACCATGTTTTGGCATAGGTGGTTTCCTTCATTGGAGACTGCCCTTCCCGTGGTTGTTCCTTCCCGGACAAAGACCTGGCTGGTCATTGCTTGCGTTGAGAAACACGTGATGGTGTCTCCGCGGCTTCTGTTTTGCATGTTTTGCATATTTCCCATAAGGGATGGGGGCAGTGCTCTAGAATCACTGCGTTGAGAAACACGTGATGGTGTCTCCGCAGTGTCGGATGTTGATCTCTATGAGTTCATTCATCCTCCTCTTCATAGTCTTTTTACTAGGCATTGCTCCTACCAGCCAGTTTCCTACTCCACACTGATGAGGGGCAATACCCCGAAACAGCTGTATGTGGATGGATACCATGTTTTGGCATAGGTGGTTTCCTTCATTGGAGACTGCCCTTCCCGTGGTTGTTCCTTCCCGGACAAAGACCTGGCTGGTCATTGCTTGCGTTGAGAAACACGTGATGGTGTCTCCGCGGCTTCTGTTTTGCATGTTTTGCATATTTCCCATAAGGGATGGGGGCAGTGCTCTAGAATCACTGCGTTGAGAAACACGTGATGGTGTCTCCGCAGTGTCGGATGTTGATCTCTATGAGTTCATTCATCCTCCTCTTCATAGTCTTTTTACTAGGCATTGCTCCTACCAGCCAGTTTCCTACTCCACACTGATGAGGGGCAATACCCCGAAACAGCTGTATGTGGATGGATACCATGTTTTGGCATAGGTGGTTTCCTTCATTGGAGACTGCCCTTCCCGTGGTTGTTCCTTCCCGGACAAAGACCTGGCTGGTCATTGCTTGCGTTGAGAAACACGTGATGGTGTCTCCGCGGCTTCTGTTTTGCATGTTTTGCATATTTCCCATAAGGGATGGGGGCAGTGCTCTAGAATCACTGCGTTGAGAAACACGTGATGGT
This sequence comes from Dendrobates tinctorius, assembly GCF_039654945.1. Classification (NCBI taxonomy): domain Eukaryota; kingdom Metazoa; phylum Chordata; class Amphibia; order Anura; family Dendrobatidae; genus Dendrobates; species Dendrobates tinctorius. The sequence goes on along the minus strand of NW_027361910.1, from coordinate 9,831,425 downwards.
GTCTCCGCAGTGTCGGATGTTGATCTCTATGAGTTCATTCATCCTCCTCTTCATAGTCTTTTTACTAGGCATTGCTCCTACCAGCCAGTTTCCTACTCCACACTGATGAGGGGCAATACCCCGAAACAGCTGTATGTGGATGGATACCATGTTTTGGCATAGGTGGTTTCCTTCATTGGAGACTGCCCTTCCCGTGGTTGTTCCTTCCCGGACAAAGACCTGGCTGGTCATTGCTTGCGTTGAGAAACACGTGACGGTGTCTCCGCGGCTTCTGTTTTGCATGTTTTGCATATTTCCCATAAGGGATGGGGGCAGTGCTCTAGAATCACTGCGTTGAGAAACACGTGATGGTGTCTCCGCAGTGTCGGATGTTGATCTCTATGAGTTCATTCATCCTCCTCTTCATAGTCTTTTTACTAGGCATTGCTCCTACCAGCCAGTTTCCTACTCCACACTGATGAGGGGCAATACCCCGAAACAGCTGTATGTGGATGGATACCATGTTTTGGCATAGGTGGTTTCCTTCATTGGAGACTGCCCTTCCCGTGGTTGTTCCTTCCCGGACAAAGACCTGGCTGGTCATTGCTTGCGTTGAGAAACACGTGATGGTGTCTCCGCGGCTTCTGTTTTGCATGTTTTGCATATTTCCCATAAGGGATGGGGGCAGTGCTCTAGAATCACTGCGTTGAGAAACACGTGATGGTGTCTCCGCAGTGTCGGATGTTGATCTCTATGAGTTCATTCATCCTCCTCTTCATAGTCTTTTTACTAGGCATTGCTCCTACCAGCCAGTTTCCTACTCCACACTGATGAGGGGCAATACCCCGAAACAGCTGTATGTGGATGGATACCATGTTTTGGCATAGGTGGTTTCCTTCATTGGAGACTGCCCTTCCCGTGGTTGTTCCTTCCCGGACAAAGACCTGGCTGGTCATTGCTTGCGTTGAGAAACACGTGATGGTGTCTCCGCGGCTTCTGTTTTGCATGTTTTGCATATTTCCCATAAGGGATGGGGGCAGTGCTCTAGAATCACTGCGTTGAGAAACACGTGATGGTGTCTCCGCAGTGTCGGATGTTGATCTCTATGAGTTCATTCATCCTCCTCTTCATAGTCTTTTTACTAGGCATTGCTCCTACCAGCCAGTTTCCTACTCCACACTGATGAGGGGCAATACCCCGAAACAGCTGTATGTGGATGGATACCATGTTTTGGCATAGGTGGTTTCCTTCATTGGAGACTGCCCTTCCCGTGGTTGTTCCTTCCCGGACAAAGACCTGGCTGGTCATTGCTTGCATTGAGAAACACGTGATGGTGTCTCCGCGGCTTCTGTTTTGCATGTTTTGCATATTTCCCATAAGGGATGGGTGCAGTGCTCTAGAATCACTGCGTTGAGAAACACGTGATGGTGTCTCCGCAGTGTCGGATGTTGATCTCTATGAGTTCATTCATCCTCCTCTTTGTAGTATGTATGTAGTATGTATGTAGTATGTATGTAGCATGCAGTATGTATGTAGCATGTATGTGGTATGTATGTAGCATGTAGCATGCATGTAGTATGTATGTAGTATATATGTGGTATGTATGTAGCATGTAGTATGTATGTAGCATGCAGTATGTATGTAGCATGCATGTAGTTTATATGTAGTATGTATGTAGCATGTAGTATGTATGTAGCATGCATGTAGTATATATGTAGTATGTATGTAGCATGTAGTATGTATGTAGCATGCATGTAGTATATATGTGGTATGTATGTAGCATGTAGTATGTATGTAGCATGCATGTAGTATGTATGTAGTATGTATGTAGTATTTTTTTTTTTTTTAACATTTAACACATTAGCCGGATGATGGGACTACTACTGTCCCATCATTGGCTAATGTGTCAATCACTGTCATGGTAGCAGGCATCGCCAGATGGGACTTGTAGTCCCATCGGACGATGCTTGCACAGACCCCCGGACATCAGCACAGCCCCCCGGCAGGCCGGCACAGCCCCCCACAGGGTGCACAGACCACCGGCAGGCCGGCACAGCCCCCCGGCAGGCCGGTACAGACCCCGGGCAGTCCACACAGCCCCCCGGCAGGCCGGCACAGCCCCCCGGCAGGCCGGCAGAGACCCCCGGAAGGCCCGAAATGACGGCGCATCATGATGCGCACACACCGCGCATCATGATGACGTCATTTCGGCTGTCAATCAACTTTGAACTTCCGATTCCGATGCCGACTTCCGATATTGAAAAAATATCGGAAGTCGGTATCGGAATTCCGATACAGCAAGTATCGGCCGATACCCGATACTTGCGGTATCGGAATGCTCAACACTAATCACCAGGGGTTTCATTGAATAAAATGTTAAAACTTTTCCCACAAAAATATATATTAATCTGATCAGCTCCTCCCGCTCTATAAGATACTTCCTGCAGATCAAACACCACTTTCAACATGACAAGTTCGCTTTAAGCAGGACTAAAGGCATGCTACCAATGTATCAAATGGAATAGGTGAGCTACAGTACCCAGAAAGATTATTAAAATTTATAACTATTTATAAATATATTAAAGGTCAATTCAAAGGTTTCTTCCATTAACTATTTGTACCTTGGACTGTAACTATAGTAAGAGGTTACTGTTTGGACTTGTGTGCTCTCCAGTTACTGGTAGTGTCTTCCTAAACTACTTTTCAATTAATGCTTTTAATTTATTTTATGGAATATAAATAAATGTTTTCAACCAGATAACCGATGCTGAAGACTATTAGTGTTCTTTATCCAACAAGTCATCCTGTATGTGGCCAACACAAATTTTTGCATTGGAAGTGGACTGGCTATTCAATGGTTATCTGACTAATATGTTGTTTATTTGTTTTAGGACAATATTAAAAAAAATAGCCTTTCAACTGTAATATTGAATCTTGTAAAGAAGAAAAAGGCATGAAATACAACCTTGAAGTACAATAGTGTCTGCCGAATAAGTGCAGCTCTGCTCTTCAACAAGATAAGTAGTTACTGCTCACCGGGGATCTGAAGTTCAAAGCTGTGAATGGTGTAAATTGCAGAGATTGCAGACGTAGTTCACTCGACTATAGGATTTTAATGGAATGACTTTAATAGGGTGGATATTAAATAAGTACATAACAATAAGATATATGTCTATGCTCAAGGCAGATTTGTGAAACAGCTAGGAAATCAAATATTTATACCATTAAATTGCAGCAAAGTAATTGAATGGAAAGTATTTCATTACGCTATTTAAAAAAAGGACAAAACTGCAATGTATGTAACTGCAAATGGTTTCTTCAACAGGTAATGTCTTCTCCACAATTTGTAACTTTCAGGTCTGTCAAGGCTTTTATAGAGAGTCTGTCAGCACAAAATGACTGTTCAAGTCAAGCATAGCACTAGATTTGAGTGAATCACCCAAAATTTGAGTAATGCAGAGAAGCTCTTCATTTGGACCTTCAACCAGATCATTTTACTTTTTTCACACCACTGCTGATTAGCTTAGACACGTGTCAATGACAAGGAGTGGACATAGACAGAAGAAGAACAACAACATATGGGCCGCTTGCAGTGCAATCATTGATCATCACGCACAATTCCACCTGCTTTGTAGGTGGAAATGGACCCCCTTATATCCTGAGCCCCTGTGCGGCTGCACAATTTGCAACAATGGTATTCCTAAGGAGAATATAAATCCAGCCTCTTAAATGTACAGTTGAAATCAGAAGTTTACATACACAATATAAAAAGATACATATGCATGTCTTTCTCAATATCTGACATGAAATCAGAGTAAATCTTTCCCATTTTAGGTCAATTAGCATTACCATAATTATTAATATTTGTCAAATGCCAAAATAATGAGAGAGAATGTTTTAAGGCATTTTTATTGCTGCAATGTCAAAAGTTTTCATACATTTCATTAGTATTTGGTACCATTGCCCTTAAACTGAATGATTCCTTCCATAAGCTTCTCACAATAGTTGGTTAGAATTTGGGCCCATTTTCCTGACAAAACTGGTGTAACTGATCCAGGGTTGTAGGTCGCCTTGCTTGCACCAGCCTTTTCAGCTTTGACTATAAATTGCACAATGTGCAAAAGTTTCCAAAAATTACCCAAGAAGTTTGTATCATACAAGCTGAAATAGGCCATGATGTGGACCTCACAATTCATTTTTCAGTTATTATCATTGCTAGAGATAGGGAGCACAAGTTTCACCATTGCACAATGTGCAAAAGTTTCCAAGCTAAAAAAGACTGTGAAGGGGACCTCACAAAACATTTTGCAGTTATTACAATAAGCAGAGACAGAGTACACAGGGTCTGTATCGTACACGCTGAAAGAAACTGTAATGGGGACCTCACATTACATTTAGCAGTTATTATCATTGCTATAGATAGGGAGTACAAGTTTCATTGTTGCACAGTGCAAAGTTTTCAAAAAGTAAAAAATATTACCCATGTGGAGTATACATAGATGACCACTAAGTACTTGTTGCAGAAACAGGAGGAGGAGGAGATTTCCTGAATGAAATGGGTTTGGATGATAAGGCATGGACGTTAGGACAACTTCCTCAAAAAAACATTTGGGCTGCATTTACGTTACGTTGCTGTCATCCGTAGGGTTCAAAAAGTTGGAGGAAATCCAGCTCTTGTTCAATTTTAGACCAGTCAGCCTGTCTGCATTTTCTGTTGACAGCCATGTGCAAATATCTGTTATGATTGCACGGCAAAACTAAAAATCCACTCAGACCACACATTTGCGGCAGGGAATGGCAGCACCACCAAGTCGTATAAGGAGAGGTTAGGCCAAGTGTGCAGCTTGGAGAACCAATAGTTAAAGGTCACTAAAGAATCAGGAAGGACACTGGTATGGTCACTTAAGTAGTCCTTCACCATCTTGGTCAACTTCTCCCTCATGTCATAGTTTCACCCACGGATAGCCCTTGCTGATGTGACATTTTCATGAAAAAGACCCAGTTGGTGGACATTTCCCCTCCCCTGAGAAGCATCTGGTATGCGTGGCTCTTCCCTGTAATCCTTGTGGGTGAAAAGAGCCGGTACCTCTGCCAGCAGCATTGGCTAATGGTAATTTTTTCAGCAAGTCCTCCACAATGGTCCTCGGGCATACATTCACTTAAAATGGCACGTCTGACGACATGAGAGTAGGAAATTTTTCCTTGTACCTTGGGTCAAGAAAGCTGCACAGCCAGTATTTCAAGTTGGACAAAATGTGTTTCACGTGAGGGTCCTGATAAAAGCATCTGGACATGAACTGTTCCATGTGTAGCAGACTGCAAAAAGTCAAACATTCAGTGCCTTCATCAGGATGATCACTAACCATCCGCTCCTCCTCACAACACATTGCCTCCTCCTCTTTACACCATCTATGCTGGACAGGCATGAAGCTGGGATTGGGAGTCCCCTCTGTAGAGCAGACCAATAACTCCTGTTTCTCTTCATTCTCCATCTGTTCCTAGTCATTATCGAATGTAGTTTGAGAATATTGTGTGACTATGGGCTGTATAGTATCAGCCACTGTAATATCTTGCTCCATAGCTACCTGCTCAGCATTCAAAGCTTCCTCTTTGAGATTTTGCAGTGAACATTTTAATAGTCAGAGCAGTGGGATTATTATGCTGATAATAACATCATCAGCACTTACCATCTTGGTGCAGTACTCAAAGGTTTGAAGAGCCTCAAATATGTCAGCGATCAACACCCACTCAGCAGTTTTTATGTGTGGGGGCTGAGTGTTACTCTGACGGGCATTGAGAAGCTAGAATTCAGACACTACTCTCTGCTGCTCACTAAGCCTTGCTAACATAAGAAAGGTGAAATTCCGGTGTGTGGGCAGGTCACAAATCAGTCGGTGACAAGGTAAATTAAATTGATGCTGCATCGAAGCTAGACCGGCGAAAGCCTGAGATGACTTTTGGAAATCTGAGCTGACACGGCGTACCTTGGCAAGTAGCTCCGGCAAGTCAGGGTATGCTTTAAAAACCACTGTACAACCAAGTTTAGCACGTGGGCCATACATGAAATGTGTACCAGCTTGCTGAGCTTTAAAGCTGCCACCAAGACATGCTCAGTATATCACACAACCAGACCTGGTTGGAGGTTCGGTGGGAAGATCCTCTGATTGGTCTGGTCCTTTATCCCTTTCAATAGCTCTGCTGCATTGTGAATTTTATCACCTAAACAGAAGAGCTTCAGCAGAGCGTGCTGCCGCTTCACCAAGGCAGTGCTGCAGACCTCAATATGGAAGAGGCCAGGAGCCATTTGGTGAGCTGAATTTCTTGCTACATGTTCACAGACTTACCAGTGGAAAAGCCAAACTTCACATGCCACAAATGCAAGCTTGTGTCCCTGTTGGAGGAAAAGTTGCAAAATCTCGAAGAGAGGTTAGCTACGTTGAATATCATTAAGGAAGATGAAGAGTTCTTAGACAGAGCAGAATTATCTCTTCATGTTACAGAAAGAGAAGAAATTTGAAGTGCACCTGAAGAAACAGAGGAATGTAAACATGTGACCCAGAGAAGCAGGAGGATTAGGAGGCAGTCAGCACCCATACTTCTCAGGAACCAGTACCAGGCTCTCACGCAGGAAAACGATGAAGAAATACATCAGGATAAGACTTTGCCCACAAACAGCAACCTTGTACACCTTCAGAGTCATCCTGGATGGAGAAAGAAAAATGTTGTGAAGAAGAAACGGAGAGTGGTGGTCATGGGGGATTCCCTGTTGAGAGGAACAGAGGCCACTATCTGCAGACCGGATATAACTTCAAGAGAAATGTGCTGTCTTCCAGGTGCAAAAATTAAAGATGTGTCTGAAAGGATATCAGGACTCCTCAGACCTACAGATGACTACCCATTCCTGCTACTACATGTGGGGACAAATGACACCGCAAAAAACGACCTGGAAACCATCTGCAGAGACTTTGAAAACTTAGGCAGGAAAGTGAAAGAACTGGGAGCGCAGGTGGTCTTCTCTTCCATCCTCCCAGTGGATGGCCATGGAACAAGGAGGTGGAATAATATTCTGCAGGTGAACAACTGGCTAAGTCGATGGTGCCATCAGCAACGATTTGGATTTCTGGATCACGGAGTGAATTACCTATACGATGGACTACTTGCTAGAGATGGGGTGCACCTTAACAAGACTGGAAAACAAGTATTTGGAAGTCGCCTTGCTACACTTGAAAGGAGAGCTTTAAACTAGAACAATGTGGGAAGGGAAGCAAAAGACCATAAAAAGCCATACACTTGACAAATGCTATTGAGAACTCTGCTATTAGAAGTGGAAAGGAAGAACAAAGACAAAAGAATCTAAATAATGAAAATATTGGAGAAAGCGAAAACAATCACAAACTAAAATGTTTCTATACTAATGCACAAAGCATAGGAAACAAACAAGGAGAATTGGAACTACTAACGCAGGAAAAGAAATATGATGTCATTGGAGTCACTGAAACTTCGTGGGACGATACACATGATTAGAATACAAGACTAGAAGGATACAACTTATTTGCAAGAAACAGACTTGATAAACGAGGAAGGGGTGTCGCATTGTATGTTAGAAACGCGTACATCTGCACAGAGATTGAAGCTTCAGAGACTGGGAGTTCTGTGGAAACTGTTTGGGTAAGAATACAAGGACAGAACAATGGAAAGGACACCATTGTAGGCATTTACTACAGGCCGCCTGTGCAAGCTGAAGATATGGATGAACTCTTTATGCATCAAATGGCCAAGTTCTCCAAAAAATATGACATAGTTGTCATGGGAGATTTCAACTATCCTATCCAGACATTTGTTGGGAATCTCTCTCAGGCAAAACTAACAGGTCAAGAAAATTCTTATCCTCTCTTGCTGACAACTTTATCTTCCAAAAGGTAGGGGAGAAAACAAGGGGAACTGCTACCTTGGATCTAATCCTTATAAACAGGGAGGAAATGGTTGAGGAGGTAAAAGTTGCTGGGACCCTAGGAGGTAGCGACCATGCTATTTTAGAATTTGGGCTAACTAGAGGAGGAAGACCTGTGAAGACTCAGACTTCAAGGTTAGATTTCATAAATGCAAATTTTAAGGGATTCAGAAAGAGAATTGGAGGGATCCAATGGCTGGATATCCTTAAAGACAAAAATGTCCAGGAAGGATGGGAAATCTTGAAAAATTAAATTCTTAAAGCTCAATTGTTAACAATTCCAAAAAGAGGGAAGAATAGGAAGTATTTAAGGATACCAGGATGGATGAACACAGAACTTAAGCACATGCTAAAAAGGAAGGAAGAAAGAAATGTTTATAAAATGGAAAGAGGGAGGCATATCTAAAGAAGAATATAATGATGTCTGCAGAACCTGCAGGGCTCAAATCAGATTACTAAAGCTGACAATGAATTGAGGCTTGCAAGAGATGTCAAAAGCAATAATAAAGGATTTTGGGGATATGTCAAAAGCAAAAGAAAAGTCAAAGATGCTATAGGATTTTTACAGGATGAAAATGATGAAATGGTAAGACAGGATGTTGAGAAGGCCGAACTTTTAAATTCCTATTTTGCATCTGTTTTCTCTCAGAAAGGAAATGTAACATCAACTGTTCTTCACTGTCCTATTAAGGGAATAGAAGAATCCAGGATATCTATAAACAGAAAGATAGTGAGGAAACACTTAGCTAACCTAAATGAATTCAAGTCTCCAGGTCCAGATGAATTACATCCCAGAGTACTGAAGGAGATAGCAGAAGAAATTTTTGAACCCCTCTCCATAATCTTTGAAAATTCTTGGAGAACAGGAGAAGTCCCAGAAGACTGGAGAAGAGTAAATGTTGTTCCTATCTTCAAAAAGGGGAAGAAGGTGGACCCAGGCAACTATAGGCCGGTGAGTCTGACTTCTACACCAGGAAAGATCTTTGAACAAATTATTAAACAACATGTATGTCAGTACCTGAATAAGAATTAAGCGATTATACAGAGTCAGCATGGATTTGTAACTAATTAGTCATGTCAGACTAACTTAATTTCCTTCTATGACAGAATCACTGATTGGATGGATCAGGGAAATGCTGTAGATATAGTATATCTTGACTTCAGCAAAGCATTTGACAAAGTATCTCACACAATCCGTATTGAAAAAATGACTAAGTATGGAATGGACAAGGCAACTGTTAGGTGGATTCATAACTGGCTTAGTGATTGGACCCAAAGAGTGGCCGTAAATGGCTGCACATCCAGTTGGAAGAATGTCTCAAGTAGGGTACCACAGGGCTCTGGCCTGGGCCCTGTATTGCTTAACATCTTTATCAACGATTTAGGTGAAGGAATTGAGGGTAAACTGATTAAATTTGCTGAAGACACAATGCTAGGAGGGATAGCTAATACTAGAGAAGAAAAAGAGAGGATTCAAAGAGATATAAATAAACTGGAGCAGTGGGCAACAACTAGCAGAATGGTTTTTAACAGGGAAAAATGCAAAGTACTACATCTGGGCAATAAAAATGAAAAAAACATAATCAGAACGGGAGGAATAGGGCTAAGCAGCAGCTCATGTGAAAAAGACTTGGGTATACTAAAAGATCACAGACTGAATGTAAGTAAACAGTGTGATGCAGCAGCAAAAAAGGCAAATGCAATTCTATAGGATGTATTAACAGAAGAATACAGTCTAGAACATGTGAAGTCATTATTGCACTCTACTCCTCTTTGATCAGACCTCAGCTGGAATACTGTGTCCAATTTTGGGTGCCACATTTTAAAAAAGACATCAACAAACAGGAGCAAGTTCAGAAAAGAACGATCAGAATGGTGATCGGTCTGCAAACCCTGTCCTATGAGGAAAGGTTGCAGGATTTGGGAATGTATAGCTTCCAAAAGAGAAGACTGAGAGGAGACTTAATAACTGTCTACAGTTATCTCAAGGGCTGTCACATTGTAGAAGGATCATCTTTATTTTCATTTGCACAAGGAAAGACAAGAAGCAATGGGATGAAACTGAATGGGAGGAGACCCAGATTAGATATTAGAAAATTTTTTTTGACAGTTAGAGTGATCAATGAGTGGAACAGGCTACAACGAGAGGCGGTAGTTCTCCTTCAATGGAAGTCTTCAAACAGAGGCTGGACAGACATCTGACTGGGATGATTTAGCGAATCTTGCTTTGAGCAGGGGGTTGGACCAGATGGCCCAGGAGGTCCCTTCCAACTCTACGATTCTATGATTCTATGATTCTATGACCTCCCAACTGGGGAGTGATGGGGAGGCTAGTTCCTCTGAGGAAAAGGAGGAGGAGAGACAGGAACTGGAATATGAGGAGACTGAAACCCTGATGGAAATTGGGCCTGCTATTCTTGGTGTGGATAAGAAGTGTGATGTTTTGGGCACCACATTTTAAAAAAGACATGAACAAACTGAAGCAAGTTCAGAGAAGAGTGTATTAGGTCCCCTCCATACATTTGTGACCTAATCTCCTGATACTTACCAGCACACAACTTCCAATCTTCACAAGACCTCCTTTTCCTCTTTTTCTGTAGTGCTGTGTCTGGCACCTCTGCTTGGTGTCTTCTTCTCTCTCCATGCAGAGACATCAGCTTACTCACCACTCCTGCCATCAGCACGATCCCTGGCATGCTCCTGCTTTCTATTACTTCCTGGTCTGTGTGCGAGCATCGCCACTCTTAAATAGACAGCGCATACATACAGTATATGCCCTCAACTTGTAGCTGAGAGGTATTTAGTATAATTTGAGCACCTGCAAGATGGCTCCTTGCCAATTGCTGGGCGTCAACCTGTATGAAAGACTCCCTCTCCCATAGGGTGTTGCCAAGCAATGTGTAAAGTCATTAGGTAGCTGGTGTTCTACCAGTGCAGTTGTGAGTTCCCCTAGTCCCGATGCGACCAGTCTCCTGAACCCAAATCTCTGGTTCCGGTGTGGCCTAGTCCTGAACCTGAATCCCTGGTCCTGCTGTGGCCAGTGTCCTGATACTTGTCCCCTGGTCCCAGTACGGCCAGTGCCTGAATGTAGTCCCTAGTCCCAGAGGGGTAGTCTTGATTTGAAAGTCCCCTAGTCCTGGTGTAGCCATTTCTGATCCCGAAGTCCTCTGGTTCCAATGTGACCAGGGCCTGAATGTTGTCCCCTGGTCCTAGAGTGGTCAATTCTGTTCCTAAAGTTCTCTGGTCCCATTGTGGTCAGTGCCTGAACATTTCCCCGTGGTCCATTTGTGATCAGACCCTCATCCAGCATCCTAGACTGGTGAGTCTGAACATAACCTTAATTAGTGTCAGCAAATCTCATCCCTGGGTCAGCAGCTGCAGTACCATGTTCTGCCTAGGAGTGGCATCTGGCAGCTACCTGAAGCCCAGTCTGTCTCCACCATCAGAAGCTCCAGTGAACACCTGGTAGCCGCTTAGCTACACATCTTCCTAGGTAGGCATAGCCCAGTGGCACAGTTGGTCTACAAATCCACATGTGCCACTATTCAGAATAACTCCTCTTCCCACAATTCCATACAAGATTTCTCCCATGCAGCCAACTAATTTGAAACTCTCTACCCTAACATATCAGACTCTTGCTTATCGAGCAAACCTTCAAAAAGAAACGTGAAGACCAACCTTTTCTGACATCAGTACAACCTGCAGTAACCCTCCTTCCACCATACCGCTATAGGACTCAGTAGGTGAGCTCTCCCCTCACCTACTGTATCCTCACCCATTCCATGTAGACTGTGAGCCCTTGCCACCAGGGTGCTCTCTCTTCTTGTACCAGTCAGTAACTCATTTTGTTTAACATTATTGTATTTCTTTTTTATCATGTACTGTATACCCCTTTTCACATGTAAAGCGCCATGGAATAAATGGTGCTATAATAATAAATAATAATAATTGCCAGATAGAGGTTTAGAATAGTTTATTTGACAATCTTAGTATCAAATGCTCTCCAACTACAAATCTAAAAAATTTGTGTAGAATGGAAATTAGAAGTAAAGTTAAGATTACAATGATTGTTATGGAGATAATGAGTAAATTCTGGTATGGCAGACAAATCGCCCCTCCAAATCGATTATTCACAAGATTTTGCCACTATCATATGAGGATGCCACTCCATCTTCATTGCTTCGTTGTTCAGTTGTAGCCAAAAGAGCCCAATCCCTTGGCAACCTCCTTTCCCCTAATATATTTAGCTAGAGGTGTGTCTGATGCTATCACATCGGGAGGGAAGTGTGTGTGGGGGTGTGTGTGAATACATGTGTGTGTGTGTGTGTGAGTACATATGTGTGTCTACATGTGTGTGTGTCCCGCAGCTGCCTGCCCACCCACCTCCGTGCAGTCACAGCCGGCAGGAAAGAGGGAGGATTGCAGCCTGTGCTGGAGATGTGAGTACGTGTGTGTATGTGAGTACGTGTGTGTGTATGTGAGTACCTGTGTGTGTATATGTGAGTACCAGTGTGTGTATATGTAAGTACGTGTGTGTATATGTGAGAACGTGTGTGTGTATATGTGAGTATGTGTGTGTGTGTGTGTGTGTGTGTGTGTGTGTAAGTGAATACATGTGTGTATGTGAGTACATGTGTGTGTGTATGTGAGTACGTGTGTGTATATGTGAGTATGTGTGTGTATGTGAGTACGTGTGTGTGTATGTAAGTACGTATGTGTACGTGAGTACGTGTGTGTGTGTATGTGAGTATGTGTGCGTGTGTATGTGAGTATGTGTGCATGTGTATGTGAGTACGTGTGCGTATGTGAGTACGTACGTGTGTGTGTATATTTAACTAGAGGTGTGCCCGATGCTATCACATCGGGAGGGAAGTGTATGTGGGGTGTGTGTGTATACATGTGTGCGTGTGAGTACATATGTGTGTGTACATGTGTGTGTACGTACATGTGTGTGTATGTGTGTGTCCCGCAGCTGCCTGCCCACCCACCTCCGTGCAGTCACAGTCGGCAGGAAAGAGGGAGGATTGCGGCCTGTGCTGGAGATGTGAGTACGTGTGTGTGTATGTGAGTACGTGTGTGTATGTGAGTACATGTGTGTGTGTGTATGTGAGTGCGTGTGTGCATATGTGAGTACGTGTGTGTGTATGTAAGTACATGTGTGTACGTGAGTACGTGTGTGTATGTGAGTACGTGTGCGTGTGTATATGAGTTTGTGAGTATGTGTGCGTGTGTATGTGAGTATGTGTGCGTGTGTATGTGAGTATGTGTGCATGTGTGTATGTGAGTACGTACGTGTGTGTGTATGTGAGTACGTGTGTGTATGTGAGTACGTGTGTGTGTATGTGAGTACGTGTGTGTATGTGAGTACGTGTGTGTGTATGTGAGTACGTGTGTGTGTATGTGAGTACGTGTGTGTGTGAGTATGTGTGTGTATATGTGAGTACGTGTGTGTGTATATGTGAGTACGTTTGTGTATATGTGAGTACGTGTGTGTTTACATGTGAGTACGTGTGTGTACGTGTGTGTATGTGAGTAAGCGTGTGTGTATGTGAGTACGTGTGTGTATCTGAGTACGTGTGTGTATGTGAGTAAGCGTGTGTGTATGTGAGTACGTGTGTGTATGTGAGTACGTGTGTGTATGTGAGTACGTGTGTGTGTATGTGAGTACGTGTGTGTATATGTGAGTATGTGTGTATATGTACGTACTTGTGTGTGTGTGCGAGTATGTGTGTGTGTATGTGAGTGCGTGTGTGTGCATATGTGAGTACGTGTGTGCATGTATGTGAGTACGTGTGTGTATATGTTAGTACGTGTGTGCGAGTACGTGTGTGTGTATGTGAGTACGTGTGTGTGTATGTGTGTGAGTATGTGTGTGTGAGTATGTGTGTGTGTGTGAGTACGTGTGTGTGTATATGTGAGTACGTGTGTGTGTGTATGTGAGTACGTGTTTGTGTGTATGTGAGTACGTGTGTGTGCATGTGTGTGTGTGTACATGTGCATGTGTGTATGTGCTGTGAGGTAGCACTGTTATTCGAGTAGGGGATACTCGCTTAGCCGCCACAAAACCAGATCCAGCACGGGTTTTCCATAAACAATCTCAGTCCATACGGTTTATTCATGCATCATAAACCATCAAAGCAATAGAAATCAGCATAGCGTCCATGACAGAGCTTCACTCTGTCCAGCCTGTGGTCACACAGGTTATGCAATGTTCCATACTCAGGCTCTTCAGCCTCTTCGTTATCTCACCCGTCAGGGTTCCCTCATGGCTGCTTCAGCTCACTGCAGACGTCCATTCCCTCCAGGGAACTATCAGGCACGTGCAGCCATGTGTTGTGCATTTCACAAATGATTACATTGCCTCCTGACTCTCCCTGTTCACTTCCTCGCTGCTAGTAAAAGCAATCCACTGACTCTGATTGATGTAGATTACATGTCCTGTGTCATTTCTACTGTGGGCAGATAAAAGGTCATCAATGAGCAAGCTCACAGTATGGTAAAGGAAAGTGAGACTTTCTTTAGCTATGTGGATGACATGTCATCCACATCAATTAATGTCTAAAGGTGGCTTTTACTAGCAGAGGAGAAACAGATGCTGAAAGGAGGATGACTATCAGACCAGTCTAGCTATGAACAGGTAGGAAGATGCAGTAATGGGTCGGAGGCAGAGCAAGCGATAGTGTGAGTTTAATTTAACAGGCATACGCCTCACAGGGAGAAAAGAAATAAAACAGCATAAAGGAACACAGGGGACGTAACTCAGGGGAAGTGGGTGTGAAGCATAGGGTAGGAAGTTCAAGGATAGCCAACTTATCAGTCTGATGACTTCAGAATGCGATTAGTTAAGGATGTGGACGTTGGAGCCATAGTAGTGGCATGTAAGGGGTCCGGTATGGTCCTAGAAAAGATGGCATCCTGAGATACTGGTGGCGGAGGTGATTCCTCGTGGTCTGGTGTAGTCATGGAAAAGATGACATCTTGGCTCCTGGCGGCGACGGTGATTCCTTGTGGTCCAGTCGGTGATCGGTGTGTCAGGAAATGATGAGCCGGACAGAGCACAGTCTTTCCCCCTGTCAGCGTACAGGGACAATGAGCAACTCAATTCAGGTACATAGGGAAGCACCTCACAGAGGGTATCCCAATTCTCCCATTGGCGCAGGCTTATGTCGTGACTGGGCATCCTGTCACTCATGGTCAGCGATGTCAGTGGGAACCAGGTATGCTGTTGTCGGCAGTTTCTGTTAACAGCTTTTAGCCTCTGCTGGTTTTTGCCCGCTCTGGTAGTTGACCCACCTGCAGAAGCCCTGACACTGCCCTCCTGCGTGATGTATGTTCCCACGGCAACTAACTGATTTGCCGTGTGCTCTGCCCCTTTTATCTTAGCCACGCCCCCTACTCCTAGGTGCAGAGGTTGGTCTGGGGCTTTAAGCTTTCCCCCATGAAGCCCTGATAGTCCCGGATTCGTCACAGAGTAGGTAGGCCTGGTCCGGGTCTTCTCCTTACACAGTCTCATTTAAATACAGCTCAAGACCAAATCAAATGGCATTTTTTAGGTGTACAAGGGTAGTCAGGAGGGAATGCAATAATTTGTAAAACCATAACAAGAGCAGAAAAATGTGGTGATGGCATTTGTTGGGATACTAAAAAACTAGAGATAAGTTCCCTTTAGTGTAGGAAAAGGTGGGTGATTTGTACTTTTGTGATTTTTCATTTTTTTCTTATTTTTAACATTTTTTTTACTTTTTACTTTATTTAATAGTCCCCTTGGGAGCTGCAATTGTCTGATAACTTGTGCTATACATAGCAGTGCTATACAGTATATCAGCACTGCTATGCATAGCTAAAATCAATCTTCCATGAACAACATCTAAACGCTGGCTTTCACAGGAAAATAGTAATGACAGGTATGGAGGTCATCAGCAGACCCCTGGCTTTCATAGCAACCCATCAGAGTACATGATCAAGTCACGGGTGCGCCGATGAGCAAGTTATCAGCCACAGGTGGATTAAATCAGGCAACAACTGCCGGGAAAGATGTGGGCTTGGCGTGCAAGCAGACCTGCATCAAAGTCAGGGACACAATCTTTGGCGCGCATGCACGTCAAAGATCGTGAAGGTGGTAAATTCAAAATATCAACAGCAAAATATGGTGGTGGTAGTGTGATGGTCTGAGGCTGTTTTGCTGCTTCAGTACTTGGAAGATTTATGACTGAATTTTATGGTGAGGATGCAGGAGAGGTTTTCTTGTGAAGATTCTTCCATGAAGGCCATATTTGTGCAGCTGTCTGTGAACAGTAGACCAATGTACTACAACTCCTGAATCTGCTAAATCTTTCTGAAGGTCTTTTACAGTCAAGTGTGGGTTCTGATTGCCTCTCCAGCAATCCAAGGGCAGCTCTCACTGAATTTTACTAGGTATTCAAGACCTTATCTTGTCCTTCACTGTTCCTATTAATTGCCATTCATTAATTACATTTCGATCTGAGGAAAGGGCAATTTAAAAACATTTTTCTATCTTCTTATAGCCTTCTCCTGCTTTGTGGGCCTACTTTCATTATTCAGAGTGCTGCTACTTAGAAGAATCCATGGCTGCTGTTTTTTGGCACAATGTTAGAGGAGGCTGAGTTTTTATAAAGCTGGGAAATTTGCATCTCCTGCTCTTTCCTAATGATGATAGTGAACAAGCTATAATAACCCTATAGGTACTGTCACACTTATCGATGCACCAGCGATCCCGACAACGATATGACCCGGTCAGGATCGCTGGTGCATCGCTAAGTGGTCTCTAGTGAGCTGCCAAACAGGCAGATCTCACCAGCGACATAGCAGCGGTCGGAGATAAGTGTCACACATAGCGATATCGCTAGCAATATCGCTGCTGCGTCACAAAACCAGTGACGTTATAGCGATATTGCTAGCGATATCGCTTAGTGTGACGGGCCCTTAACAGGTTAGTTAAGGTCTGAAACCTTGGTCAAAATTATTTGAGCACTGAAATCCCCAAGTATGCCCAAACTTTGGCCCTTTTTCCTTTTTGCAATTTTTAAAATTTAAAAACTTACAATAATATTTATTGTCTAAAATACAAATGTGTCATTTTTAACGTAAGCCCTTTTAGAGATTATTTCATCTTCAACTTGCTTAACTGTTCACACTAACAGTAATTTTGACCAAGGGTGCCCAAACGTCCACATGCCACTGTAAGCTAATATTTCCCCTCAGAGTTCCAAAACAAAAAGTAATTGTGCAACAGAAAATATTAAATAAATAAGTACATATGTAAGCAGGCTGCAAGATGCAGTAACCGGTCGGAGGCAGAGCAAAGGTTAACGTGGGGTTTAATTTAACAGGTATACTCCTTGCAGGGAGAAAACAGGGAAAACAGTATTAAGGAACACAGGGTACGTAACTCAGGGGAAACGGGTGTGAAGAATAGGGTAGGAAGTTCAAGAATAACAAACTTATCAGTCCAATAACTTCAGAATGTGGTTAGTTCAGGATGTGGACATTGGCGCCAAAGCAGTAGCACGTAAGGGGTCTGGAATGGTCCTGGAAAAGATGGCGTCCTGGATCCTGGCGGCGTCAGTGTTTCCATGTGGTCTGGTCAGTGATCGGTGTGTCAGCCCCCTGTCAGCGTACAGGGACAATGAGCGATTCGAGTCAGGTACAAAGGGAAACCCCTCACAGCGGGTGTCCCAATTCTCCCGCCGGTGGGTGCGCGCACTTATGTCCTGACTGGGTTTCCTGTCACTCACAGTCAGCAATGTCAGCGGGGACCAGGTACATAGTTGTCGCCAGTCTCTTTTAGCAGCTGACACTGCCCTCCTGTGAGCTACATGTTCCCACGGCAACTATCTGATTTGCCACACGCAATAGCCCTTTTATCTTAGCCATGCCCCCTACTCCTAGGTGCAGAGGTCGGTCCAGGGCTTTAAGATTTCCCCCGTGAAACCTGGGTGACAGCCCTGACAGTGCCGGATCCGTCATGGAGTAGTTGTTAGGCCTGGTCCGGGTCTTCTCCTTACACATATATAAACAGCCTTCGGTGATGGTCAACGTGTGACTTGACACACTGCCTCCAGCAGGGGGAATTTCTATGGCACACGTGACCCTGGATACACCACCTCCAGTAGGGCGAATTTAAATAATATAACGTGCAGCCAGATACACCGCCTCCAGCAGGGCAAATTTAAATAATAAAGGGAAACACCAGGGAAACTGATACAATGGAGGGCCCTGCGATAGGGAACGGGGACGTGGAGACCTACTGCACTCCCCTGAGTCAGTGTCTCTACACTCCTAATGAACCCTAGGCCGGTTCCGCACCGGGCGCTGATCTGGAACCTAAAAACCCTAGCTCGCCCTGCACCTAGCCCTTTCTAGTGAAATGGACGGTGCAGAAACTAATGCCTCCACTGCACTGAAACACACAAAAGGAAAGTTACAAAACAGGGGTAACACCACTTAGCTTTGCTCTGTTGCTCTTGCTCCCAGCAACAGAGTCCACCACCAGAATTCAGCTTCCACCTGAAGCTACTACACCAGAGCTCTGCCTGAGCTGCAAGGAACTCCTCTTAGTAGATCCTTCCTCCACCAGACTTGGTTGGAAATGAGCAATATCACCAACAGTGAGTGAGAGAACAAGACACACCTATATAGTTAAACCAGAGCAATCACACCTGTTAGTGATAATCACGTGCACTAAACTAAAGAAACCAGAGTGCAATGACCTAACCGGCCACCGGGGGAAAAACTAGAACTGAAGTCACGACAGTGCAATGACCCTAATGGCCACCGGGGGCAAAACTACCTTAAAGCCAAAGGCTTGAAGGAAGAAAAGGTTACTAGTGCTTTTATCTGTCATGATCCAGCATGGATCATGACACCTTCCACATAATATGATGGCATCACTAAGAAATCCACACAGTAAGAATCCCCACCCATAAAATGATTCCCCATACAGTGTAATCCTTTATAGTATGATCCACCACAGTCTGCACAAAATATGATTCCACATACAGTACAATACCCCACTGTCTCCTACACACATTATGACCCCTCACAGGCCCTCTACACATACTATGATGGGTCCACAGTCATTCCAACACAAAGTAATGCCCCCACAGATTATGATCTTCTCATAATATGATCTTCCATATACCGTATGGTTCCCACAGATCCTCACACATATACAGTATAATGGACACATAATAGTACACACACGATATTATGCTCCTACATATTGTATAATCCACCACACATTGTATGATCCCTACATAGTATGATGCCCACTTAGTCAACCCTATAAGTACTGGTTATTAAAAAGCATACAAACATAACTATAGATGCTGGTGAGTCCACTGACACATTAGGGTATGTTTCAACGTTCAGGATTAAATCAGGATTTGCTGCGGATTGGACACTGCGTACAGCCGCAGCATTCAATCCGCAGAGTCCAGTTGTTACAGCATAGTGGAGAGGATTTCATGAAATCCCGTCTCCACTATGCGTGCAAGAACGCGAGTGAAACACCCAAAATTACGGTCATGCCGTGCATCTTTTTAGACTGCAGCACGTCTATTTATCTTGCGTAGACGCTCCGTAAATAACCCAGTCTATGAATACTATGCGGTGATACCGCATGTGTTCAAAGCGCAGGCAATACTGAAAGTGGAAACATACCCTTACATGTCACGGCGCAGACTAAACGATGCAGCAATGTCATCACGTTTGGACACACATATGATACCAGAATATGATGTCGTAAGACCGCAAGACAAAAGCGACCTGCAGCCAACAGAATGGACAGTGGTAGGACAGGAAGACGATGTGCAGGGATTATCTGTATCAGCATGCCATGCACCCCAATGCAGTTGCAAGTGGTGGTCTCTCTGCATTGGACCCTCAATGTGAGTGGGCCTTGGCAGCTAGATCATCTGCTGGGTAGCTATTTTACTGCAGTGGCCCTAAAATATTTCTATCTTATACTCTGCTTGGTGTGCTCCCATGTACTGTGCCCAGAGTTATAATAATAATAATAATAAATTTTATTTTTATAGCGCCGACATATTCCGCAGCACTTTACATTTCAGAGGGGATTTGTACAGACAATAGACATTACAGCATAACAATAATCACATACAGTAGATTATAACAAATACCAAGAGGAAAGAGGGCCCTGCTCGCAAGCTTACAGTCTATGAGGAAAGAGGGAGACACGAAAGGAGGGTGGTAACAGTTACCCTGATTGTATGGACCAGTCATAATGTTAAGTGTGTAACAGTACAGACACAGAGGGCTAATGGAGGCATAAAGCATGTGGGAACATGATGCGGGGAACCTGGTTATGGTAAAACTTTTGGCTCTGCCACACAGGGATAGATTAGGTTAATGTGTTGGGGTGGTAGGCCAGTCTGAATAAATGCATTTTCAGGACACGCTTAAAATTGTGGGGATTGGGGACTAATCGTATTGACCTGGGAAGTGCATTCCAAAGAATTGGCGCGGCACGTGTAAAGTCTTGGAGACGGGAGTGGGAGGTTCTGACTATTGAGGATGCTAATCTCAGGTCATCAGCAGAACGGAGGGCGCGGGTAGGGTGGTATACTGAAACAAGGGAGGAGATGTAGGGTGGTGCTGAGCCATGGAGGGCTTTGTGAGTGAGGGTAATAAGTTTATACTGAATTCTGGAGTGGATGGGTAGCCAGTGTAATGACTGGCACAAGGTAGAGGCATCGGTGTAACGATTGGTGAGGAATATGATCCTGGCTGCAGCATTCAAGACAGATTGGAGGGGGGAGAGTTTGGTAAGAGGGAGACCGATTAGAAGAGAGTTGCAATAGTCGAGACGAGAATGAATAAGAGAAACAGTAAGAGTTTTTGCAGAGTCAAAGGTAAGAAAAGGTCGAATTCTAGAAATGTTTTTGAGGTGCAGATGACAAGAGCGAGCCAGTGATCGAATGTGGGGGGCAAAGGAAAGCTCGGAATCAAGTATGACCCCAAGACAGCGGGCCTGTTGCTGGGGAGTAATAGTGGAACCACACACAGAAATGGCAATGTCGGGTATAGGTACATTAGTAGAGGGAGGAAACACCAGGAGTTCAGTCTTTGACAGGTTCAGTTTCAGATATAGTGAGGACATGATATTAGACACAGCGTTTAGACAATCGCCGGTGTTTTCTAGAAAGGCTGGCGTGATGTCAGGAGAAGAAGCGTATAATTGGGTGTCATCAGCATAGAGATGGTACTGGAAATCAAATCTACTGATTGTTTGACCAATAGGGGCAGTGTACAAGGAGAAGAGGAGGGGACCTAGAACCGATCCTTGGGGGACCCCAACAGTAAGGGGAAGATGAGAGGAGGAGGAACTGGCAAAAGATACAGTAAAGGAGCGGTCGGAGAGATAGGAGGAGAACCAGGAGAGAACGGTATCCTTGAGGCCAATGGAACGGAGCATAGTGAGGAGGAGCTGATGATCCACAGTGTCGAATGCTGCAGAGAGATCCAAGAGAATTAGCATGGAGTAGTGACCATTTGATTTAGCTGTTAGCAGATCATTAGAGACTTTAGTGAGGGCAGTTTCAGTGGAGTGTAAAGAGCGGAAACCGGATTGGAGAGGGTCGAGAAGAGAGTTTTCTGAGAGATAGCGGATAAGACGGGAATGGACCAGGCGTTCCAGGAGTTTAGAGATGAAGGGAAGATTAGAGACAGGTCTATAGTTAGCGGCACAGTTTTGGTCGAGGGATGGTTTTTTAAGTAGTGGATGTATGATGGCATGCTTAAATGAGAAGGGAAAAATACCAGAAGAGAGAGAGAGGTTAAATATTTTAGTTAGGTGAGGGGTGACAGCAGGGGAAAGGGACTGAAGGAGCTGTGACGGAAATGGGTCACTGGTGCAAGTAGTTGGGCGAGAAGATGCAAGGAGCCTGCTTACTTCTTCTTCTGTGACTGGTTCAAAATCAGAGAGTGAGTTAGATGCAGTGGGGGAGGGAGGACAGTGCATGGTATGAGGTGATTGTCGGATCTGGTCAATTTTTTCTTTGAAGTAATTGGCCAGATCGTCAGCTCGGAGCTCCGTGGTTGGGGCCTGTACTCTTGGGTTGAGTAGAGAATGAAAAGTGTCAAAGAGACGTTTCGGGTTGTTGGACAGTGAGGTGATGAGGGTGTTGAAATAGGTTTGTTTGGAGAGGTGAAGGGCAGTGTTGTATGTTCTAAGCATAAACTTAAAATGGATGAAATCTTCGGGTAGATTGGATTTTCTCCACAGACGTTCGGCGCACCTGGAGCACCGCTGCAGGAAACGTGTTTGCACCGTGTGCCAGGGTTGTCGCCGTCTGCATTGTGGTGTTCTATTTATAGGGGGTGCAAATTCATCCAGGGCACTTTGAAGTGTTACATTGTAATGCTTCAATGCAGAATCAGGACAGGAGAGGGAGGAGATAGGGGCCAATGAAGACTGCAAGTTCTTCATAAGTTTCTGGGTGTTAATGGCCTGTATGTTTCTATAAGTATGGACAGTGGGGGTGACCTGAGCAGCATGGCAGTTCTTGATAGAGAATGAAAGAAGATTGTGGTCAGAGAGCGGGAGAGGGGAGTTTGCAAAATCATCCACTGCACAAAGCCGAGAGAAAACCAAGTCGAGGGAGTTTCCGTCTTCATGCGTTGGAGAATTAGTAAGCTGCGAAAGGCCAAATGAGGAGGTTAGAGATAAAAGGTGAGTAGCAGATGGTGAGAGGGGAAGAGCAATGGGGATGTTGAAATCACCCATGATGAGGGTAGGGATGTCACAGGAGAGAAAATGTGGAAGCCAAGTGGCAAAATGATCCAGGAACTGATGGGAGGGGCCGGGAGGACGATACACCACCGCCACTCGCATGGAGAAGGGGGTGTAGAGTCTGACGGCATGGACCTCAAAAGAAGGGAAGACAAGTGAGGGTACTTGAGGGATAACCTGAAAGGTACATTTTGGTGATAGGAGCAGACCAACGCCTCCACCAGCTCTATTGTCTGATCTTGGGGTATGAGAGAAGTGAAGCCCCCCGTATGAAAGAGCAGCAGCAGCGGTAGTGTCTGACTGCTGGATCCAGGTTTCAGTAAGAGCCAGGAGGTTAAGAGAATTAGAAAGGAAAAAGTCATGAATGAAGGAGAGCTTGTTACACACTGAGCGAGAATTCCAAAGTGCACAATTAAGAGAGACAGATGGCATGCAGGGAATATTAATAAGATTAGAGGGGTTTCTGAGTGTAGCAGTCGGGAGGTTTGACTTTCTATAACATGGGGGACCAGGGTTGGGAGCAATGTCTCCTGCGACTAGGAGAAGGAGAATAGAAAGAGTGAGCAGATGGTTCCTCTTGAGCTCTGCATTTTGTGACCTATATGCCATGCACGCTGTGGGCCATGTAGTATGCTGTATGCTGCACCAATGCAGTTGTCTATATGTACCTTACTCCTTCCAATTGGGAGCAAAAAAACAAGCTGTTTTATTTAATTTTAGCAACAAACTTAGCAACAAACAGGATCAGGGGACATCAGTATTCACCAGGACAGCAATACTATTGACTGGCAGAAGAGTCAAAGCTTCAGGGGTTTAAATAGCTGACTGCCCCACGCAGAGCTCTCAGGTGATCAAAACTTAAACCAGTTTGGCTCAGATGTTACAATGTCCATTTTTACTCATGGACCAAAAATCATTGAGACATGTCTATTTTTTTCCAGTATCACTGATGAAAAGTGCCAATACAAACCTATGGATTTGTAAAAAAAAAGATGTACAGCACACGGCTAAAATTTGTATGCCATCCTAGTGATGTCTGCATTTAGCATTGCAAAGCAGATGCCGTGTGGCCTGGTGGCTAAGTGGGATGCCGTCGGCGGCCCTTTAAAATGGGTGGGGAAGGAACCTCCGGCCCGCAGGCCACATGCGGCCCTAAGGCAAGTCCCCGCAGTCCGCATTTCTCCGACGGCAGCCCTGCCAGCTACCGGTCTTTTAACCCCCAAGTGCATGCAGCATTCATTACATAACGATGACTGCACATAAATCATGATGTCATTGGGGTGGTCGGGGTTAGCGCCGAGGTGGGTGGGGATAGTGCCCAATGCTCTCCCAACAGAGGAGCTCAGTGCTTGTCTTCAGATAATTTCTGTGCCCCTCAGCTATATGCCCCCCCAGCTATGTGCCTCAATATAATCTCTGTGCCCCCCAACTATATGCCCCTGTTACGGCGGCAGAACACGCTTAAAAAAATGTGCAGCAGATGGAAAAACCACTGCTAACAGAGGCAGAGCACTACGGCGATAGTGTGCACTGGGTATAACTGCACCCAATGTGCACAAAGGCAAGCTCTGTTCACACCCAGAGCTGCACGCACAGAGTACACAATAACACTGAGTCTGTTCTATGTCACAGACTGACAGCAACACAGATACGGTATTTAAGGTCACAGGAGTAGCCTTAAACCGCAGGACTACTCCGTCTAGACCTACCGTAACAAATGATGCGGACGTCGCAACTGCGAACGTCCGACAGACTGCAACCGCAGCGCGGTGTGCACGGAGCCACAGAGGAGACACCGCAAACTCACTGGCGCGATGCAGGACGCTAGCTGCTGGAAAAGTATAGCTGGAGCGCGCTGACACTAGCACTGCTACTGGCGGCTGCCCAATCACTCACACAATCGTAATATCAGAGGAAAGGGGTTTCATAATAAGTCAGTCACCAGTCCAAGCATCCATCACCATACATACAGCAGCAGTATGAAAAATACTAGCGCATGGCATAGCGGCCATGCGCACTTTTTATAGCGTACGGGACCTGCCGGAAATCTCCAGAGCCTGAGCATAACCAATCAAATCAGGAGAAGGACCTGAGCACCTGACTCCTGAACTCCAATGAGAACTAGTCCTGTGAGCATGCTCAGAAGCTGGGACAAAGGACTTAGCCTCTGGAGACAAATGTGTGAATCTGGATTCCCGCATAGGCATTATAGAACCCAGATTCCTAACAGCCCCCTGTGATCTGTGCCCTCCCAGCTATATGCCCCCTGTGATCTGTGCCCCCAGCTATTTGTCACCTGTTATCTGTGCCCCCCAGCTATATGCACCCCTGTGATCTCTGTGGCTCGCAGCGTTCTGCCCCCTTGTGATTTATGTTCCCCCTGTGATCCCTGTGGCCCCCTGCTATGTGCCTCTTGTGATCTCTGTGCCCCCTGTGATTTCTGTGCCCTCCTGTGATCTTTGTGCCACCCCCCGGTGATCTGTGCCCCCCCAGCTATGTGCCCCCCTGTGATCTTTGTGCTCCCCCTGTGATCTCTGTACCTCTTCCCCCATGATCTATGTGCCTCCCCGGCGATGCCAGTCCCCACCAGTGCTGTATATCCCCTTTTTTGTTTCCTGCTCTACTCACTGTCTGAGCCAGGGACCCTTTCCTCTGCATGCTTGACAATGGACGCAACTCAGGTGTTCATCCTCCCCCCATCTCCATACCTGGGTGAGTCCCAATATGGAAACTTTGTGTATGTACAGCACTTGCACTATCACCTGTATACTGTATATACAGAAGTCTATATATGTATATGTATATATATATATATATGTTATATGGGTGATACTGCAACTGCTGTTTATACATTATATACTGTAGGTGATACTGGCTGCTAAATCTGTGTAATCACAGTATCACCTATGTAATGTATATACAGCAGTCTATATACATTATATAGGGGATACTGTGACTTAGGCCTGGGTCAAACTAGCATGCGAGTTTCTCGCATCATACACGCTAGTGTGAAACCGGCCTTATAAATACAGTATATGGGTGATACTGCTGTGTATATGTTACATAGGTGATACTGTGACTATACACCCCAGTCACAGTATCACCTATATAATGTTTATACAGCAGAAACAGAGAACGGGGGCACCACCGAACTATTCAAAGGGATCCAGCCTTGACCTAAACAACAATGTACAATTTACTGGATGAAAAAAGAAATAGGCCACATAGACTGTCTATGTGTCACATGTGTGACAATTTTTAATGTTTTTAACATATTTTGTGTCTGTTCTTCTGTGTTGAATAAAATTTGAATTTTTATGCTACTTCCTGCCTAGGGTGATCCCCTGTTTGTGGCCTATTTCTTTTTTCTTCCCGTAAATTGTATAATGTTTATACAGCACTCACCTATATGATGTATGCAACATAATATAGTATAATGCTGTCTTAATATAGTGTATAATGTAGAGTTGTGCTTGTGTATATATATATATATATATATATATATATATATATACTGTATACACACACGGTATATATACTGTATATATGTATATACACTCACTGGCCACTTTATTAGGTACACCTGTCCAACTGTGTGTTAAGACTTAATTTCTAATCAGCCAATCACATGGCGGCAACTCAGTGCATTTAGGCATGTAGACATGGTCAAGACAATCTCCTGCAGTTCAAACCGAGCATCAGTATGGGGAAGAAAGGTGATTTGAGTGCCTTTGAACGTGGCATGATTGTTGGTGCCAGAAGGGCTGGTCTGAGTATTTCAGAAACTGCTGATCTACTGGGATTTTCACGCACAACCATCTCTAGGGTTTACAGAGAATGGTCCGAAAAAGAAAAAAAATCCAGTGAGCGGCAGTTGTGTGGCCGGAAATGCCTTGTTGATGCCAGAGGTCAGAGGAGAATGGGCAGACTGGTTCGAGCTGATAGAAAGGCAACAGTGACTCAAATTGCCACCCGTTACAACCAAGGTAGGCAGAAGAGCATCTCTGAACGCACAGTGCGTCGAACTTTGAGGCAGATGGGCTACAGCAGCAGAAGACCACACTGGGTACCACTCCTCTCAGCTAAGAACAGGAAACTGAGGCTACAATTTGCACAAGCTCATCGAAATTGGACAGTAGAAGATTGGAAAAACGTTGCCTGGTCTGATGAGTCTCGATTTCTGCTGCGACATTCGGATGGTAGGGTCAGAATTTGGCGTAAACAACATGAAAGCATGGATCCATCCTGCCTTGTATCAACGGTTCAGGCTGGTGGTGGTGGTGTCATGGTGTGGGGAATTTTTTCTTGGCACTCTTTGGGCCCCTTGGTACCAATTGAGCATCGTTGCAACGCCACAGCCTACCTGAGTATTGTTGCTGACCATGTCCATCCCTTTATGACCACAATGTACCCAACATCTGATGGCTACTTTCAGCAGGATAATGCGCCATGTCATAAAGCTCGAATCATCTCAGATTGGTTTCTTGAACATGACAATGAGTTCACTGTACTCAAATGGCCTCCTCAGTCACCAGATATCAATCCAATAGAGCATCTTTGGGATGTGGTGGAACGGGAGATTCGCATCAGGGATGTGCAGCCGACAAATCTGCGCCAACTGTGTGATGCCATCATGTCAATATGGTCCAAAATCTCTGAGGAATGCTTCCAGCACCTTGTTGAATCTCTGCCACGAAGAATTGAGGCAGTTCTGAAGGCAAAAGGGGGTCCAACCCCTTACTAGCATGGTGTACCTAATAAAGTGGCCAGTGAGTGTATATGAGTATGTATGTCTGTGTCCAGCTGCAGCAATGAGACTCATGGGTCTTTCCCACCTGGTGATCAAGCACCTGCACGGACTGGATTAGGAGTAAATCCTTTTCTGTTCTCCCATATGTATATATATATACCATATATGAAAAAATGTATAGATGTTTATATAGTATGTCGCTGTGTATATGGTATATAGTGTGGAATCCGCACTATATACACTGGCCCATCTCTATACTATATACACAGCTCCACTCTACATTCCTTACCACAGTATATACTGTATTGTGGAGCTGTGCATACATCTCCTGTCCTGTATACATGGTGTCATTCTGAGTATCTGCTCTTAGTGTGTGTCTCTCTATATATATATTTATATATATACATATATATATATATATACATTAATCACTCCATTAAGTTGTGAAAAAAGTGGCGGACTCTTTATTAGCCCATGTGGCAACGTTTCAGATCCATAACATAACCTTTCTCTGCTGTGGAGCTGAAATGTCGCCACATGGGCTAATGAAGAGTCCATCCCTACCCCGCTTGCTGGGGTGCACTGGCACTTGTGATACTTATCTCTTCCTGCTCCTCTACAGCGGGGTCTTCTGACTGTAATGTTTCAGGTCAGAGGGTGCAGTGACGTCACTTCTGTGTGCCCTCTGCCTGAACAGTCACAGTGTAGAGAGATGGAAGACGCCGACATTGAGGAGTCTGGAGCAGAGCAGCGACCAGCGAGGAGAGGTAAGGATTTCATTTTGTTTTAAATGTTTTGAACAATATATGGGGCCTATCATATACTGGAGCATAATATGGGGCCCATTATATACTGGAGCATCATATGGGGCCAATTATATACTGGAGCATCATATGGGGCTCAATATATACTGGAGCATCATATGGGGCCATAATATATTGAGCATCATATGGGGCTCATTATATTTGGAGCCTCATATGGGGCCCTTTATATATGGAGCATCATATGGGGCTCATTATATTTGGAGCCTCATATGGAGCCCATTATATATGGAGCATTATAAGGGGCCCATTCTGTTTGGAGTTTGGATTAATATATGGGGCCCATCATGTACTGTTTGGAGCATTATATGGGGCCCATCATATTCTGTATGGAGCATTATATGGGGCCCATTCTGTATGGAGCAAGGTATGGGGTTCATTATACTGTATGGAGTATTATATAGGGCGCATTATACTGTTTGGAGCATTTTATGGGGATCATTATAATGTATGGAGCACTAAGTGTTACCCATAATACTGTGTGGAGCATTATATGGGGCTTATTATTCTGTATGGCACAATATATAGGGCTCATTATACTGTATGGAGCAATACAGGGGGCTCATTATACTGTATGGAGCAATATATGGGGCTCATACTTTATGGAGCAATACAAGGGGCACATTATACTGTATGGAGCACTCTGTGGTACCCATAATACTGTGTGGAGCATTATATGGGGCTTATTATTCTGTAAGGAGCAATATATGGGGATCATTATACTGCATAGAGCACTATATGGTACCCATGATACTGTATGGAGCATTATATGGGGCATATTATACTCTATGGAGCAACATATGGGGCATGTTATTCTGTATAGAGCAATATATGGGGCTCATTATACTGCATGGAGCAATGTATGGGGCTCATTATTCTGTATGGAGCAATATATGGGGGCCCATTATTCTGTATGGAGCAATATATGGGGCTCATTATACTGTATGGAGCAATATATGGGGCTTATTATTCTGTATGGAGCAATATATGGGGCCCATTATACTGTATGGAGCAATATATGGGGCTCATTATTCTGTATGGAGCAATATATGAGGCTCATTATACTGTATGGAGCAATATATGGGGCTCATTATTCTGTATGGAGCTATATATGGGGCCCATTATACTGTATGGAGCAATATATGGGGCTCATTATACTGTATGAAGCAATATATGGGGCTCATTATACTGTATGGAGCAATATATGAGGCTCATTATTTTGTATGGAGCAATAGGCATGTTATTCTGTATAAAGCGCTATGTGGTGCCCATAATACTGTATGGAGGACTATACTGTCTGATTTATGACCTTTTGTAGAATGTATAATAGTTATAGATATCACTCAAGTAATGTAAGAAGTGAAATCTTTGGCATTGTGTTATACCTTTATTCCTCTGTTGTATCTGTGCATCATGAATTGTGGTATGTGTTAAAGGGGCCAACTGAGACTTTCACCTGGGGCCAACAAAAACCTGGAGCCGGTCCTCTATGCATTGCACAGTATCACTTCTCCTGTCCTGTTGTCGAAGAGGCGACATTGGACTTTGGGAGGGTCAATATTGGTTTAGTATTTTCAATATTACTATGGCCAAATAAAATATTGGAAAAGCTGTTTAAATGGATTATCCCAAGTAATCCCCTCTCCTCTTGATACTGACCTGTCAATGAGGCCTAATGCAGATCATTAAGTCACTCTACATAGTTCTTTACTAAGTCACTAAAGATACATATTGTGTCCTATAATTTGTGATATATTCACAGCTTCTAAATAGCCACTATACACTTTAGGATGGATGAAACGTTTGTCAGGTGACAGGTTTTTTATTTCATTGCCAGCCTCTAATGTCCTAAGACTGGTAATACATGTTTTGGAAGAAGAGAAAATAAAAAAGTCTGGGCTCCCACACATAGGGTATGTATTTTTTCCCAGATTACAGTTTCCATGGCCATTTATTACTTGTGTTACAATTACAGATGACTGTGCTGTAAATTGCATTAAATGTAAAAGATAATAACTTGTAACTAACTAAGCAATGAAATATTAATGTGCCAGATGTTAAGCACTAATTATCCAAGGCTGAAGGCTGATGCATGATTCTGTGTAAATGAAATGGCAAAGCATAGTTAATGATGGCTTCACCACATTCAGACTAACTTTGTTAAAGTTTATTTCATTTCTTAGCAAGTTTAGAATAGAATGATCATCACATTATAGACCATATTAAATGTAGATTAGAGGGTACACTACTATCTAAACCAATAAATCAATATGTACAAATAAACAAGAAAGAGGGTTCTGCAAAATGCATGGAAGGACTAGAAATTAGCAAGAAAGATAAAAGACCAATGCATATGGGATGTGCACACATAATGAATAGTGATGAGAGAATACATTCGGTACCATTCGTTACTCACACACGTAGTACGCTATTCGGGCTATTCGTTACTTGGCGACTAACTTGGTATTTGCCGCTGTACATTTGAGTGACCCGTCCAGCATGTTTGGCGCTTGGCGCTTTATTTGCAGCTAATGAACATGCTAGGCTGACTTGCCAATCACAGTAATGCCAGAACCATCTTTGGTGTGGCATTAATGTGACTGGCTGGCCTTACGTAGTCATAGGGGACATTTAATCCCTAACGGCGCCATCTTGCGCACATTGCAGTTGGAAACAGCGTATGGAGAGCATAGTGTGAGCATAGAGAGAGTGAAAGGAGCATATAGGGAGATTTTTTGATTCCAAAAAGCTCTTTTAAGAGCTCATGAGGGTGAAGATTAGTTCTTTCTTAGATGGAGATAGCGTAGGGCGTAAAGATGAGCGACTTTGCCTTTTTTAGGGTCGAGTCGGGTTTCATGAAACCCGACGTTCTCAAAAGTCAGGTGGAACGAAATCGGCCGACTGAAACACGAACCCAATGCAAGTCAATGGGGAAGCAAAGTCGGCAGGGAGTGGAGGACAGTAAACACACCTACAGTGCCCATTTCAATGCCAAAAACATAAATTCTTATTACTGAAGCTTGTCAACCTTAATTTACTTCATAATAATAGTTATGCATTGAAAACAGGGGGTTATTTGGCTAAAGTTGTGGGGGGGTAGGGCTGGCTCCAGGTTTTCGTGTGCCCTGGGCCAAAGAGTGTCAGTGCACCCCTTTAACACATACCACAACTCATGATGCTCCGATACGGCACATAAATATAGGTATAGTACAATGACGAATACTTCACTGCTTACATGACATGACTGATCTATTTTAAATTGTACAATAGCTTAAAAAAGGACAGTATATTTCTCCATACAGTATTATGGCCACCACATTGTGCGCCATACAGAATAATGAGCCCCATATATTTCTCCATACAGAATAATTGGCCACATATAATGTTCCATACAGTATAGGATGAGCTCCACATAATGCTACAGTATATGATGGTCCCCATGGACGATGCTCCAGTGTGTTATGGGCCCAAATAATGCTCCACATATAATGGGCTCCATTTCTAATGCTCCAGTGTATAATGGGCCCTGTAAATGCTGCTCCAGTGTCTGATCTTCCCCATTTGGAATGCTCCAGTATATGATGGGCCTCATGGATGATGCTCCAGTGTATGATGGGCCTCATGGATGATGCTCCAGTGTCTTATGGGCCCTAATAATGCTCCATATATAATGGGCCCCATTTCTAATGCTCCAGTGTATCATGTGCCTCATAGATGCTGCTCCAGTGTCTGATCTGCCCCATTTAGAATGCTCCAGTATATGATGGGCCTCATGGATGATGCTCCAGTGTCAGATGTCCCCCATTTTGAATGCTCCAGTATATGATGGGCTCCATTTTTAATTAACCCAGGCATGGTATGTGAAAAGAGCTCCAAGGAGTAATCTGAAGTGTGTGCTGCCGCATCCTTCACTTTTGGTGTGGGTGAAGGACTCAAGGATAGTGGTTGCTCCTGACCAGAAGCCTGCACTTACGACTCAGTGCTTGCATTTTTTAAACTTCAGAAGAGGAAGCGATAGAGCTGGAGGCTGTTTCAGCAATGTAAGCCAAAAACAGTTCCTGATGCTCCGGCTTTAAATGCAGTCTACCTACTCCCAGAAAATGGAGCCTTATAGGCCTCCCAGAGCTACACCATGATGCAGGCTCAACACCTCCTGCCTTAGCTGCTATTATGTTTTTGGCACTACCAGTAGATGCACCACCACCACCATCAGTACCATGTGGCCCCCCACACCCACGTCTGCGTCCTCTTCCACCATAGTTCCTCATGCTTTAGAAAATTGACCCAAAATACCAGCAGATATATGGTACTGCATCAGAAGCGTGCGTACAGCTCTATACAGTCTAGGGATAACAGTAAATCTCCGCATATATTTCATGAGTCATACACAGACGCTTACAGGCTCAGTATGGATTATCCAATAAGATAAAAATGTGAAAAAGGGTACAGTATCAACAGATACAAGGTAAATATAGTATAGTGTAAACATTCTGAAACTCCGTATACATTTCAGGAGGCAGACACAAACGCTCTCAGGCCCAGTATGGATTACACAAGAATATGAAAAGCTGTAAATGGGTAATGTAACACCAGCGTACAGCTGTATACAGGGTTGGCCAAATTTGAAATCTCAGTATATATTTCCAGAGACACCCTCAGACGCTCACTCAGTCTTGGTTTGACCATAATAAAAAATGTTGTAAAAAAGGTACTAGATAACAAGATAGCAAGTATATATATTATAGGGTACAATTGAAATCTCCGTATACATAGTCCCGTAGTCAGTCTCAGATGCTTACTCAGTATGGAATTGACCGTAATACTAAATGTCGAACAAAAGTACTGTATAACAAGACACAAACAAGACACAAACTGTATCGAGTATAGGGTAAAAATTGGTATCTCCGATTCACCATATATATAGAAGGGGTAAACCATACACACTCACTCACTATGGATGATACCGTAATACAAAATTTTGAACAAAGGAACTGTATCAGCACATACCAGGTGTATCCAGTCTAAGGGTAATTGTAAATTTTCATCTATACTTCCGGAGTCAGACACAGACACTCACAGGCTCAGTATGTATTACACCAGAATTTAACAAGTAGAAAAAGGGAAAGGTAGTCGAAGCGTACAACAGTATAACTTAGAGGATTACGGAGATTTTGAATTTCTGCACACACTTGTGGACACTGGACACTTTTGGATCCTTGAGGTATTTTTAAATCTTCATATATATTTCAGTCTCAGTAAGCCAGTCCAGACTCTCCACTACTGGAAACTACATGGATACAAGTACAGACGGAAAGTCGAATGTTAGCAGAAATTTGGGAATTACTTATCGCGGGATAACCTCCCGGTAGATGTTGCAGAGGCGATGCAGACCCTCAATTACTGTGTCTGTGGAGACAGTGAAAACGGTTCTTTGTGAAGAAAGGTGTCAGGAACACCGCACTGCACCTGCTCACTGAGCCAGTATGCGTGTCCTGAGTACAAAACTGTGCACAAAGATACCTGTGGAATGGGGCAGCAGTGGTGACAATGCATGCTCCAGGCTCACAGGACCTGAAGCATGTGACTGCTGAGGGCGTGATCTAAACTCCAGAGAGCTAGGAGCGGAGGAAAACTCCTACAAAGGTAACTACAGGACAATGTTACCAAGGGGCATAGACAGAGACAGAAACCAGATCAAGCCAGGATCAAAGGACAAGATAGCACGACAGTACCAAAGGGTTAGGCAGAATGGATAGTCAGGACATAGCAAGAGATCAGAAAACCAGAACGGGCAATAGACGGTACAATAGGGACAATGTTATGATTGAGACACCGAGGAGGAAAAAACAAAACACAAACTCAGCCCAGAAAATCAGAGAGGTTGGAAACTAGCGGATTGCAGACCCCTAATCCTATCACACAACTAGCAGTAGCCGTGGAGTGTTTCTACGGTGATCCTAGACACCTCGTCACAGCCGGAGATCTACATAAGCCTAAAGAGAGTACACACAGAGAAAAACACGGAGCAGAGAACAACATCCAATAAAAAACAATAATTTATTGATTCAAGTAAATGACAATACAAAAGTATAAATATCGATAATGGCTTAATAATAAAAAAGGAAAAGGAGGGATACAAAGGCCAAAAACAAAGGTACACGTAGTGGTCCTGTGACCAAGAGTTATAAGATGTATGAAGCGACAATATAGTATAATAAATCGCGGGCAAAAACCCATGCAGAGTATAATTAATATTGTCCAGAGCATTTAAACAAGTCAAATGCCCCTCAGTATTTAAATAGTGTCACTTACTCATGATCGCCGGTATGCCAAAGTGCACCTCTGTGCACCTCTGTGCACTTTGGCATACCGGCGATCATGAGTAAGTGACACTATTTAAATACTGAGGGGCATTTGACTTGTTTAAATGCTCTGGACAATATTAATTATACTCTGCATGGGTTTTTGCCCGGGATTTATTATACTATATTGTCGCTTCATACATCTTATAACTCTTGGTCACAGGACCACTACGTGTACCTTTGTTTTTGGCCTTTGTATCCCTCCTTTTCCTTTTTTATTATTAAGCCATTATCGATATGTATACTTTTGTATTGTCATTTACTTGAATCAATAAATTATTGTTTTTTATTGGATGTTGTTCTCTGCTCCGTGTTTTTCTCTGTGTGTACTCTCAATGGGAGCATTTCCTTTTCTGATTACTTCTAGGCTTTGGCCTTATATTTTTTTGGATTGAAGTTATTTTCTTCAGTATTTATTTAATTTATATATGCTTATTTTTGACTATTTCTTGTTTTCATAAGCCTAAAGAGAGAAAAGGGAAAAACTGACTGCCGCAGAGCAGACCCCAAAGCAATAGGCAGCCCCCAACATATAATGACGGTGAAGCAAGATGAAAACACTAACACAGATAGAAAGATAGGTTGAGCAAATGATGGGGCCCAAGCTAACTAAAAAGGACAGGACAGAAAAGCTGCTGTCTGCAATCCGAGAAAACCCTGCTAAAAATATTGCCAACACAACTGATAAGCAAAATGGACCCTGAAGTCACTAGACTTCAAACCCTATATCAGCACTCAGAATATTCTGAAAGCAGAGCAAAAGAGAACACTGATCAAGGAATAAGAATCCAGCACACCCCCTGCCGGGGAAGGCTGAACTCAAAAAACAAGGTAAACAAAACCAAAACTAATAAATTCAATAGCAGAGCAAAAACTTATCTTTGGGAAGCAGGAATCAGACTGGTCTCCAAGAATCCAGCAGAGAAATCACCAGCCACTCAGAAGGGCGTCGGCTGCCTTATATCCAGTCTGAAGTTCCTGTTACCCAGTCACAGTCCACCTGATCAGGTGATTGGTTTATTTCATCCAAATCAGCCTCACTACCTTCCTTCACCAGAAGAGGGAGATCCTCGGACACAAAAGGTGAATGATCAGGTGAGCTCACAACAGGTCAAACTGTAACGGAGTAACGATAGCCAAGCCAGGAGGTCAGAACCGGAAAAGAGAATAATACCAAAATGAGAGACGGAGTACAGAGTGAGGGGACAGACCAGGTCATACACGGGAAGCAAACAAGCAATGCAGTACACACGCACACCAGGGGGGTCAGACACACAATCAGAACAACAGTATAGCAGAGAACCCTGGTAAAGAGTGAGTATAAATACCCCTCCCAGATCCAGAAAGAGGCCATGTACACTTAACCCTGTGAGTGCAGGGCAAGAACACTGTCCAAACCATGATAGTACCCCCCTCCTAATGGGGGCCACTGGACCCCCAGGCTTGTCTGGGTATCTGGCGTGTAAAGCCCGCACCAGACGATCAGCATGCACCGAAGTGGCCAGAACCCATGACCGATCCTCCAGAGAGTACCCCTTCCAGTGTATCAGATACTGGAGTCTCCGGCGCACCAACCGGGAGTCAACAATGTGCCCTACTTCATACTCCAGCTGCCCCTCTACCAGCACTGGCGGAGCATTGGATGAGGAATCCTCTCTCACAGTCCCCACAGGCTTTAACAGCGACCTGTGGAAGACATCAGAAATTTTAAAGGAGGTGGGCAGCTGCAGTCGATAGGCTACTGGGTTAACAACCTCCACAACTTTGTATAGGCCAATAAACTTGTGGCCCAGCTTTATAGGTGGTATCTTAAGCTTGATATTGTGGGTGGATAGCCACACCTTCTCCCATACTGCAAATGCTGGACCTGGCCCACTCCTCCTGTCAGCAAACCAGCAAACCGCTTATAGTTTTCCTGGGCCTTGGAAATATTCCTCTGAACCTCCCTCCAAAGAATTCTAAGCCATTGTGTTGTATCCTCAGCACCAGGACAACCTGAATCCATGCGGGAAAACTCTCCAAAATGTGGGTTAAACCCATAGTTGATCTGAAAGGGAGATTTCCCAGTGGATTGGCTCACACGACCGTTGAACGCAAACTCTGCCATTGGCAATACCTCACTCCAGTCCTCCTGCCTTGAAGAGGCCAAGCATCTCAGAATCTGCTCCAATGATTGGTTCGTGTGCTCAGTCTGTCCATTAGACTCTGGGTGATAGGCAGAGGAGAAGGACAACGAAATCCCCAGCTTTTTGCAAAAATCCCTCCAGAACCTGGCCACAAACTGTACCCCTCTGTCTGACACCACATTCATAGGCACTCCATGCAAACGAATTATATGCTGAATAAATAAACAGGCCAGGATTTCAGCAGATGGTAACGTGGGGAGAGGTACAAAGTGAGCTTGTTTTGAAAACCTATCCACCACCTCCCATATCACCGAGTTGCCCCTGGAAGGAGGAAGATTTGTGATAAAATCCATGGACAAATGTGTCCATGGTCTATCCAGAATTGGCAAGGCACCAACTCCCCGGCCGGCCGGACCTGAGAACTTTTAGAATGAGCGCACACCCCACATGCAGTCACAAACTTTTTAATATCTGTCACCATAGAGGGCCACCAGAAACCCCTCTCAATTGCCCCCTGGGTAGCTGCAATCCCAGGATAAGCACTCAACATAGAATCGTGAAATTCCTGCATAAGTCCGAGACGAAAACATTCCGGTACAAACAATTTACCAGGGGGTTTACCACCCGGAGCCCGAGCCTTGACTTACGAAGTCCCTCTCTGTAACTCAGATGAGATTTTGGCCATCACTACTCCTGGCTGAAGAATGGAGGAGGGAGGTTCTGGAGGGGACACCGAATCAAAGCTTCGGGATAAGGCATCAGCATTGATGTTTTTAGATCCCGGGCGGAATGTGATGGTAAACTGAAATCGAGAAAAAAAAAGCACCCACCGAGCCTGTCTGGGGGTCAATCTCTTGGCAGACTAGATATAAGCCAAATTTTTGTGATCAGTGATGACTGTAATGGGATGAACGGCCCCCTCCAGGAAATGCCTCCATTCTTCAAAGGCCAACTTTAACACCACCAATAACTCTCTATTGCCGACATCGTAATTTCTCTCGGCAGAGGAAAATTTTTTAAAGAAGAAGGCACAAGGTCTCAGGTTAGTAAGGGTAGGAGGACCCTGAGACAATACTGCCCCCACCCCTACTTCCGAGGCGTCAACCTCCACGACAAAAGGTCTTGACGGGTCGGGTTGCACCAATACAGGGGCTGAAGAAAAGCATTTTTTTAATGTCATGAAAGAGTTTTTTGCGGCTACAGACCAATTTTTTGCATCAGCTCCCATGAGAGTGAGGTCCGTTAGAGGCTTTACCACCTGCGAGAAGCCCTTAATAAATTTCCTATAGAAGTTGGCAAAGCCCAAAAATTGCTGCAACCCTTTCAAGTCATGAGGCTGCACCCAAGCCGTAACAGCCTGGACCTTCTTAAGATCCTTGTGGAACCCCTCCCCTGACACAATCAAACCCAGAAAGGATAATTCTTGCATGAAAAATGAACATTTTTACAACTTGGCATACAAATGATTCTCCCTCAGTCTCATGAGAACCATCCACAAATGGTGCAAGTGAGATTGACTGTCCACCGAGTACACCAAAATGTCATCCAAAATGACCAATCAAATCAGAGAAAATTACATTAATAAAATTCTGAAAAAACAGCAGGAGCGTTGGTGAGACCAAAGGGCATAACCAAGTTTTCGAACAGCCCTTCAGTCGTCAGGAATGCTGTTTTCCATTCGTCCCCTTCCCGGACTCTTATAAGGTTATATGCCCCAAGTAAATCCAGTTTAGAGAACCACATGGCCCCGGTCAGTTGGTTACATAGATCAGGAATTAGGGGGAAAGGGTATGTATTTTTCACAGTAATATGGTTTAATTCCCGAAAGTCGAGGCAGGGCCACAAACCACCATCTTTTTTCTTAACAAAAAAGATGCCCGCCGCCACAGGTGAAGCAGAAGGCCTAATATGCCCTTTGCAGAGACTCTCGGTAATGTACTCCTTCATGGCTAGACGTTCGGGCCTGGACAAATTGAACAGGCGAGCCTTGGGTAACTTGGCTCCAGAGACTAGATTAATGGCACAATCATAGGGTCTATGTGGTGGTAGCGCCTCAGCCTCACTTTCGGAAAATACATCTTCAAAACCTTTCAGGTACTCCGGAATACCTTCCAGACCGACAGACGACACTGACACAGATTTTACTGGGGTGACAAGAGTTGTCAAGTTACAACATAGACCGTTAGCCATACAACCCCACTGAATGATCTCCCCCGTGACCCAGTCAATAGTAGGATTGTGGCATTGAAGCCAAGGCATTCCCAGTACCAGTCCAGCTGGCAGATTATTTAGAACAAAACACCTTAATTTTTCCACGTGAGTGGAACCCACTTTCAGAGAAAAGGTATCAGTCATGAAACAAATTCCCTCCCGGGTGATAGGAGAAGAATCAATTGCCACAATTTTAACAGGATCTTTTAACCTGACTGTCCTTATCTTATGAAAAGTCACAACTTTGGCATCGATCAGATTAATAGAAGAACCCCAGTCAACAAAGGCGGTAGTCACAACCGGACCGCCTGCAAGTTCTAGTTTCACCGGAAGCAGAATTTTAGTAAGCGAGGGAAAAGGTACCTAGGAGTCTGGGCAACCTCCTCGATTGTTAACCAGACTCAGTCGTTTTCCTGATGGCTTCACCGAAGAAGGGCAAAAAGGACAGTTCCCTCTCCAATGTCCAGAGGATCCACAGTAAAAGCACAGTTGGTTATTTCTACGGCATCTCCTCTCTTTTTCCTTCAAGGACGTGGCACCAACCTCCATGGGCTCGGGACTAGATGCAGAGTCTCTCAGGTTGGAGAATAAAGGGGTCTCCTGCAGCATGACCCCTCTCGCCTGCAGCCTACGGTCCATGCGGACAGCCTGGATCATAGCGTCCTCCAAAGAATCCGGTGGAGGATGAAGGGCCAGGGCATCTTTGAAACGTTCGGACAGGCCTCTACATAACAAACCCCGGAGGGCAGCATCATCCCAGGAGATCTCCGTTGCCCAGCGTCTGAACTCAGAGCAGAACCACTCGGCTGAGTGTTTCCCCTGGCACACACTCATCACCATATCCTTGGCTAGCCTCACACGATCGGGTTCATCGTAGATGTGCCCGAGTGCCTCTAAGAATGCATTCACTGACATTCTCTCAGGGGAGGTAGGGGGAAGGGAAAAAGCCCAAGCCTGAGGGGAACCCCTTAACAAAGACATAATGACCCCAACCCTCTGACTCTCATCCCCAGAGGAGCGTGGCCTTAGCGAAAAGAAGAGTTTGCACCCCTCCTTAAAAACCTTAAATGTTTTTTTATCCCCAGATAAAAGTCAGGCAATTTAACAGGTGATTCAGGGGAAGTTAAGGAAACATCTGTGGTACCCTCACCCCGGGCCCCAGAAGGAAAAGAACCCTGCATGGCATCAGCAACCTCCCTCTGAACGTGTTGCTGCAACTGAGCCAGGGTTTTGCATCATTTGAATGAGGCTATTCACTTGCTCAGAGAGAGCATGCAGCAGATCCATGATTCAAGATAAAAAAGGGCAAACCTCGTTTAAATGTTTAGGTCAGCTATAGTGTCAGGAACACCGCACTGCACCTGCTCACTGAGCCAGTACGCGTGTCCTGAGTACAAAACTGTGCACAAAGATACCTGTGGAATGGGGCAGCCGTGGTGACAATGCACGCTCCAGGCTCACAGGACCTGAAGCATGTGACTGCTGAGGGCGTGGTCTAAACTCCAGAGAGCTAGGAGCGGAGGAAAACTCCTAGAAAGGTGACTACAGGACAATGTTACCAATTGGCATAGACAGAGACTGAAACCAGATCAAGCCAGGGTCAAAGAACAAGATAGCACGACAGTACCAAAGGGTTAGGCAGAATGGATAGTCAGGACATAGCAATAGATCAGAAAATCAGAACGGGCAATAGACGGTACAATAGGGACAAACTGTAACGGAGTAACGATAGCCAAGCCAGGAGGTCAGAACCGGAAAAGAGAATAATACCAAAACGAGAGACGGAGTAGAGAGTGAGGGGACAGAGAGGGTCATACACGGAATGCAAACAAGCAATGCAGTACACACGCACACCAGGGGGGTCAGACACACAATCAAAACAACAGTATAGCAGACAGAGAACCCTGGTAAAGAGTGAGTATAAATACCCCTCCCAGATCCAGAAAGAGGCCACGTACACTTAACCCTGTGAGTGCAGGGCAAGAACACTGTCCAAACCATGGCAAAAGGATTGCTTTATCGCAGTAGCGTGGATCACATCACCGCTACTCGTCTCCATCAAATTGTGATCACATGGAGAGATGTAGACATGGTCCTTACTGCCTATCATGATGTGTCTGGTCATTTTGAAGTGCAAAAGACGGAATCCACAGACCGTAGGCGATTCTATTGGATTGGCATGAGAGGAGACATTGAAAAATGGTGGCAGGAATGTCACACATCTGTGAAAGGTGATCATAAAGCACCACTGTATTTTCTTGTAAGTTGACGTCCATTGCAAATGGTAGCCATTGATCATCTGAAGGTAGAGGCCAGCAGGACAGGGCATAGCTACATCTTAACCATCGATCAATGCACCAAATTTCTAGTGGCCATCCCTGTGAAGGATTTAACTGCCCAGACTACACAGCGGTGAAGCAGGTAGAGGTAAGTATTGCAACTTGCAAGTGCTGTGGCCATGACCAAGCAGGGGGGCACACTTGTGGTCGACGGTACTGGCACAGGGCCACTCATAGTACGCTGGTGTGTCTGACAGCGAGTGGGCCCCCCCACCGTCAAAGACACTGTATAGTACTATGAGGGGCCCTGTGCCAGTGCCGTCGGCCATCTGTGGGCCCATCCACCTGTTCAGAGCAACGGCACTTGCCCGGGTGCGCCAGGTGTTGACCCCAGCCATTGGGGGGGTGGGCAGCCCACTTAGGGAGGTTTAAAAAATGGCATATGTTGATGTGTTGGCTGCACATTGAGCTGCTGCAAAGGGCGGAACTGGGCAAGTCCGAGGAAGAGGAGGACAAAAGCGAGGCAGTATTCTGGCAACCTATGTGTCATCAGGGGAAGGTGGGACAAAATCCATTGAAACCCATGCATGGTTCATTTTAATGAAGGTCATCAACA
Source organism: Dendrobates tinctorius (assembly GCF_039654945.1). Taxonomy (NCBI): domain Eukaryota; kingdom Metazoa; phylum Chordata; class Amphibia; order Anura; family Dendrobatidae; genus Dendrobates; species Dendrobates tinctorius. Next base: position 9,789,557 of record NW_027361910.1, on the reverse strand, counting down.
TTTTGGGTCAACAGATGGGTCCTTTCTTCTGTCAGGATTGATCCATCAGCACTGAAGACTCTTTCAGATAACACACTAGCAGCAGGGCAAGCGAGCTCCTGTAAGGCATATTGTGCCAATTCAGGCCAGGCGTCCAGTTTAGAGGCCCAATAGTCAAAGGGGAATGACCTGTGAGGGAGAACATCGATATGGGAGGAGAAGTAGTTTGTAACCATAGTTGACAACTGCTGTCTCCTGTCACTTTTAATCGATGCAGTATTAGCAGTCGTGTGAGCGGTACTTGAGAAATTATTCCACAACATGGTCATTAAACCCCTGTCTCCAACGCCACTTCGGCTGTATGCACCATAAACACCTCTTCCATTGCGCCCACTACAGCTCGTGGGAGAACCAGCACCGCTGCTGTGTGCTGGTGTTAGGCGTCGAATTTCTGCGTTTACTCCGCAGGGATCCAGACCCTCACATTCTGCAGTCTCCTGCTGTTTATCTACTGCACTGGAGATTGCAGAGGAGATTGCCTTGCAGCAAATCTCTCCTGAGGCTAAGTCCTTCTGTCCTCCTACTGAGCATGCTCATGGGACGATCTCCCATTGGAGATCGGGAGTCATGTGCTCAGGTTCCGCTCCAGATCTCATTGGTCCATCTCAGAGATCTGGAAGCTTGCGGAAGGTCCCGGCTACTATAAAAGGCACGCATGGCTGTTCTATTATAGACTTACTTGCTGCTGTGTGTATGAGGACGGATGTATGATTCTGGTGAATGACTCATTATAAAACCCCTTCCCTCTGATATTACGTATGTGGTTAGGGACTGAGTTAGAATTAGTGCCAGCGCTCCTCTGCTGCAACATCCACAGCTGCTAGCGTCCGACATTGCGCTTGCGCCTTAGCCTTGTTGTTTAGCGGCAGTGTCCACGCCGCGCTGCATTAGCAGCCCCTTTGCATCCGCAGTTGCAACACTCCGCACACGGTAGGTCTAGATGGACGTAGTGCCGCCGTCTTGGGCTACTCCTGTGACCTGATACCGTGTGTGCATTTTTACTGTGACCTCAACAGGCTCAGTCTTTTGTGTTTGTACTTATTTGGCATCTCTGCGAATTAACTGAGATTGCTCTGCACACCTGGGTGAAGTTTAACCCTGTGCGCATTTCCGCCATATTGCTCCTGCCACCACTTAGCAGCGGTTATATCACCTACTGCTCGGTGGACCCCGAGCGGCGAACGCACTTTATTATTTATTTTTATTTAGTGCGTTCCGCTGTTCCTAACATTATACTAGCGCCAGGGTCTGGCTAGTGATGGCAGAACAGCAGCAACTGTTACAGTGTATTCGGCAGCTTGAGGGCCGGTTGGCCACTCTTGAGAGGGCTCTCTCAGCTGCACAATCCACCGAAGCTGCTGTAAAGGCATTCACAGACGTGGTTTCCTGTATGTCCACGTCCTCCCTTGCACCAACAGTTACCCGCCTCCCGTTGCCCGATAAATTTTCTGGTGATGGCGCCTCCTGTAGGGGTTTCATCAGCCAGTGCTCTATTCAGCTAGAGCTACTGGCTGCGCGATTCCCTACGGAGCAGGCCAAGGTGGGGTTTATTGTTTCCCTTCTGTCAGGCAAGGTGTTGGAGTGGGCTACGGCATTATGGGAGCGTGGTGACCCAGAGGTTCGGACTGCTGCTCAGTTTCTAACAGCTATTAAGCAGGTCTTCCTTGGTCCACGGGTCACGCACGACACCTCTCTTCAGCTTCTTGCTTTGATTCAGGGTTCTCTCTCGGTTAGTCAGTATTCCGTCCATTTTTGGACACTGGCTTCTGAGCTGGAGTGGTCCGATAAAGCCCTCATCCCTGTGTTTTGGAGAGGTTTGGCGGAGCATGTTAAAGATGCTCTCTCTACCAGAGAGGTTCCTGCAAGTTTGGAAGAGCTGATTGCCATTTCCACTCACATTGACCTCCATTTTTTGGAGTGCGGTATGGAGTGTGCTCAATCCAAACAGAAGGTTACCTCGGCTCCCAATTTTTTTGAGCCTCTGGAACTACCCGAGCCAGAGGTTCCACCCCCAAAGCCCATGAAGGTGTCTTGCGCCGTTCTCCAGGCACATCAGGCACAAGACTCCTGTTGCGGTTGTATTTGTCAACATGCTGTTTCTCATAACAACAGTGCCCCGCAATGGCCAAATTCTGTGCCGCCGGGCAAGACCCTTGTTCCTCCCCGCCTTTGGCCGAAGGTTCTCGCGTGGGGACACGCGTCCAGGAGGGATGGTCACTGTGGCTATATGCAGACCACAAAACTCCTGGCAGGGTCTTACTGGTGGCCGCACAGGGCTCAGGATGTTAAAAAATATATTCGGGCATGCGCCTTTTGTGCTCGGAATAGCCTCCTTAAACAAAGGTTGGAGATGCCCGCCGACACACAGTGGCGTTCCACTTTAACTTCTGCTCCTGTTGTCTCCCACGGGTCCCTTCTCAAACCTGGCAATCTTGCCGCCCCTCATGCCTTCCATTTGTCCCGGGCCTCTCTGTCACCTACCGGAACATCAGACTTGCCTTCGGACGAGTCTGAGGCCTATATCTCTGATGGGCACAAGTTGATGGATCAGAAGGCTCAGGGAGGAGGGGGCCCTAGGAGGGGGGGTAATGTTAGACATCGGATTTCTGCGTTTACTCCGCAGGGATCCAGACCCTCACATTCTGCAGTCTCCTGCTGTTTATCTACTGCAGAGGAGATTGCAGAGGAGATTACCTTGCAGCAAATCTCTCCTGAGGCTAAGTCCTTCTGTCCTCCTAATGAGCATGCTCATGGAACGATCTCCCATTGGAGATTGGGAGTCATGTGCTCAGGTCCCGCTCCAGATCTCATTGGTCCATCTCAGAGACCTGGAAGCCTGCAGAAGGTCCCGGCTACTATAAAAGGCGCGCATGGTTGTTCCGCCACGCGCTAGTATAGACTTACTTGCTGCTGTGTGTATGAGGACGGATGTATGATTCTGGTGAATGCCTCATTATAAGTGTTGAGCGATACCATCCGATATCGTGAAATATCGGATCGGATTGGATCGGACCGATACCCAAAAAGTATCGGATATCGCCGATTCCGATACCGGAAACCAATGCAAGTCAATGGGACAAAAATATCAGAATTAAAATCTTTCCTTGTAGGTTAATTCTACATGAAGAAAAACAACTAAGAATAATGTAGAATGTATTGGGGAAGGTGGAGGAGACATTAAAGGCATAGAGGTTTAGCCCAATCAAATGGAATAGCAGGAATTAATTTTTTTTTAAAAGACGTTCGGAGTTACAAAGATATTGACTATGTTAACCTTTTTTATACTTTGTCAGATATGTATGTTTCACTACTTCCATGCTCTTCACCTTCTTTTTTACTTCTCCCACACTTTCTCCCTCATGATCCTCAGCAGCAGCATCTTTTTCATGAACTTCTTCTTCACCTTATTCATCTTCTTCTTCACCTTCTTCCTATTATTCTTTTTTTTTACATTCTTCATATTCTTCTTATTCAACTATTATTCTTCTTCATATTCTACTTCTTCATCTTCTTCCTATTCTTCTTCTTCATCATATTCTTATTTGTGACAGGCATTCCTGTAGTTGTTATCTATAAAAGTTTGAAGATTACACCAGCCGTTCTGCCTGTCACAAAAGATTTACAACAGGATTTGTCCGCGTTCAGTTTGGCCTGCAGCAGCAGGCATTTTCCAGGGGCACCACGAGGAGGAACAGACTCACCCCCATACACTGCTTAGTCTTCTTCTGCTTATAATTTAGATAATATCTTTTGCTCTGATTTTTAGTCTTATGCTTAATGTTCTTCTGCTTTTTGTTCTTCTGCTTTTTGCTCTTCTGCTTCTTGGTCTTCTGTCTCTTGTTGTTCTGTATCTTGGTGGTTGTCTTCATGTTCTTTGCTCTCTTGGTCATCTTCTTCAGGGTCATCTTTTTGTCTTCCTTGGGGTGGTCTTCAGGGTTATCGTCAAGGAGATCCAGAGTGATTACCAAAAACCATTTCAAAAAGTTTGAAATTGGAAATGTAGCAGAAGGTACAAGAAGGCTGAGGAACTGCCGAGAACCAGCTGACGGTACTGGAACACGGATGGGTAGCAGAAGGAAAAAGAGCCAATGGCACTACCGAGGACCAGCTGATGGTACTGGAACCTGGTTACTAAGCAGGAGGTACCTGTGCTAGAAAGCACTACCAAGGACCAGCAGACGTTGCTGGAACTCAGATACCGAGAAGGAGGCACCTAAGCCAAAGGCACTGCCGAGAAACAGCTGATGGTGCTGGAACCCGGATGGGTAGCAGATGGTACCCATGAAAAACAAAGTTGCAAGGCCGCGAGCTGGCCGCAGTTACCGAAACCCACAGTCCTACAGGGGGTTCTTGTCCTATTCACACTACGGAACCAGCCTTTATTGCCAGAACCCGCAGCCCACATAGGAAGCACCTAAACTGCAGGCACCATAGAGTCGGCTAACCCGACCGCAACACGACAGGACAATGTATTGGTGCCAAAGTGATGTTGACACTTCCCTGGAGCAGCTGACGGTGCTGTAACCAGGAGGGGCAGCAGAAGGAACAAGAGCCAATGGCACTACCGAGGAGCAGCTGACGGTACTGGAACCCGGTGACTAAGCAGGAGGTACCTGTGCTAGAAAGCACTACCAAGGACCAGCAGACGTTGCTGGAACTCAGAAACCGAGATGGAGGCACCTAAGCCAAAGGCACTGCCGAGAGCCAGCTGACGATGCTGGAACCCGGAGGGGAAGCAGAAGGAACAAGAGCCAATGGCACTACCGAAGACCAGTTGACGGTACTGGAACCCGGTGACTAAGCAGGAGGTACCTGTGCTAGAAAGCACTACCAAGCACTAGCAGACGTTGCTGGAACTCGGATACCGAGAAGGAGGCACCTAAGCCAAAGGCACTGCCGAGAAACTGCTGACGGTGCTGGAACCCGGATGGGTAGCAGATGGTACCCATGAAAAACAAAGTTGCAAGGCCGCAAGCTGGCCGCAGTTACCGAAACCCACAGTCCTACAAGGGGTGCTTGTCCTATTGGTATTACAGAACCATCATTTATTGCCAGAACCCGCAGCCCACATAGGAAGCACCTAAACTGCAGGCACCATAGAGTCGGCTAACCCGACCGCAACACAACAGGACAATGTATTGGTGCCAAAATTACATTGACACTTCCCTGAAACAGCTGATGGTGCTGGAACCTGGAGGGGCAGCAGAAGGAGCAAGAGCCAATGGCACTATAGATGACCAGCAGACTGTACTGGAACCTGGTGACTAAGCAGGAGGTACCTGTGCTAGAAAGCGCTACCAAGGACCAGCAGACGTTGCTGGAACTCGGATACTGAGATGGAACACCTAAGCCAAAGGCACTGCCGAGAACCAGCTGACGGTGCTGGAACCCGGAGGGGCAGCAGAAGGAACAAGAGGCAAAGGAACTACCGAGGACTAGCTGACGGTGCTGGAACCCGGATGGGTAGCAGAAGGAACAAGAGCCTATGGCATTACCGAGGACCAGCTGATGCTACTGGAACCCAATGACTAAGCAGGAGGTACCTGTGCTAGAAAACACTACCAAGGACCAGCAGACGTTGCTGGAACTCGGATACCGAGATGGAGGCACCTAAGCCAAAGGCACTGCCGAGAACCAGCTGACGGTACTGGAACCCAGATGGGTAGCAGATGGTACCCATGAAAAACAAAGTTTCAAGGCCGCGAGCCGGCCGCAGTTACCGAAACCCAAAGTCCTACAGGGGGTGCTGGTCCTATTGGCACTACGGAACCAGCCTTTATTGCCAGATCCTGCAGCCCACATAGGAAGCACCTAAACTGCAGGCACCATAGAGTCGGCTAACCCGACCGCAACACGACAGGACAACATATTGGTGGCAAAGTAACGTTGACACTACCCGGAAACAGCTGGTGTGCTGGAACCAGGCTGGGCAGGAGGGAGTACCGGTGCCAAAGATACTTCTGAGCAGCAACTGGTGGTGTTGGAGCCCAGGGATTACAGTAGAAACAGAGTGTATCCAGAGGCCTAATTGGAGCAAGTTTAAAATCTGGAGTAGTGTGAATGTGGACAGAGCAAGTGAAATTGCCAGACACACACCAGGGGATCAACTGACGTTACTGAGCACCAGTAACACAGGAACAAGTGTTGATTGTGCAGCCGGCACTTCCCAGCAACAACTGCCGGTGTTGGAGCCCAGGATCAATCATGGTGTAGGCTGAGGCCTACTTGGAGCAAGTTTAATATCTGATGTAGTTTGAATCTGGAGGGAGCAGGAGACATTGCCGGAAACACAGTAGGGGAGCAGCTGGCTTTACTGAATCCCACTAACACAGGAGCTAGTGTTTTTTTCTGTGCAGACGGCACTTCCGAGCAACAACTGGCGGTGTTGTAGCCCAGGATCAATCATGGTGTAGGCTGAGGCCTACTTGGAGCAAGTTTAATATCTGATGTAGTTTGAATGTGGAGGGAGCAGGAGACATTGCCAGAAACACAGCAGGGGAGCAGCTGGCGTTACTGAACCCCACTAACACAGGAGCTAGTGCTTTTCTCTGTGCAGACGGCACTTCTGAGCAACAACTGGTGGTGTTGGAGCCCAGGGATTACAGTTCAGGTGGTAGAAACATGAGCACAACAGGAGACCTGGATACTATTGCCAACCAATTATTTATTCTGGAAGAGGACTGGCAAATTCCGGCGAGATCCAGGCCTTGTTCATTTTCAGAAAAGTAAGCCGGTCAACGTTATCGGTCTGTTAGTACACCACCTGCGGCACTGAAGACGCGTTCCGATAATACACTAGCAGCAGGGCAAGCCAGCACCTCCAAAGCATACTGGCTAAGCTCTGGCCATGTATCCAGCTTAGAGACCCAAAACTTGAAGGGGGAAGAGCCGTCTGGGAGTACACTGAGAGGGCAAGACATGTAGTCTGTCACCATCTGACGGAAATGTTGCCTCCTGCTGACTGGAGCCGTCTGTGATGGTGTAGACATTTGTGGCGGGCACACAAACCTTTGCCACATTTGTGCCATACTGGTCTTGCCTTGGGCTGAGGCACTGCCTCTGCCCCCTCTTTGTGCAGAGCTTCCTCCACTGCCTCGACACACAGAGCTGCTTTGTAAACCACTAGCAGCACTGCTCTCGGGTGGAATGGAGAACATGATGGAATGCACCAGTGTGTCTTTGTACTCCGGCATTTTACGCTCCCGGTTCAACGGTGTTATGAGGCTTTGTAAGTTGTCCCAGAAGCGAGGATCTAGGAGGGTGTACACCCCATAATCAGCCATGTTGAGAATGTGGGCGATGCGCCGGTCGTTTCTCAGGCACTGCAGCCTGAAATCAACCATGTGCTGCAGACTCCCAACTGCCCAAGAAACTGCTTGAGGCGTCATCTCTGCCTGCTCTGCATCACCCCACCCTCACTCTACATACTGACTACTACAGCATTGTGTACCTCCCTCCTCTGGAGAGATGTCTTCCTCCTTCATTGACTCCTCCTCATCCTCACAAAGTGTCCCCTGCCTAGGCCTTTGTGAGGAACCACGTTGCTCAGACTGTCCAGAAGCAGATGGCATTTGTGACTCCTCATCCTCCACCTCTTCCAAAACCTCCTCCCTTAGTGCTTGCAGTGTTTTTTGAAGCAGGCAGATAAGGGGGTCAGTCATGCAGACTAGTGCATCATCTGCACACGCCATCCGCGTGGAATCATCGAAGGCACGCAAAACGTGGCAGATGTCCTTCATAGAGGCCCACTCAGTGGTGGTGAAGTGTGACCGGTGTGCAGGGCGACTTGTTTGCGCCTGATGCAGCTGGTACTCCATTACTGCTGCCTGCTGCTCACACAACCGCTCCAACATATGTAACGTTGAATTCCACCTGGTGGGTAGGTCACATATGATGCGATGTTCCGGAAGGTGGAATCGGCGCTGCAGAGCTGCAATGCGCGATCTTGCCGTGCTGGAACGCCACAAGTGAGCGCACTCTATGCGGACCTTGTGCAGCAGTGCATCAAGATCTGGATAGTTCCTCAGAAAACTCTGCACGACCAAGTTGAGCACATGTGCCAGACATGGGATGTGAGTGAGATTGCCTAAGCCCAGAGCTGCCACCAGATTTCGGCCATTGTCACACACTACCAAGCCTGGCTGGAGATTCGCTGGCACAAACCACACGTCGCTCTCCTGCTTGATGGCATTCCAGAGCTCCTGCGCTGTGTGGCTTCGATTCCCCAAAGAAATTAATTTCAGTGCGGCCTGTTGACGTTTGGCCACGGCTGTGCTCATATCAGTCGTAACAGGTATGCGTTCACGGGTCCATGTGGAGGTAGATCGTGACGGCTCCTGCAGCGCTGATTCTGAGGAACTGGAGTATGAGGAGGAATCAATGTGTACAGACTGGATTCCTGCAATCCTTGGAGTTGGCAGAACACGTACAGCGCTACTCTCAAGATCTGTACTCGGCTCCACAACATTGACCCAATGGGCAGTGAGGGAAAGGTATCGTCCCTGTCCATGGTTACTGGTCCACGCATCAGTGGTCAGGTGGACCTTGCTAATGACGGTGTTTAGTAGCGCATGTTTAATTTTTCCCTCCACATGCTTTTGCAGGGCAGGGACGACTTGTCTGCTGAAATAAAAACGGCTGGGCACGGTGTATTGTGGGACTGCCAATGCCATGAAGTTACGGAAGGTGTCAGTCTCCACCAGCCTGAATGAAAGCATTTCAAGGGCCAGTAGTTTTGCAATGCCAGCATTCAGAGCCTGTGCTCGGGGATGGTTTACCGAGTATGGCCGCCTTTTCTCCCATGCCTGTGCTACCGATGGCTGTAGAGTGGCCTGGGAGTGTGAGGATGACAGGGAACGTGGTGCTGTGGGTGTAATGTCACTGGGTCTCTGGACAACAGTGCCAGAGGTTCTTCCATGGCGATCCTGTGAGGAAGCCAAACCAGCTGTGTGTGAGCTGGAGGAAGAGGCTACAACACGAGCTGAAGAGGTGGTAGGTGGTGCTGTAGGTTGGCCTACGTCTTCAGTGTGTCTTTGTAACTCCACCACGTGTTTAGTGTGACGTCTGCCTGCGGTCTGGACTGCAGCCAGACAGCACCCCGAGAAACACTGAGACCCTTTACCCCTATACAGGGATCTGGATTTATAGCAGAGCCCAGGAGGCGCTGTCTGAATAGGAGCAATGACCAGAGCAGGACGGTCGCCAGAAAGGTGTTCCAATACAGGACACAGAGGCAATGATATCCGAGACTAAACCAGTCAGGCAGAAATGGTATAAAAACAGTAGACAGTAGCAGAGTCAGATTCCAGGTCGAAGCCAGAGTCATAAACCGGGAGGGCAGCAGAGGTACAGAATCGTTAGGCAAAAGCAGAGTCAGAATCCAGGCCAAAGTAAGAGTCATAAACCAGGAGGGCAGCAGAGGTACAAAGTCGTTAGGCAAAAGCAGAGTCAGAATCCAGGCCAAAGTAAGAGTCATAAACCAGGAGGGCAGCAGAGGTACAAAGTCGTTAGGCAGAAGCAAAGTCAGAAGTCCAGGCAAAAGTCAGAGTCAGTAAAACAGCAATTCACACAGTAACACGCAGGGGAACCAAGAATATATCCGGCGGCCTGCAAGAGCAGTCCCAAGGTATTTAAGGGATCAGGTCATCCCTTACAGGCCCGTGGCCTGATGATGTCATCCGGACCGCCCCCAGGAGCAGGCTGGATGGTAATGCACCAGCCCCTTCATGACTGACCGAGGAGCGAAGCCTGCGTCCAGCGGACGCCTGCGCAGGAGCCTCATGACTATCGCCGCCACCACTCGCGGTTGAAGCACAACGCCTCCCAGAGACCAAGGCCGAGACTGCAGGCCACGGGTCAGACGGTGATAGGACAGTCCGGCGCCTCCTAGTGGTCGAGGCCGGAACAGCAGGCCCTGAGTCTGGCGGTGATGTGATAGTCCGGCGCCTCCTACTGGCCGAGGCCGGGACAGCAGGCCCTGAGTCTGGCGGTGCCGTGACAGTACCCCCCCCTCTAAGAGGGGCCTCCGGACCCTCAAAACCCGGTTTGTCAGGGTGGAGGAGGTGAAACCTGCTAATCAACCGCTTTGCACGAATGTCACTAGCGGGGACCCAGGATCTCTCCTCTGGGCCGTAGCCCTTCCAATGCACCAAGTATTGTACCGAGTTTCTCACTAGACGGGAATCAAATATGCCTTGGACCTCGTACTCTAAGGCGCCTTTGACCAAAACTGGAGGAGGAGGGGACCGGACGGGACGAATTGGGGAGTGGTATACCTTGAGGAGGGACTTATGAAAAACGTTAGGAATTTTAAAAGACTGCGGGAGTTTTAACCGAAACGCTACTGGGTTAATTACCTCTAATATTTCATATGGTCCGATGAACCTGGGACCCAGTTTGGCTGACGGTACCTTAAGTTTGATGTTTCTTGTAGAGAGCCAAACCTTGTCACCAACTCCCAGGTGCGGCCCCTGGGATCGTCGTCTATTGGCTGCCGAAGTCTGTCTAATTTGAGCCCCTTTTAAATTAGAGTTTACTTCGGACCAAATAGTCTTTAGACGATGTATACTTTGCTCAACCCCTGGGATTTCCGACATCTTGGCCGAAAATGATCCAAAGCGCGGATGTAGACCGAGGTTACAGAAGAAGGGGGTGGTTTTGATGGAGTCTTGGTATCTATTATTGAGAGCGAACTCTGCCAATGGCAAATGTTCCACCCAATCTGATTGATGTGCTGAGACATAGCAGCGGAGGTATTGCTCCAGCGTTTGGTTGGCACGCTCAGTTTGACCATTCGTCTCGGGATGGTATGCCGAGGAAAAAGACAACTCAACACCAATACGTCTACAGAACGCCCTCCAGAACTTCGAGACGAACTGGGTACCCCTGTCGGATACGATATTTGCCGGAACGCCGTGCAGACGTACAACGTGAAAAACAAACAACTTGCTTAAGGTTTCAGAGTTGGGTAAGCCGGACAGGGGAACAAAGTGAGACTGTTTACTGAACCTGTCCACCACCACCCAAATACAAGTTTTCCCCTCGGAAGGTGGCAGGTCTGTAATGAAGTCCATGGAGATGTGGGTCCATGGACTTTCAGGGGTGGGCAAGGGCTGAAGCCAGCCGGCAGGACGGTTATGGGGGGACTTGGCGCGGGCACAGACTTCACACGCTGAGACGTACTCCTTGCAGTCCTTGGCCACCGTTGGCCACCAAAAGTTCCTGGTTACCAGCCTAGTGGTATTATTAAGACCAGGGTGGCCTGCCAGGACGGAGTCGTGAGATTCTTTTAACACTCGTAAGCGAAAAGTAGCTGGGACGAATAATTTTTTGGGGGGCGTAGAGTCAGGAACTTGTTCTGATGACCTACGGATCTCCTCCAGAAGGTCCAGAGATACTGCCGACACAACAATGCCATTTGCCAATATGGGAGCTGGTTCATAGTCCTCGGTGTGTGTGTGACAAAAGCTGCGGGAGAGGGCATCTGCCCTCACATTTTTGGTTCCGGGGCGAAAGGTGATTAAAAAATCGAACCTGGAGAAAAACAAGGCCCACCTGGCCTGCCTAGGGTTTAGTCTTTTAGCCGACTCTAGGTAGGTTAGGTTTTTGTGATCGGTAATAACAGTAATTTTGTGTTTGGCGCCTTCGAGGAAGTGGCGCCATTCCTCGAAGGCCCACTTAATTGCCAATAATTCTCGGTTGCCGATGTCATAGTTTCTCTCCGTGGCAGAGAATTTGCGGGAGAAAAAGGCACATGGACGAAGCTGAGTGAGGGATGCAGAGCCTTGTGAGAGCACTGCTCCCACTCCGACTTCGGAGGCATCCACCTCCACAATAAACGGGTGGTCCAAGTTTGGTTGAATCAACACCGGGTTGGCCACGAAGCACCCTTTTAGTGTGGAAAAAGCCCTGGTTGCCTCAGGATTCCAATTAGTCACGTCCGCCCCTTTCCGGGTAAGGTCCGTGAGTGGCTTGGCAATCTCTGAGAATCCCCTGATGAATTTGCGATAATAATTCGCAAATCCCAAAAATCGCTGGAGTGCTTTCAGCGACTTGGGTTGTACCCAATCCTTAATGGGTTGAATCTTGGCGGGATCCATGCGGAACCCCTTGCCTGAGACCATGTATCCTAAGAACTGCACCTCTTCGGCAAAAAAACCACATTTTTCAAATTTCGCGAACAAAGAGTTTTCGCGCAGTCTTTGCAGTACTGAACGGACGTGTTGAGCATGAGTCACAGGATCAGCAGAATAAATCAAAATGTCGTCCAGATATACGACGACATACACCCCACAAATATCTCTAAAAATATCATTGACGAAGTGCTGGAACACTGCAGGAGCGTTACTGAGTCCGAAGGGCATTACCAGGTACTCAAAATGGCCAAGGGGTGTATTAAAGGCCGTTTTCCATTCGTCCCCATCTCTTATGCGGACCAGGTTATATGCCCCCCGGAGGTCAAGCTTAGTAAACCAGCGAGCTCCCAGTAACTGGTTAAACAGATCAGGAATGAGTGGCAGCGGGTATTGATTTTTTACCGTTATGGCGTTCAGCTCACGGTAGTCAATGCATGGTCTGAGTCCACCATCTTTTTTCTCTACAAAGAAAAACCCAGCTCCTACAGGTGAGGTGGAAGGTCTAATGAAGCCTTTTCGAAGGCTGTCTGCAATGTATTCCTTCATGGCTACACGCTCAGGACCAGAGAGGTTGAATATTCTCCCCTTAGGGAGACGGGCACCAGGGACCAATTCGATAGGACAATCGTATTCTCTGTGAGGAGGTAGTTTCTCCGACTCCACTATAGAGAAAACATCTTCATAATCCCTAAACGCATATGGAATAGAAGGTGTTTTAATTTTAATCTGGTTCACTGAAAAAGACATACAGTTACTCTGACACCGTGGACTCCAGCGCACAACGTCACCTATGCGCCAGTCAATAACCGGATTATGTTGGTGCAACCATGGCATGCCTAACACCACTGGATCTGATAAATTATATATAACAAAAAATGACATTTGTTCGTTATGTAACGTCCCCACTGACATAGAAATTTCGGCAGTAACGAATTCCACGCCTCCTTGGAATATTGATGTACCATTAATTGCAGTAGTCTGAATAGGCGCTTTAAGCCTTGACAGAGGTACACCAAGGCTCTTAGCACATAAAAAATCCATAAGGTTGACGGCAGCACCACAATCCACATAAGCCTTCACACACAGACGTTTCTTAGCAAATGAAAGGGAAACTGGTAACAACAGTTTGGCCGCTTTTGCGGGCAATACCTCACCCCCAACGCTGTCCAGGGGGTGATGGTCCAGGAATGTGGATTTCCAACAGCCAGCATTTTCCTTGAAGCTTCCAGGCTGCAGCATGTTTGAGCCTGAGAGTGACTTCCCAGGCTGAGCAATGTAACAGGTGTTTGGGCCAAGAATCAGCTCAGTCAAGAGGAAGGAAAAAAAAAAAAGGTGAGGAAAACTGCTTTTATCTGTGTTAAGTATAGACACAAAAAGCAGTTTTATTTTTATGGCCGGATATAATGTGACGTCTGCCTGCGGTCTGGACTGCAGCCAGACAGCACCCCGAGAAACACTGAGACCCTTTACCCCTATACAGGGATCTGGATTTATAGCAGAGCCCAGGAGGCGCTGTCTGAATAGGAGCAATGACCAGAGCAGGACGGTCGCCAGAAAGGTGTTCCACTACAGGACACAGAGGCAATGATATCCGAGACTAAACCAGTCAGGCAGAAATGGTATAAAAACAGTAGACAGTAGCAGAGTCAGATTCCAGGTCGAAGCCAGAGTCATAAACCGGGAGGGCAGCAGAGGTACAGAATCGTTAGGCAAAAGCAGAGTCAGAATCCAGGCCAAAGTAAGAGTCATAAACCAGGAGGGCAGCAGAGGTACAAAGTCGTTAGGCAAAAGCAGAGTCAGAATCCAGGCCAAAGTAAGAGTCATAAACCAGGAGGGCAGCAGAGGTACAAAGTCGTTAGGCAGAAGCAAAGTCAGAAGTCCAGGCAAAAGTCAGAGTCAGTAAAACAGCAATTCACACAGTAACACGCAGGGGAACCAAGAATATATCCGGCGGCCTGCAAGAGCAGTCCCAAGGTATTTAAGGGATCAGGTCATCCCTTACAGGCCCGTGGCCTGATGATGTCATCCGGACCGCCCCCAGGAGCAGGCTGGATGGTAATGCACCAGCCCCTTCATGACTGACCGAGGAGCGAAGCCTGCGTCCAGCGGACGCCTGCGCAGGAGCCTCATGACTATCGCCGCCACCACTCGGGGTTGAAGCACAACGCCTCCCAGAGACCAAGGCCGAGACTGCAGGCCACGGGTCAGACGGTGATAGGACAGTCCGGCGCCTCCTAGTGGTCGAGGCCGGAACAGCAGGCCCTGAGTCTGGCGGTGATGTGATAGTCCGGAGCCTCCTACTGGCCGAGGCCGGGACAGCAGGCCCTGAGTCTGGCGGTGCCGTGACATTTAGTCCACACATGTTTCCACATATTTGTGGTATTGAGGTTGCTGACACTTTTCCCTCTTTTGACTTTATGATTACACAGCTTGCATTTGACAAAGCAAATGTCATCTGTAACTGTGCCAAAAAAGGACCACGCACTGCAAGTCCTGGGAGCGCCCGTTTTGGGATTTGGAAGAGGAATGCTCCTAACGGGTGCCGAAGTGGAGGCTACAGGCAACCAAGTCTGCCCCCTCCCTCTCCCTCCTGTTTTGGCCGTTCCTCACACCATGATGGGTCAAGGACCTCATCATCTACACTCCCCTCTTCACACCTGCTTCTCCTGGGTAGTCTCGCCAGCACAGTACACACTAGAAAGTGGCACCTGAGTCTCATCACCTGATGCGTACTGAGGTGTGCTGACCACAGGCACTGGCCCACCCGCCTCTTCAGATTCAGAGGGACAAAGCAGTTGCGCATCACTGTATACTCCCTCTTCTTCACATTCTAGAATGCTGCTTGGCTGGCCCCCTGTTTCCAAGCCAAGAGATTCAGAGAACAGAAGTAGAGATGGCTCCTGTCCAGGGCTTTTTGACTGCCTGGGCAATTTGGCAGGTGGTGAAGAGACAGATGGTTACTCTTCAGTGCTCTGGCTGTGAGAGGATGTGGAAGCCATTGAAGTCGATGCGTTAGCTGCCATCCATCCGACAACGGCTTCAATTTGTTCATCCCGCAGCAGTGGAGTACGGCGAGGTCCTACAAAGCTGTGCATAAAGGACTGTTCCCTGGTAAAACTGGGGGATGCTGAGTCACTGGTACCCGCAGCAGGCACAGAATCCCCATGTCCTCTCCCTGCTGAAACTCCACGCCCACGATCACATGCCTTACTCCCTGCCTTCTTCATCTTGGTAGACTGATAAAGATAGGCAGAAAAGTACAAAGGGGGGCTTAGTGTGCTTATTCCTGAACAGCTGCTAACAGGTATAAGAAACACTAATTTTATAAAGTGTGTGGACTACACTTTAATATGAGCTAATGTGGCCTACACAACTGTCAAGTGGAGTGTTTGGTGAACTTTATTTACATGTTTTTTTTCAAAAAAACAAAAAGGATGTGACCAAAGATGTGAAAGCAATAGTATCACAAACTTTTTGGAGCTATTACAATGCAGGAAGGTAACCTACAATGCAATAGATGAGGCTCCAAAAAATAGGCTAATACTAATCTGGCTGGGGCTGCAGGGATACAAGCCAGAAAAAAGGCTCGTCTATCTACTCCTATATAGTGTTTGCAACCAATCTAGTTGGATACAGATGGAAGCACACTAATAGGAGAAATTCTGGAAAAATAAGCAGCACTACAGCAAAAAAGAACATTGTATGAGGCAGAGACGCACGCTGAGCGGACTACAACCAGAGGTGGCTGCAGAACACACTTCAGCGTGAGCTGCACTCATACACAGAGACCTCACAGACAGCCGTGAAAAGTGCAGAGAACTGTGCAATAGCACTGAAAGTCTGCAGAAAGGCTCCGCTGTCTGGGTAAAGCACAATATTATATAGCAAATCGCTATCTCTAACTGTCCCTCAGAGTATTGAACAGCAGCCTGTCCCTAACTAAATTCACAGCAGAGTGAACCCAAAATGGTGGCGGTGGCTTTTATAGTGCATCATGACATCATTTCAGCAGCCAATCACAGCCATGCCATTAGTTAACATGCCTACATGCCTAACAGGATGTGCCCACACTTCTGAGGATTCCTCATTGGCTGAATCAAATCAAACTGGCTCATAGCATTATGGGAACTTCCGATTCCGGTATTCGATATGCAAAAAGTATCGGAACTCAGTATTGGAATTCCGATACCACGAATATCGGCCGATACCCGATATTTGCGGTATCAGAATGCTCAACACTACTCATTATAAAACCCCTTACCTCTGATATTACGAATGTGGTTAGGGACTGAGTTAGAATCAGTGCCAGCCCTCCTCTGCTGCAACATCACACAGCTGCTAGCGTCCGACATTGCGCTTGCGCCTTAGCCTTATCATTTAGCCGCAGTGTCCACGCTGCGCTGCAGTAGCAGTCCCTTTGCGTCCACAGTTGCGACGCTCCGCACACGGTAGGTCTAGACGGACGTAGTGCCGCCGTCTTGGGCTACTCCTGTGACCTGATACCGTGTGTGCATTTTTACTGAGTACTGTGACCTCAACAGGCTCAGTCTTTTGTGTTTGTACTTATTTGACATCTCTGTGAATTAACTGAGATTGCTCTGCGCACCTGGGTGAAGTTTAACCCTGTGCGCATTTCCGCCATATTGCTCCTGCCACCACTTAGCAGCGGTTATATCACCTACTGCACGGTGGACCCAGAGCGGCAAACGAACTTTATTATTTATTTTTATTTAGTACATTCCGCCATTCCTAACAGCTGGGAAAGCCTCAAACAAACGGTTTACCAGAGTTGCTTGTTTGTTAGCAAATATTAGCTCTAGGTTCTCCTGTGGCATGATGTTGTGTAATTTGCCTTTGTAGCGTGGATCAAGGATGCTGGCCAGCCAGTAGTCGTCATCCCTCATCATTTTGGCAGTGCGGGGGTCCCTTTTTAGGATCCGCAAGGCATAATCGCACATGTGGGCCAATGTTCCAGGTGTCAATGATGCACTGCCAGTAGTGGGTGGAGGAGCACTTTCTGGAAAATCCACATCCCTACAGTCACGCACAAACACTGTACCTGACCTTGGAACGCCAACATTTTCTCTTGTCCCCTGAGAAGCATCCTCCTACCCAAAATAATCATCCCCCTCATCCTCCTCTTCCTCCTCTTCCTCTTCTTCCTCCACCTCGTCCAGGACAGTTCCCTGACCAGACAGTGGCTGACTGTCGTCAAGGCTTCCCTCCTCCTCCTCCGCTGCAGATGCCTGATCCTTAATGTGCGTCAAACTTTGCATGAGCAGACATATAAGTGGGATGCTCATGCCTATGATGGTGTCGTCTGCGCTTACCAGCCGTGTGCATTCCTCAAAACACAGAAGGACTTTACAGAGGTCTTTCAGATTTGACCACTGCACACATGACAATTCCATGTCTTCCCTCAAACTGCCTGCCCATGTATCCTCCAACAAATGCATTACAGCCTGCCTCTGTTCACACAGCCTCTCAACCATGTGCAGGGTGTAGTTCCACCTTGTTGCAACATCTATGATTAGTTCAATTGGTTCAATCGCTGCATCTTCTGCATATGAGTGGAGTGGACGTTTGAGTGACGGATGTGCTAGCACAGTCTTCGCACCTTATGGAGCAGGGATGTTAACTCCGGATAATTATTAAGGAAGCACTGCACCACCAGGTTCAAAGTTTGAGCCAGGCAAGGTATGTGTGTGAGTTTTGCACGGGCTATGGCTGCCACAAAATTACGGCTGTTATCACTAACTACCTTGCCTGCCTCAAGTTGTAGACTCCCCAGCCATGACTCAGTTTGTCGCTGCAAGTAGTCAGCCAATACCTCCATGGTCTATCTGTTGTCGCCCAAAGACATCATCTTTAACACAGCCTGCTGACGCTTACCACTAGCTGTTCGATAGTGGGACACCTCGTGTGCAACACTGTCAGCTGCGGATGGAGTGCTCGTGCGCCTGCGCTCTATGGACGAGCTTTCGCTGATAGAGGAGGAGGAAAAGAAGGATCGAAAGCCTAGTCAACTGTTTCCTATACCGTGGGCTAGGCAGCACTGTTCCACCGCGGCTGTCCCCAGTGGAGCCTGCATCCACCACATTAACCCAGTGCACAGTGATAAACACGTAATGGCCCTGGCCATGCCTACTGGGCCATGCATCTATTGTGAGGTGCACCTTTACACTCACTGACTGCTTTAGTGCATGGACAATGCGATCTTTCACATGCCGGTGGAGAGCAGGGAAGGCTTTTCGAGAAAAGAAGTGCCGACTGGGTAGGACATAGCATGGGACAGCGTAGGCCATGAGGTCGCGGAAAACTTCACTTTCAACCAAACGGTAGGGCATCATCTCTAATGAGATTAGTTTGGCAATGTAGGCATTCAAACAAAGTGTACGCAGATGAGAGGATGAGTACTTTCTTGTCCTACTCAGAGTGTCTGGTAGGGTGAGCTGGACTGGAGAGCTGCATATGGTGGAAGAAGCGGTGGACCGGTGGTGTGCTTAACGGTGGTGGTGGTCTTACAGTGGGGGAAGTGATGGAGCGTTGCTGTCTCCCTTCAGTTGGAGCAGGTGCACATGTGCTACCAGAGGTTTTGTACTCCGTCCACGCTTGCAAGTGCATTTTGATTAAATGTCTAAGTAAGCATGCAATTGGTATTCAAATTTCTGAGTTGTTTACCTCGGCTAAAGGTCCTTCCGCACTTCTTACAGGTAACCTTTGACTCATCAGTAGGATTTTGGACAAAGAAGTGCCACACTGCACTCTTCCTACTATGGAATACATTTTCTGGCCTTGCACGCTGTGCTAAGTTGACCATCTGCCCAAGCTGTCCTACAACTCTTTTAATTTTTGTTCCACGTTTTTGGACAGCTACGGGCCTGGCAAATAACCGCTGTTGCTGTGATATGCCTGCTGCGTATCCTTCTTCTTATCTGAACTATTGCCAGTGCCACCCTCCTCCCCCAATGCATGCTAATCTGGGTCAACAACTGGGTCATCCATCACCTCCTCTTCAAAGTCATCTGCATCTTCCTCTTTACCTTCCTCTGTGTCACCGTGTAAGGTGGTATAGTATGCGGGAAGGGGCACCTGAGTTTCATCGGGGTCAGATTCTGGCTCAATAGACTGCGAGGGCAATTTAGTGCTCTGGGTCGATGTACCAGTGGAATCATCTAGCAGTGGCTGTGCATCAGTGCTCTCCATGTCAGATTCATCTTGGACTGGGGAATTCTGAATTTGACTGGATAACCCAGGCATAGTATGTGAAAAGAGATCGATAGAGTAATCTGAAGTGTGGGCTGCCGCATCCTTATCTTTTGATGGGGGTGAAGAACACAAGGAAAGGTGTTTTTCCTGACCAGAACCCTGCACTGCCGACTCCATGCTTGCAGGTTTCGACCGTTCAGAAGAGGAGGCAATAGAGCTGGTGGCTGTTTAGGCAATGTACGCCAAAACCTTTTCCTGATGCTCTGGCTTTAAAAGCGGTTTTCCTACTCCTAGAAAAGGCAACCTTACGGGTCTTCTTGGGCCAGACGATGACGCAGGCTCAACACCTCCTGCCTTAGCTGCTATTGTGCTTTTGCCAGAACCAGCCAATGCACCACCACCATCAGTACCAGCTGCGCCCCCCTGCCCACGTCCGCGGCCTATTCCACCATAGTTCCTCATGTTTGGGAAAATGTACCAAAAAGACCAGCAGAGAGATGGTACTGTATGAGGAGCGTCCAGCTGTGTAAGGTGTATTAAAAAATTAAATCTACGTATATATTTTGTTAGTCACAGACGCTCTCACATGTGTATTGGTCGGTAATCCTACAAGCAGATATACGGAACTGTATCAGAAGTGTACAGCTGTATACGTTTTTTGTGTAACTAACAATCTCCGTATATGTATTTACGGAGTGTCACACACACAGCCTGACTCTGTATAGATGTGACCGTAATGCGAACGGCAGATATTCAATACTGTTTGAGAAACGGACAGCTCTATACGGTGTGTGTATGGAAAATTATCAATCTACGTCTATTTGTATACGGACTGACACACGCTTTCTCTGTCTAGTTGACCGAAATCAAACAGCAGATATACGAAACTGTTTGAAAGTGGACAGCACTCTACAGTGTAGGTCTAGAAAAATGGAAAAACTCCTCGGCTTTTTTTTCCAGAGTCACACACAGATAGCTTCTATTTGTCCGTGATACAAGGCGGTACACGGTAGTGTGAGGAGCGTACACCGCTAAATGATGTCTGTATGGAAAATTGTCAATCTCCGTCTATTTGTATACGGACTGACACATGCTTTCTCTGTCTAGTTTTGACCGTCATCAAACAGCAGATATACGAAACTGTTTGAAAAGCGGACAGCACTCTAAGGTGTAGGTCTGGAAAAATAGAAAAACTCCTCGGCTTTTTTTTCCAGAGTCACACACAGATAGCTTCTATTTGTCCGTCATACAAGGTGGTACATGGCAGTGTGTGAGGAGTGTACACCGCTATACGGTGTGTGAAAAAATGAACTCTCAGTAACTCACCAGGACAAAATAATAAAAGTTGGAGTGCTTTGAAAAAAGCAGTTTGAACAGCAGTGTGCACACAGCAATGCAGATAGCAGGTAGCCTTAAAAGACAGCCTAATCACCACCAGCGCTGCTGCACACAACAAAAATCCTCCCCTTTCACTGCACACTAACTGTACAGTGAAAAGCGCTATCAGCAGAACCATTTTTTTTTCTTCTTCCCAGCCTAACGCTCTCCCTGTTCAGAATCAGCAGAAGCACCTCTCCCTATTCTAAGATCGGCAGAAGTAAGATGGCGGTCGGCGGTCACAGCCATTTATACCCACTGTGACGCCACACAAAACCAGCCAATCACTTCAATGCCCTTCTCTAAGATGGTGGTGGCCGCTGCCCATGTCATCGCATTGTCCACAGTGTGCGTCCTCCATCATTGGCTGAGAAAAGGCGCTGGAAGAATTATTTGAAACGCGACTTTGGCGCACTGATCGGCGACCTCATGGCCGACCTCATGCTATGGTCGGGTTTCATTCGGCAAAACCCGACTTTAGCTAAAGTCGGCTATTTTTGAATTTGACCGACCCGTTTCACTCAACTCTAGTAGAGAGTGATTTAATATGACAGGGAGTGAAAAGCCCCCTTCACACATAGCGAGATCGCTAGCGATATCGCTACTTGTGACACGTACCTGCGACCCGGCCCCCCGATGGATATCGCTGATCGCACGAGATTGTCTTCTCCATTTCTCATCACCGACTTCCTGCTGGCGCCGACGAGTGACGCATGGACGCGGGCGGAAGACTTCATCAGAGCTTCGTGTGACAGGTAAGCAACGACCGCCAACCGCTGCTGCATCACTGGTGAGATCTGCCTGTTTGGCAGCTCACTAGCAACCATTTAGCGTTGCACCAGCAATCCTGACCGGGTCGTATCGTTGTCGGGATCGCTGGTGCATCGCTAAATGTAACGGTACCTAAATGCAGGCACCTGGTTGTTTTCAGTTTACATCATCATTGCAAGCACATGCTGTTTTGCATTGTGTATTGTATATTTTAGGATTAGGAAAAGATTGTAGGATTAGGGAGAGATAGGCAGGCTTTCATCCACTACCATAATATACAAATCAGCTCTTTTAGAGACAAATAATATTAAATAGTACCAGCATATACAAAACCAATTTTTTTGGAGCTATACAATATTCCTGCATAGCAGCATATAATTTTTTTTTTGCAGCTAAATAATAATACTCAGTGCCAGCATAAAGTAACATCCTTTTTAAAAGCTAATTGATAAATAATGTTCCTCGCCTATTGATTAAATAGCTAATATTTATCAAGCAGCTGTGTGACTGGCGCAAAACCTGCTGAGCTACAGAAACATCACTATTTACCAGTAATGTCTCTGAGTCTACTGTTGGCATGTCTCATAAAGGTGATCTAAAACATCCCCCAATATTTCTATTGATTACTAGAGTTGAGCGATACCGTCCGATACTTCAAAGTATCGTATCGGATGGTATCGGCCGATCTTTAAAAAAAGTATCGGTATCGCCGATTCCGATACCGGAAGTCCCATTCAAGTCTATGGGACTTCCGGTATCGGAATAAGAAAAACCCTTTCCTGCCCTTGTACAGCCTCTCTGGGGTCTGTACGGGCCTTTCGGGGGGCTGTGCCAGCCTGCCAGGGGGTCTGTGCAGGCTCCGGTGGTCTGTGCCGGCCTGCCGGTGGTCTGTGCAGGCTCCGGGGGGCTGTGCCGGCCTGCCGGGGGGCTGTGCCGGCCTGCCAGGGGGCTGTGCAGGCTCCGGGGGGCTGTGCCGGCCTGCCGGGGGGCTGTGCCGGCCTGCCGGGGGTCTGTGCCGGCCTGCCGGTGGTCTGTGCAGGCTCCGGGGGTCTGTGCAGGCATCGTCCGATGGGACTACAAGTCCCATCGGGCGATGCCTGCTACCATGACAGTGATTGACACATTAGCCAATGATGGGACAGTAGTAGTCCCATCATCCGGCTAATGTGTTAAATGTAAAAAAAAATAAAAAAAAAAATTACATGCTACATACATACAACATGCATACTACATACATGCTACATTCATACTACATACTACATACATGCTACATTCATACTACATAAATACTACATGCAACATACATACTACATATATACTACATGCATGCTACATACATACTGCATGCTACATACATACTACATATATACTACATACATACTACATGCATGCTACATGCATGCTACATACATACCACATACATAACACATATATACTACATGCATGCTACATACATACCACATATATACTACATACATACTACATGCATGCTACATGCATGCTACATACATAACACATATATACTACATGCATGCTACATACATACTACATGCTACATACTACATATATACTACATGCTACATACTACATATATACTACATGCATGCTACATACATACTACATGCTACATACTACATACATACTACATGCTACATACTACATATATACTACATGCATGCTACATACATACTACATGCTACATACATACTACATATATACTACATGCATGCTACATACATACTACATGCTACATACATACTACATATATACTACATGCATGCTACATACTACATGCTACATACATACTACATGCATGCTACATACATACTACATGCATGCTACATACATACTACATGCTACATACATACCACATACATACTACATATATACTACATGCATGCTACATACATACTGCATGCTACATGCATGCTACATACATACTACATACATACTACATGCTACATACATACCACATATATACTACATACATACAATACATTCATACAATACATACATAGACATACAGTACATATAACATAGAGTAACATACTTACCAATACTTGTCACATTGTTCCCCGAAGCCATTGTCTTTTCCGGAATAAATATTAACATAACAAACCACAAAAATACTCACCCACGATCCGAAGCAGTCCACGAGTGTGTCCCACGACGATCTTGGGTAGAGAACGGCAGCATCAGCTGTTGCTGCCGTTCTCTACGGGCTGCAGGAATCCAATGACGGAAGGTAGGTATCCTTCCGCACTGTATTCCTCCGCCACTTAAAAAAAAAAAAAGTCCCTAGTCTCACTTTATGCCATTGCTGTGTGGGAAGCAATGGCATAAAGTGAGACTAGGGACTTTTTTTTTTAAGTGGCGGAGGAATACAGTGCGGAAGGATACCTACCTTCCGTCATTGGATTCCTGCAGCCCGTAGAGAACGGCAGCATCATCTGATGCTGCCGTTCTCTACCCAAGATCGTCGTGGGACACACTCGTGGACTGCTTCGGATCGTGGGTGAGTATTTTTGTGGTTTGTTATGTTAATATTTATTCCGGAAAAGACAATGGCTTCGGGGAACAATGTGACAAGTATTGGTAAGTATGTTACTCTATGTTATATGTACTGTATGTCTATGTATGTATTGTATGAATGTATTGTATGTATGTAGTATATATGTGGTATGTATGTAGCATGTAGTATGTATGTAGTATGTATGTAGCATGCATGTAGCATGTAGTATGCATGTAGTATATATGTAGTATGTATGTAGCATGCATGTAGTATATATGTAGTATGTATGTAGCATGTATGTAGTATGTATGTGGTATGTATGTAGCATGTAGTATGTATGTAGCATGCATGTAGTATATATGTAGTATGTATGTAGTATGTATGTGGTATGTATGTGGCATGTAGTATGTATGTAGCATGCATGTAGTATGTATGTAGCATGCATGTAGTATGTATGTAGTATGTATGTAGTATGTAGCATGTATGTAGTATGTATGTGGTATGTATGTAGCATGTAGTATGTATGTAGCATGCATGTAGTATATATGTAGTATGTAGTATGTATGTAGTATGTATGTGGTATGTATGTAGCATGTAGTATGTATGTAGCATGCATGTAGCATGCATGTAGTATGTATGTAGCATGCATGTAGTATGTATGTAGCATGCATGTAGTATGTATGTAGCATGCATGTAGTATATATGTAGTATGTATGTAGCATGTATGTAGTATGTATGTGGTATGTATGTAGCATGTAGTATGTATGTAGCATGCATGTAGTATATATGTAGTATGTATGTAGTATGTATGTGGTATGTATGTGGCATGTAGTATGTATGTAGCATGCATGTAGTATGTATGTAGCATGCATGTTGTATGTATGTAGTATGTATGTAGTATGTAGCATGTATGTAGTATGTATGTGGTATGTACACTCACTGGCCACTTTATTAGGTACACCATGCTAGTAAGGGGTTGGACCCCCTTTTGCCTTCAGAACTGCCTCAATTCTTCGTGGCAGAGATTCAACAAGGTGCTGGAAGCATTCCTCAGAGATTTTGGACCATATTGACATGATGGCATCACACAGTTGGCGCAGATTTGTCGGCTGCACATCCCTGATGCGAATCTCCCGTTCCACCACATCCCAAAGATGCTCTATTGGATTGAGATCTGGTGACTGAGGAGGCCATTTGAGTACAGTAAACTCATTGTCATGTTCAAGAAACCAATCTGAGATGATTCGAGCTTTATGACATGGCGCATTATCCTGCTGAAAGTAGCCATCAGATGTTGGGTACATTGTGGTCATAAAGGGATGGACATGGTCAGCAACAATACTCAGGTAGGCTGTGGCGTTGCAACGATGCTCAATTGGTACCAAGGGGCCCAAAGAGTGCCCAGAAAAAATTCCCCACACCATGACACCACCACCACCAGCCTGAACCGTTGATACAAGGCAGGATGGATCCATGCTTTCATGTTGTTTACGCCAAATTCTGACCCTACCATCCGAATGTCGCAGCAGAAATCGAGACTCATCAGACCAGGCAACGTTTTTCCAATCTTCTACTGTCCAATTTCGATGAGCTTGTGCAAATTGTAGCCTCAGTTTCCTGTTCTTAGCTGAGAGGAGTGGTACCCAGTGTGGTCTTCTGCTGCTGTAGCCGATCTGCCTCAAAGTTCGACGCACTGTGCGTTCAGAGATGCTCTTCTGCCTACCTTGGTTGTAACGGGTGGCAATTTGAGTCACTGTTGCCTTTCTATCAGCTCGAACCAGTCTGCCCATTCTCCTCTGACCTCTGGCATCAACATGGCATTTCCGGCCACAGAACTGCCGCTCACTGGATTTTTTTTCTTTTTCGGACCATTCTCTGTAAACCCTAGAGATGGTTGTGCGTGAAAATCCCAGTAGATCAACAGTTTCTGAAATTCTCAGACCAGCCCTTCTGGCACCAACAATCATGCCACGTTCAAAGGCACTCAAATCACCTTTCTTCCCCATACTGATGCTCGGTTTGAACTGCAGGAGATTGTCTTGACCATGTCTACATGCCTAAATGCACTGAGTTGCCGCCATGTGATTGGCTGATTAGAAATTAAGTCTTAACACACAGTTGGACAGGTGTACCTAATAAAGTGGCCAGTGAGTGTATGTAGCATGTAGTATGTATGTAGCATGCATGTAGCATGCATGTAGTATATATGTAGTATGTAGTATGTATGTAGTATGTATGTGGTATGTATGTAGCATGTAGTATGTATGTAGCATGCATGTAGCATGCATGTAGTATGTATGTAGCATGCATGTAGTATGTATGTAGCATGCATGTAGTATGTATGTAGTATGTATGTAGTATGTATGTAGCATGTAGCATGTATGTAGCATGTATGTAGTATGTATGTAGCATATATGTAGTATGTATGTAGCATGTAGTATGTATGTAGCATGTAGTATGTATGTAGCATGCATGTAGTATGTATGTAGCATGCATGTAGTATGTATGTAGCATGTAGTATGTATGTAGCATGCATGTAGTATGTATGTAGCATGTATGTAGTATGTATGTAGCATGTAGTATGTATGTAGCATGCATGTAGTATTTTTTTTTTTTTTTTTTTTTTAACATTTAACACATTAGCCGGATGATGGGACTACTACTGTCCCATCATTGGCTAATGTGTCAATCACTGTCATGGTAGCAGGCATCGCCCGATGGGACTTGTAGTCCCATCGGACGATGCTTGCACAGACCCCCGGACATCAGCACAGCCCCCCGGCAGGCCGGCACAGCCCCCCGGCAGGCCGGTACAGACCCCCACAGGGTGCACAGACCACCGGCAGGCCGGCACAGCCCCCCGGCAGGCCGGTACAGACCCCCACAGGGTGCACAGACCACCGGCAGGCCGGTACAGACCCCCACAGGGTGCACAGACCACCGGCAGGCCGGCACAGCCCCCGGCAGGCCGGTACAGACCCCGGGCAGTCCACACAGCCCCCCGGCAGGCCGGCACAGCCCCCCGGCAGGCCGGCAGAGACCCCCGGAAGGCCCGAAATGACGGCGCATCATGATGCGCACACACCGCGCATCATGATGACGTCAGTCTGTCAATCAACTTTGAACTTCCGATTCCGATGCCGAATTCCGATATTGAAAAAATATCGGAAGTCGGTATCGGAATTCCGATACAGCAAGTATCGGCCGATACCCGATACTTGCGGTATCGGAATGCTCAACACTATTGATTACATAAAAAGTGTATTTTATCTGGCATTTGTGAGACTGGTGCAATCTGTGCAGAGCTAAGCAAACGTCACAATTTACCAGTGGCAATAATTTTCATTAGTCCGCCGATGCAATGTGTCAACAAGGCGATATAAAAAAAATGCTAATTTTCTATTGGTTTGATAAATAGCGTATCTTTAGCAGTTGTGCGACTGTCAAAAAACCTGCTGAGATGTGCAAACGTGACTATATACCTGTAATTTTCATGAGTCTGCTGCTGACATGTGTAATAAAGCTGATATCTGAAAAAAAAATAGCCACACATTGCTAGATACAGTGAATTTGTACATAACACCTCTGTGAGCGTACTTGTGAAAAATAAAGCCAGGAAATTTTTTTTCATGAGAATAAAGGATTCAGTATGAGAAAGGGGGACGCTAAGTGACGTGGATGTGGTGGTGCCCTCCAAGGTCATGTGACAGATCAGAAGGTGACTGTATCTCGTTCTTGCTTCTTGTCAAAATTTGGTCAGTGTGCTACACCTCTGACAAACCCAGACAAGTGTGAGTATTTTGTGGATTGGATGTCAGACAAAGGCTCCAGTGTGTGTTGACTAGCAGCACCACGAAGTCTTCCACATGGTCCAGTCTCAGCAGCCAAGAGGCTGGGACTCTGAATCCTCAACACCTGGTCCTCCTTCCTCACCCCATCAAGAGTCCCAGGAGACATATGACCTAGTGGTGGGCGAGCACTAAAATGCTCGGGTGCTCATAGTTCGGGTCGAGCAAATTGGAATACAGAACAACGAGCCCAATGTAAGTCTATGGATGACCCGAGCATTTTTACCGTGATCCCCCCGGGGGTCCTTTTAAGGTCTAAAAACATCTGAAAATGATGGAAACACTGCTCAAATGACATGGGGACATCATGAGGATCGCCCCAGGAAGAATTCCTGACTCCTAGTTCAGAGCTTTAAACAATGTTGTCACAGATTCATGCCATTTTTACCGGTGCACCAAAAAACATACCAAAACTAAATAAAAACTGATTTTGCGGGCAAATATGTTAAGGTTCATCCTTTCCAGGTTAATGACTTGTATATAAGGCAAAATAATTAATCGTAGACCTAAATGTTCCTCGCCCACTTGGGCTATGTTCAGACACAGCGCTTTTTGAAGTTTTTTTCAACTGTAACATTGCTTTCAACTAAAACAAATGCATTCACTGGGAATTGTCATTGTAACATTTACCAACCTTAGCTGGCCATGTGGTGAGTGAGTGACACATAAGCAGACATATCTTGCTTCATTTATGAAGGAGGGACTCTTAAAGTCACAGAGCCTATTTTTACAGGGGCATAAGGCGGCATTAATCTGCTTAAAGGGCCATTATTAAACAGTGGGTCTCCTAAACTGTTATAGCCTCTGCAGTGAGTGGATGGGCTGCCAAGAATTACGAAGCACCACAATACCCCTTTCACGAGATGTCCAGGATGGCTTCCATAAAAAATGTTGCATTGACTGCAAGGCCTGCCCTGCTACCAAATCATATGCATCCCAATAAGCCTATGAACCCACATACTGGATGGGCCCAGAAAAATTCAGTTCACATTATTCATATTGTCCTCCTATTCTGTTTTCTTATACATTGACTGGAAGGTCTGCCCTGCTACCAAGTCATATGCACCCCAATAACCCCAATCACCCCTTGGAAGAAACATGGAGGAGGGCCTCTTAACAAAAAATGTCCCATTAAAAAGGAGCGTGTCTCCTAGACTTGTAATGCCCATACACTAAGTGTGTTAGCTGGCAAACAAGTTCCCCTGTGTGGTACACCTCAACCTTTTCCATAACAAGAATTTTACGCCCAGCCAAAGTACCCACCGTTGTTTGTGTGACGACTCCTGGAGTGGACCCTCTGGGCCGTGATACCAACCCACCCCGGGCGAGCTGACCTAGTGAGGACTACTCCTTATACAGGGAGCGTCAGGGGCAGGCCCAGAGGAATAAAGTACCATGACTGCTGGAACCAGGTGGCCGGCTTGAAGGAGACACGAGAGACCGTGTTTAGCAGGGTGAAGACGGGGGGCACACAGGGTACAGGAATATGTAAAGTGTGTACTCGGGGCACACTGGGTACAGAAGTGCGTACAGCGTGTACACAGGGGCACGCAGGGTACAGGATGGTGTGGGACGTGTACTGGGAAGCATGCCTGGGTAGAAGACAGAGCAGAGAGCGTGCTGGGAAGCACATCTGGGTACAATACAGAGCACAGCGCGTGCTGGGAAGCACGCCAGAGTACAAGGTAGTGGACCTGAGTACAGAAAGCCACAATGCAGGCACCAAGAAGGCCTAGCAAGGAAGCAAAAGTGATAATCAGGCGTCGCCTACAGGAAGAGGTGTCCTGATATAGGGAATGCGCGCCATGACTTCCGGGTCAGGTCCTCCAGGACCATAGAGACGTCAGAGTCAGTGCAGGCGTAGTCAGAACTGCAGATTGTGCGCAAGCTCGCTGGATGGGAACTGGTACCGGGTGCACAGCTGCAGCGTCAGCTGCAGGCACCCTATGGGACCTCTGTGCCTGACGCGAGACCGGAAGTGAAGAAGTCGGGCGGTGTGTACCAGCTGTGGAGGTACGTGGTGAGAGCAGCGTAACAGTTCGGAATTCGACACTGGTTGTAGCAGCACCGAACACGTTAACCCTGTTGATCTAGTGGGGATGGATGATGAGACATGGAGGAAGGCCTGATTTAAAACTATGCCCAATTTAAAGGAGCTGGTCTCCTAGACTTGGAATGCCCATACACTAAGTGTATGGGCTGGCAAACATTTCCCCCTGTGGGTACATACCAACATAGTGTGTACATTTTTTTTATGGGCATCATAAAAACCTTGCAAAACTGAAACGTGGTTTCCTACACAGTTGCTGCTGGGAAGGTGCAGGTTTATAGTAACAATATGGTGGACGAATCGTTGGCTGAAGTGATCAAGAAAAGGGGCATGGTGATGACAGGAATGGGAACGTATATGATTAATAACAGCAGTGGCTATGGGAGGTATGAGTTCCAGGACACAGCCTACAATGATTTGTCGTTTAGCCACCATCAATTACCAGAATGGGTTTCATGCCCGTCAGAAGATTGGTGTAACAGATGCGCCTGTGAGACTGCCTAAGAAATGCCCATCCAAAATATGTTGCCAAAGACGCACGTGTCTGAATAAAGGGCAAAGTGCAACATGTTCGTGAGATCATGAATTAGAGAAAACAGATCAGTGTTGGAAAAAAAACTGATTGATGCTCGTGAAAAAATAAATTGAAAGAGGAGTGCACCGTCCGTAACGATAAACACACCCGTGGAACAAGCTTCTTCATCTTCACCCATACATATTACCAATAATATCCAAATGTCCCAGTAGAAAATTATATGTTCTAGTGTGACGAACACTGTTAAAGGTTAATGCCACTAAACGTACATAACCACGACCCTTGAAAACACCAGATTTCCACTTTATAAGATATGGACGATGATGGTGCTGATGCCGACTTTGAAATTTACCACATCCACACCAAGAAGATGAACATCACAGCTGCAAAAAATGTGCAAAAACGCCATGAATTTATGGAAAATCATTTTCTCTTGGGCAAAGTTTCCCTCTTACTGAAGTAGTACCAAATGATGCATACACAGCTCTTATGTCTACTCAGTGTGAGATGATTGAAAGATGATGTATTCTGATTTGTCCATGTCCACTTTTTGAAAGCGAGCAGAAAAGAAGGATCATATAGCAGGAAGACATGTGATTTTGGTCTGTAAGGAGGTGATGTCAGGTACAGATAGGTAGATCTGCATGTCACCTGTGTAGTGATGATATTGCAAACCGTGCCATTACATCAGCTGTCCCAGGCCGAAGGTGTAGATGGAGAAGAGTAGGGGTCCTAGAACAGAGCCTTGGGGAACACCAAAAGACAGGTGTCGAGGTAAGGAGGTGGTGTGGGAGAGGGAGACAATGAATGTCCACCTAACTGTCTTGTTGTTTTCTAAAGACTCAGACGATAACCCCAAAAAGGCCATTTGCACCACTGGCCATGCATACATCAGCAGGGATAGCAAAACTACCAGCCTTACCACCAACAGCATGATCAGGCACATGACAGCAAAGCACCCGACTTTGTTGGTTGAACACCACGCTCAATGAACACCTGTCTGCGGGTGATACTACTAATTCTTCCGCTTTTGTGTGTGCAAGCCAATCCCCTGTCCATGGTGCATGCAAAGATGCCTCCTGCCCTGCATCTGTAGTTGCACACAAACTCAACTACCACCATTAGCAAGCACGTCCATGTCCTTGTCCCAATGCAGGTTCAGTTGTCCATACCAAAGTACTTGGAACGCAAGCAGAAATACGCAGCCAATGCCACAGTACTAAATTCACACCTTTCTCGTCTGCTTGATCTCAAAATGTTGCATTTTACGCTCGTGGTAGACGGAAGCTTTCCGCAACCTGATGGCGGTGACCGTCACAAGGTACTCGGTCCCCACCCGCCACAATTTCTCTATGTCTGCCATCACGACATTACACAAGCTAGCCCATGTCCCACATTACCCGAGCCCTCAACCATGCTGTTGCAGGGAAAGTGCACCTAACCACTGACACGTGGAAATGTCCTTGTGGGAAGGGACGGTATATGTCACTGATGGCATGGTGGGTTAGCATAGAAGTCATGACTCATTTGGACATTGGGAGACTATGTCACAGATGTATGGAGGTGACAGGTTGTGGAAGGCTTTGTATGTCATAGTTAGGGTTTTGAACTGTATCCTATGGGCAATAGGAAGGCAGTGAAGGACCTGACAGAGAGGAGAGGCTGGGGAATAATGGAGGGATAGTTTGATTACTCTGGCAGCAGAGTTTAGGATAGATTTGAGTGTTGCAAGAGTGCTAGAGGGGAGGCCAGAGAGTAGAAGGTTGCAATAGTCAAGGTGGGAGATCTTGAGGGCGTGCACAAACATTTTTGAGTTGTAGTGGGCAGGAGGAGGCATGGGCTTGGATATGTAGCTTGAAAGAGAGGGCAGAGTTGAGGATCACCCCGATGCCACCAACATGCGGGACTATTTGTCCCGGGGTGCAGTGCAAACATTACACAGGCACATGTCCCACAACAATACCCTTACCCTCCACAATGCTGTTACTTGGAAAGTCCATCTAACCACAAACATGTGGATAAGCCCATATGGTCAGGGATGGTACATCTCACTGAGGGCACACTGGGTTAACCTTGGTATCATGCAAGTCCTCCCAACCCTGAGTATTGCGGGCCCTACATCAATCTGGGTTGCCCCCCAGTCTACAGCTCCTGCACCTCCTCCTCCTCCTTCACCTCCTCTTCAGCCTCCATCTCTAAAAGTGGCACATCAGTCATTCAAGCTGGAAGCACTGCAGCACTGCCTCATCAAAGTGGCAACAGGATATGCTGAAGCTAATATGCTTAGGTGACAAGCCGCACTATCATAAAGAGTTGTGGACAGCTCTGAAAGAGCAGGCAGATCTGTGGCTGACACCACTGAACCCACAGCCAGGCTTGCTTGTGTGTGACAATGGCTGGAACCTGGTGGCTGCTCTGTGGCGAGGCGAGCTCACACACGTGCCATGCCTGGCTCATGCACTTAGCCTCATTAGTCAACATTTTCTGAAAAGCAACACGGAGCTGCCAGATCTGCTTGGAAAAGTGCAAAACTCGAAATACTAATTTTAGAAAGTCAGCTACAGCTTTATCCTCCCTTGCAGTGTTTCATCAGCGCTTGCTGCTTCCGGCTCACCGACTGGTGTGTGATGCCCCCAGGCCTTGGAACTCTACAATGCAGATGTAGGAAAGGATGTCTGAGCAGAAGAGGGTAGTTTGTGATTAATCTACCAGCATCAACAAGGTTGTTGGTATTCAGTTCTGTCTTCACACTTAACATCTGAGGTGTGGAAATGCATGTCTGACATGTGCCATCCTCCAAAACTTTGAGGACTCCACCAAGAGGGTGAGCATCAATGATACCATAATTAACATCTACATCCTGCTTATCTGTGTTCTAATTTAAATATCGAAAGTTTTTATAGAGCGAAAACATATTTACAGTTTAACAGTTTCAAACACAACAGTCCTAAATAACAACGATAGCAATAATCCAATAATTAAACCCAAATAAAACTACCCTGCTTGTGACAGCTTACAATCTACACTAAGTAACAACGATAACAATAATTTAACCAGAACAAAACAATCCTGCTCATGACAACTTACTATCTAAAATTAGGTTATGGAGCTTAAAAATACAGGGGTGTATTTACAAGAAAGTATTTACAATGATGTTTGTACTATGTTCTTACTGAGGTTTGTTGTAAGTGTTGTAGGCCTGAGGACAAGGAGTAGGAGGACAGCATGGTCAGTTGTCCCCTTGTTGGCGACACAGAAGTATTGACTATTAGCAGTCTTGCATGCATGGTTGAGTTTATGTTACGCTGCCTTTCCTCTCACCCTCGCGTTATCAAAATTTTGGGTGACGGCCAATACTGATTGGTTACACTTCTAGACCCACGCTACAGGGAGAACTTGACATCTCTTATTCCAGAGGCAGACAGGTGTACTAAAATGTTGCAGGAACAGAGGTTCCTTCTAGAAATGGCCGGAGTGAGCCTCCCGACCCCTGGAGGAGGCGTGGGCGGAGGCCATCATGACGGGGAGTTGGAAGTTAGTGAGGGAAGGGGAAGGGTTAAAGGGGAGGGGGATCTAGGGGGTATTTAAGACAGGGTCTGGGGGTGCCCGCCCTCTGTTCCTGTTTTTCCCAGCTCCAGAACAGTCCCACAAGCTTACTGGGATGTCTGGAGTGGATCAGGACCTGGACAGACTGTGGGCGGCAGCGGCAGGGCAGCCTCCTGGATGGCTGGAGGCGCAAGTGGCTGGCCTGCTTCAACGAGCGCCAGGGCAGGCCGAGGTGAGGGAACGGAGGTCCAGGCGGGCGCGGCCTCCAGAGCGGTTATCCCCCGACACCGCTCCCCGGGCCTCGCTTCGCCGTCGGAGCCCCTCCCGGGACCCTCCAGGCCGCGCGACGCTGCCTTCCCCATCCAGGGGGGCGCGGCCTGGGACGAATCCTCACACGCGGCGAGGCCCTGCGGCGGTGTCCGGACCTTCGCCCCGGGGCAGGAAGGGGGCGGGGCCGGCGCGCGCCCGATATCCGGCAGCACCAGGTCCTTCGGGGGGCCACGGCGGTGGTGGACATGCCGCGCGGCCTGCCTCAGTGATCGTTTCGGCCGCCGGCAGAGTGGCGGCCTGCCAGGCAGCAGGGCCGGGTCACGTCGCGTCCCCTAGCGGTGCGGGGGAACTGGTTGGAGCGGGGGGGCGCTGCTGCGGTGGCCCCGCAGCGGCGCTTGCTTCTGACCCCCCGAGGATGTGTCACAGCCCTATGGCTGCAGCGGGACCAGAGTGCAGCCCGGCTGAGTCGGGGCCGGCTGCCAGAAGATTGGAGTGGAGGACACTGTCGGGCTCCCAGTTGCCGTGGGGGGCCTTGGGTGACCAGGTGCCTCGCGATGGCTTGGCTGAAATGACTGTCGGGGGGGCCAGGAACCTTCATATGTGGGGGTGCCGCTGCCCTGTTCCGTCAGGGGGTTCAGGCCTCCCACCCCGGCTCAGGCTGCAGGGGTGTTCGGGCCGCAACAACGAGGCGGTGAGTTCACCACCGGGAGGCGCGAGGTCCACGAGGCGTCAGGGGATCCAGGATTTCCGGCTGGAGGGCACACAGCCCCCTCGCAGCCCGGTGAGTATGCGTCTATGACCCCTGTTTGTCACCCGCTTTTGTCTTCGGCAGTGGTGGTAGGGGGCCCCTTAGCAGAGTCCAGGGGCGGTGGGGTTGAGGCTGGGTTGAGCAGTTCAGGGTCGGCTGGAGGAGTGTGTGATATGTTGGCGGATGTGCGTAACTTGCTTTTACGTTTGGAGAAGGGTTTTGTGGGGTTGTCACCGGTAGCAGCGTGGGTTGGGCCACAGGGTGGCGGGTTGGCGGGTCAGGACGCGGCTGCGTCGGGCCCTTGTGTTGGCGAGCCGGTGTCAGTGTCGGTGCAAACCGACAGAGAAAAGGAGTGTCGTGTGCATTTGGATGTTCGGGCTCATGGCGAGGTGTATGTGTGTTTCGAAGGTTCGTTGGGGGCCCATTTGAAAAAGGAGGTGAAAGACCGGATTTGAAGGATGAATATGTGGAAATATTTTCGCTATTGCCTCTTGAGAAGTTTAATTTGGATAAAAGTAAGAAGGAAGATAGCAAAAAGGAAGAGGAAGAAAAGCGGAGGTGGCGCTTGATTCCTCAGACATTTGTAAATTGGCAGCAGGCTTTTGCCATTTTGGCGATAGTTATTGGGGAACAGGCCCCTGATAATTGCTCCGCGTTATTTTGTTATTTGGATGCTATTGGGGAGGCTTATAGATTATATGGCGGTCAGGCGTGGCTGCGGTATGATGAGCAATTTCGTCAGAGGAAAGCTGTGCGTCCGGCTATCCGCTGGGACCAAAAAGACATTGGTTTGTGGATGCGTGTGATAGCGCAAAATAAGTCTGGGAGTTCCCTTCATGGGGGGGCTGGAAGCACCAGCCAGAATAGCGGCACTTCCGGCTCTACGAGTGGCGGGGGTCAAGGGCAGTCGGGAACGCACAAGGCGGGGGTGTGCTGGCAGTTTAATGACGGCCAGTGTAAGTTTGGGGCCAACTGTAAATTTAAACACCTCTGCTCAAACTGCAATGGTGCCTCACACGGGGCATCAAAGTGTTTCAAGAAAGGGAAGTCCAAATCGGGTGGGGGTAATTCGCAAGGGGGAGACTCCAGTGAATCTGGAAAGGATGGTCCCCTATCTAAATAGATACCCTGATAGGGTAAGAGCGGGGCTGTTGTATTCAGGTTTTAAGGAGGGTTTTCGCATTCCGGGTCCTCCGTTTGAAATCCCGTTTGTTTTAAAAAATTTGCACTCTGCTTTGGAGCATTCGTCAGTTGTTTCGGAGAAGATCCGGAAAGAAGTTTCATTGGGTCGCATGGCGGGCCCTTTCGTGTCCCCTCCTTTTCCGAATTTGGTCGTTTCCCCGTTGGGGGTGGTTCCGAAGAAGGAGCCCAATAAGTTTCAGCTCATTCAGCACTTGTCTTACCCACGTAGGAGGTTGGTTAACGACGGTATTGATCCGGAGATTTGTTCGGTGGTATACTCTTCATTTGATGAAGCGGCAAGTTGGGTCCGAAAATGTGGTCGCGGTGCCCTTATGGCTAAGACTGATGTTGAATCCGCTTTTCGTTTACTTCCGGTCCACCCAGAAAGCGTAAGGTTGTTGGGCTGTTTTTGGGAAGGCAGGTTTTTTGTAGATAGGTGTTTACCTATGGATTGTTCATTGTCTTGTGCATATTTCGAGGCTTTTAGTTCTTTTCTTGAGTGGGTCGTGCGCGACGTCTCTGGTTGTGATTTGGTGGTTCAATATTTGGACGATTTCTTGTGCATTGGCCCGGCGGATTCTTCACGTTGTCTCAGGATTTTGAAAGCGATTGAGTGGGTGGGGGATCGGTTCGGGGTTCCGCTGGCGCCCGAAAAAACTGAGGGCCCCAGTACGTGTTTGCGTTTTCTGGGGATCGTCATCGATACTGTTGAATGGGAATTTCGGTTGCCGGAGGACAAGCTAGAAGATTTGAGGTCTGAGGTGGTTCGTGCACGTCGGTTGCGTAAAATATCGTTGCGGGACCTTCAGTCGATGTTGGGAAAGCTTAACTTTGCTTGTTGGGTAATGCCGATGGGTCGAGTTTTTTCACGTAGGCTGGCTAGCGCTACTTCGGGGGTTCGGGCTCCTCATCATTTTGTGAGATTGTCGACGGAGCTCAGGGCCGATTTGGTGGTCTGGGAGTCCTTTTTGGAGGAGTACAACGGTAGTTCGTTGGTAATGGCTGATGTGGTTTGTAACGATGCTTTGGATTTGTTTACGGATGCTGCGGGTGGATTCGGTTTTGGTGCCTATTTTGGAGGGCAATGGTGCGCCGCTCAATGGCCCGCTGCTTGGGTTTCGGCGGGGTTGGTGCGCAACATCACGTTGTTGGAGATTTTTCCGATTCTGGTGGCCGTACATTTGTGGGGTCAGGATTTTCGGAATCGGCGCGTTCGTTTTAATTGCGACAACATGGGGGTTGTGAGCGCGATTAATGGTCTTACTGCATCGTCCCCTCCAGTGGTCAGAGTTTTGCAGAAGTTGGTGCTATCATGTTTGTCTTTGAATGCGCATGTGACTGCAACGCATGTGCCTGGAGTGAAGAACGAGATAGCTGACTCTCTTTCTCGCTTGCAGTGGGATCATTTTCATTCCTTGGCTCCGTAGGCAGAGTTCGAGGGTCTGATTTGTCCGGAGGAGTTGTGGAGGGTGGCCTACGAGCCGCGGAGTCACTGATTGCATCGTCTTTGGCACCAAAAACCTGGGAGGCCTACCGGAACATGTGGCGTATGTGGGAAGAGGTCCTTATGGCTGGCCCCACCAGTGGGGTCAGGCTTGAGCAAGAGGGTCTGTTGTTGTCATGGTTGGGGCAGGGCGCAAGCGAAGGTTGGTCTCGTGCAAAGGTGACACGTTTGTTGGCCAGATTGTCTTTCGGTTTTCGGTTGCGCGGATACAGGGATTTGATGAAAACGTTTTTGGTCAGACAGGCGGTGAAAGGTTTTCACCGTTTCCGAGGGGGGGGTGATTTAAGGTGGCCCGTGTCGTTTAATATGCTTGAGCAATTGGGACTGGTTCTGGGATCGGTATGCGCAGATTGTTATGAGGTTGCGTTGTTTCGTCTGGCTTTTTCCTTTGCATTTTTTGGGGCACTGATGATTGGGGAACTAGTGTCTCACAATAAAGAGTCTGTGGGTGGGTTGTTAGCCAGGGATGTGGTTTTGACTTCTCAGGGCATCGAGTTTTGGCTGCGTAGGTCAAAAACGGACCAGTCTGGAAAAGGCCGTCGAGTTGTGCTGGGTGTTGTGTCTGGTTCCGGAATGTGCCTGGTTCAGTGTTTGCGTAGATTTTGGGACCTTCGTCCCAGTCTGGGCGTATCTTTGTTGTGTCACGCAGACGGTGGAAGTCTGTCTCGGTATCAGTTTGGCGCAGTGTTTAAGAAGTCAATTCGGGGTTTGGGGTTGGATGATTCTAGGTTTGCCTCTCATTCTTTTCGGATTGGTGCGGCGACTGAGGCAGCTGAGTGTGGTTTGGGTCCCTCTTTCATACAGCGCATCGGCGGGTGGAGGTCTAATCGTTATCGTAGTTATGTTCGGCCTTCAGGTGTGCAGGAGGTGGGCCTGGTTGGTGGGGTTCATGGGGTTGATTAAATGTTACAAAGGTTGGAGCGTTATCTTTTTGCGATATGCTTTCTGTGAGTGTCGTTTTGTGTTTTAGGTACGGAACCGCTGCTGGTCTGGATATTTGGTCACTCCTTTGTTTACTGGGGAGCGGTGAGAGCCGATGTCAGGAACGACGGCAGACAGTTGGGAATTTCCAGAACGGCGGCGGTGGTGCGGTGGATCGGTTTTAGGGGCCTGGTGTGGCGTCGGGTGTTGCCGGAAATTCATGAGTGTGTCCGGTTGGACTGGGCACCAGATGTTCTCGTTATTCATGCTGGTGGTAACGATCTGGCTGTCCGTCCTTTCCGGGAATTGATCAAGGACATTAAGCAAGATTGCTTGCGGTTGTGGGTAACCTATCGGGAAATCACGATTGTGTGGTCGGAAATTGTGCCACGGAGGCGTTGGCGGTCCATGAGATCGTTGGAAAAGGTCAACCGGGCCAGGATCAAGGTCAACAGAGCGGTGTCCGCTTTTATAGTTAAAAACGGGGGAGTTGCCGTGCGACACTTTGTTTTGGAAAAGGGTGAGGGCGACTACTGGTTGGCGGACGGGATTCACTTGAATGCAGTGGGTTCTGATATTTGGGCTCTTGCCCTTCAGGAGGGTATAGAGAAGGCTGTCGCTTGGCGGGTTGTGGGGGTCTCGAGTCATTGAGGCGTTCAAAGGCCCCTCGTTGTGGCGGTTTTGGGGGAGGGGGGAGTCCTTGAAGTCGGTGGAAATTGGTTTTGGAGACTCTGTGGGTAGAGTCTCCTTTGTTTAAAGGTATGCTGGTCGTGATCTGGTGAAAGGTGGATGGGGAGTTTTCCGTCGGAAGAGGGCGGATCTCCAAGGAGTTTGTGGACAACATCTATTGGTGTGCTGGTGCTCCCGAGCCTGTGGGGTAACGGCTGGGAGCAAATGGTCGGGGGTTGTTCACAATATTTTGGACTATTTCACCATGATCTTGTGGCTTCAAGGACTTCTCCTTCCAGGGTTAAATTCATTGCACTCATGTTATTTATGATACAGTGTTTATTGTTTGTTTATTGTTATAATAAAAGGCTGCTGTGGCCATAAAATTCCAAAAAGAAATACCGGTGTCTGTGTATTAGTTGGCGCCGAGGTGGGGGTGGTCATTTTATGGTCACGGTGGGGTTTTTGGGGGTAAGGCAAGATGCTTGTTACCCCTTTACGAGGTAAATACTTGACAATACCAACGTCATGCAGAATGATTAAAAAAATTCACATCTGAAAACGTTAGCAGCAGAGGTCAACATCACACATGACGGCAGATGTTGAGGTGAAACGGCCACCCAGAATGCATGACTGTATCGGCCCTGAATGACTCCCCTGATGAGATTAACGAAACGCGTCGGGAAACAAAGCGGGAACAGGCAGCGCGGAAGCTAATATGCTTCTGTAGAAAACGCCACAATGCTGAAGAGTAGAAATGAGCAACTCTGCCTTTTTTAGGGTTGAGTCGGGTTTCATGAAACCCGACTTTAGCAAAAGTCGGGTTGAAAAGTCAGAGGCCGACTGAAACACGAAACCCAATGCAAGTCAATGGGGAAGCAAAGTCGGCAGGGAGTGGAGGACAGTAAACACACCTACAGTGCCCATTTCAATGCCAAAAACATCAATTCTTATTACTGAAGCTTGTCAACCTTAAGTTACTTCTTAATAATAGTTATGCATTGAAAACTGGGGGTTATTTGGCTAATGTTGTGGGGGGGTAGGGCTGGCTCCAGGTTTTCGTGTGCCCTGGGCCAAAGAGTGTCAGTGCGCCCCTTTAACACATACCACAACTCATGATGCTCCAATACGGCACAGAAATATAGGTATAGTACAATGACAAATACTTCACTGCTTACATGACAAGACTGATCTATTTTAAATTGTACAATAGCTTAAAAAAAGGACAGTATATTACTCCATACAGTATGGCCACCACATTGTGTGCCATACAGAATAATGAGCACCATATATTTCTCCATACAGAATAATTGGTCACATGTAATGTTCCATACAGTATATGATGAGCTCCACATAATGCTACAGTATATGATGGTCCCCATGGACGATGCTCCAGTGTGTTATGGACCCAAATAATGCTCCATATATAATGGGCTCCATTTCTAATGCTCCAGTGTATAATGGGCCCCATAAATGCTGCTCCAGTGTTTGATGTCCCCCATTTGGAATGCTCCAGTATATGATGGGCCTCATGGATGATGCTCCAGTGTCCTTTGGGCCCTAATAATGCTCCATATATAATGGGCCCCATTCCTAATGATGCAGTGAATAATGGGCCCCGTAAATGCTGCTCCAGTGTCTGATGTCCCCCATTTGGAATGCTCCAGTATATGTTGGTCCCCATGGACGATGCTCCAGTGTATGATGGGCCCTAACAATGCTCCATATATAATGGGCTCCATTTCTAATGCTCCAGTGTATAATGGGCCCCATAAATGCTGCTCCAGTGTTTGATGTCCCCCATTTGGAATGCTCCAGTATATGATGGGCCTCATGGATGATGCTCCAGTGTCCTATGGGCCCTAATAATGCTACATATCTAATGGGCCCCATTTCTAATGCTCGAGTGTATAATGTGTCCCATAGATGCTGCTCCAATATCTGATCTGCCCCATTTAGAATGCTCCAGTATATGATGGGCCCCATGGATGATGCTCCAGTGTCTTATGGGCCCAAATAATGCTCCATATATAATGGGCTCCATTTCTAATGGTCCAGTGTATAATGGGCCCCGTAAATGCTGCTCCAGTGTCTGATGTCCCCCATTTGGAATGCTCCAGTGTATGATGGGCCTCATGGATGATGCTCCAGTGTATGATGGGCCCTAATAATCCTCCATATATAATGGGCTCCATTTCTAATGCTCCAGTGTATAATGGGCCCTGTAAATTATCCAAAACAACAAATTCCTAATAGACAAAAATGCTTCAAAAGAAGTACATCCAACATGAAAAAAATAAAAAAAAGAAGCAATGTCTAAAAATTCAAACTTTATTACGACATAATAATATAAATTCTCAAACAAAGTTTTTTACAGATAAAATGGAGGACATAACAAACAGGTAGCCGCACCTTGGGGTAAACAGCAATGCTACATACTGTATGTGTACAACGATAGAAATGCTCTTATAGAGATTTTTGCAAACAAAAACCATATGCATATAAGCCTAATTACAAATAAAAGCCTGAAATGGGACCGCAATGGTACATAAATATGCTG
The DNA here is from genome assembly GCF_039654945.1 of Dendrobates tinctorius. Classification (NCBI taxonomy): domain Eukaryota; kingdom Metazoa; phylum Chordata; class Amphibia; order Anura; family Dendrobatidae; genus Dendrobates; species Dendrobates tinctorius. The sequence continues at coordinate 9,747,682 of NW_027361910.1, read as the reverse complement.
AATACAATTGTGCGGCTATTATATGCATATGAGAAAATGAAACAATGAACAAGCCAAATTGGAGATAACTAAGTGCTGGGCAGTATAGAATCAATATGCACTTGTGAAAATGAGAAAATAAAACCCAGTATATATCTCCAAACAGATGGTAAAAAGCGGCTGATAGAGCATGTTTACCTTAGGGTGTGATCACAGGGAGAGATGTAGACATGGTCCACACTGCCTATCATGATGTGTATGGTCATTTTGGAGTGCAAAAGACAGAAGCCACAGGCCGAAGGCAATTCTATTGGATTGGCATTAGAGGAGACATTGAAAAATGGTGGCAGGAATGTCACACGTCTGTGGCTATCACAACTGTGAAAGGTGATCATAAAGCACCACTGCATGTAAGTTGACATCCAATACAAATGGTAGCCATTGATCATCTGAAGGTAGAGGCCAGCAGGACAGGCCATAACTACATCTTAATCATCATCGATCAATACACCAAATTTCTAGTGGCCCCTGTGAAGGATTTAACTGCCCAGACTACACAGCGGTGGAGCAGGGAGAGGTAAGTATTGCAACTTGCAAGTGCTGTGGCCCTGACAAAGCAGGGGGGCACACTCGTGGGCGACGGTACTGGCACAGGGCCCCTCATAGTACGCTGGTGTGTCTGACGGCGAGTGGGCCCCCCACCGTCAGAGACACTGTATTGTACTATGAGGGGCCCTGTGCCAGTGCTGTCGGCCTTCTGTGGGCCCATCCACCTGTTCAGAGCAATGGCACTTGCCCGGGTGCGCCAGATGTTGACCCCAGCCCTTGGGGGGGCAGCCATGTTAGGGAGGTTTAAAAAATGGCATATGTTGATGTTTAGGCTGGACTTTCAGCAGCTGCAAATGGCAAAATTGGGCAAGTCCGAGGAAGAAGAGGATAAAAGTGACGCAGTTTTCTGGTAACCTTTGTGTCATCAGGGGAAGGTGGGACAAAATCCTTTGAAACCCATGCATGGTTCATTTTAATGAAGGTTAGATCTTCAACATTTTGGGTTGACAGATGGGTCCTTTTTTCTGTCAGGATTGAGCCAGCAGCACTGAAGACTCTTTCAGACAACACACTAGAAGCAGGGCAAGCGAGCTCCTGTAAGGCGTATTGTGCCAATTCAGGCTTGGTGTCCAGCTTAGAGGCCCAATAGTCAAAGGGGAATGACCTATGACGGAGAACATCGATATGGGAGGAGAAGTAGTTTGTAACCATAGTTGACAACTGCTGTCTCGTGTCCCTTTGAATCGATGCAGTATTAGCAGTCTTGTGAGCGGTACTTGAGAAATCAGTCCACAACATGGTCATGAAACCCCTGTCTCCAACGCCACTTCGGCTGTGTGCACCACGAACACTTCTTCCATTATGCCCACTAAGGCTCGTTGGGGAACCAGCACCGCTGCTGTGTGCTGGAAAAGCCTCAAACAAACGGTTTACCAGAGTTGCTTGTTTGTTAGCCAATATTATCTCTAGGCTCTCCTGTGGCATGATGTTGTGTATTTTGCCTTTGTAGAGTGGATCGAGGATGCTGGCCAGCAAGTAGTCGTCATCCTTCATCATTTTGGCAATGCGGGGGTCCCTTTTTAGGATCCGCAAGGCATAATCGCACATGTGGGCCAATGTTCCAGGTGTCAATGATGCACGGCCAGTAGTGGGTGGAGGAGCACTTTCTGGCAAATCCACATCCCTACAGTCACGCACAATTCCTGTACCTGACCTTTTCTCTTGCCCCCAGAGAAGCATCCTCCTGCCCAAAATAATCATCCCCATCATCCTCCTCTTCCTCCTCCACCTCGTCCGGGACAGTTCCCTGACCAGACGATGGCTGACTGTCAGCAAGGCTTCCCTCCTCCTCCTCCTCCTGTTCCTCCTCCTCTGCTGCAGACGCCAGATCCTTAATGTGCATCAAACTTTGCATGAGCAGACGCATAAGTGGGATGCTCATGCTTATGATGGCGTCATCTGCGCTTACCAGCTGTGTGCATTCCTCAAAACACTGAAGGACTTTACAGAGGTCTTTCAGCTTCGACCACTGCACACCTGTCAACTCCATGTCTGCTCTCAAACTGCCTGGCCGTGTATCCTCCCACAAATGCATTATGGCCTGCCTCTGCTCGCACAGCCGCTCCACCATGTGCAGGGTGGAGTTCCACCTTGTTGCAATGTCGATAATGAGGCGGTGGTTGGGAAGGTGGAGCAATCGCTGCAGCTTCTGCATACGAACGGAGTGTACAGGTGACCGGCGGATGTGCGCGCACAGTCTTCCCACCTTATGGAGCAGGGCTGTTAACTCCGGATAATTTTTGAGGAAGCACTGCACCACCAGGTTCAAGGTGTGAGCCAAGCAAGGTATGTGGCTGAGTTTTGAAAGGGCTATGGCTGCCACAAAATTACGGCTGTTATCACTAACTACCTTGCCTGCCTCAAGATGTACACTGCCCAGCCATGACTCAGTTTGTCGCTTTAAGTACTCGGCCAGCACCTCGGCGGTGTGCCTGTCGCCCAAACACATCATCTGCAACACAGCCTGCTGACGCTTTCCACTAGCTGCTCGATAGGGGGACACCTCGTGTGCAACAGTGGCAGCTGCAGATGGAGTGCTCGTACGACTGCGCTCTGTGGACGAGCTTTCGCTTCTGGAGGAGGAGGAGGAGGAGGAGGGTGGAACGCCTACAGCCAACTGTTTCCTATACCGTGGGCTAGGCAGCACTGTCCCACCACCGCTGTCCCCTGTGGACCCTGCATCCACCACATTAACCCAGTGCGCAGTGATGGACACGTAACGTCCCTGGCCATGCCGACTGGACCATGCATCAGTTGTGAGGTGCACCTTTCCACTCACTGACTGCTTGAGTGCATGGACAATGCGGTCTTTCACATGATGGTGGAGGGCTGGGATGGCTTTGCGAGAGAAGAAGTGGCGACTGGGTAGGTCATAGCGTGGTACTGCATAGGCCATGAGTTCGCGGAAAGCTGCGCTTTCCACCAACCGATAGGGCATCATCTCAAACGAGATTAGTTTGGCAATGTGGGCGATCAAACCCTGAAGAACTTTACAGAGGTCTTTCAGCTTTGACCACTGCACACACGACAATTCTATGTCTTCCCTCAAACTGCCTGCCCGTGTATCCTCCCCCAAAATGCATTACAGCCTGCCTCTGTTCGCACAGCCTCTCAACCATGTGCAGGGTGGAGTTCCACTTTGTTGCAACGTCTATGATTAGGCGGTGCTTGGGGAGGTGGAGCAATCGCTGCAGCTTCTGCATACGACTGGAGTGTAAGGGCGAGCGACGGATGTGCGAGCACAGTCTTCGCACCTTATGGAGCAGGGATGTTAACTCCGGATAGTTATTAAGTAAGCATTGCACCACCAGGTTCAAAGTGTGAGCCAGGCAAGGTATGTGTGTGAGTTTTGCAAGGGCTATGGCTGCCACAAAAATACGACCGTTATCACTGACTACCTTGCCTGGCTCAAGATGTAGACTGCCCAGCCATGACTCAGTTTGTTGCTGCAAGTAGTCGGCCAGTACCTCCGCGGTGTGTCTGTTGTTGCCCAAAGACATCATCTTTAACACAGCCTGCTGATGCTTACCACTAGCTGTTCGATAGTGGGACAACTCGTGTGCAACACTGCCAGCTGCAGATGGAGTGCTCGTGCGACTGCGCTCTGTGGATGAGCTTTCGCTTATGGAGGAGGAGGAGGGTCGAAAGCCTACAGCCAACTGTTTCCTATACCATGGGCTAGGCAACACTCCTTCACCACCGCTGTCCCCTGTGGAGCCTGCATCCACCATATTAACCTAGTGTGCAGTGATGGACACGTAACAGCCCTGGCCATGCTTACTGGACCATGCATCTGTTGTGGGGTGCACCTTTTCACTCACTGATTGCTTGAGTGCATGGACAATGCGGTCTTTCACATGCAGGTGGAGGGCTGGGATGGCTTATCGAGAAAAGATGTGCCGACTGGGTAGGTCATAGTGTGGGACTGCGTAGGCCATGAACTCGTGGAAAGCTTCGCTTTCAACCAAACAGTAGGGCATCATCTCTAATGAGATTAGTTTGGCAATGTAGGCGTTCAAACACAGTGTACGCAGATGAGAGGATGAGTACTTTCTTGTTCTACTCAGAGTGTCTGGTAGGGTGAGCTGGACTGGAGAGCTCCATATGGGGGAAGTCGCGGTGGACCGGACGGAGTGAGAGGGGGTTGGTGATGGTATTGGTGGTGAAGGCCTAGATTCAGTGTTGTGTTGCAAAACCATTGTGATTCACTGAGTTCTTTGACATTGCAATGACACCTCAACATTTAGTGCTGGTGATGTGCTTACCGGTGGTGGTGGTCTTACAGTGCGGGAGGCGATGGAGCGTTGCTGGCTACCTTCAGCTGGAGCAGGTGCACATGTGCTACCTGAGGTTTTGTATTCCGTGCACGCTTGCAAGTGCATGTTGATTAAATGTCTAAGCATGCAATGGTATTCAAATTTCTGAGTTGTTTACCTCGGCTAAAGGTCCTTCCGCACTTCTTACAGGTAACCTTTGCCTCATCAGTAGGATTTTGGACAAAGAAGTGCCACACTGCACTCTTCCTACTATGATATACATTTTCTGGCCTTGCATGCTGTGCTAAGTTGACAATCTGGCCAAGCTGTCCTGCAACTCTTTTAGTTTTTGTTCCACGTTTTTGGACAGCTACGGGACTGCCAGATAACCGCTGCTGCTGTGATGTCAATGCCTACTGCGGATCCTTCTCCTTTTCTGAACTATTGCCAGCGTTACCCTCCTCCCCAATGGATGCCAATCCGGGTCAAGAACTGGTCCTCCATCACCTGCTCTTCAAAGTCATCTGCACCTTCCTCTTTACCTTCCTCTGTGTCACCGTGTAAGGTGGTATGGTATGCGGGAAGGGGCACCTGAGTTTCATCGGGGTCAGATTCTGGCTCAGTAGACTGCGAGGGCAATGTAGTGCTCTGGGGCAATGTATCAGTAGAATCATATAGCAGTGACTGTGCATCAGTGCACTCCATGTCAGATTCATCTTGGACTGGGGAATTCAGGATTTGACTGGATAACCCAGGCATGGTATGTGAAAAGAGCTCCATAGAGTAATCTGAAGTGTGGGCTGCTGCATCCTTAACTTTTGGTGGTGGTGAAGGATACAAGGAAAGGTGTTTTTCCTGACCAGAACCCTGCACTGACGACTCCGTGCTTGCAGGTTTCGAACGTTCAGAAGAGGAGGCAATAGAGCTGGTGGCTGTTTCGGCAATGTGCACCAAAACCTGTTCCTGAGCGCCGGCTTTAAAAGCGGTTTTCCTACTCCAAGAAAAGGGAACCTTACAGGCCTTCTTGGGCCAGACGATGAGGCAGGCTCAACGCCTCCTGCCTTAGCTGCTATTGTGCTTTTGCCAGAACCAGCCGATGCACCACCACCATCAGTACCAGCCGCACCCCTCTGCCCATGTCCGCGGCCTCTTCCACCATACTTTCTCATGTTTGGGAAAATGTACCAAAAAGACCAGCTGAGAGATGGCACTGTATGAGGAGCATCCAGCTGTATAAGGTGTATTAAAAAATTAAATCTACGTATATATTTTGTTAGTCACAGACGCTCTTCCAGTATGTATTTGACCATAATCCAGCGAGCAGATAAACGGTACTGTATCAGAAGTGTGCAGCTGTATATTTTTTTTGTGTAACTAACAATCTCTGTATATGTATTTACGGAGTGTCACACACACACGCTGACTCTGTATAGATGTGACTGCAATGCGAACAGCAGATATACAATACTGTTTGAGAATCGGACAGCTCAATATGGTGTATGGAGAAATGGAAATGTCCGTATATGTATTTACGGAGTGTCACACACACATGCTGACTCTGTATAGATGTGACCATAATGTGAACGGCAGATATACAATACTGTTTGAGAATCGGACAGCTCTACTCGGTGTCTGTATGGAAAATTGTAAATCTCCATCTATTTTTATATGGAGTGACACACACTGTCTCTGTATAGTTTTGACCGAAATCAAACAGCAGATATACAAAACTGTTTGAAAAGCGGACAGCTTTATTCGGTGTAGGTCTGGAAAAATGGAAAATCTCCTCGGTTTGTTTTTCCAGAGTCACACACAGATAGCTTGTATTTGTCCGTGATACGAGCCGGTACATGGTAGTGTGTGAGGCGCATACACCGCTATATGGTGTGTGAAAAAATGAACGTTCGGTAACTGACCATAACAAAATAAAAGTTGGAGTGCTTTGATAAAAGCAGTTTGAACAGCAGTGTGCACACAGCAATGCAGCTATCAGGTAGCCTTAAAAGGCAGCCTAATCACCACCAGCGCTGCTGCACACAAAAATCCTCCCTTTTCACTGCACATTAACTGTACAGTGAAAAGCGCTATCAGCAGAAGCTTTTTTTTTTCTTCTTCCCTGCCTAACAATCTACCTATTCAAAATCAACAGCAGCACCTCTCCCTATTCTAAGATCGGAAGAAGTAAGATGGCGGTCGGCGGTCACGGCCTTTTATAGCCACTGTGATGCCACACAAAGCCAACTAATCACTTCAATGCCCTTCTCTAAGATGGTGGTGGCCGCTGCCCATGTCATCGCGTTGCCCACAGTATGTGTCCTCCATAATTGGCCGAGAAAAGGCCCTGGAAGCATTATTTGAAACATGACTATGGCGCTCGGATCGGCGACCTCATGGCCGACCTCACACTATGGTCGGGTTTCGATCGGCGAAACGTGACTTTAGCTAAAGTCGTCGACTTTTGAATTTGACCGACCCGTTTCGCTCAACTCTACTGAAGAGTTGTGGACAGCTATGAAACAGCAGGTATATGACAGCTCTTTGGTGAGGCGAGCTCACACACGTGCCATGCCTGGCTCATGTGCTTAACCAAATTGGTCAATGTTTTTTGAAAAGCGACATGGAGCTGGCAGATCTGCTGGTAAAAATACAATGCTCTAAATTTCCATTTTAGAAAGTCAGCTACAGCTTCATCCACCCTTGCCGTGATTCAGCAGCACATGCAGCTTCTGGCTCACTGACTGGTGAATGATGCCCCCAGGCCTTGGAACTCTACACTGCAGATGTAGGAAAGGATTTCTGAGCAGAAGAGGGCAGTTGGTGACTAATCTACCAGCATCAACAAGTTTGTCAATATTCAGTTCTGTCTTCACACCTAGCATCTGAGGTGTGGACATGCATGTCTGACATGTGTACCATCCTCCAAATCTTTGAGGACTCCACCAAGAGGGTGAGCATCAATGACACCATAATTAACATTTCCATCCTGCTTATCTGTGTTCTAATTTGAATATTGAAAGTTATTATAGAGCGAAAACATATTTACAGTTTAACAGTTTCAAGCACAACAGTCCTAAATAACAACGATAACAATAATTCAATTATTAAACCCAAATAAAACTACCCTGCTCGTGACAGCTTACAATCTATACTAAGCAACAACGATAACAATAATTTAACCCAAACAAAACAATCCTGCTCATTACAACTTACTATCTAAAATGAGGTGGGGGAACGTAATAATACAGGGGTGTATTTACAAGAGGTTATTTACAATGATGTTTGTACTTTGATCTTACTGAGGTTTGTTGTAAGTGTTGTACACCTGAGGACAAGGAGTAGGAGGACAGCATGGTCTGTCATTCCCTTGGTGACGAGACGGAAGTGTTGCCTGTTAGCAGTCTGGGACGCATTGGGCTGACATTATGTTGCGCTGCGTTTCCCGTGACCCTCTAATTATCAAAATTTTCGGTGACAATCATTACTGGTTGGTGACACTTCTAGACCCACATTACAAGGAGAAATTTCAATCTCTTCTTCCAGAGGCAGAGAGGTGTACAAAAATGTTGCTGTACCAGCGGGCCTTTGTATCGGAATTACAGAAAAAATTCCAATGTGAGAACGCTGGCAGCAGACATCAGAGTTTGTTGTACAACCAAGGAGTCCAAGCGAGAAAGACAAAAGTGCAATCCAGCTCAGGCAGGGGAACAATCGCAAAATTCTGGGATAATTTTCTCAGACTCTCCCATCGTGTCGGCACAGAGGCAAGGGGTGCTGGCACAAGAAGTGCAATGTTTGGGAAGATACTGAGGGAGTACCTTGCAGATCGTACAAACATTATCTGGGATTCCTCTGTGCCTTTTAATTATTGGGTATCCAAGCTGTACACGTGGCATTAACTGGCTCTCTACGCCTGGGAGCTCCTGGCCTGCCCTGCTGCTAGCATTCTGTCAGAGCGGGTTTTCACTGCTGCTGGTGGAATTATAACAGATGAATGCAACCGCTTGTCAACTGACAATGCTGACTGGCTAAAAATGAACAAGGGCTGGATTGGGCAAGACTTATGTACACCACCAAATGAAAACAGCGAAACATAACCTCAAATACATTGTCTTTTTTGTGGAGGTGTATTCGCATGCACCTCATGACAACCACACATGGGTATCCGCTTCCTGATTTGGTCTGTTTGGTGTTATCCTCCTCCTTATCCTCATCCTCATCATCCATAACCAGTAGAACACCATGGCGAATGTATTCCATGATGTAAAAGTCACTCATTTTTTGGCAAGGGTGTCTATGATGCCCATAGTATATTTTTAAAAAATGTACCCCCCATGGGGAAATGTTTGTCAGCCCAGGCACTGCGTGTATATAACAAGATTGACAGACTGCCCAAAAAAGGTAATTTAGGCCTAAAATGCCTCAATTTTTGGCACACGGATGTATGAGGTGTGTCAGAGATAGACCCCACTGTAAAATGTGGCCTGTTTTTTTAGAAAACATAGTATTATATATAACTTGAGTACCAGACAGGCAAACAATGGAATACTGGCTTAAAATCCACAAATTTTTATCACACGGACGTATGAGGCTTGTCACAGATATACCACAATGTAAAATATGTTTTTTTATGGTGGATGCAAAAGACTGCTGGATATAACAAGAGACAGACTGCCCAAAAAAGGGAATTTTGGAATACATGCCTCAATGTTTGGCATACAGATGTATGAGGCGTGTTAGAGATAGAACCCACTGTAAAATGTACCCTGCTTTTTTTTTGTTTTTGGGCTAACTAGTGCTGTATTTAACCAAAACTGACAGCAAGGCAAAAAAAAACCAGCCGTAAACTGGCGAAACTTTGAGCACACACAGATATCAGCTGGCACGGAGATACCACAACAAAAAAAGTGTGGCCTATATGTGGGTTTTTTTGCCTAAATACTGCTGTATTTAACCAAAACTGACAGGCAGGCAAAAAAGAGAAAAAAAGCCTCACTCTGGGATTCTGAGAGGATTCTTATAGCCTCATTGTGGGGTAATTTCTCATCGTTTATACTATGACCCTTGGCCGAGTGTGTGTGACCCTGTTGTGCCTGTGTCTGTGCCTTGTGCCTGTGCTATTTTACGCTTGTCTGGTTCTGATCTGGTTCTGTCCCCGATAAGAGTTCTGTCTGTCCATCCTGTACTGTGTTGCTATGTCTGTGTATGACCCCCTTGGCTACGTCCTGACTAGAGTTGAGCAAAACGGGTCGGTCAATTTCAAAAGTCGCCGACTTTCGCAAAGGTCGGGTTTCATGAAACGAAACCCGACCATAGCGTGAGGTCGGCCACAAGGTCGGCGACCATGACGCCAAAGTCGCGTTACAAATGATGCTTCAGCGCCCTTTTTCAGCCAATGATGGAGGACGCACACTGTGGGCAACGCGATGACATAGGCAGCAGTCACCACCATCTTTGAGAAGGGCATGCAAGTGATTGGCTTGCTTTTTGTGGCGTCACAGGGGCTATAAAAGGGCGTGCATGCCGACCGCCATCTTACTGCTGCTGATCTCAGAATAGGGAGAGCTGCTGCTGATGATTCTGTAGGGAGAGCGTTAGGCAGAGAAGAAGATACAAAAAACTGCTTCTGCTGCTAGCGATTTTGCCTGTATAACACACCAGTTAGTGTGCAGTGCAAGGGGAGGCTATATTTTGGTGCATCAGCTCTGTTGGTTATTAGGCTGCCTTATAAGGCTTCCTGATAGCTGCATTGCTGTTTTCACACTGCTGTGCAAACTGCTTTTTAAAAAGCAAGAATACTTTTCATCCTCTTTTTTGCCCAGTTACCAAGCGTTCATTTTTCCACACTATTGTATGCAGCAGTCCTGCTTATTAGGCTTCCTGCTGCCATACTTGGGACTGAGAGCATCATTGTCAGCTTGCTAAAATCTCTAGGGAGATTCAAATTCTCCCCAGTCCTATATAGACATTTTATACACCATCCAATTTCAGCCTGTTATATTGAGGTGTAATCTACACTGGGCCTGAGATAATAGTTCAGTGTCCTCAAGTCTGTAGGGAGATTCAAATTCTCCCCAGTCCTATATAGACATTTTATACACCATCCAATTTCAGTCTGTTATATTGAGGTGTAATCTACACTGGGCCTGAGATAATAGTTCAGTGTCCTCAAGTCTGTAGGGAGATTCAAATTCTCCCCAGTCCTATATAGTCATTTTATACACCATCCAATTTCAGACTGTTATATTGAGGTGTAATCTACACTGGGCCTGAGATAATAGTTCAGTGTCCTCAAGTCTGTAGGGAGATTCAAATTCTCCCCAGTCCTATATAGACATTTTATACACCATCAAATTTCAGCCTGTTATATTGAGGTGTAATCTACACTTGGCCTGAGATAATAGTTCAGTGTCCTCAAGTCTGTAGGGAGATTCAAATTCTCCCCAGTCCTATATAGTCATTTTATACACCATCCAATTTCAGCCTGTTATATTGAGGTGTAATCTACACTGGGCCTGAGATAATAGTTCAGTGTCCTCAAGTCTGTAGGGAGATTCAAATTCTCCCCAGTCCTATATAGACATTTTATACACCATCCAATTTCAGCCTGTTATATTGAGGTGTAATCTACACTGGGCCTGAGATAATAGTTCAGTGTCCTCAAGTCTGTAGGGAGATTCAAATTCTCCCCAATACTATATACACCTTGTACCTTGTTTTACAGTACCATATTTCTGGTGGTATTTTGGGTACATTTTCCCAAAAATGAGGAAGTGTGTTGGAATGTTGGAAGAGGCCATGGAAGTGGGTGGGGGTTGCCAGCTGGTAATGATGGCGTTGGTGGTGGATCTGCTGGTAGTGGCAAAAGCACAATACCACCTAATGCAGGAGGTGTTGAGCCTGCGTCATCATCTGTCTCCACAAGGCCTCGAAGGCTCCCTTTTCTGGGAGTAGGTAAACTGCTTTTAAAGCCGGAGCTTCAGGAACAGGTTTTGGCTTACATTGCTGACACAGCCTCCAGCTCTATTGCCTCCTCTTCTGAACTTTCAAAAAATAAAAGCACTGAGTCGTCATTGGAGGCTCAAGGTCATGAACCACACCTTTCCTTGTGTCCTTCACCCCTACCAAAAGTAAAGGATGCGGCAGGCCACACTACAGATTACTCCATGGAGCTGTTTTCACATACCATGCCTGGGTTATCAAGTCAAATCGTGAATTACCCAGTCCAAGAAGAATCTTACATGGAGTGCACTGATGCACAGACACTGCTAGATTTATCTGCTGGTACATTCACTCAGAGCACTACATTGTCCTCGCAGTGTACTGAGCCAGAATCTGACCCTGATGAAACTCAGGTGTCCCTTCCCACATACTATACCACCTTACAAGGTGACACAGAGGAAGGTGCACAAGATATTGAAGAGGAGGTGATGGATGACCCAGTTGTTGACCTAGACTGGCATCCATTGGGAGAAGAGGGTGCCGCTGCCAATAGCTCAGAAGAGGAGGAGGAGCATCCGCAGCAGGCATCGACATCGCAACAGCTGTTATCTGGCAGGCCCGGAGCAGTCCAAAAACGGGTTACAAAAACCAAAAGAGTTACAGGACAGCTAGGCCAAACGGTGAAATTAGCACAGCGTGCAAGGCCTCAAAATGTCTTCCATAGTAGGAAGAGTGCAGTGTGGCACTTTTTTGAACAAAATCCTAATGATCAGGCAAAGGTTATCTGTAAGAAGTGCGCAAAGACCTTTAGCCGAGGGAAAAATCTGAGAAATTTGAATACCAGTTGCATGCTTAGACATTTAACCACCATACACTTGCAAGCGTGGACGGACTACCAAACCTCACGTACCACATGTGCAACTGCTCCCAATGAAGGTAGTCAGCAACGCTACATCATTTCCCCCACTGTAAGCCCACCAGTTAGCACACCACCAGCAGCAAATGTTGAGGTGTCGTTGCAAGGCCAAAGCAGTCAGGGAGTCACAATGTTATTGCTATGAAAGACTGAATCTAGGCCATCAGAAAGAACACCAACTCCATCACCATCATCAACCCTCTCTCAGTCCGCCATGTGCACCGCTAGTTCCACCATATGCAGCTCTCAAGTCCAGCTCACCCTACCAGAGACTATGAGTAGGACAAGAAAGTACTCATCCTCTCATGTGTGTACACTGGGTTTGAATGCCCACATTGCCAAACTAATCTCGTTATAGATGATGCCCTACCGGTTGGTTGAAAGTGAAGCTTTCCGTGAACTTATGGCCTACGCAGTACCATGCTATGACCTACCCAGTCGGCACTTCTTTTCTCGCAAAGCCATCCCAGCCCTCCACCTTCATGTAAAAGACCGCATTGTCCCTGCACTCAAGCAATCAGTGAGTGGAAAGGTGCACCTCACAACAGATGTATGGTCCAGTAGGCATGGCCAGGGCCATTACGTTTCCATCACTGCGCACTGGGTTAATGTGGTGGATGCAGGGTCCACAGGGGACAGCGGTGGTGGGACAGTGCTGCCTAGCCCATGGTATAGGAAACAGTTGGCTGTAGGCATTCCACCCGCCTCCTCCTCCTCCAGAAGCGAAAGCTCGTCCACAGAGCGCAGTCGCACGAGCACTCCATCCGAAGCTGGCAGTGTTGCACATGAGGTGTCCCACTATCGAACAGCTAGTGGTAAGCGTCAGCAGGCTGTGTTGAAGATGATGTGTTTGGGCGACAACAGACACACCGCGGAGGTACTGGCTGACTACTTGCAGCGACAAACTGAGTCATGGCTGGGCAGTCTACATCTTGAGGCAGGCAAGGTAGTTAGTGATAACAGCCAGAATTTTGTGGCAGCCATAGCCCTTTCAAAACTCCGACACATACCTTGCCTGGCTCACACCTTGAACCTGGTGGTGCAGTGCTTCCTCAATAATTATCCGGAGTTAACAGGCCTGCTTCAGAAGGTCCAAAGACTGTGCTCGCACATCCGCCAGTCGCTCGTACACTCCAGTCGTATGCAGAAGCTGCAGCGATTGCTCCAACTTCCCATGTACCACCTCATTATCAACGTTGCAACAAGGTGGAACTCCACCCTGCACATGGTTGAGAGGCTGTACGAACAGAGGCAGTGTCATGATCTGAAGTGGATCTGACAGTTTTAAAAGCACAGAGTGAACTTTTTTTCCTTTTGGCAAGTTGCCAAAGTGACTTGACTGTCCCTGGTGGTGGTTAATGGTATCGCACTTTAGGTTTAATGTGCACGTAATTATGAATCAGGTGTGGGGCTCTATAAATGAGTCTCAGGGTGTGCAATCACTGCTGGTGATATTCATTCATTGATTCATTCTGAGTTTGTGAAGCCTGGTGGAAGGATGGAGCTGAAGAGGAGTCCTGCGCTGTCAGCCAGAGGAGACGAGTGGCAGCTAATGGTGTCTGCAGGAATTGCTGGCATGGCGTGGAGGAGTCGCAGTTTATGGGGTCGGCGGGAAGTGTGTGCATGGCTTGGTGGAGTGGTGACTATGGAGAGAGTTGCACTCGGCATGCTCGACTTGGTTGCCGAGAGCTGGACTCAAGCATGCTTAGATTCTTGGCAGAGGCTGACTCATCCTTGGGACTCTGTGACTGGACTGCTGCAACTGGTGATGGACTCTGCTCCAAGGCAGCACTATGGTGAAGGATCCTGTTATGGTGATGGATCCGGGTGGAGGAGAAGACGCACGCAGGTGGTGGGGCTCTGTTGCTAGGAGCGTAGAAACAGAGCCCCACCACCTTGTGCTTTTAAAACTGTCAGATCCACTTCAGATCATGACAGTCAGGCTGTAATGCATTTGTGGGAGGATACACGGCCAGGCAATTTGAGGGCAGACATGGAGTTGTCGGGTGTGCAGTGGTCGAAGCTGAAAGACCTCTGTAAAGTCCTTCAGTGTTTTGAGGAATGCACACGACTGGTAAGCGCAGATGACGCCATCATAAGCATGAGCATCCCACTTATGTGTCTGCTAATGCAAACTTTGATGCACATTAAGGAGAAGGTGTCTGCAGCCGAGGAGGATGAGGAAGAGGAGGAGGGAAGCCTTGATGACAGTCAGCCATTGTCTGGTCCGGGACCTCTCCTGTACAAGGTGGAGGAAGAAGAGGAAGAGGAGGAGGATGATGATGGGGATGATTATTTAGGGGAGGAGGATGCTTCTCATGGGGCAAGAGAAAATGTTGGCGTAGCAAGGTGTGGTACAGGGTTTGTGCGTGACTGGAGGGATGTGGATTTGCCAGAAAGTGCTCCTCCACTGAGCACTCGCAGTGCATCATTGACACCTGGAACATTGGCCCACATGTCAGATTATGCCTTGCAGATCCTAAAACGGGACCCCCGCATTGCAAAAATGATGAACGATGGCGACGACTGGTTGGCCAGCATCCTGGATCCATGCTATAAAGGCAAATTCCAAAACATCATGCCACAGGAGAACCTTGACCTAATATTGGCTAACAAACAAGCAACTCTGGTTTGAGGCATTCCCAGCACACAGCAGCGGTGATGGTTCTCCAGCGAGCCGTAGGGGGCAACATGGAAGAGGTGTTCGTGGTGCACACATCAGAAGTGGCGTTGGAGACAGGGGTTTCATGACCATGTTGTGGACTGATTTTTCGAGTCCCGCCCACACGACTGGTAATACTGCATCGATTGAAAGTGACAGGAGACAGCAGTTGTCAACTATGGTTACAAACTACTTCTCCTCCCATATCGATGTTCTCCCTCACAGGTCATTCCCCTTTGACTATTGGGCCTCTAAACTGGATGCCTGGCCTGAATTGGCACAATATGCCTTACAGGAGCTCGCTTGCCCTGCTGCTAGTGTGCTATCGGAAAGAGTCTTCAGTGCTGCTGGCTCAATCCTGACAGAAAAAAGGACCCATCTGTCGACCCAAAATGTTGATGATCTAACCTTCAATAAAATGAACCATGGATGGGTTTCAAAGGATTTTGTCCCACCTTCCCCTGATGACACATAGGTTGCCAGAAAAATGGCTCGCTTTTGTCCTCCTCTTCCTCGGACTTCTCCAATTCCTCCATTTGCAGCTGCTGAATGTCCAACATCAACATATGCCATTTTTTAAACCTCCCTAACTCGGATGTCTCCCCCCCCATGGCCGGGGTCACCACCTCGCGCACGCAACCGTGCGAGTGGCATTGCCCTGGACAGGTGGGTGGGCCGACTCTTGGGCGCCGGCACTGGCACAGGATCCCTCATAGTGCAATCAAATGTCTCTGATGGTGGGAGTGCACACCCGCCGTCAGACATACCGGCGTACTATGAGGGGCCCAGTGCCAGTACCGACGCCCACGAGTGGGCCCCCCTTGCTTGGGCAGGGCCCCAGCATTTGCAATATTTACCTCTCTCTGCTCCTCCGCCGTGTAGTCTGGGCTGTCAAATTCTTCCCTGGGACTGCCACTACAAATTTGGTGAACTGATAGATGATGGTTAAGACGTAGCTATGCCCTGTCCTGCTGGCTGGGCTCTAGCTTCAGATGATCAATGGCTTCCATTTCTTATGGACGTCGACTCACAATGAAATGCAGTGGTGGTTTATCATCAGCTTTCACAGTTTTCCTACTCACAGACGTGTGACATTCCTGCCCACATTTTTAAATGTGCCCTCTCATGCCAATCCAATAGAATCGCCTACAGCCTGTGGCTTCTGTCTTTTGCACTCCAAAGTTACCTGACAGATCATGATAGGCAGTGAGGACCATGTCTACATCTCTCCCTGTGATCAAAATTTGATGGAGATGAGTAACGGTGATGGGATCAACGGTACTGCGATACAGCAAACCTTTCTTCACAAGAACTGTTTTCGCTGTCTCCACACACAAAGTAATTGAGGGTCAGCATCGCCTCAGAGAATTATCCCGGGAGTTTTTCCCATGATTAGTAATTCCTAAATTTCTGCAATCACTCGACTTTATGTCTGTACTTTTATCCATCTCGTTTCCTCTTGCGGAGAGTCTGGACTGTCATACTGAGACAAAAATATATATGAAGATTTAAAAATACCCCAACAGTGTATACTGGTGTACGCTTCAAAAACAATTCCTTTTTCTACTTTTTAGATTGTTGTCTAATCCATACTGAGGCTGTGAGTGTCTATGTCGGACTCTGGAAATAAACAAGGAGATTTTAAATGTTTAAACTATGCTATATATACCTGTTATCCGGTGATACTGTACTCTTTCTCAACTTTCTGCAATCTTGTCGAATTCATACTGTGCCTGAGACCGTCTGAGTCTGCCTCTTGATTACAGATGAGTGGTGTTTGAGTGGAACTGTTGGCCAAGTTCAAATTCTAGCTGTTTTGGGCGGTGTTTTATCCGTTTGTCGAATTACAACACTTTGATTAAAATTCGGCTGTTCGAGTTTCTATTCGAGAACTTTTCGTTAAACAAAAGTGTATCTTTTTTTACATTAATAATGGTTTTCAATTATAATAGACAGTTTTTGGGGCATAGTAGCAGTGTCTGGTAGCCAGCGGTGTAGTACACCTGTGAAGGAGCAACACCGTGTGTGTTTCTAATAATTTTTTACCGCACATTGTCCTGAAAATCCTTTTGGGCCTAGTAACTGTGTCTGCTACTCAGAAGAGGAGCCCACCCGTGAACCGAGCTATGCCGCCTTTTTATAAAAGAACCAGTTTTTGACTGCATTTACACCACTTAATACTTTGGGCCTAGTAACTGTGCATGCTACTCAGCAGAGTTGGCCACCCATGAATCAAGCTATGCCGCCTGTTTTTGTAAGAACTGTGTGCTACTCAGCAGAGGAGCCCAGCTGTTAAGCAAGCTACAGCACCTGTGGTTTGGACACTTCATTTTTTCACATTCTTTCTGGAATGCCGTTTAGACCTAATTCCGGAATTACGGTTGACCTGCACTTACTGGGAAATGCTTGTTCGCGGGGAAGAATTGTAATCCCAGATCCCCATCACTAACGGGGTTCAGCGTGTTATCCGCACCTGTAAGCGATACACGCTGGTCCTTTCATTGTAGCACGCGTGCAGTCCCGGACATGTAAGGGCATGACAGACCTGTTATTGGCCGATCTCACGTGCCAGAGCCTCGCGTGTCCCTCTAGCATGCGGGGCCATGCCTGAGTCTCGTTCGTTAACGGAATTAAGCTTGCAATCTGTGCAGCTTTTTTGTGGATGGCATGGTTGAGGTTGCCCGTGTTGAGTCCAATTAAGCCGCAGGCTCCACTCCTGGTGGTGCCCTTCTTGACATTCCTTTAAGGTTCAGCTTTGCAACCATACTGCCACCGGAAACCAAACACTTTTCCTGACAGTGACATTCTGGTCAAAGAGCGTGATGACATCACGTCTGTACGCCCTCTGCCTAAACAGTCCAAGTGCAGAGAGATGGAAGATGGGGACGACGAGGAGTCCAGAGTACAGGGATTCCCTAGCGAGGAGACTTATTTAATTGTTTTAAAGGTTGGGAGCAATTTTTGGGGAGCACGATACTCTGGAGAATGATATCTGGGGCCCACCATACACTGTAGCATTTCAAAGGTGGACATCAGACACTGGAGCAGCATTTACAGGGCCCATTATACACTGGAGCATTAGAAATGGGGCCAATTATATATGGAGCATTATTTGGGCCCATAAGACACTGGAGCTTCATCCACGGTGAACAACATATACTGTAGCATTATGTGGAGCTCATCATATACTGTATGGAACATTATATGGGACCAATGATTCTGTATGGAGAAATATATGGGCCTCATTACTCTGTATGGCGCACTATGCGGTGGCCATAATAATGTATGGAGGAATACACTGTCTGTTTTTGGAGCTATTGGAGAATTTAAAATGGATATCAGTCATGTGATGTAAGAAGTGAAGTATTTTTCATTGTACTATACCGCTATTTCTCTGCCATATCAGAGGATCATGAATTGTGGCATGTGTTAAAAGAGCCCAGTGACACTCTTTGGCCCTGGGCCCACGAAAATCTGGAGCCAGCCCTACCCCCCCACAACTTTAGCCAAATAACCTCCAGTTTTCAATGCCTAACTATTATTATAAAGTAAATTAAGGTTGACCATCTTAAGGAATAAGAATTGATGTTTTTGGCATTAAAATGGGCACTCTAGGTGTGTTTCCTGTCCACCACTCACTGTCGACTTTTCTTCCCCATTGACTTACATTGGGTTTCGTGTTTCAGTCGGACTTCGACTTTTCACAATAGTTGGCCGATTTCGTTCGACCCGAATTTTGCGAAAGTCGGGTTTCGTGAAACCCGTCTCGACCCAAAAAAAAGGCAAAGTCGCTCATCTCTAGTCCTGACTTTTCTCTGCTCGCCCCTCTTGTACTGCACTGCCATCTTTGTGTTTGACCCCTTAACTATGTCCTGACTAGTCTCTGTTCACCCCTCCTGTACCGCGCCGCCCTCTCCGTGCATGACCCCTGTTTTTGCCTGACTTGCGTTCACCCTCCAGAGTCACCGCTGCATACTCCCGGGTCTGCTGTCTCCCAGTGGTGCTCCACTGTATCCCCGCCCCCTCCTGTGACACACTGTCACATGATCACATGTCCTTCTGTCTCCTGCTAGTTCAGCGTCTCCTCTCACCACAGGTGCTCAGGTCCTGTCTGTCTGAGCTCCCCCGCAGCACCTGGTCCCCGGGCTCCCTCGCAGTGTGGGTGAGTCAACCTGTTCAGCCGTGGCAGATTGCCGGTGCTGACAGAGTCTTGACAACTGGCAAAACTTTGAGCACGCACAGATATGAGCTGGCACAGAGATACCACACCAAAAAATTTGTGGACTGTTTTTTTTTTGCCTAAATACTGCTGTATTTAACCTGAACTGACAGCCAGGCTAAAAAGAGAAAAAAGCCGTAAACTGGCAAAACTTTGAGCATGCACAGATATGAGCTGACACGGAGAAACCACGCCAAAAAAATGTGTGGCCTGTTTTTTTTTTTCCTAAATGCTGCTGCATTTAACCAGAACTGACAGCCAAGCAAAAAAGAGTAAAAAGCCGTAAATTGGCCAAACTTTGAGCAGCACAGATATGTGCTGGCACGGAGATACCACACCAAAAATGTGTGACCTGTATTTTTTTTTGCCTAAATACTGCTGTATTTATTCAAAACTGACAGGCAAAAAAGAGAAAAAAGCCGTAAACTGGCCAAACTTTGAGCACGCACAGATATGAGCTGGCATGGAGATGCCACACCAAAAATGTGTGGCCTGTATTCAAATTACACCTGGGGCTAGCTATATATGGCTAATATATCCCTCAGGTAGCAGCAGCAGCACCAGAACACAGGAAGGGAATGGACCCTCTTGATGTATGCAATGATATGTATATACACACAAACTGTGCCTGCAGGCCTTGCACTGATGTGTATACAGTGACGTACACTACCCTGCCTGCCTAAAGGTACTGTCACACTTAGCGATGCACCAGCAATCCCGACCAGCGATATGACGCGGTCAGGATCGCTGGTGCATCGCTAAGTGGTCGCTAGTGAGCTGCCACACAGGCAGATCTCACCAGCGACATAGCAGGGGTTGGCAGTCGCTACTTACCTGTCAGACGAGGCGATCCTGACGTCCTCCCACCCGCGTCCACGCGTTGCTCGTCAGTGCCAGCAGGAAGCTGACGACGAGAAATGGTCCAGGACGTTCTCGCGCGATCAGCTATAACCAGCGGGGGAGCGGTCGGAGGTAAGTATCACACATAGCGATATCGCTAGCAATATCGCTATAACGTCACAAAACCCAGTGACTTTATAGCGATATTGCTAGCGATATCGCTTAGTGTGACAGGCCCTTAACACTGGAACCTATATACTCCAGAATTAGGCCTTAGAAGGACTGTTGGTTTAGCTGGATGTGAGTATTTAGGATGGTAGACCCCACAATAACTAAGAAATCCCCAATTTTGACCCTATCAAGGCAGCCACTCTCCCTACATGCTCTCAATCTGGAGCTAAATGCGCCGAGCAGGGCAGCGTCCGGTCTCTTATACCCCTGATGATGCTGTGTGGCCAGCCAATCACTGCACGATCACAACTAAGATGGCTGCGGCATTTGATAGCCGGGCAGACAATCCCTGCATCGTGATTTGGTCTCTAAAGTCCACTAAAAATGCTGGGTGGAGAACCGAGTTCCCGCCGAGTAATCCCGGAAATGCTCGGTGCTCGCCGAGTACACCAAGTACCGTGATACTCGGACGAGTACCAAGTAGTGGCAAGCACGTTCACTCATCACTAGTAATCACCTATTGGATCTAATAAAACATCACTTAGTTCATTCCTTACCATTTTCTGTTTCAAAGTAAGACTTGATATTTCAATGTACTGTACCTATGCCCAGGCATAGAAAAGTCATCATTCCATTTCCTCAGATATTGCATACCATGATAGATTTCTATACCATTGTTCACTCTCAACATCAAATACACTTCCTTCAGCTCTAAAAAAAACCTTTTCTATATATAGGATATTGAAGAACTGTCCCCCTTCAACACCCATTATTTTTACAGTAAAACTGAAAGCATTTTGATTAAAATTAATAACCCTATATAAGGTAGACCTACCATCTTCATTATTTCTTATCAGTTATCTGTGTGCAATGTAAGAAGTTGTCACATCTCCAAACCAATTTCTTCCATAACTTGAACAAATGGCTTAACTTTGTTCATCTGATGTGACATAATTTATACTAGCTGATCTATAAAGAAACCAACAATAAATAATATTTTAACAGGACACATTAAGTGCTAGCTGTGTACTATTTGCCCACTTTCTTTAAAGGACATGTGGGAAAGAAACATTAACCAGCCACTCTGTGTATTGCTCTCTCCATATAATACCAGACAACACATCCATAAATCCATTATGTATTTTTCTGTGCTCTTTAGAAATGTAACATTGCTTTTAAACTTTGAAAATGTATTAAGAAAATATTCTGTATAATTTATGTGTTTAATGTTTTGTTCTCTCCTTTATGTTGCTTGGAAGAAGCAATGAAATTCTTATACATTATAGATACATTGAGAATCAATATGAAGGAAAAATTAGACAAATGTATTGCAATTCATTCATAGTATGTTGCCGCTGGTTCATTGTTCTGCTTGGTTAGACTTACCCCTTAGAGAGAGATAGGAATAAATATTAGATACTTCCCTTTCACTATTCTATCAGTATTGTCATTGTCAATATTCATCTATCCCCTATGCATGTGATATAGCAAAACATCAATGTTGCCTTGTGCTATTAAACATATAAACAGCTTTTATATTGCATCCATTCTTACAACACTGCAATTTAGCTGATAAACGATGTAACATTTTCACCATAGATACAATCTTTTCTGACCCTGGTCTAATGAACTATGTGTTCTGTGTTTAATGATCTGCTCGTATCACCTACAAAAGTATAATGCCTTCAGGACTTTCAATATGTTGAAAGTATGATTGCACCCGCAAAGCAAGATATAGTCATTAACTAAAGTATCTTGGCTAGCTGACTATCTTCATATTACGAATATGTATGTTCAGTAGATGTTTATGCAGGCAAAGTTGCAATATCTGATAGTTTCTTTGCTGACATACCTAGATGGAATCAGCACAGTCCAAAAATACTTTTCAAGAGTGTAGTGTACAATTGCGCACATACAATACAACAATGCATGAATTATGCCTAGGTGTGAACTCCTTATGAAGCCACGGCATAGCGGTGAAACGTGCGTCGAGGTTGTGTTTACCCTATATACAGAGCAGGATGTCTCAAGGTATGGTATACTTGGGAGCTTTTCATTTTTTTTATGATGCCATCCGTTTGATTAAAGCATAGACATATAAAAAGTTTTCCTATTACCGTGACTTGAAAAAGTATTCATACCCCTTAAATTTCTCCAAATTTTTTCATGTTACACCCACAAACTTAAATGTTTTTCATTCGGATTTTGTGATATAACAACACAATGTAGCAAGTATTTGTGAAATGTAAAACAAATATCCTTGTTTTTTTTTAGTTATTTTAAATATATAATTCTGAAAATTGTGACATGCGTTTGCATTCAGCCCCCATGAGTCAATACTTTGAATGACTACCATTGGCTGCAATTACTGCTTCAAGTCTTTTGGGGTATCTCTACCAGCTTAGCACTTTTAAGGGCTGAAATTTTGACCATTCTTCTTTGCAAACCATCTCTAGCTCAGAGAGATTGAATAGAGTGTCTGTTAACTTAAATTATCAAGTCTTGCCACAGATTCTCAATTGGGTTTAGGTCTGACTTTTGACTGGGCCATTCAAACACATGAATATGCTTTTACCGAAGCCATTCTATTGTAATTGTAGTTCTGGCAGTATGTATAAGGACATTATCCGGCTGGAAGGTGAATCTATGCCCCAATCTCAAGTCTCTTGCAGCCTCTAAAAGATTTGCCTTCAGCACTGTTATATCAAGGCCAAAGTCAGCACAGCTGTCTACGCGGAAATTTTAGAGCACTTCATGCTGACCTGTGCCGACAAGCTTTATGGAGATGGAACCTGGTTTAAAAACAACAGTATCACTGTGCTTGTAAATGCCAGCAAACTAGCCTGACCTTAACCCCATAGAGAATCTATGGGGTATTGTCAAGAGGAAGATGAAAGATACCTGACTCAACAATGCAGATGAGCTGAAGGCTGCTATCAAAGCAACCTGGGCTTCCATAACACCTCAGCAGTGGAATAGACTGATCGCCTCCATGCCACGCTGCATTGATGCAGTAATTGATGCAAAAGGAGCCCCGACCAAATATTGAGTGCATTTACTAAACACACATTTTAGTAAGTCAGCATTTCGGATTTTGAAATCCTTTTTCAAACTGATGTTATAAAGTATTCTAATTTACTGAGATGATGACTTTTGGGTTTTCATTGGCTGTAAGTCATAATCATCAACATATATAGAAATAAACAATTGAAATAGATTACTCTGTAATGACTCTACATAATATATGAGTTTCGCTTTTTGTATTGAAGAACTGAAATAAATTAACGTTTTGATGATATTCTAATTTTGTGAGATGCACCTGTATATGTACTGAAATTTACATCAATGGTTGAGCAGTGAGAAAAAGAAAATGGTGTGCCATGGATTTATTTAAATTGGGATTTTGTAGTGTCTATCAGAAGCTGTAGTCTCAAAAAGGTAACCTCAGACATACTTGTCACTGATTATTCCATTTGGCAGATTCCAGAGGAATCCCGGTCTTCACCCTTTAGCCCCTGTACAGGGATCTGGTCTTACAACGGGGAGCCATTTGATTGTTTCCACAGAAGGGCTGCTGGATGGTGGAATGAACCAGAAGCAATAAAAGTCATGGTAGCCTTATCAGATCCAAGAGGGAAGTCCAAGTTCAAAATCAGAAGACAAAGAAGGCCAGAAAACAGACTGCAGTCAGACAATAGAAATTCAATATGCAAAGCAGGAATACATAGAACAAGATAGAACTAGAGGAAAACTTTAACTGGCAGTGAGAGTCTGAGGTTTCAATGATTTAAATAGATGACAGCCCTGCCGAGGGCTTACTTAATGAGCCTCATGGCACCCTGACTGAGGAGTAGCAACAGACCTAGAATTTAATTAAATGGGACTGCTGCACCACCACTCCATGCCACCTGCAAAAAAAGTGCGCCACCTCTCAGTGACCGAAGTGTAAACAGAGAGGACAGCCACTCACCTGCTTGTTACAGGTTGCACTAAAGGAAGGAGACAGCCCATCTAACGCAGGGAGAGATTTTGTTCTGTCAATGGGTCATTTCTTCACTGTTTATGAGTAGAGATGAGCGACTTTGCCTTTTTTCGGGTCGAGTCGGGTTTCATGAAACCCCACTTTCGCAAAAGTCGGGTTGAACGCAATCGGCCAATTATCGTGAAAAGTCAAAGGCCGACTGAAACATGAAACCCAATGCAAGTCAATGGGGAAGAAAAGTAGGCAGTGAGTGGAGGACAGGAAACACACCTACAGTGCCCATTTTAATGCCAAAAACATCAATTCTTATTACTTAAGCTTGTCAACCTTAATTTACTTTATAATAACAGTTAGGCATTGAAAACTGGGGGTTATTTGGCTAAAGTTGTTGGGGGGGTAGGGCTGGCTCCAGATTTTCGTGGGCCCAGGGCCAAAGAGTGTCACTGGGCTCCTTTAACACATGCCACAATTCATGATCCTGTGATACGGCATTAAAATAGCGGTATAGTACAATGAAAAATACTTCACTTCTTACATCACATGACTGATATCCTTTTTAAATTCTCCAATAGCTCCAAAAACGGACAGTATATTCCTCCATACAGTACTATGGCCACCGCATAGTGCGCCATACAGTGTAATGAGGCCCATATATTTCTCCATACAGAATCATTGGTCCCATATAATGTTCGATACAGTATATGATGAGCTCCACATAATGCTACAGTATATATTGGTCCCCATGGATGAAGCTCCACTGTCTTATTGGCCCAAATAATGCTCCATATATAATGGCCCCCATTTCTAATTCTCCAGTGTATAATGGGCCCTGTAAATGCTGCTCCAGTGTCTGATGTCACCCATTTGGAAAGCTCCAGCATATGATGGGCCTCACGGATGATGATGCTCTAGTGTACGATTGGTCCAAATAATGCTACATATATAATCTGCCCCATTTACAATACTCCAGTATATGATGGGCCCCATGGATGATGCTTCAGTGTCTTATGGGCCCAAATAATGATCCATATATAATGGGCCCCATTTCTAATGCTCTAGTGTACAATGGGCCCTGTAAATGCTGCTCCAGTGTCTGATATCCACCTTTGGAATGCTCCAGTGTATGGTGGGCCCCATAAATCATTTTCCAGAGTATAGTGTTCCCCAAAAATTGCTCCAAACCTTTAAAACAATTAAATAAGTCTCCTCGCTAGGGAATCCCTGTACTAGTCTGGACTCCTCGTCATCCCAATCTTCCATCTCTCTGCACTTGGACTGTTTAGGCAGAGAGCGTACAGACGTGATGTCATCATGTTCTCTGACCAGAATGTCACTGTCAGGAAATGCGGAAGACGTCACGGCGGTGGAGCAGGGAGAGTTAAGTATTTCAACTTTGCAAATGCTGTGATCCTGAGCAAGCAGGGGGGCCCACTCGTTGGCAATGGCCCTGGCACAGGGCCCCTCATAGTACGGCGGTGTGTCTGATGGCGGGACCGGCCACTTCCATGGCCTCTTCCACCATACTTCCTCATTTTTGAGAAAATGTACCTAAAATACCACCAGCTATATGGTACTGTAAAACAAGGTGCAAGGTGTATATAGTATTGGGGAGAATTTGAATCTCCCTAGAGATTTTAGGAGGCTTAACTATTATCTCAGGCCCACTATAGATTACTCCTCAATTTAACAGGCTGAAATTGACTGGTGTATGACAAAGTACAAGGTGTTATGAATGAGTCACCGAGGAGGAAAAAACAAAAAGCAAGCTAAGCCCAGAAACCCGGAGAGGTTGGTAACTAGCGGATTGCAGACCCCTGATCCTATCCACAACAACTAGCAGTAGCCGTGGAGCGTGCCTACGGTGGTCCTAGACGCCTCGTCACGGACGAAGATCTAAATAAGCCGAAAGAAAGGGAAAATCTAAACTGCCCCAGAGCAGACCCCAAAGCAATAGACAGCCCCCAACATGTATTGTCGGTGAAACAAATGAAAACACAGACACAGATAGAAAGAAAGGCTGAGCAAACAATCGGGCCCTCACTAACTAGAAAGGACAGGAAAGAAAAGCCGCTGTCTGCAATCACGCAAAAAACCCTGCCAAAAATAATGTCCAACACATCTGATAGAAAAAGGCCCTGAAGTCGCTTAGACTTCAAAACACTAAAAAGCAGTGTGCAAACAGCAATGCAGCTATCAGGGAGCCTCGTAAGGCAGCCTAATAACCAGCAGAGCTGATGCACAAAAATATATCCTCCCCTGTCTCTGCACACAAACTGTTGTGTTGAACAGTGAAAATCGCTACCAGCAAAAGCAGTTTTTTTTTCTTCTTCCCTGCCTAACGCTCTCCCTTATTCAGAATCAGCAGCAACCTCTCCCTATGCTAAGATCGGCAGAAGTAAGATGGCGGTTGGTGTGCATGCCCTTTTATAGCCCCTGTGACGCCACACAAAGCAAGCCAATCACTTGCATGCCCTTCTCAAAGATGGTGGTGACCGCTGCCCATGTCATCGCGTTACCCACAGTGTGCGTCCTCCATCATTAGCTGAAAAAGGGCGCTGGAAGCATCATTTGAAACGCGACTTTGGCGCTCTGGTCTCTGACCTCATGGCCGACCTCACGCTATGGTCGGGTTTCATTTCATGAAACCCGACTTTAGCGAAAGTCGGCGACTTATGAATTTGACCGACCCGTTTCGCTCAACTCTAACTAAGAGACATTTCAATCAGCAGCAGTTTTCCTATATGAAATATGGTATAAGCAAAATTTACAGCTTGTCAATAAGCCAAAAAAAAATGTTTTGCACTCATCCATATGTTCTTCAAAAGACACTAGGTGAATCTGAATAAAAAACTGTTTATGCTGGCTCTTATTTTGATTGCTTTGTTCATTGTTCCAGCTCTTAGTCACAGACTTTATATACTTGGATGACTTGGTAATATATTTTAGAGTCTGATGGAATTTAATTAAATTTAGCACTGAGATTGCATCCATGTGTACAGCCTATGAAATGGACACAAAAAGCTTTTAAAGTTATCTTTTTAAAACTTCAGATTTTCGATATTTTGACAACTTTTTCTCTATTTATCACCGGTTTACTATCTTTCTATTACAATAGGCTCAAATATATGCTGTAATATGCTAATGCAATTACTAATGATGTTTTTGATGTGTAATTAAGGTTGCATTCAATTAATTCACTGATTTGTTTGACTTTTTTCCCCAATGTAATTATGGGATCTGTATGTGCAATATGATTCTTAAATAAACTACACTTTAAAAAAAAAAAAAAACATCAATAGTACAAACAGAGATAAGACAAAGACACTATGTAATGATTTTTACTATAAAAAAAACCCTTTCCCCACTTATCTGCCTCCTCTTCATCTTACACTGATCATTCACGCTTAAAAATCGCTCTAACCTGCCTACCAGGCTCGGACTGGCCCACCGAGGTACCGTTGGATCCCTCGGTGGGCCCCGCCCCTGAATGTCACTGTCACTCACTGGTCGCTCGTACCCAGGGGTGGGATTCAGCGGGTTCTCCCCGGTTCGGTGGAACCGGTTGTTAAAAAAGCAGCCGGTTCCCCGAAGCGGGGAGATTCACAGCCGCGATTCGGTACTTTGATGTTCCTGCAGTGCAGCCAGCAAGGAGCAGGAGCAGAGGAGGACTCTTGCTCTGCTTCCTAGTCCCGCCCACCACGCCGGATACCGCGCATTGATACGTCGGGTTGTTCTCTGCTCTGTCTCTGACTACTGGACAGAGCACAGCACACCCCGGAGGCCCCCGCCCCGCGCATTGATTCCTGCACGCTGTGCGGCATTGGCGGGTAACTGGAGCTCGCTGGAGGAGTCACCGCCACTGCCCAGACTTGTCAAGTCAATGTGAGCTGAGCCCAGGCAGCGTGACGGACCGGTGAGTTGCGCACACCCGGAGGCCGGAGGAGCAGGATGGGCGGTGCGGGGCCTGGCCATCCAGGAGGCCTCAACCGCGGCCACGGGATTACAGTGACAGTCTTCTTCTTCTTCAGAGTCAGACGCGTCGCAGCCTGTCACCTGTGTATCTGGTACACAGGTCAATGCCGGGTCAGTGAGTTACTGTCTGTATGTGCTGCGTATTGGGGACCTGTGCAGTGCTGCCTATTGGGGACCTGTGCTGCCTACTAGGGACCTGTGCCTGCCTATTGGGGACCTGTGCTGCCTATTAGGGACCTGTGCTGCCTACTAGGGACCTGTGCCTGCCTATTGGGGACCTGTGCTGCCTACTAGGGACCTGTGCCTGCCTATTGGGGACCTGTGCTGCCTATTAGGGACCTGTGCTGCCTACTAGGGACTTGTGCCTGCCTATTGGGGACCTGTGCTGCCTATTAGGGACCTGTGCTGCCTACTAGGGACCTGTGCCTGCCTATTGGGGACCTGTGCTGCCTTTTAGGGACCTGTGCTGCCTACTAGGGACCTGTGCCTGCCTATTGGGGACCTGTGCTGCCTATTAGGGACCTGTGCTGCCTACTAGGGACCTGTGCCTGCCTATTGGGGACCTGTGCTGCCTACTAGGGACCTGTGCCTGCCTATTGGGGACCTGTGCTGCCTATTAGGGACCTGTGCTGCCTACTAGGGACCTGTGCCTGCCTATTTGGGACCTGTGCTGCCTATTAGGGACCTGTGCTGCCTACTAGGGACCTGTGCCTGCCTATTGGGGACCTGTGCTGCCTATTAGGGAACAATGCTGCCTATTGGGAACCTGTGCCTGCCTATTGGGGACCTGTGCTGCCTATTAGGGACCTGTGCTGCCTACTAGGGACCTGTGCCTGCCTATTTGGGACCTGTGCTGCCTACTAGGGACCTGTGCCTGCCTATTGGGGACCTGTGCTGCCTATTAGGGACCTGTGCTGCCTACTAGGGACCTGTGCCTGCCTATTGGGGACCTGTGCTGCCTATTAGGGACCTGTGCTGCCTACTAGGGACCTGTGCCTGCCTATTGGGGACCTGTGCTGCCTATTAGGGAACAATGCTGCCTATTAGGGACCTGTGCCTGCCTATTGGGGACCTGTGCTGCCTATTGGGGACCTGTGCTGCCTATAGGGACCTGTGCTGTCTATTGGGGACCTGTTCTGCCTATTGGGGACCAATGCTGCCTATTGGGGACCTGTGCTGCCTATAGGGAACAATGCTGCCTATTGGGGACCTGTGCTGCCTATTGGGACCTGTGCCGCCTATTGGGGACCTGTGCTGCTTATTGGGTACAATGCTACCTATTGGGGACCTGTGCTGCCTTTTGGGGACCTGTGCTGCCTATTGGGGACCTGTGCTGCCTATTGGGGACCTGTGCTGCCTATTTGGGACCTTTGCTCCCTATTGGGGACCAATGCTGCCTATTGGGGACCAATGCTGCCTATTGGGGACCTGTGCTGCCTATTGGGGACCTGTGCTGCCTATTGGGGATGTGTGCTACCTATTGGGGACCTGTGCTGCCTATTGGGGACCTGTGCTGCCTATTGGGGATGTGTGCTACCTATTGGGGACCTGTGCTGCCTTTTGGGGACCTGTGCTGCCTATTGGGGAGTTGTGCTGCCTATTGGGAACCTGTGCTGCCTATAGGGACCAATGCTGCCTATTGGGGACCTGTGCTGCCTATTGGGGACGTGTGCTACCTATTGGGGACCTGTGCTGCCTTTTGGGGACCTGTGCTGCCTATTGGGGAGTTGTGCTGCCTATTGGGAACCTGTGCTGCCTATAGGGACCAATGCTGCCTATTGGGGACCTGTGCTGCCTATTGGGGCAGCTAATCGCACGGGTACCGGGAGGCTTTTGCCATTAAGACCGGCAGGCAGCAACGCTGCCTGGCTGGTCCGGGCGAATTTTAGCCCCCCCTGCAGATACGAACGCTTCGATTGGCTGGGCTGTGTAGCATCTACCATGGAACTCTTGTTGGGACAAAGTGATCACTATACCCCCTACGTCAATCCTTGGGGGTGTAGATTCCAAAATGGGGTCACTTTTTAACTTCAAAGTAACACAGGTCAGATTTGCAAAAAATGGCCTGGGCATTAAGGTGAAAACAGGCCTGCGGCCCTAAAGGATTAAAAGAATCGTAGTGCGGAAAGATCTGCAGCATATGAACAATTGTGCAGCTTTTAGTAGAATTAGGATGCTGAAATGATGCAGATTTGGCGTGGGATATACGGCAAAAGAACCCATGGTGTAATTCCGCGGTCTCAAAGCCTAAATGTTGAGTTGTACATTACGGTAGGTGGGCCCCTAAAATTAATTCCCTTGGTGGGCCCTAGACACCCCAGTCCGACCCTGCTGCCTACAAATCGGTCTTCAGTGAGTTATCAAACTACACCTAATGCTCATAGAGGTCTAAGGAGAAGGGTGAGGTTGAGCTGAACCTTTTGTAGTCCAATAGTTCGTCATAATGGATCCTTTATATGTCTATGACCGAAGCTGCTTGCAGCTTTGGAAGTAGAAATGGGCCTCCTTACCTCTTAGGCCCCTGTATGACTTCACATGTTGAACCAATGGCATTTCTGTCTCTGATACAATGGCCAAAAATAGTTTTAGTCTTCATGGTAGCTTATTTTGGGGAATTAAATGAAAGGTTACACTTTAACTGAGCCATTAGTGAAGTAAAAGCATTGTGTGATGTAGTTGACTAAAGAGAACCAGAAAAGTGTTTTTTTCAGCCCTTCTTTTGACCTGTTTGGGGACACATAATTCTACAGCATAGTTTAAGTCTAAACTTAATAGGTTTTGAAAAGTGAGAGGTATGCAAGATTTTATTTTATCAGTGCCCTTGTGCCATCGCTACATTTTCATCCTATATAGTTAAAACGCTGACTATAGCACCATAGGGCATAAAGTATAATTATTACAAAATACTGAACCCAATCTAGCAATGGGATTCATTTTGATAAAATCAGTATTTAGATCTACATTTCAATTTCTTGTTCTTGGTACAAGAAACCAATTTATTGAAAGAGCTCAAAAGTGCAGAAATACATTGTGAATGTTCTTAGTATGATATGAGATAAAAGTGAAGAGCCTTACTGTTAGTAATAATGTATTTTAAATAGAACAAGATATTGTGGATCCTAACAGCTTTTCTTGGCAAACGATGTTCTTGGCTATTCCGTCTGCTCCATTGGGACAGATTTAACCACATGAACAGAAAAACTCGCACTTAGCCATATGAACTTATAATAGCCACTGGGTTCTGGTGGAAATCTCAAGGGTGCTATTAGCAGTACAGTCATTTACGAATAAAGAATTGCCTGCCTTATAAATCCTGGAGCAATCCCCTCTATGTAAAAAAGTCACAGGCATTTACATTTTCTCTTTACGGGAATTAAGACAAGGCTAGAGACTTAGAGATGACAATTCATGCTGAAAATCATGACTCTTAAGTTCATATATCTCCTTAATTCTGAGACTAAGGGGTGATTTAATAAAATTAATGTAAAAAAGTTGTAGCGCCCGCATCTCTGCCTGCAGTCCCTCCCTTTCTGAAGAGATATCAGCGTGCTCACCACCAAGGCTCCCATCCTGCTACTTTCAGGTCTGCTGCTGACCAGGGTGCGTGCACTCCTAGCAGATCTTCAGGCACTGTGCTTAGAGCATGCGAGCGCACACTTCTTCTTTCTTAAAGGGGTCATGCACATTCTAAAGTGTCACCAGCCAATAGCTGGAGGTCACTTACTGTTTAAACCGGCTCCTCCAAAATGGAGGTGCCTGTGCAATGTTGTGAATTTGTCTCAAACACGCTTGTCAGTTCTCAGGTCCCTGTACTTGTATGCAAGTCTGCTGCACCTCTCCTCACCTCAACCTGCACTTCACCTCAACGGCAGCAGAGCCAGCTGCTTCCACTAGTGCTCACGTCAACAGCAGCCGAGCCGGCTGCACTTGTCAGTGTTCACCTGTCCGTTAGACTGTCCTGTCTGCACCTGCAGTTCCTTTCATCTTCTCTGCCTGTCTGCATCTGTTGGACATTTCCCCGGGGCCATTCCAGCTATCCACTCCTAGGGGTCAGCCGCCATCTGCACAGGGTCAGTCCTGGAGTAGCACCTGCATCACCTCCCTTGTCTCTCCATGGACTGCAGTGTCATTAGCTGCTGCGTGTTCCTGATTGGATTGAGTGAGGCTCCTAGTCACGCCCCTCCAGGACTTACTTGGGCTTTGGCACCACCCAGCCCATTACAAAAGTGATGCTATCCATACCAACCAAGCAAATTGCAGCTTTCAGTTCATATATTATATTTGTAAGGGCTCTTCTATTTTTCCTTTTATTAAATATCCTCCTATGACTGTGTTTCTTTCCTGAAATTTTTACATAGTCTTCAATTTCTGAAGATAAAAATTCTGTAAATTTTCACAAATTGATCCTTATACACTTTTCAATTGCAATAAACATCAAATCACTGGTTTGCTAGATACAGACATACATGGCATAAACAACTCCCAACCGAATATACCAAAATCCTTTTTATTTTTCAAAGCTGGTCATATCCAACCACTCAGCTCAGACATGTTGAGTGAAGAGGAAAGGTACAGAAGGACAGATGGATGGATGGATAGATAGATTACTTATATCCAGCCACTGCTGGGCAGATATATATGCAGATCCTATAGAAAGGTCATTAATATGTTAGTCCTAGACAACAACTTTCAAAGAATTTGTAATAAAATCAGTATGCCTTGGAAGATGAATTATTGTTGAAAGAGGAATTATTTAATGCTAAGACACTCATAATTTTCTAAGTACTAATGATAAAAGAGAATTGTGGCTTAATACATAGAACACACAATTTGGAGATGATGTTTTCATCAAGAAACAATACTAAAATGCCAAAAGCTCCTCAACAATCCCACCCTCCGTGACTTACGTATTTACACTACCGTTCAAAAGTTTAGAGTCACTTAGAAATTTTCTTATTTTTGGAAGAAAAGTACAGTTTTTTCCAATGAAGAGCTAACATTAAATGATTCAGAAATACACTCTATACATTGTTAATGTGGTAAATAACTATTCTAGCTGCAAGCATCTGGTTTGTAATGCAATATCTTCATAGGTGTATAGAGGCCCATTTCCAACAACCATCACTCCAGTGTTCTTATGGTACTTTGCTAACTGGGTAAGAAGGCTAATGGCTGGTTAGAATATCCCTGAAAACCCTTGTGCAAGTATGTTAGCACAGCTGAAAACAGTTTGGCTGGTTAGAGAAGCTATAAACCTGACCTTCCTTTGAGCTAGTTGAGAATCTGGAGCATTACAATTGTTGGTTCCATTAAACTCTGAAAATGGTCAGATAAAAATAACTTTCATCTAAAACTCAACAGTCTATTCTTGTTCTTAGAAATTAAATTTCTCCAGATTACCTCAGCAAATTAACTGCTAGAATACCAAAGGTCTGCAATGCTGTAATTGCTGCAAAGGGAACATTCTTTGACAAAAGCAAAGTTTGAAGGAGAAAATTATTATTTCAAATAAAAATCTTTTTTTTCGAACCTTGTCAATGTCTGGACTAGACTTTAAATTCATTTGGCAACTCATTTGATTAATAAAAGTATGAGTTTTCAAGAAAAACATAAAATTATCTGGGTGACCCCAAACTTTTGAACGTTAGTCTACCTGGTGTAATAAAGAAAGCTAATTAATGTATATTGTTACATGTTTTAATGGCAGATTCTATTATTTCAAATCTAGCCATGTGACATGGATACATCACAACAAAGTCTTAATATTAATCGCAAATAAAACTATTGGGTTTAATTTGTCGTATTCTCTCGCTTACAGTTTGTTTTACTCTTGTAAAAAGACAATAATTAATAGATTTCGGAAACCTGGAAATATCCAGAGACAGTGAGATGGAAGAGTTGATTCAGTCCATTGCTTTTTTTCTCTTACAATAGAAAGTCCTTTTGTTTGTACAGGTATGTAAGGTATCCAGTAATTAATAGCTTAATAAATGCTGTGTTGGGATGAATGTGTCATGTCTACAGAATAGACAAATGGTGTGTTCTTGAAAATCCCATGCTAATAGTCTGATTTACCCATTAAAGCTGACCTCACTGTGCTCTTTGTTAGAACCCCTTGTATTTTATTATGTTGCTAATTAATCATATGACAATCATGGTACATGCTGTATGGCAATTATTGTATTTAACTTAGAAATACATAGTATCTAATTAGTTTGTCATCTATGTGACATCGGAGGAATGTGACACTGCCCATACATCATCCTTTACAGTATTGAGATAAAAGAGCAAAAATGAAATACAAGTAAATTGTTTACTGCTGTACGTCCATTCGTTGTACAATTACTTGATAAACTATATTTTCTGTTCATGAGAATCTAATTGTCCACCCTCATTGTTATTAGTGATCTGATAACCATATGTCCATAGTGATATGAATGTATACAATAATAAGTGCAGAACAAAAAACTAATGTGTGGTATATTGTCGAAGAAGTGTAAGAGAGGTGCATTGGTTTCCCCCAGCTGCAGTGTGCACCAAGTTTATTAACAGAAAGTAGCTGTAAGAAAAGAAATCTATCAGAGTGATCAAAAGGAACCAATAGGAAAAATTTCTTTTTGCATGTAATTGTGATGTCATGAAGGTTTTGTATAAAACCACTGCTGTAATGAGATACTGTAATTCTTTGGCCCTGAGGAAGTGGCAGATCTGCCACGAAATGCGTCGGCACAATAAAGCTATGAAGAATATTTCTGTCTTTGTGTGGTCAGTGTGGATACATTGAAAAACCTGGTCTTTTTCTTCCTCCTTTGTGATATTGGTATCTACGGGAGTCTGCAGCGACCACTGGTTCTTTTCACATTCTGCAAGGGGTTGTGACTGTTCTCAACCTGTAAAGGTGAGTGCACTAACCATGTATTGTCACCCAAAAAATCACTTTTATCGCCCTATGTGCGCTCTCTTTCCTTAATTTCAGATCATATCAGAGGAGAGAGAAATTAATTGTAAATAATTTTTTGTGATCGCCATTATTCAGTGAATAACAACAATCTGACAGGGTACCGTAAAAACTGGCCCTGATCATTTTCTCCTGGGTCTCGTCTATGCCCAGTCCAGGACCTGAACTGCCATCTGGGTGAGCCTTCGTTATTGCTTTGGCTTCATTGGAAAAGGACTGTGATTTTTGTTCTTTGTATTACTGGAAAATGGCTGCTTTCTTTTATAGAGCTGTGCAAGTTTATGGAGTACAATAAACCTC
Source organism: Dendrobates tinctorius (assembly GCF_039654945.1). Lineage (NCBI taxonomy): Eukaryota > Metazoa > Chordata > Amphibia > Anura > Dendrobatidae > Dendrobates > Dendrobates tinctorius. Next base: position 9,712,380 of record NW_027361910.1, on the reverse strand, counting down.
ACACTTCTTTGACACAATAATGGTGTCTGTGTGAACTCTATTGCCTACCTGAGAACGTGAACCCCTACAATTCCTACACTCTGCATCAGTACACAGCGATTAATAGATACATTAATTTTGCTGTCACTATTCGCATAAAAAATGTGAGTTAAGTTAACAATTTTAGATGAAAAATGCAAAAGCCATTAAACCACGCCAAGGTGAATTGGATGCTCTTGAGCTTAAAACCCTTGGGAAGTAGTGCCTTATAAACAGGCATGATTCAGTTATGCAAAACACTGCATGGGCTTAAGAATACTTCTAGAAATCATTGTCTGTGAACACAGTTCACTATGTAATGCGCAAATGGAAGATAAAGCGCTATGATACAAAGAAGAGTCCATATCTCAGTACAATCCTGAAAGGCTGTGATATTCTCTGGGCCAAAGCTCATTTTACCATTTTACCACCTTGGGTTTTTCCATTTTTGCTTTTTCATTTTTTTGCTCCCCTTCTTCCCAGAGCCATAACTTTTTTATTTTTTAGTCAATACGGCCATGTGATGGCTTGTTTTTTTGCGGGATACGTTTTAATTTAAAAAGCACCATTGATTTTACCATATAGTGTACTGGAAAACGGGAAAAAAATCCAAGTGCAGTGAAATTGCAAAAAAAAGTACAATTCCACAATTGTTTTATGTTTGTTTTCATTTTACCATGTTCACCAAAGGCTTAAACTGACCTTTCATTATCATTCTCCAGGTTATTATGAGTTTGTAGATGTTAAACATGCATAGGTTCTGTTATTTTATTGCAATGTGGTGGTGGGTAAAAAAATAATCTTAATTCTTGGGTTTTGTTTATTTTTCTCTTTACAGATCAGATTAATTATTTTTATATTTTGATAGGTCGGGCATTTCTGAACGTGGAGATACCAAATGTGTATTTTTGATTTTTTTTATTGTTTTATTTTGATTGGTGCAAAAGGGAGGTGATTTGAACTTTAAAAAAAAAATTTTTTAATATTTTTTAAAACTTTTTTATTTTTTACTTGCTATAACCCCTTTATCCCCAAGGGTGGCTTGCAGTGGCATAACTACAAAGTTATGGGCCCCGGTGCAAACTTTCAAATGGGGCCTCCCATGCCAAAATACACGCACATCTCCGTTCCGTACACCTCGTACACGCGTGGCTCCGCTCCACACAACTCTTACACGCGTGGTTCCGCACACCTTGTACACACGTGGCTCCGCTCCGCACACCTCGTACACACACATCTCCACTCCTTACACCTCATACACACACGGCTCCTCTCCATCCATTCATACACATTCGGCTCCTCTCTGTACACTTCGTACACACGCGGCTCCACTCCGTCCACCTCATATCCATACACTTCGTATACACACTGCTCCCCTCCGTCCACCTCATACACACGCGACTCCGCTCCATACACTTCGTACACATGCGGCTTCTCTCCATACACCTCGTACACACGCGGCTCCGCTTTGTACACACATGGCTCCACTCACATCGTACACACACGGCTGCAGTCCATACACTTCGTACACACATGGTTCGGCTCCATACACCTTTTACCCACATGGCTCTTCTACATCCACCCAGTAAACCCCTCCTGACCCCTCACATAAACTTACCCTCATCCAGCAACATGACAACCAGCACAGCAGAGTCCTGCATACACGGTGGCTCCTGATCATGTGACCCCTGATTCCTCCCCTCCTGTGACCTCATCACAGTTCCTGTGCGCACAGAGCAGCCATAGCGTCAGGCCAATTGCAGCCTGGCAGCCAATCAAAGCATGGAGCTGCACAGCAATGAGTGGCTGCAGCTCTGCGATCGGGCCCCCTAAGCACTCCGGGCCCCATCACAGCTGAGACCTCTGCGACTGCGGTAGTCATGCCCCTGGTGGTTTGCATGTTAATGACCAGGCCAACTTTTACAATTCTGACTACTGTCCATTTATGAGGTAATAACTCTTTAACACTTTCATGGATCCTTGTGATTCTGACATTGTTTTCTAGTGTCATATTGTACTTAATGATAGTGAAAAAATTTCTTTGATACAACTTGTGTTTATTTGTGGAAAAAAGCAGAAATTTGGCGAAAATTTAGAAAATTTTGCAATTTTCCAACTTTGACTTTTCCTGCCCTTAAATCACAGAGACATGTCACACAAAATACTCAATAAGTAACATTTCCCACATGTTTACTTTACATCAGCACAATTTTGGAACCAAAATTTTTTTGGTAGGAAGCTATAAGGGTTAAAATTTGACCAGCGATTTCTCATTTTTACAACATCTTTTTTTTCTGGGGACCATATCACATTTGAAGTCACTTTGAGGGGTTTATATGATAGAAAATACCCAAAATGGACAACATTCTAAAAAACTGCACCCCTGAAGGTGCTCAAAACCACCTTCAAGAAGTTTATTAACCCTTCAGGTGCTTCACAGGAATTTGTGGAATGTTTTAAAAAAATTAACATTTTACTTTTTTTCACAAAAAATTAATTCAGGTCCAATTTTTTTATCTTACCAAGGGTGACAGGAGAAATTGGACCCCAAAAGTTGTACAATTTGTCCTGAGTACACTGATACCCCATATGTGGGGGTAAATCACTGTTTGGGTGCATGGCAGAGCGCGAAAGGGAAGGGCGCCGTTTGACTTTTCAAATCAAAATTGACTGGAATTGAGATTGGATGCCATGTCGCTTTTGGAGAGCCCCTGATGTGCCTAAACAATGGAAAGATCCCACAAGTGACACCATTTTGGAAACTAGACCCCCTAAGGAACCCCTTTACCCCAACCCTAATCCCAGCCCTATTCCAAACCCTAACCTGTTATGACTGGGTCACCGAGGAGGAAAGCAAGACCAAGCTAAACCACAGAAAACCAGAGAGGTTGGTAACTAAGAGGATTGCAGACCCCTGATCCTATCCACACAACTATCAGTAGCCGTGAAGCGTACCTACGATGATCCTAGATGCCTCAACACAGCCGGAGAACTAAATAAGCCTAATGCAAGAAAGGGGAAATCTAAACTGCCCCAGAGCAGACCCCAAAGGAATAGATAGCCCCAAACATATATTGTCGGCGAGACAAGATGAAAACACAAACGTAGGTAGGAAAATAGACTGAGCAAATGATGGAGCCCACACTAACTAGACAGGACAGGAAAGGAAAGACTGTCTGCAATCACGCAAAAAACCCTGCAAAAAATGCCCAACACGTCTGATAGAAAAAATACTGAAGTCACTAGACTTCACCCACTATATCAGCACTCTGGTATATTCTGAAAGCAGAGCAAAAAGAGGCCAATCTAATAAGGGACAAAAACAAACTGGCACAAGCAGTAACATAAGGATGGAAATTCAGCACAGCCCCAGCCGGAGCTGGCTGACCACACAAAACTGAAATAGACAAAACTAGATCAAATGTGAAAAATAGCAAAAGGACACTTAGCTGAGCATGCAGGGACTGAGCAGGAAACTAAGACCTCAGGAGGCAGGAAAAAATCACCAGCAGGGATAGAGGGAGTCGGCTGTCTTAAATCCAGTCAGAAACTCCAGATCTCCAGTCATCCTCCTCATTATCAGGTGGCAGGCCTCTGTTAATTAGATCAGCTCCATTACCTCCAGTAACCACCAGAGGAAACTCGGAAAGAGAACTCGCGACCCCTCTGTCAATATAACCAGCTCCACTATCTTCACTAATAACCAGAGGTAGGCCAGAAAGCGAATTCACAACAGTACCCCCCCTTGAGGAGGGGTCAACGAACCCTCATCCACGCCACCAGGCCGATCATGATTGGCCCGGTGAAAAGCACGAACCAATCTATCGGCATGAATGTCAGAAGCAGAGACCCAAGAATTATCCTCCTGGCCATAACCCTTCCATTTGACCAAGTACTGGAGTCTCCGTCTAGCCAAACAAGAATCCAATATTTTCTCTACCTGATATTCCACATTGCCTTTAACCAATACAGGGTCAGGAGGTGCCACCATAGGAACTACTGGCTCCACAAACCTCTTCAACAGAGATTTATGAAACACGCTAAGGATCTTAAACGTAACTGGAAGAGCCAATCGAAAAGAAACAGGATTAAGAATCTCCAAAATCTTATAAGGTCCTATGAATCTTGGCTTAAACTTTGGAGACGCAACCTTCATAGGAATATTCTTTGTGGACAACCAAGCCATACCACCCACTTTAAACCAGGGACCAAGGGTTGTATGCCGGTTAGAAAACCGTTGGGCTTTTTCCTGAGAGAGGGACAACTTATCCACCACTTGGTCCCAAATCTGCTGCATTCTCCCTACCATATTGTCCACACTTGGGCAGGTCAAGGATTCCACTTGCCCTGAAGAAAATCAAGGATGAAACCCAAAGTTACAGAAAAAGGGCAACATCAAAGTGGCAGAACTAGCTTTATTGTTTAGCACGAATTTGGCCAAGGGCAAAAATGAGACCCAATCATCCTGGTCAGCAGATATAAAACATCTCAAATAGAACTCCAAAGTCTGGTTTGTTCTCTTAGTCTGCCCATTGGTCTGAGGATGAAATGCAGAGGAGAAAGATAACTGCATTCCCAGTTTGGAACAAAAAGCTCTCCAAAATCTGGAAACAAACTGGACACCTCTGTCCGACACAATGTTCTCAGGAATCCCATGCAAACGAACCACCTGTTGTAAAAACAAGGGCACCAACTCAGAATAAGATGGCAACTTTGGAAGTGGTACAAGATGGATCATCTTAGAAAATCTATCACAAATCACCCAGATAACAGTCATTCTCTGAGAGACAGGAAGATCAGAAATAAAATCCATTGAGATATGGGTCCATGGCCTCTTGGGCACCGGCAGGGGAATCAACAACCCACTAGAACGAGAACAGGGTTTAGACCGAGAACAAGTCCCATAGGACTGCACAAAATTCCTGACATCACGAGATAAGGCAGGCCACCAAAAAGACCGACTCACTAAATCTCTGGTGCCAAAAATCCCTGGATGACCAGCCAACGTGGAGCAATGAATTTCAGACATTACTCTCTTCCTCCACTGGTCAGGAACATACAATTTTCCCATAGGGCAACGTTCAGGTTAGTCCTCCTGAAATTCCTCCAGGGCACGTCTCAAATCGGGTGAGATGGCGGAAAGAACTACCCCCTCATTTAGAATGGTAGTAGGCTCGGTCACAATAAGAGAATCCACAAAGAAACTCCTAGAAGGGCGTCCGCCTTAACATTCTTAGTGCCCGGAAGAAAAGACACCACAAAATTAAAATGCGTGAAAAACAAGGCCCACCTAGCCTGTCTAGGATTCAAGCGTTTGGCTGATTCAAGATAATTCAAATTCTTGTGGTCGGTGAGGACGACAACTTGATGTGTAGCTCCCTCCAACCAATGTCTGTACTCTTCAAATGCCCATTTCATGACCAACAATTCCCGATTCCCCATGTCATAGTTATGTTCAGATGGGGAGAATTTTCGAGAAAAGAAGGCACAGAGATTCATTTTAGAAGTCACCAGATCTTTTTGGGACAAAACGGCTCCTGCACCAATCTCAGAAGCATCTACCTCCACCTGAAATGGGAGCGAGACATCAGGTTGCCGTAGAACTGGAGCAGAAGTGAATCTCCGCTTAAGCTCCTGAAGTGCCGAGACTGCCTCTGGGGACCAATTCACCACATCAGCGCCCTTTTTGGTCAGATCAGTCAGTGGTTTGACAATACCAGAAAAGTTACTTATAAATTTATGATAGAAATTTGCAAATCCCAAAAACTTCTGGAGAGCCTTCAAAGAAGTGGGCTGAACCCAATCATAAATGGCCTGTACCTTGGCCGGGTCCATTTCAATAGCCAACGGAGACAAAATAAATCCCAAAAATGAAATCCTATGTACACCAAAGAGGCACTTTGATCCCTTAACATACAGGGAATTTTCCCTCAAAATTCGGAACACAGTCCGGACATGTTCCACATGAGAATCCCAATCACTGGAAAAGATCAAAATATCATCCAGATAAATGATCAAAAACTTATCCACAAAGTCCCGGAAAATATCGTTCATAAAAGATTGGAAGACAGAAGGGGCATTAGTGAGCCCAAAAAGGCATCACAAGGTACTCAAAATGTCCCTCCGGAGTATTAAACGCCATCTTCCATTCATCCCCGTGCTTGATGTGAATAAGATTATACGCCCCCCTGAGGTCAAGCTTGGTAAACCAGCAGGCACTTTTAACTCTGGAAAATAAATCAGAAATCAGGGGTAATGGGTACTGATATTTAACAGTGATTTTGTTAAGGGAACGATAGTCAATACAAGGCCTTAATGAGCCATCTTTCTTGGCCACAAAATAAACCCAGCACCTAAAGGTGAAGAGGATGGTCTAATATGACCCTTCTCCAATGACTCCTTGATATAAGATCGCATAGCATCATGTTCGGGTACCGATAAGTTGAAAAGCCGACCCTTGGGAAATTTACACCTGGGCATTAACTCAATTGCACAGTCATAACTCCTATGAGGAGGCAAAGACGCAGACTTACTCTCACTAAATACATCAGAAAAATCAGCCAAATAATCATGAATATAATGAGACTGGGGAAAGGTGGAGAAAACAGGAGTGTCACTAAGAACACACTGACAACCCCAACTCACCACAGACACAGATTTCCAATCCAAAACAGGATTATGAGTTTGCAACCAGGGAAAAGCCAGAACAATACTATCATGCAAATTGTGCATAACCAAAAATGTACAACTTTCTTGGTGGTCCGGGGTGACCCGCATTATTACCTGGGTCCAAAACTGGGGTTTATTCTCCGCCAAAGGAGTAGCATCAATACCCCTCAAAGGGATAGGAGTCCGCAGGGGTATCATGGGAAAACCACAATATTTAGCAAAGCTTAATTCCATCAGATTCAAAGCTGCTCCTGAATCTACAAAAGCCTTAGCGGAAAATGTAGACAAGGAGCAGATCAGAGTAATTGCCAAAAGGAACTTAGGTTGTACATTGCCCACAGCAAATGTGTGCGCAAAACGTTTTTCTCGTTTAGGGCAGACAAAAATAGTATGAGAGGTGTCTCCACAGAAAAAAAACACAGCTTATTACGCCTTCTAAACTCCTGATGTTGTGCCTTAGACAAAACCCTATCACATTGCATGGGTTCAGACGTTCGTTCAAAAGGCGGCAACGCCTCTCGTGTAGTTTTACGTTCACGTAAACGCCGATCAACTTGAATGGCTAATGACATAGAATCATCAAGACTAGAGGGATCAGGAAATCCCACCATAACATCATAACATCTTTTACGGTTTCTGCCAAACCCTTTCAAAAGAGCGCTACTAAGGCACCATCTTTCCATGTAGTAAGGACCGCCCACTTTCTGAATATTTGACAGTATAACGCTGCAAAATCCTGACCCTGGTTCAATGCCAAGAGGGTTTTCTCAGCTTGATCAATAGCATTAGGTTCATCATACAACAATCCCAAGGCTTGAAAAAATGCGTCCACATTAGTCAGAAAAGGATTTCCAGGTGTCAGAGAAAAAGCCCAATCCTGGGGACCACGGCGCTTGAAGGAGATGTCAATTTTAACCTGCTGCACAGAGCTCCCCGATGAATTAGGCTTCAAGGCAATTAATAGTTTACAATTATTCTTAAAATTCCAAAATTTAGACCGATCCCCAGAAAACACAACAGGAGTAGGGATTTTTGGTTCAACAGCAGATGATTTAGCGAGATAGGCGGAAATTCCCCACACTTTAGCAGCGAGCTGCTTAACACGATCAGACAATTGCTTAATCTCCATTAAAGAAAAAAAATCCTCCTATGGCCCCAGAGAAAAAGAGGATATATATAAAAAAATTCTGATTCTTTACAATTCTCTCCTGCTTTTGAGTACCCTAGAATCTGCAGTTTAGGCTGGTGATTCTGTTATGATTGGGTCACTGAGGAGGAAAGCAAGACCAAGCTAAGCCACAGAAAACCAGAGAGGTTGGTAACTAAGCAGATTGCAGACCCCTGATCCTATCCACACAACTAGCAGTAGCCGTGGAGCGTACCTACGATAATCCTAGCCGCCTCAACACAGCCGGAGAACTAAATAAGCCTAAAGCAAGAAAGGGGAAATCTAAACTGCCCAAGAGCAGACCCCAAAGGAATAGATAGCCCCAAACATATATTATCGGTGAGACAAGATGAAAACACAAACGCACGTAGGAAAATAGACTGAGCAAACGATGGGGCCCACACTAACTAGACAGGACAGGAAAGGAAAGACGGTCTGCAATCACGCAAAAAACCCTGCCAAAAAATGCCCAACACATCTGATAGAAAAAATACTGAAGTCACTAGACTTCGGCCACTATATCAGCACTCTGGTATATTCTGAAAGCAGAGCAAAAAGAGGCCAATCTAATAAGGGACAAAAACAAACTGACACAAGCAGTAACATAAGGATGGAAATTCAGCACAGCCCCAGCCGGAGCTGGCTGACCACACAAAACTGAAATAGACAAAATCAGATCAAATGTGAACAATAGCAAAAGAACACTTAGCTGAGCATGCAGGGACAGAACTGGAAATTAAGACCTCAGGAGGCAGAAAAAAATCACCAGCAGGGATAGAGGGAGTCGGCTGTCTTAAATCCAGTCAGAAACTCCAGATCTCCAGTCATCCTCCTCATTATCAGGTGGCAGACCTTTGTTAATTAGTTCAGCTCCATTACCTCCAGTAACCACCAGAGGGAGCCCGGAAAGAGAAATCATGACTCCTCTGTCAATGTAACCAGCTCCACTATCTTCACTAGTAACCAGAGGTAGGCCAGAGAGCGAATTCACAGCACTAACCCTATCTTTAGCCCCAACCCTAACCCTATCTTTAGCCCCAACTCTACCCCTATCTTTAGCCCCAATCCTAACCCTTACTTTAGCCCCAATGCTATCCCTAACTTTAGCCCCAACCCTAACCATAACTTTAGCCCCAACCCCAACCCTAACTTTAGCCCTAACCCTAACTTTAACCCTGACCCTAACCCTAATAGGAAAATGGAAATAAATACATTTTTTTATTTTATTATTTTTCCCTATCTAAGGGGTTGATAAAGGGGGGTTGATTTACTATTTATAGTGGGTTTTTATAGCAGTTTTTTTATGTTTGGCAGCTGTCACATGGTAAAAGATGCTTTTTATTGCAAAAAATTTCCATATTTTGGCCCACAAAGTCATGTGAGGTCTAGTTTTTTGTGGGACAAGCTGATGTTATTATTGTTACCATTACAGGTTTTGATTGCTTTTTATTATGATTTTTGGGAGGCAGAACGAACAAAAACCAGCAATTCATTAATTTCTTTTTTTGGGGGGGGCATTTATACCGTACCGCGTGTTGGAAAATTGATAAAGCAGTTTTATTCTTCGGGTTAGTACGATTACAGTGATACCTCATTTATATCATTTTTTATGTTTTGGTGCTTTCATACAATAAAAACCCTTAAAATAATTGTTTTTGCATTGCTTTATTCTGAGAGCTATAACTTTTATTTTTCCACTGATGATGCTGTATGGTGGCTTGTTTTTTGCAGTAGAAGATGACATTTTCAGCGGTACCATGTTTATTTATATCCGTCTTTTTGATTGTGTGTTATTGCACTTTCTGTTCAGCGGTATGATGATAAAGCATTGTTTTTGCCTTTTTTTATGGTGTTCACTGAAAGGGTTAACTAGTGGGACAGTTTTATAGGGTGGATTGTTACAGACGCGGCAATACTAAATATGTGTACTTTTATTGTTTTTTTAATTACATAAATAAATGTATTTATTGGGGAAATTTCTTAAAAAATTTAATTAGGAAACTTTTAAAAATATTTTTACAGAGTATAATTTTTTTAACTTTCTTACTTTGTCCCAGAGTAGGACATCACTACTGTATCGCTGATCTGACACTTTGCACAGCACTGTGTCAGATCAGCGATCTGATAGGCAGTGCAGGAGGTTTGACAGTGCCTGCTCTCAGCAGGCACTGACAAGCCACCTCCCTGCAGGACCCAGAAGGGACCCATGGCCATCTTGGATCCGGTGGCCTGCAGGGAGGAGGCCCTCAGAACAACTTGATCATATTGCATTGTTCTGAGGGTCTCAGGGAAGCACGCAGGGAGCCCCCTCCCTGAGCGATGCTTCTGTATGCCACCAGAACACTGCAATTGTGTTTGATCGAAGTGTGCCGGGGTTAAAGTGCCGGGAGCTGTCTGTGACCGCTCCTGGCATTTAGTGCCAGGTGTCAGCTGTGAGAATCAGCTGACACTCGGCCGCATTCGGCCGCACACCCCCCTATGTGTGTGGCCAATCGCAATGACGTACTATCCCATGGTCAGAATGTCTCAGGTTTCATGGATGGGATAGTACGTCTAATGTCAGAAAGGGTTAATAGTCTCCTTAGGAGATTTGAAGCTGCGATCATCTAATTGCTTGGCTGCAAGTAGCAGAACTGCAGCCCTCCTTTGTGTGGCAAACATGTTCATCTGGTATGAATGCCAGACACAGCAGATCAGCAATGACAACCACAGGAGTCTTCTAAACATCCAGTTTGTGCAAGTTATCAGATTAGCTGTCATGTGCCGGAAAAGGTGCAGACTCAGCATCGGAGCCCACACCAAAGACATGGAGGCGAGCTATGACTTACGTAGATCATACAGGGGTTAAAATGGACAATTAAAAAAATCTGCATCTTTGATGGTATGGGGTTGCATTAATGTTTATGACATGGGCAGCTTGCTCATTCTTAGTTTCCTCCAATTGCCTTTTTTTTTATTTTTCGGTTCATGTAGACTCATGAGGGCTTATTTTTTGTGGCATGAGTTGTATGGTGACATTCACCTGGTAGTGTCATTCTCCAGTTTATTACAATTACAGCAATACCAAACATGTATAGTTTTTTTTTATTTTCTAAATGGTGGAAAAAAAAGAAATTCCTAAGAAAGTAAAAAATGTGCTTGTGCTGTTATTTTTCAACACCCATGAAATGTTTTTAATTTTTTTTTAAACAGTGGAGTTTTCTGAGGGCTTGTTTTTTGCTTAGGGAGCTGACATTTTTATTAAAACCGTTTGTGACTAGTGTTGAGCATTCCGATACCGCAAGTATCGGGTATCGGCCGATACTTGCTGTATCGGAATTCCGATACCAACATCCGATATTTTTTCAATATCGGGCATCGGCATCGGAATCGGAAGTTCAAAGTTGATTGACAGCCGAAATGACGTCATCATGATGCGCGGTGTGTGCGCATCATGATGCGCCGTCATTTCGGGCCTTCCGGGGGTCTCTGCCGGCCTGGGGGGGGCTGTGCCGGCCTGCCGGGGGGCTGTGTGGACTGCCCGGGGTCTGTACCGGCCTGCCGGGGGGCTGTGCCGGCCTGCCGGTGGTCTGTGCACCCTGTGGGGGTCTGTACCGGCCTGCCGGGGGGCTGTGCCGGCCTGCCGGGGGGCTGTGCTGATGTCCGGGGGTCTGTGCAAGCATCGTCCGAATGGACTACAAGTCCCATCTGGCGATGCCTGCTACCATGACAGTGATTGACACATTAGCCAATGATGGGACAGTAGTAGTCCCATCATCCGGCTAATGTGTTAAATGTTTAAAAAAAAAAAAAAAATACTACATACATACTACATACATACTACATACATACTACATGCTACATACATATCACATATATACTACATGCATGCTACATACATACTACATGCTACATACATACTACATGCATGCTACATACATACTACATGCATGCTACATACATACTACATGCATGCTACATACATACTACATACATGCTACATACATACTACATACATACTACATGCATGCTACATACATACTACATGCTACATACATACTACATGCTACATACATACTACATACATACTACATGCATGCTACATACATATAACATGCTACATACATACCACATATATACTACATGCATGCTACATACTACATGCTACATACATACCACATATATACTACATACATACTACATATATACTACATGCATGCTACATACATACTACATGCTACATACATACTACATACATACTACATGCATGCTACATACATACTACATATATACTACATGCATGCTACATACATACTACATGCTACATACATACTACATACATACTACATGCATGCTACATACATACTACATGCATGCTACATACATACTACATGCTACATATATACTACATACATACTATATATATACTACATGCATGCTACATACATACTACATGCATGCTACATACATACTACATGCTACATGCATGCTACATACATACTACATGCATGCTACATACATACTACATACATACTACATGCATGCTACATACAATACATTCATACAATACATACATAGACATACAGTACATATATCATAGAGTAACATACTTACCAATACTTGTCACATTGTTCCCCAAAGCCATTGTCTTTTACGGAATAAATATTAACATAACAAACCACAAAAATACTCACCCATGATCCGAAGCAGTCCACGAGTGTGTCCCACGACGATCTTGGGTAGAGAACTGCAGCATCAGCTGCAGAATTTCCCACACAGCTTTTACCATAAAGTGAGACTAGGGACTTTTTTTTTTTTAAGTGGCGGAGGAATACAGTGCGGAAGGATACCTACCTTCCGTCATTGGATTCCTGCAGCCCGTAGAGAGCGGCAGCATCAGCTGATGCTGCAGTTCTCTACCCAAGATCGTCGTGGGACACACTCGTGGACTGCTTCGGATCATGGGTGAGTATTTTTGTGGTTTGTTATGTTAATATTTATTCCGTAAAAGACAATGGCTTTGGGGAACAATGTGACAAGTATTGGTAAGTATGTTACTCTATGTTATATGTACTGTATGTCTATGTATGTATTGTATGAATGTATTGTATGTAGCATGTATGTAGCATGTATGTAGCATGTATGTAGCATGTAGTATGTATGTAGCATGCATGTAGTATGTATGTAGTATGTATGTAGCATGTAGTATGTATGTAGCATGTATGTAGTATGTATGTAGCATGTAGTATGTAGCATGCATCTAGTATATATGTAGTATGTATGTAGTATGTATGTAGTATATATGTAGCATGTAGTATGTATGTAGCATGCATGTAGTATATATGTAGTATGTATGTAGCATGTAGCATGCATGTAGTATATATGTAGTATGTATGTAGCATGTAGTATGTATGTAGCATGCATGTAGTATATATGTAGTATGTATGTAGTATATATGTGGTATGTATGTAGCATGTAGTATGTATGTAGTATGTATGTAGTATATATGTAGCATGTAGTATGTATGTAGCATGCATGTAGTTTGTATGTAGCATGTATGTAGCATGCATTTAGTATATATGTAGTATGTAGCATGTATGTAGCATGCATGTAGTATATATGTAGCATGTAGTATGTATGTAGCATGCATGTAGCATATATGTAGTATGTATGTAGTATGTATGTAGCATGCATGTAGTATATATGTACTATGTATGTAGCATGCAGTATGTATGTAGCATGCATGTAGTATGTATGTAGTATGTATGTAGTATTTTTTTTTTTTTTTTTTTACATTTAACACATTAGCAGGATGATGGGACTACTACTGTCCCATCATTGGCTAATGTGTCAATCACTGTCATGGTAGCAGGCATCGCCCGATGGGACTTGTAGTCCCATCGGACGATGCCTGCACGGACCCCCGGACATCAGCGCAGCCCCCCGGCAGGCCGGCACAGCCCCCCGGCAGGCCAGTACAGACCCCCACAGGGTGCACAGCCCCCCGGCAGGCCGGCACAGCCCCCCGGCAGGCCGGTACAGACCCCAGGCAGTCCGCACAGCCCACCGGCAGGCCGGCACAGCCCCCCGGCAGGCCGGCAGAGACCCCCGGAAGGCCCGTACAGACCCCCGAGAGGCTGTACAAGGGCAGGAAAGGGTTTTTCCAATTCCGATACCGGAAGTCTCATAGACTTGAATGGGACTTCCGGTATCGGCATCGGCGATACCGATACTTTTTTTAAAGATCGGCCGATCCATTCCGATCCGATATTTTGAAGTATCGGACGGTATCGCTCAACTCTATTTGTGACGCAAAAGCCTTTTTGGAACTGGTACTTGAGAGCAGCATCATTCCATAGAACTTTGGAAGACCTGTGCCGTAACTCAGTACAATAGGTCTCAGCTGTGCGACCTCTTTGTGCCTGATTCATGATCGAAGCCTCAGCGACCTGGATTCTGTCGGGTTCGTCATATATCGTACCTAAGCTGTGTAAAAAGGCATCAACAGAAAACCATTATGGGGCTTGTGGGGACAAAGAAAATGCCCAGGTCTGAGGACCTCTTCAGAGCAGGGACATGATTATTCCCACCCACTAAAAATCCTCCCCTGATGACCGGGGGTAACAGTGTAAAAATAACCTACAGCTCTCCCTGAATACACTAAACTGGTCTTTCTCTTACATTAGAGGGTACTGAGGGTCACCGCCACTGCTGGCAGTGGGGGGCTATGGGGGGTCTTCATCAATTTATCTGACCCTGCAACTGATATTGTGATGACTCCAGACTCTGGTAATACTTAGGCAGATCCTGAGTCATCTGCGTAAATTCGCCAGCTGGTCAGAAAGCGTGTGAGCAGGATCCATACTTGCGAAAAAGAAAAACATAATGGCCAGACGTAATGTGACGCTAGTCACTTCTCACAGTCAAGCCGTGAGTCAGAATAGTCAAGGAGTCCAAGATCAGAAGCTAGGAGGGTATGTCATAAACAGAAGGAAGAGACAAAAGCGTGGTCAGGTAACTGTCACGCTGGGTGAGGGAGAAGTAAGGTCCACAACAACAGAAAGATGGAGAGAGAAGCCCAAACACTGTTCCTGACTGTTTTTTGACTCGGCTTGTCTGACCATTCTTTCGCCACCTGGTGGTGCTTATGCTATTGCTCAGTGTTGCTACGCTGTGTGTGCAACCTCTCTTCCCTCACCAGCACTTCCTGGTGCTGCAGTAGCATGACATTATAGCTGACCCATACATTTAAAGGGGACTTTGCCTTTTTTTCTCTCTGATCATGGATCCGCTTTGTAACTTAGTGGATCAGGTGTCCAATCTGACCCAAATTATACAGGATTTGTCAGTGGAACATAGGGCTCTTGCTTCCTCTCACAACCAACTCCAGCAGGAGTGTTTTCAGACTGTTAAATCTTTTCAGGGTTCCATGACTAAATCAGCTGTTAGGCAATCTAACCACAGGGATGTGTCCCTAAACTCTCCTGGACCAACAGTCAGTCTCCCTGATACTTTCTCTGGAGAGAAGGAGAGGTTTCTTGCATTCAGAGAAAGTTGTAAGCTTTTTTTTTCCCTTAGAGCCAGATCCTCTGAGTCAAAGGGTAGGCATAATTATTTCATTGGCCATGGGTCTCTCCCAGAGTAAACTCACTGCTGAACATCTGGCAGAGGTCTGGGATAAACAGATCAAGTAAGTAGCATGGCAATCACCTGGGATATTGGACAGTTGGAGATAGCTGACACCTCCCAGTATAAGATTTGTTAGACACTTGAAGACAGCCGACGAATCTCAGTCTCAGGCTGGATTGACATTTGAAGACAGCCGACAAATCCCAGTCTCAGATTGGATAGTCGAGCTGTCAATCAACACACTCACCATGCCCCTGTATCAGATAGGATGGCTGAGCTGTCAATCAAAGTACTGACAGCTTCAGCATGCCCCTGTTCCAGATTGGATGACCGAGCTGTTAGTAACTGCATCCCAGACATACATAACTCAAGGCACAGGAAGCACAAACCTCACTAGCTGAATGTACGTCTGTCAGAGGTCTGGGCTAAACAGATCAGATAAGTAGCATGGCAATCACCTGGGATATTGAACACTTGGAGACAGCTGACACCTGCCAGTCTCAGATTGGATAGTTGAGCCATCAATCAACACACTGACAGCTCAGCACGCCCCTGTATCAGATAGGATGGCTGAGCTCTCAATCAAAGTACTGACAGCTTCAGCACGCCCTTGTTCCAGATTGGACGGCCAAACTGTAAGTAATTGCATCCCAGACACTCTAACGGGTGGACCCGTGATACCGTTTGGGGTAGATACAATGTTTTAATTGATCTTTATTGCATTTTTTTGAATGTTGTGGCGAATTCAAAGAAAAGATGAAACTTACATGCAGACAAAACTTGCATTGTTTAAACTAGAATGAGATATGCAGTCTGTCGAGCAAAGCTATCAATAAATATTAAGTTGTTGCCTATTTTAAAGGTATTTCCGCAGAGATTATAGCATTATCACTGCTATCGCCAGAGTTTATGCAGATGATTAGTAATGAGTAATGACATTTTTATGTTCTTTCTTTACTGCCAATGCATATCATTAGCATTAAAATGAGCAATTAGTGTCTTTTTCAGGTGGCACGTAGGTTACATACAAATGGAAATACTACTTATAGTCCTCAAATTATTAACAACTGCAGACAAAGTCTAAACCAGACTTGATTCACTGCAGGACCTTAATCATCCCGGATGCCCATGAGCATCTCTTTGTATAAAGCACTTAAGAGATTATGAAGTCATAAGGATATTATATGAATTTAAAAGGTTTGGCCACATTTGGGGTTGATTATTTTTACTTAAATGCATGTGTTTTGGACTAAAAATAATTTTTTTCAATACATAGAAATGTTGCACAGTTTTGCTTTATACAGGCTCTTTGTTTCTTTGTGCCTTCAATATTACTGTGGTCTGTGGCCATCCATAATCTACTGAGAGGAGTTTAAAACTTATATTTTGTTATAAGACAAAATTAGCTATCTTAATTCACAATATTCACCGTGGCCACTAATGCTTTTTAGACTTAAGGCCATATACAGTACACATTAAATTAATGTTGATGAAACCAATCAATTTCGCTGGGTTCAGGCTAGTTTCACACTTGCTTTTTTTTGCAGCGCGTTTTTCCCGCAAAAAAACGCATTGAAAAAACGCATACATAAGCATACAACTGCTGCGTTTTTTTCAAGCATTTTTATGAGCATGCATGAAAAAAACGCAGCGTTTTTATGCGTTTGTATGCGTTTTTAGCGCGTTTTTACCGCGTTTGCGGTTTTTTCCAACATTTTTAGGTGGCCCCTCACACTACCCAAACCATGACTTTACTAACCCTAACCCTGACCCTAACCCTAACCCTAACCCTGACCCTAACCCTAACCCTAACCCTGACCCTAACCCTTAACCAAATCATACTTAACCCTAACCCAAACCCTAAACCCTAACTAACCCTAACCCTAACCCTGACCCTAACCCCAACCCTAACCCTGACCATAACCCTAACCCAAACCCTAAACCCTAACTAACCCTAACCCTAACCCTAACCCTGACCCTAACCCTAACCCTAACCCTGACCCTAACCCTAACCCTGACCCTAACCCTAACCCTAACCCTGACCCTAACCCTAACCCTAACCCTAACCCTAACCCTGACCCTAACCCTAACCCTAACCCTGACCCTAACCCTTAACAAAACCATACTTAACCCTAACCCTGACCCTAACCCTAACCCTAACCCTGACCCTAACCCTGACCCTAACCCTAACCCTAACCCTGACCCTAACCCTTAACAAAACCATACTTAACCCTAATCCTGACCCTAACCCTGACCCTAATCCTTAACAAAACCATACTTAACCCTAATCCTGACCCTAACCCTGACCCTAACCCTAACCCTAACCCTAACCCTGACCCTAACCCTAACCCTAACCCTAACCCTGACCCTAACCCTTAACAAAACCATACTTAACCCTAATCCTGACCCTAACCATGACCCTAATCCTTAACAAAACCATACTTAACCCTAACCCTGACCCTAACCCTAACCCTAACCCTGACCCTGACCATAACCCTAACCCTAAACCCCCTTAACTAACCCTAACTCTAACCCAAACCCCTAAATTCCATGGTTTAAAAAAAAAAACGCATATGCAAAAAAATGCATACATGAGCATGCCAGTGCGCACATATGCGCATCCATAGGCTATAATGGCCATTTTTAGCGCAAAACGTGCGCATATGTGCGCATGCGCTTTTTTGCAGGGCCAAAAAATGCAACATGCTGCGTCTGGAAAATACCAATGCACACCCCAAAAAAACGCAGCGCATGAAAATCGCATACATGCGCTGACCAGTGCGCAGGTATGCGCACCCATGTTAAATATAGGGGAAAAAACGCATGCGCAGGTGTGCGTTTTTTTCCAGCGCTAAAAAACGCAAATGTGAAACCAGCCTCAGCCAACATTCTGATGTATATGAGGTTACCAGCCGACTGATGGTAAGGGGAAATGTCCATCAAACATTTCCAATTTATGACCGCCAATCATATTGCTCTCACAGAGATAAGTCGCTATCCGATGTGTCAGTTGGCAGCTTTCCCATAGCAAACACAGGAGCATTTAGCCAAATAAGGGCTCTGCATAAAGGTACTGTCACACTTAGCGATGTACCAGTGATCCCGACCAGTTATATGATGCGGTCATGATCGCTGGTACATCGCTAAGTGGTCGCTAGTGAGCTGCCAAACAGGCAGATCTCACCAGCGACATCGCTGGGGATGGGGGTCGCTACTTACCTGTCACCCCAGGCGATCCTGCGTCCTCCCACCCAGCTCCACTCGTCGCTCATCGTCACAGCAGGAAGCTGACGACGAGAAACAGTCCAGCCTGTTCTCATGCGATCAGCGATAACCAGCGGGGGAGCCGGTCGTAGGTAAGTATCACACACAGCGATATCGCTAGCAATATCGCTATAACGTCACAAGTTATAGCGATATTGCTAGCGATATCGCTTAGTGTGACAGGCCCTTAAGGGAGCATTGGTTGAGATGGATGTCGGCCAAATAATTGTTAATAATAATTCTTTTTGCTTATCTAGACTTCGTAGGCAGTTTAATGAAGGGGGACTACATATTCTAGATAATAGAGTGGGTTTGAACATTCAGAATACAAGCATATCCTCAATACAATACTGTAAGACATAAATTCATGAAGCTAAAGCATAACAAGCTGTTTAAGACTTGGGAGAAATGGACCGGGTATAAACATATTACAGAGACAATTCTACAGGGGTGGGAACAGGTAAAAAAATCCATTCTATGTGAAAGATGGAGGGAAACCTATTTCAAGCTCATTCATACAGCATTAAATGGCTTCAAAATTCCATCCTCTCCAAGATTCCCTTACAGGATTATAGCATGCCCTAAGTGCGGAACACTTTCAATGAATCTCTGGCATGGGGTGTGGGAATGCAGGCTAGTTAAAGAGTACTGGAAAAAGGTAGCAGAGCAGATTTGATCGTGCTGGGGAATCCATCTTCCACAAATGCCACAAACTATGTTATTTCACCAGTTAAGCCCTCCTGAGACACAACCCACAGGAGTTAAAGCAGAGATGCCTAAAAACATTCACACATTCTTAGTTGTAGCCTTATATGGCTTATTTGGCGAATGGCTTAAACCAAGCATCCCTTCGATGATGATGATAATAGCCCAGATGAAACAATTATTGGGATTTGAATTAATAGAGGAGGAAAGGAGTAAAGAAAAATCTGCAGGAAAAGTATTTCTGCTGTGGAAAACTTTCATTGGTTTTCATTACAGCCCTCATGAAATATTGAGAATGATTAGTCCCTTGGTCGCTTGTGCAGTGTGAGCGGAAGTGCTGTCTTGTCAGGATTCCTTTTGCCTTCACAACTGCCTTCAGTTGGTCCAAAAGTTCAATGTAATACCTTACATTGATGGTGGAACCCTTTTGAAAGTAGTCCACTAGCAGCATGCCCTCCTTATACCAGAACACAGATGGCATCACCTTAGTGGCTGATTTTTGCACCCTGAACTTCTTTGGATGAGGAGAACCACTGTGCCTCCACTCTTTTGACTGCTCCTTGGTTTCAGGGTCATACAAATAAATCTAGGTCTCGTCCATAATGACCAGTCGATCCAGGAAGTTCTTATCAGACAAACTCATTCACGGGAATTCCCCATGATGTCTGCTATTGCTTTAGCTGAAATTCGCTGATTCTCCAATATGAGGATGTGCAGAGCATCAACGATCTCCGGAACAGCAACCTCTCTCGGTCATCCAGGATGGTCCTCATCGTTGGTGCTGAAGTGGCCTGTTTTAAATTTGGCAACCCAGTTCTTAAATGTAGAATATGTAGGGCATTGAGCCCCCATTGTCTGCGACATATCACCATGAATATCCTTCGTGGACTTTCCTTGCAGAAACAAGAATTTTCTTACTCCTCTGCTCTCATTTGCTGTGAATATCGCATATCGCATTAGACTCCGCCATTTTGTTTTCACGCGTGCGTAGAACACTGTTGCAATAAGCTAAAAAACACAAAATTTTGAAAACATATATTAGACACATAAGGCTTTCATGTGATGTATCAAAAAAAAGAAGCAAAAAAAAATCACAAAGCCAAAGACTTATCAGAAGCCCCTCGTAAGTGGGACCTTCGCAATAAAGAATGGGAAAAAGTGTTTGGTTTGGAGGTAATGAAATAAATATTGGGACTTGAGTCAGTTTTTTTTTTTTACAATTTTAGCTGGCAGTGGAAGTGCTTGTTCATTACTGATATCACAGATTAATCTGAAAAATCTAGAGTCTCATAATAACAAATGGTTAAGTTTGAGTCATCAGGTTGTAAGTAAATTATTACTTCCGTTTGTTATGCAACCAATGACAGATGCATTAAAATACGTAGGTTGAGAATAAAAATTGTAAATGACGTCTGAGCTATAGAAGTTCATTCTTAACTCTGCTGAGATTACTTCAGCATCTGTGATGTAATCTTTGGAGATTAACCTATTTTTGAAGTATAATCTGATTTCATAAGCCACATATTTTTGAAATTCTCTATAACATCTTAGTTTCCTGTGTTACATCCGGCAATGACAAGCTCAGTTCTCCAGCAAGCTCAGAACTGAGAATTATTTAATCATTATTATTGTCAATTCAAGGACGCTTTTTCATGGTGTGATTCTTGTTTCTAATGCAAAGTAAACCTAAGTGGTTCAGTCCTCCGAAAACTTCATCCGTCTTTTCTTCTTTTCTTACACATTTCAGCCAAATCACATGCTGTGCAGACAGTATAGAAAAATATAATTTTCCCTATTAAGCTCGAAATAACAAAACAACAAAAATCAAGTCATGTTCATCATAATGCATAATACATATGTACATAGTACAAACGATCAGGACAAAGGAATGATATATACATGAATGAATGAATATACATGCAGAGCCTTTCTAAGACAATAGTGATCCTAGTGTGAATACTTCGTTTGTGCCAATTTTACGCATTGAATAAAACAATTTTATCTATAACTGCAGTTTTTTAGACACTGTAATTGAAAATGTCAGAATTTATAGGTGGTGTCTTCTCTAATTCTAATTTTTAACTCTCCCTTTTCTTCTCTATCCAGCCCAACAGTCATGATTATTTCCAGCTATGATTTGATAGTGCCCCTGAAAATAATAGTGCCAGATCGCTAGAAACCATAACTGTAATAGTGGTATCGTAATAATGACTCATACATAGTAACAGTACAACAGTGGCCTCTCTCAGATGCCACTAGCCAACTACATGGATGGCTGTGATCTACTAAAGAGAATGGCATGGATGATAACTCTATGGTCTGCCATAGTTTTCAACACTATACAGTATGTGTCATGAAGATGCAGCTACAGTTAAAAGTGATGTGTCTATCAGGGGGCCATTGGCCCTATGGTTAAACTAGCACTCTATACAAAAGAGTTACTGTAGTCTAAATACTCGGTTTGCGGCACTTGGCCTTTATCTAAATGTCCTGAATAAAGCAAAGTTGGCACATCCCCACTATCTAGGTAGAAAGGCAACTCGGATTTGGGTAATTTTTAATGTAAGAAAGAAGAGTGATTTTGTTTACCATGTAACCTCTCAACTTAAAATAACTGGAGGAAATCACTAATAAATATGTTGTGCCATTTGACAAGTTCGTAATGTTAAATTCCAAAATTTCCCAAACACCAGGAAATCCGAATAATGAGCTCAACTCAAATACAATACAATACCACCAAATCTCATGTTAGGACTATTAAGCAAAACTGGAGATTAAATAGAGTTTTCCAAGCAAAGTACATTTTATTAACACAATGTAAACAGAGCATAAATGCTAATGCAGGCTGCAGCAAACAATAATAACACAGTCACACCCTAAATCCTGATTACAACAATTAAATAAATAAGTTCAGGTTCAGGTTCAGGTGATATTTACTTATGTACTTACAAATTTGTAATACAGATGAGATCTACCTACTTACTTATTTATTTAATTGTTGCAATGAGGATTTAGGGTGTGACTGTGTTATTATTGTTTGCTGCAGCCTGCATTAGCATTTATGCTCTGTTTACATTGTGTTAATAAAATGTACTTTGCTTGGAAAACTCTATTTGATCTCCAGTTTTGCTTAATAGTCCTAACATGAGATTTGGTGGTATAAAGTTGGTAATGTTGCATAGTTAGAATCTATATTTTCTAATAGATTTACAGGAGCTGGTCATTTTATGAACTGTGTTTCAGGGATATAGTAAGGTCCTGAAATCCATATGGGATTGGATCTGTAAATGCTAATTTAACAAGCTGTTCAAAAAAAGTATGCACAAATCTTACAAGGGAAAATACTGATGCCTTTAGAAGGTTGGACACCTTTGCAGAGATATTTACATAAATCTATGTAATTGAGGCTATGTTTTGTAATTAGCTTCCATTAAAATTTTGTAAATTTTCCTTCTATATCCTTTGTTTCCTTTGCTGTAGAATGTGCTGAGATGCCCACAATGACTGCCTGATGAGAGTTTGTAATTCTTTGTCTGAGCTCTTCTCAGGTGTTTTATGACCACAAGCCACATCAAAGTTGATAATGCAGGGAAACAAAGAACCTGAAAAGCTAAAGGTCTAAAATATTTAAAGGGAACCTGTCAGGTCCCCCATATCCTCCAACCCAGCAGCATTCATTTATTTATGAGTAAATTGCCTGCCTACCTATTCCTGTATATCATTTTTCTGTACAAATGAGGTTTAAAAAAAGCATTTGTATTGCCCACATTTCCTATACTAATGAGGGCTTTGACTACTCGATAGGGCATTAGTTGCTCCAGACTAGTCCGCCCTCTTTCCATGTTATCTCGCCCCTGTTGGCATGATAGCATAATTTGCATGAGCGGTGTCATTGCGAATCATGCAAATCTAGCGCATGTGCACATTCCAGCAGATTTCCTACTTCAGAGGCACGTACTGCGAATTACTGGAAAACATCTTCTAAACTTCCGGACATGTGTAGTTTGCACCTGTGAAGCCAGGAAGCAGCTTCAGAGGAGCACTGCACTTTGCCAGAAGTTCAGAATATGTCTTCCGGTAATGCGCAGTACGCACCTCTGAAGCCGTAAATCTGCCGGAATGTGCACATGTGCTAGATTTGCATGATCGGTGATGATGCCACTTGTGTAAATTATGATGATTAGTGATTTGTCTGGGCAACTAACACCCCATTGACTAGTCAAAGCCCTCATTAGCATATGAAACATGGGGCAATATAAATGTTTTTTAAACCTTATTTGTACAGAAAAATTTTATACAGGGATAGTTAGGCAGGGAATTTACTCATAAATTAGTAAATGCTGCTGAATTGGAGGGCATGGGTGACCTGACAGGACCTGAAAGTTTCCCTTTAATGAAGCACAATTGCACAAGTGAAGTGGACAACCCTTTTAACAGGTTCTGGCATCATAACGCCAACAATAGACAAGAAGACTTTACTAAAAGTATCTTTTAGAATTACTAGAGTTAATAGAAGCAGTTCAGCAAGGCTACCCATTCTAATTGTGGAAAACAATAAACCATGGATTACATTCTGTTAGGTTTTTCTAGATTCAACTCAGAATACAGTATTAGAGATGAGCGACTTTGCCTCTTTTTGGTGCGAGTCGGGTTTCGTGAAACCCAACTTTCGCAAAAGTCGGGTCGAACGCAATCGGCCGATAATCGTGAAACGTCGAAGGCCAACTGAAACACGAAACCCAATGCAAGTCAATGGGGAAGAAAAGTCGGCAGTGAGTGGAGGACAGGAAACACACCTACAGTGCCCATTTTAATGCCAAAAACATCAATTCTTACTACTTAAGCTTGTCAACCTTAATTTACTTTATAATAATAGTTAGGCATTGAAAACTGGGGGTTATTTGGCTATAGTTGTGGGGGAGGTAGAGCTGGCTCCAGATTTTCGTGGGCCCAGGACCAAAGAGTGTCACTGGGCTCCTTTAACACAAGCCACAATTCATGATCCTCTGATATGGCAGAGAAATAGCGGTATAGTACAATGAAAAATACGTCACTTCTTACATCACATGACTGATATCCATTTTAAATTCTCCAATAGCTCCAAAAACGGATAGTATATTACTCCATACAGTATATGGCCACCGCATAGTGCGCCATACAGAGTAATGAGGCCTATATATTTCTCCATACAGAATCATTGGTCCCATATAATGTTCGATACAGTATATGATGAGCTCCACATAATGCTACAGTATATGTTGGTCCCCATGGATGAAGCTCCACTGTCTTATGGGCCCAAATAATGCTCCTTATATAATGGGCCCCATTTCTAATGCTCCAGTGTATAATGGGCCCTGTAAATGTTGCTCCAGTGTCTGAGGTACCCCATTTGGAAAGCTCCAGCGTATGCTGGGCCTCACGGATGATGCTCTAGTGTACGATTGGTTTAAATAATGCTCCATATATATTCTGCCCCATTTACAATGCTCCAGTATATGATGGGCCCCATGGATGATGCTCCAGTGCCTTATGGGCCCAAATAATGCTCCATATATAATGGGCCTCATTTCTAATGCTCCAGTGTATAATGGGCCCTGTAAATGCTGCTCCAGTGTCTAATGTCCACCTTTGGAATGCTCCAGTGTATGGTGGGCCCCATATATAATTCTCCAGAGTATTATGCTCCCCAAAAATTGCTCCCAACCTTTAAAACAATTAAATAAGTCTCCTCGATAGGGAATCCCTGTACTCTGGACTCCCCGTCGTCCCCATCTTCCATCTCTCTGCACTTGGACTGTTTAGGCAGAGGGCGTACAGACGTGATGTCATCACGCTCTTTGACCAGAATGTCACTGTCAGGAAATGCGGAAGATGTCACGACGGTGGAGCAGGGAGAGGTAATTATTTCAACTTTGCAATTGCTGTGATCCTGAGGAAGCAGGGGGGGCCCACTCGTTGGTGACGGCACTGGCACAGGGTCCCTCATAGTACGGCGGTGTGTCTGACGGCGGGTGGGCCCTCCCACCGGCAGAGACACTTTTGCATACTATGAGGGGCCCTGTGCCAGTGACGTCACCCATGAGTATGCCCCCCACCTGCTCAAGGAACCTGCACTTTCATCTGCACCTTCCTCTTTGTCACCGTGTAAAATGGTATAGTATGCGGGAAGGGGAACCTGAGTTTCATCAGGGTCAGATTCTGGCTGTGTAGAGTGCGAGGGAAATGTAGTGGTCTGGGTCAATGTACCAGCAGAATCATCTAGCAGTGGCTTGGCATCAGTGCACTTGTGGCGCCCCCAGGAGTACGGTCACCACAGTGGCATTACCTTCCTCCTAGGGAGTGTGATGTCATGCTTGGGAGCAACGAAGGATCTCTCTAGCAGTTAAACCAATACACAACACAGTTCCCACTCCAGGCCAGCAGGGAGAGCTCTGAACCTGACTGCTGATGAGCTGCTCTCTGTGGTCAGGAGGAGGGAAGTTAGGGCAGTCTGTGAAGAGAAGGGGAAGTGTGTGGACGTGAGAAGGAGAGCTGGAAGATGAGCAGAGGTAAGGCTCACTCCTAGCTGGAGCGCATGGTCCGGATTCCGGTCTCCGAATTTGTAGGGACAATGACGGTCCTGCAGCAGAAACCAGAGGCAGTATCAGTTGTAAATGCTCTGTTCCCAACTAAGACTCAGAGGCCCCAGCAGCGACATGTGTGAGCCAGAAGGAAAAGGCTACGGCTGCCTGCCATACGAGAAAGTTCCAAAAGAGAGTCAACAGGGGGAACTTCAGTGAACTCAGTACTGCGAGTACCTCAGATAAGCGCTAGAACGGAGGCCACACTACCTATCTGCAGAGAGAGAATTCCTAATTTGCTTCCAGGCTGACCAACTCCTTCTCCATCTGTACTCTGGGTCCTGGACGGCACTTACCAAGTACAGGTAAAGGAACTGCACGACTGTGTCTGTCATCTTTCTCCTGTGCCTGGCGCATGGCTCTGCTACATCCTGCACTGCACACCATCTATCTACCAACTGTTTCATCTGCCCTGTGACTACGGCCCTACCTATGCAGGGCTTGTACATCTTAGCTGCACCACAACATCTGTCCCAGAGAAGCGACACTGCAGCGCTGGTCAATCTGATCAGAAACCACAGGTGACGTCACGTATCATTCACCTACAAACGTTATTCACCCCTTTGCATGGACGCCCAGGGCCACGGACCGGGTAACCACCACCATCACACATCCCTCTGAGACACCAGCACGGTACCGATTAACCCCACTGCCCTGGCTGGCGACCCACACTCCATGTCAGATTCATCTTGGACTGGTGAATTCACAATTTGACTTGATAACCCAGTCATGGTATGTGAGAAAGATCTACATGGACAAATGTGAAGTGTGGCCTGCTGCATCATTCACTTTTGGTGGGGGTGAAGGACACAAGGAAAGGGGTTCTTCCTGACCAGGAACCAGCACTTGACGACTTAGTGCTTGCATTTTTTGAAACTTCGGAAGAGGAGGGCATATTAGCTGGAGTCTGTTTTGGCAATGTAAGACAAAACCAGTTCCTGATGCTCCGGTTTTAAAAGCGGTTAACCTACTCCCAGAAAAGGTAGCCTTCCAGGCCTTCCGGAGCCAGACCATGACGCAGGCTCAACACCTCCTGCCTTAGCTGCTATTGTGCTTTTGCCACTACCAGCAGATGCACCACCACCACCATCAGTACCAGCTGGCAACCCCCGCCCACTTCCACGGCCTCTTCCACCATACTTCCTCATTTTTGGGAAAATGTACCCAAAATACCACCAGCTATATGGTACTGTAAAACAAGGTGCAAGGTGTATATAGTACTGGGGAGAATTTGAATCACCCTAGAGATTTTAGGAGGCTGAACTATTACCTCAGGCCCACTATAGATTACACCTCAATTTAACAGGCTGAAATAGGCTGGTGTATGACAAGGTAGAAGGTGTATATAGTATTGGGAGAATTTGAATCTCTCTAGAGATTTTAGGAGGCTGAACAATTATCTCAGGCCCACTATAGATTACACCTCAATTTAACAGGCTGAAAATGGCAGGTGTATGACAAGGTACAAGGTGTATATTGTATTGGAGAGAATTTCAATCTCTCTAGAGAATTTAGGAGGCTGACAATGATGCTCTCAGTCCAAGCATGGCAGCAGGCAGCCTAATAAGCAGGACTGCTGCACACAAAAGTGTGGAAAAATGAACGCTTGGTAACTGTGCAGAAAAGAGGAAGAGAAGTATTTTTGCTTTTAAAAAAGCAGTTTGCACAGCAGTGTGCAAACAGCAAAGCAGCTATCAGGGAGCCTTATAAGGCAGCCTAATAACCAACAGAGCTGTTGCACAAAAATATATCCTCCCCTGTCACTGCACACAAACTGTTGTGTTGTACAGTGAAAATCGCTACCAGCAGAAGCAGTTTTTTTTTTTCTTCTTCCCTGCCTAACGCTCTCCCTTATTCAGAATCAGCAGCAGCAACCTCTCCCTATGCTAAGATCGGCAGAAGTAAGATGGCGGTCAGCGTGCACGCCCTTTTATAGCCTCTGTGATGCCACACAAAGCAAGCCAATCACTTGCATGCCCTACTCAAAGATGGTGGTGACCGTTGCCCATGTCATCACGTTGCCCGCAGTGTGCGTCGTCCATCATTGGCTGAAAAAGGGCGCTGGAAGCATCATTTGAAACTCGACTTTGGCGCTCTGGTCACCGACCTCATGGCCGACCTCACGCTATGGTCGGGTTTCATTTCATGAAACTCGACTTTAGCGAAAGTTGGCTACTTATGAATTTGACCGACCCTTTTCGCTCAACTCTATACAGTATGATATGCAGAACATTGTGCTACAATATTTATTACAAAATATGAACAGTCTACTAAAATATTTTAAAGACATGACTTAATCATTAGCAAAGTCTGAATTTTATTACAAAAGGCACTATGGGAACATTTTATTTCATTGTGTTCTCGACTCATGCAACTTTTATTTTGTTATTTTTCCATCTAATAATTCATAGCACATCTATAAATTGATAACAAGCAAAAGTCAAAGTTAACAATAGCACTCCTACTATAGATATGGTAGGGGTGCAGCTATATGGTTGCAAAATAAGTAGGCACAAGAAGCAAGTTATTATGTTTAAATAGTGAGTGGTTAATAAACAAGTCCATACGCCGTCACTGCTTACAAAACAAAAAAACAGCCTTTACTCAGCATAATGGTAAAAATAATCACGAACAGTTCTCTTTATTATAGTCACAGGTTCACCTGTGTAGAGCAAAACATTCTCAGTCAGTCTCTTACAACAGACTGCCCAGCAAATCACAACTCTTTTCCTCCTTCCACGCACAGACCCTCACTTTAGCAGCTGAGCTGCCTTAAATGGGCCATTCAAAGCCTGGAAGTGGATATATGGGAACTGCCAGTCTCACGCAGCTCTTCTGGCCATTCCTGAAACAAGGACCCAAAATCTGGGCCCATTAAAAAATACCCTCACAACACTGTCTGTGCTGGAGCCTGCTTTATTGGGCTTCACATTACCAAGGCTAGCCAACTCAATGACACACATTTCCTGTCCCGGACACATCACACTGCCACCTTACAATATACAGCTCTGGCAAAAACTAAGATACCACTTCCAGATCTCCTGCGTACTTTGGTTGCTAGAGGAACCACTGCACCTACTCGGGGTAGGGAGACGCAGCTCCTTATCTCTAATCCTGCCGCTGCTTACCGCCCGGTCAGAACCCTGGGGGACTGTAGTGGGGGCAGTGAAAGAGGCACCGGAGGTTCTCTCTGCATTTCCCGCCATATTCAGCACCATTTGCAAAGGCACCATACTCCTTAGGGACAACCAGCAGGTCCCAATATAAAAGGGAGTTGAGGTTTGCCTCCTTAGTGTATATTTCAGCATCTAAATTTGCACACCACTAGCAGAAAATAAAATACTATACTGGACCAGATAAGTATATCTGAAGTTAATTGAAAAAGCCTATATTTGCCCTGATTATCAATTCAGTGAACCTCTGCTGACATCTAGTGGACATTTCAAGAATCTACCCACTTCAAATTTCTATTATTGGTAATACTCTTCTCCACAAAGAATCATTCATCAGACTTCCGGGAGGCGGAGCTTGAAGATGGCCGCATTTTAATAGAGCTCCCTGACGGCAGAACTAAATCCACTGCCATCACACCGCTAAGCGGGTAGCAGGGATAAGGCCCGGGCAAGGTTCCCCCGATAGCGGGGCCAGTTCTCAGGGAACTACGAAGGTCCTAGGCGCAGGCAGCGCTGAAATCCATGTGACAAGTGGCCTCTAACAGAAGCTGCTGCGACAGGCCGCACTGGAGCGCGGAGCACACGCTGGAGTACCCCTCACCACATCACTGGATCGCAAGGTAACTGGGGCAGCTACATACCTGCAAAGAAACGGGAGCGTGGACCTGCATATAAAGTCATAGACTGCAGATGAGCTGCCCTCTACTGCAAGTGGGATTGGTGGTTCCTTGAATGTGAGTCAGATATTCAATAGCGACGCCACTATCAAATTTACATGAGCTCATTAGGTCTCTTTCACTATGGAAAAATTTGTAGCCAAATCTGGAAAATCAAATAGACCTTCGACTAGGCACCAGAACACTACTTCCCCACCTAAGATAACTGCTGATGCAGAATGGGAGGATATGCAATCAATTGCTCAGGCCATTACAGATATTCTACTGCTGAAAATATACTCTCGATTGGTGGCATTTCATAGAATCATAGAATCGTAGAGTTGGAAGGGACCTCCTGGGCCATCTGGTCCAACCCCCTGCTCAAAGCAGGATTCGCTAAATCATCCCAGTCAGATGTCTGTCCAGCCTCTGTTTGAAGACTTCCATTGAAGGAGAACTCACCACTTCTCGTGGCAGCCTGTTCCACTCATTGATCACTCTAACTGTCAAAAAGTTTTTTCTAATATCTAATCTGTGTCTCCTCCCATTCAGTTTCATCCCATTGCTTCTAGTCTTTCCTTGTGCAAATGAGAATAAAGTTGATCCTTCTACAATGTGACAGCCCTTTAGATATTTGTAGACAGCTATTAAGTCTCCTCTCAGTCTTCTCTTTTGCAAACTAAACATTCCCAAATCCTGCAACCTTTCCTCATAAGACAGGGTTTGCAGACCGGTCACCATTCTGGTCGCTCTTTTCTGAACTTGCTCCAGTTTGTTGATGTCTTTTTTAAAATGTGGTGCCCAAAACTGGACACAATATTCCAGATGAGGTCTGACCAAAGAGGAGTAGAGGGAAATAATGACTTCACGTGATCTAGACTGTATGCTTCTGTTAATACATCCTAGAATTGCATTTGCCTTTTTTGCTGCTGCATCACACTGTTGACTCATATTCAGTCTGTGATCTATTAGTATACCCAAGTCTTTTTCACATGTGCTGTCACTTAGCCCTATTCCTCCCATTCTATATATGCTTTTTTCATTTTTATTGCCCAGATGTAGTACTTTGCATTTCTCCCTGTTAAAAACCATTCTGTTAGTTGCTGCCCACTTCTCCAGTTTATTTAAATCTTTTTGAATCCTCTCTCTCTCTTCTCTAGTATTAGCTATCCCTCCTAGCTTTGTGTCATCAGCAAATTTAATCAGTTTACCCTCAATTCCTTCATCTAAATCGTTGATAAAGATTTCAGTCGACTCTAGATGCTATTGTCACCCAGGTTAACACACAAGGGGCACGCATAACAGCTGCAGAACAAAGAATGTCAGATCTGGAGGACATAGTTACAGAACTCTCCGAGAAGTTAGACCGGAGGGATAAAGATGTCACATTTCTTCTAGATAAAGTAAAGGATCTAGAAAACAGATCTCGGCGTAATAACTTGAAACTTGTTGGTCTCCCCGAATCGATTAAAATGCCTGATTTGATGGGAATAGTGTCAGAATGGCTCCTGAAGGCACTAAATTTAACACTACATTCAGGTGCCCTGAAGATCGAGAGAGTTCATCGCCTGGGCCCTCCTAGGAATGATACGGACTCTAGACCACGTCCAGTAATCTTCAGGGTCCTGGATTTCCAAGATAAAGTCAATTTGCTATCGGCATACAGGAAGAAGCAGCCATTATCCTATGATCATCACAAACTGTTTCTCTTCCAGGATTATATGGCTGCAGTGGCAGCCAAACGTAAGGCTTTTAATCCTGCATATGTCATTTTGGTGGGAAAAAATATTCATTTTGGGACACAATTCCCTGCAATTTTACGCTTTTCTTTGAATGTGAAAAACTGGATCTTTACAGAGCTGGAAAAGGCTTTACAACATCTTCAAGCAGATAATCGACCTGCAGTGCAGTCCTCGGAAAAGACCTGATGAAGGCAATTGATGTTCTTCACCATTTTGTCACCTAGCAGGGTGGCGTCGCTTTTGTCACTTTTGTTGCTTTGTCACTTTGTTGCATTTGTGTTTTATCTTGTTGAGATATTAATCTATTTTCTTCAGCAGGTTCACTCTCATAATTACTTTAAGCATGGTTCTTTGCGGGTTTAGATTGCTAAGGGTGGGGGGTGGGTTCCTGCATGTGTTCATTGCACCTTTTTGTCAATGTGGCCTCTACTCCCTCTCGCTGGGATGGGTGTGGGGTTCATACGATACTGATATTATTCAGGAAGGTTACACCACGTTCTGGTATAGGTTAAATGATAGATAATGGTAGTACTTTTATGTCCACAATGCATTCATTATATTGGTGCTCTTGGAATGTGAATGGCCTAAACACTCCAGTCAAGAGAAAAAAGGTTATGCATTACTTATAACGCTCTAATATCCATATAGTTTTCTTACAAGAAACTCATTGGGTAAGGGATAAACATCCATCTTTATTTAGCAAAAAATATATATTGTGTGCTGAGGCATCGTATTCCAAAAAACAGAAGGGGGTGGCGATACTTATCAATAAATGTCTCAATTATGATATCTTGAATACTTGGGAGGATCCAATGGGGAGAATTTTAATAGTCAATATAAAAATAGAAGGAGTTTGCTATAACCTGGTAAATGTCTACCCACCTAATGGTCAAGATTTGCAGTTTCAGACTCAGTTACTCTCTAAGTTGGCAGGTTGGGACACAACCAATTTGATAATTGGTGGGACTTTAATGAAGCACATGATATGTCTATGGATAGATCAGGATTACACAACCATGGAGCTACAATTCATGAAGGTCTCATCCAGAGGCTGATGGATCATTTGGGGTTGACGGATATTTGGAGGTGGCATCATCCTACTGATAAGGATTTCTCGCACTACTCTCATGTTCAAAATGCACATGCAAGATTAGCCTATTGGTTATTGGGCTTATCGATGGTGTTTCTTGTTCTATCGACAGATATCTTGGATATTCAGATATCTAATCACTCCCCAGTGGTTTTCAAATCTAGATTGGTAAATCCGGCATGCAAGGAAAGGAGGTGGAGGTTTCCCTCTTATCGATACTCGTCTGATGGTTTTAAGGCTTATTTGCAGATGTCATGGAACACATGCAAAGAAGACAATAGGGAACACTGTGCTGATCCTCATTTATTTTGTGCCACCTCTAAAGCAGTTTTAAGGGAACAAGTCATCTCCTATGTCGGGAATAAATGGAAAAAAATTATTAGAGGCCACTTTAGCAGCTCAGGAAGAATTGACTCAGGCATATAAAAATGTTAAATGTTCTAATACCCCCCGTAAATAAACAAAAATTCATAGATGCTAAAGAGACTGCAGAAAATATTGAGCACGAGAGAGCGTTGTACAGTCTAGATTATCAAAAACACAAATACTTTAAATGGGGGAACAGGCTGGGAAGGTTACTGGCCTCTCTCACTAAACCTTTTAGACAAGCAACTAGGATTACCAGAATTCGTAATCAAAATGGCACGGTCACAACGGACAATGAACAAATAATGAGGAATTTAGACTTTTTTTGGATCTTTGTATGCAGGAGGGAGAGAGGAGATTATGGAGGCATCATGTTTCTTTGGGGATGGGGTGGCTCCTGGCATTACAGAGGATCAGAGAAACATGCTTAACTCACCTAGAGGGGCAGATTTATCCACATATATCGTTAATGGCTTTGTTACATCTGACTAATAAAGAACTCCCTGATGAAATTAGAGATCATGCGATACTTTGGCAAACTATTTTGTCCTGGAGAAGAGGGAGGAAATTGTGTAATTTGGGAGGTAGATTATCACCATTCCAGCTTTTTCTAGGTAACCCACTATTTTTGAAAGGTAAACCGCCTAAAATCTATGAAATTATGGCACAACAAAAGTGTGCTTTTGGGGTGGATCTATTAGACCATAGTTTCTCTGCAATCACTTTTGACGAGGCGGTATCCTGTTATCCTGTATTTGGAGGACATCCATTCTTATTCCTGTAACTTCTGACAGCATGTCTCCAAATTTCCAAGCAATATATTTTGCTTTATTTTTCTGAAAATGAGAAATGGTCAAAAGTAAAACAAAACCCACAAGCTATATATCAGTTGATATGTTGCTTGTAAAGAAAAAAAAGCATATAAAAGCAGTAGGTGGCTTTTAATTGTGTCTGCACATTTAATACTAATAACAACAAAAAGTGAATATTATGAGCCCAATTCATCAAAAGTTTTTTAAATTTTAAAGGGAATCTGTCAATAGGTTTTTGCTATGTAATCTGAGGACAGCATGAAGTAGAGGCTGAACACAAATTTCAGTGATGTGTCTCTTATTAGACTGCTATTATTTCCATACAATGAGTGTTTTTTATCACTGCCTAGGCTCTAGTGCACACAAGCCCTGGTCTGACCAAGCCACCTCCACTCATGACAAGCTTGCCGTCAAAAGATATTGTATACATAAAGCTGTGATGTGGTCATGGTTAACTTTCTGAGCTCTGCTACATCTAAGAACTCTGATTGTGTTGTAACTAGTGTTGAGCGATACCACCTGATATTGAAAAATATCGGATCGGATTGGATCGGCCGATATCAAAAGAGTATCGGGTATCGCCGATTCCAATCCCGGAAGTCCCATTCAAGTCAATGGAACAGAAATATCGGAATTAAAAAAAACCTTTCTTTCCTTGTAGGTTAATTCTACATGAAGAAAAACAACTAATAATAATGTAGAATGTATTGTGGGAAGTGTAGGAGACATTAAAGCCATAGAGGTTTAGCCCAATCAAATGGAATAGCAGGAATTATATTTTTTTTAAGGACGTTCGGAGTTGCAAAGATATTGACTATGTTAACCTCTTTTATATTTTGTCAGATATGTATGTTTCACTACTTCCATGCTATTCACCTTTTTTACTTCTCCCACACTTTCTCCTTCATCATCCTCAGCAGCAGCATCTTTTTCATCAACTTCTTCTTCACCTTATTCATCTTCTTCTTCTTCACCTTCTTCCTATTATCCTTTTTTTTTACATTCTTCATATTCTTCTTATTCAACTATTATTCTTCTTCATATTCTACTTCTTCATCTTCTTCCTATTCTTCTTCTTCTTCATATTCTTATTTGTGACAGGCATTCCTGTAGTTGTTATCTATAAAAGTTTGAAGATTACACCTTCCGTTCTGCCTGTCACAAAAGATTTACAACAGGATTTGTCCGCGTTCAGTTTGGCCTGCAGCAGCAGGCATTTTCCAGGGGCACCACGAGGAGGAACGGACTCACCCCCATAATCTGCTTAGTCTTCTTCTGCTTATAATTTAGATAATATCATTTGCTCTGATTTTAAGTCTTATGCTTAATGTTCTTCTGCTTTTGGTTTTTCAGCTTCTTGGTCTTCTGTCTCTTGTTGTTAAGATAAGATAAGATAATCCTTTAATCGTCCCACCATGGGGAAATTCAGAGCATTACAGCAGCAAGGCAGGAACAAGTACAGATGCAGATGCATAAAGGCATTACATTGAAAGTAGGTAGGTACATATACGAAAAAAAAGATATCACCGGACTATCACAACTTTGGATCTATCAGTTCACTGTTTGGGTCGTTCTCCGTTTTGGACAGTGCTGGTTTTACAGCGTAACTGCAGCAGGAAGGAAGGACTTTTGATAGCGCTCCCTCTCACATTTAGGATGAAGTAGCCGGTCACTGACAGTACTGCACATCTTTGTCACGGTCTCATGCACGGGATGAGAATCATTCTGCACCATGTAGCTCACCTTGGCCAGTATCCTCCTGTCGCCTACTTCCTGAACTGGATCAAGGGGGCATCCCAGGACAGAGCTGGCCCTTCTAATCAGTTCTGCATCTTGGTGGTTGTCTTCATGTTCTTTGTCCTCTTTGGCCATCTTCTTCAGGGTCATCTTTTTGGTCTTCTTCGGTGTGGTCTTTAGGGTCGTCGTCTTCAGGGTCGTCGTCAGGGAGATCCAGATTGAGAACCAAAAACAATTTCCACAAGCTCGAACTTGGAAAAGTAGCAGAAGGTACAAGAAGGCTGAGGAACTGCTGAGTATCAGCTGACGGTACTGGAACCTGGATGGTTAGCAGAAGGAACAAGAGCAAATGCAACTAGCAAGGGCCAGCTGATGGTGCTGGAACCCAGAGGGGCAGCAGAAGGAACAAGAGCCAATGGCACAACCGTGGACCAGCTGACGGTGCTGGAACATGGTTAATAAGCAGGAGGTACCTGTGCTACAAAGCACTACCAAGGACCAGCAGACGTTGCTGGAACTCGGATGCCGAGAAGGAGGCACCTAGGCCAAAGGCACTGCCGAGAACCAGCTGACGGTGCTGGAACCCGGATGGGTAGCAGAAGCTGCAAGAGCAAATGGAACTAGCGAGGACCAGCTGACGGTGCTGGAAGCCGGAGGGGCAGCAGAAGGAACAAGAGCCAATGGCTCAACCGTGGACCAGCTGATGGTGCTGGAACACGGTTACTAAGCAGGAGGTACCTGTGCTACAAAGCACTACCAAGGACCAGCAGACGTTGCTGGAACTCGGATACTGAGAAGGAGGCACCTAGGCCAAAGGCACTGCCGAGAACCAGCTGACGGTGCTGGAACCCGGATGGGTAGCAGAAGCTGCAAGAGCAAATGGAACTAGCGAGGACTAGCTGACGGTGCTGGAACCCAGAGGGGCAGCAGAAGGAACAAGAGCCAATGGCACAACCGTGGACCAGCTGACGGTGCTGGAACACGGTTACTAAGCAGGAGGTACCTGTGCTACAAAGCACTACCAAGGACCAGCAGACGTTGCTGGAACTCGGATACTGAGAAGGAGGCACCTCGGCCAAAGTCACTGCTGAGAACCAGCTGACGGTGCTGGAACCCGGATGGGTAGCAGAAGGTACCCATAATAAACAAAGTTGCAAGGCCGCGAGCAGGCCGCAGTTACCGAAATCCACAGACCAACTGGGGTGCTGGTCCTAGTGGCACTACGGAACCAGCCTTTATTACCAGAACGCGCAGCCCACATAGGAAGCACCTAAACTGCAGGCACCATAGACTCGGCTAACCCGACAACAACAACGACACGACAATGTATTGGTGGCAAAGTGACGTTGACACTCCCCGGAAACAGCAGGTGTGCTGGAACCAGGCTGGGCAGGAGGGAGCACCCGTGCCAAAGACACTGCTGAGAACCAGCTGACGGTGCTGGAACCCAGAATGCCAGCAGAAGGAACAAGAGCCAATGGCACAACCGTGGACCAGCTGACGGTGCTGGAACGCGGTTTCTAAGCAGGAGGTACCTGTGCTAAAAAGCACTACCAAGAACCAGCAGACGTTGCTGGAACTCAGATACTGAGACGAAGGCACCTCGGCCAAAGACACTGCTGAGAACCAGCTGACGGTGCTGGAACCCGGATGGGTAGCAGAAGGTACCCATAATAAACCAAGTTGCAAGGCCGCGAGCAGGCCGCAGTTACCGAAAACCACAGTCTAACAGGGGGTGCTTGTCCTATTGGCACTACGGAACCAGCCTTTGTTACCAGAACCGCAGCCCACATAGGAAGCACCTAAACTGCAGGCACCATAGACTCGGCTAACCCAACCGCAACACGACAGGACAACGTATTGGTGGCAAAGTGATGATGACACTACCCGGAAACAGCAGGCGTGCTGGAACCAGGCTGGGCAAGAGGGAGTACCCATGCAAAAGACACTTCTGAGCAGCAACTGGCGATGTTGGAGCCCAGGATCAAGCATGGAGCAGGCTGAGGGCAGATGTAGTGTGATTTTGGAGGCAGCAGGAGACATTGCCGTCCACACAGCAGGGGAACAACTGACGTTACTGAACCCCACTAACACAGGAGCTAGTGTTTTTCTCTGTGCGGACAGCACTTCCGAGCGACAACTGGCTGTGTTGAAGCCCAGGATCATTCATGCAGCAGGCTGAGGCCTACTTGGAACAAGTAAAAAATCGGATGTTGTGTCAATGTAGAGGGAGCAGGAGACTTTGCCGTCCACACAGCAGGGGAGCAGCTGGCGTTACTGAACCCCACTAACACAGGAGCTAGTGTTTTTCTCTGTGCGGACAGCACTTCCGAGCGACAACTGGCTGTGTTGAAGCCCAGGATCAATCATGCAGCAGGCGGAGGCCAACTTGCGGCAAGTTTTATATAGGTTGTAGACTACTACTGATTGTAACCGTGCTCCACTTAGGCCTCTGGCTCCACTGTCTCTAGTATTTCCCCTGGCCTCCAACCCCGCCAGTTGCTGCTCTGAAGTGGCGTCTGCACAATCCACACTTGTTCCTGTGTTACTGGGGCTCAGTCACGTCAGTTGATCCCCTGATGTGTGTCCGGCAAGGTCTCCTGCTCTGTCCACATTCCCACTACTAGTAATGGGAATGTGGACAGAGCAGGAGACATTGCCGGACACAGATCAGGGGATCAACTGACATGACTGAGCCCCAGTAACACAGGAACAAGTGTGGATTGTGCAGACGCCACTTCAGAGCAGCAACTGGCGGGGTTGGAGGCCAGGGGAAATACTAGAGACAGTGGAGCCAGAGGCCTAAGTGGAGCACGGTTAAAAATCAGTAGTAGTTTGATTGTGGAGGGAGCAGGAGACTTTGCCGTCCACACAGCAGGGGAGCAGCTGGCGTTACTGAACCCCACTAACACAGGAGCTAGTGTTTTTCTCTGTGCGGACGGCACTTCTGAGCGACAACTGGCTGTGTTGAAGCCCAGGGATTACAGTTCAGGTGGTAGAAACACGAACACAACAGGAGACCTGGATACTGTTGCCAACCAAGTAAGCCGGTCAACGTTATCGGAGTATAGTCGCGTGCGACGGTCTGTTAGTACACCACCTGCGGCACTAAAGACATGTTCCGATAATACACTGGCAGCAGGGCAAGCCAGCACCTCCAATGCATACTGGCTAAGCTCTGGCCATGTATCCAGCTTAGAGACCCAAAACTTGAAGGGGGAAGAGTCATCTGGGAGTACACTGACAGGGCAAGACATGTAGTCTGTCACCATCTGACGGAAACGTTGCCTCCTGCTGACTGGAGCCGTCAGTGATGGTGTAGACATTTGTGGCGGACACACAAAACTTTGCCACATTTGGGCCATACTGGTCTTGCCTTGTGCTGAGGCGCTGCCTCTGCTCCCTCTTTGTGCAGAGCTTCCTCCACTGCCTCTACGCACAGAGCTGCTTTGTAAAGCACTAGCAGCACTGCTGTCGGGTGGAATGGAGAACATGATGGACTGCACCAGTGTGTCTTGGTACTCCCGCATTTTACGCTCCCGGTTCAACGGTGGTATGAGGCTTTGTAAGTTGTCCCAGTAGCGAGGATCTAGGAGGGTGTGCACCCAATAATCAGCCGTGTTGAGAATGTGTGCGATGCAGCGGTCGTTTCTCAGGCACTGCAGCATGAAGTCTACCATGTGCTGCAGACTCCCAACTGCGAAAGAAATGCTGTCCCCTGCTTGAGTCGTCATCTCTGCCTGCTCTGCATCACCCCACCCTCGCTGTACATACTGACTAGAGCATTGTGTACCTCCCTCCTCTGGAGAGATGTCTTCCTCCTCCATTGACTCCTCCTCATCCTCCTCACAAACTCTCCCCTGCCTAGGCCTTTGTGAGGAACCACGTAGCGCAGACTGTCCAGAAGCAGATGACATTTCTGACTCCTCATCCTCCACCTCTTCCAAAACCTCCTCCCTTAGTGCTTGCAGTGTTTTTTGAAGCAGGCAGATAAGGGGGACAGTCATGCTGACTAGTGCATCATCTGCACTCGCCATCTGCGTGGAATCATCGAAGGCACGCAAAACGAGGCAGATGTCTTTCATAGAGGCCCACTCAGTGGTGCTGAAGTGTGACCGGCGCACAGTGCGACTTGTTTGCGCCTGATGCAGCTGGTACTCCATGACTGCTGCCTGCTGCTCCATCATATGTAACGTTGATTTCCACCTGGTGGGTAGGTCACATATGATGCGATGTTCCGGAAGGCGTAATCGGCGCTGCAGAGCAGCAAGGCGCGATCTTGCCATGCTGGAATGACGCATGTGAGCGCACTCTATGCGGACCTTGTGCAGCAGTGCATCAAGATCTGGATAGTCCCTCAGAAAGCTCTGCACGACCAAGTTCAGCACATGTGCCAGACATGGGATGTGTGTGAGGTTGCCTAGGCCCAGAGGTGCCACCAGATTTCGGCCATTGTCACATACTACCAAGCCCGGCTGGAGATTCGCTGGCACAAACCACACATCGCTCTCCTGCTTGATGGTATTCCAGAGCTCCTGCACTGCGTGGCTTCGATTCCCCAAAGAAATTAATTTCAGTACGGCCTGTTGACGTTTGGCCATGGCTGTGCTCATATCGGTCGTAACAGGCTTCTGCAGCGCTGTTTCTGAGGAACTTGAGTAAGAGGAGGAGTCAATGTGTACAGACTGGATTCTTGCAATCCGTGGAGTTGGCAGAACACGTACAGCGCCACTCTCCAGATCTGTACCCGGCTCCACAACATTGACCCAATGGGCAGTGAGGGAAAGGTATCGTCCCTGTCCATGGTTACTGGTCCACGCATCGGTGGTCAGGTGGACCTTGCTACTGACGGCGTTTAGTAGCGCATGTTTTATTTTTCCCTCCACATGCTTTTGCAGGGCAGGGACGGCTTGCCTGCTGAAATAAAAGCGGCTGGGCACGGTGTATTGTGGGACTGCCAATGCCATGAAGTTCTGGAAGGTGTCAGTCTCCACCAGCCTGAATGAGAGCATTTCAAGGGCCAGTAGTTTGGCAAAGCCAGCATTCAGAGCCTGTGCTCGGGGATGGTTTGCCAAGTATGGCCGCCTTTTATCCCATGCCTGTGCTACCGATGGCTGTAGAGTGGCCTGGGAGTGTGAGGATGACTGGGAACGTGGTGCTGTGGGTGGAATGTCACTGGGTCTCCAGACAACAGTGCCAGAGATTCTTCCTTGGCGATCCTAGGAGGAAGCCGAACCAGCTGTGTGTGAGCTGGAGGAAGAGGCCCCAACACGAGCTGAAGAGGTGGTAGGTGGTGCTGTATGTTGGCCTACGTCTTCAGTGTGTCTGTGTAACTCCACCTTGTGCTTGGTCCGCACATGTTTCCACATACTTGTGGTATTGAGGTTGCTGACATTTTTCCCTCTTTTGACTTTCTGATGACACAGCTTGCATTTGACAAAGCAAATGTCATCTGCAACTGTTTCAAAAAGGACCACGCGCTGCAAGTCTTGGGAGCGCCCGTTTTGGCTTTTGGAAGAGGAATGCTCCTAACGGGTGCCGAAGTGGAGGCTACAGGCAACCAAATCTGCCCCCTCCCTCTCCCTCCTGTTTTGGCCGTTCGGGGAATCTCATCCTCAGAGCTGCTTCCACCACCTTCCTGTTCCTCACACCATGATGGGTCAAGGACCTCATCATCTACACTCCCCTCTTCAAACACCTGCTTCTCCTGGGTTGTCTCGCCAGCACCGTACGCACCAGAAAGTGGCACCTGAGTCTCGTCATCATCTGATACGTACTGAGGTGTGCTGACCATAGGCACTGGCCCACCCGCCTCTTCAGATTCAGAGGGACAAAGAAGTTGCGCATCACTGCATACTCCCTCTTCTTCACATTCTTGAATGCTGCTTGCCTGGCCCCCTCTTTCCAAGCCAACAGATTCAGAGAACAGAAGTAGAGACTGTGATGTCTCCTGTCCAGGGCTCTCTGACTGCCTGGGCACTTTGGCAGGTGGTGAAGAGACAGATTGTTGCTCTTCAGTGCTCTGGCCCTGAGAGGACGTGGAAGTCATTGAAGTCGATGCGTTAGCTGCCATCCATCCGACAACGACTTCAATTTGTTCCTCCCGCAGCAGTGGGGTACGGCGAGGTCCTACAAAGCTGCGCATAAAGGACTGTTGCCTGGTAAAACTGGGGGATGCTGACTCACTGGTGCCCGCAGCAGGCACAGAATCCCCACATCCTCTCCCTGCAGAATCCCCACGTCCTCTCCCTGCAGAATCCCCATGTCCTCTCCCTGCTGAAACTCCACACCCACGCCCACGTGCCTTACTCCCTGCCTTCTTCATCTTGGTAGACTGATAAAGATAGGCAGAAAAGTACAAAGGGGGGGCTTAGTGTGCTTATTCCTGAACAGCTGGTAACAGGTATAAGAAACACTAATTTTATGAAGTGTGTGTGGACTACACTTTAATAGCAGCTAATGTGGCCTACACAACTGTCAAATGTAGTGTTTGGTGAACTTTATTTTGTTTTGTTTTTTGAAAAAAAACTAAAACGATGTGACCAAAGATTTGAAAGCGATAGTATCACAATCTTTTTGGAGCTATTACAATGCAGGAAGGTAACCTACAATGCAAAAGATGAGGCTCCAAAAAATAGGATAATACTAATCTGGCTGCAGCTGAAGGGCACAAGCCAGAAAAAAGGCTCCTCTATCTACTCCTATATAGTGTTTGCAACCAACCAATGTAGATGGCTACGGATGGATGCACACTAATAGGAGAATAAAAAATGAGCTGCAATAAAAGAAAAATATGTGTGAGGCAGTGACGCATGCTGAGCGGCCTACAACCAGACATAGCTGCAGGACACACTACTCAGCGTGAGCTGCACTCACACACAGAGACCTCTCAGACAGCCGTGAACAGTGCAGATAAGTGGGCACTAGCACTGAAAGGCTGCAGAGAGGCTCCGCTATCTACTCCTATAGTGTTTGCAACCAACGTATATGGATACGGATGGATGCACACTTATAGGAGAATTAAAAATTAGCTGCAATAAAAGAAAAATATGTGTGAGGCAGTGACGCACGCTGAGCAGCCTACAAGCAGACATGCCTGGAGGACACACTACAGCGTGAGCTGCACTCACACAGAGTCCTCTCAGACAGCCGTGAACAGTGCAGATAAATGGGCACTAGCACTGAAAGGCTGCAGAAAGGCTCCGCTCTCTACTCCTATAGTGGTTGCAACCAACGTATATGGATACGGATGGATGCAATTGCACACTAATAGGAGAATGAAAAATTTGCAGCAATAAAAGAAAAATATGTATGAGGCAGTGACACGCTGAGCGGCCTACAAGCAGACGTGCCTGCAGGACACACTACACAGCGTGATCTGTACTCACACAGAACTTGCAGACAGCTGTGAACACTGCTGCAAGGCAAAAGAAAGCTACACTTATTGAGAATGTAGCCTGGGTAAAGCACAATATGATTTTGAAAATCGCTATCACTAACTGTCCATCAGAGTCTTGAACAGCAGCCTGTCCCTAAGTGAATTCACAGCAGAGTGAACCAGAAATGGCGGCGGCGGCAGCTTTTATATTGCATCATGACATCATTTCAGCAGCCAATCACAGCCATGCCATTAGTTAACATGCCTACATGCCTAACAGGATGTGCCCACACTTCTGAGGATTGTCATTGGCTGAATCAAATCAAACTGGCTCATAGCGTTATGGGAACTTCCGGTTCCGGTATTCAATATGCTAAAAGTATCGGAACTCAGTATCGGAATTCCGAAACAGTGAATATCGGCCGATACCCGATACTTGCGGTATCGGAATGCTCAACACTAGTTGTAACTAATGCACCCAGAAAACTAAATCATGCATCATTGGAATCAGGGTCTCTTTTCCTATATTATTATGCTCTTATATGAGGTAGTAAAACCTGGTGACAGATTTTCAGTCCAGTTCTGTCTTTGCTGCTGGTCTTGTGATTGTTTGCCAACTGCAACAATGATTTTACAGCAACGGTGCAGAAGCATATCTCTGGGCTCAGAGGCTCTGCCGATGTAAGGCGGCCAGGGTGGTAGTCTTGGAAATGGGCTTTACGGTTCCCACACCTTGGCGCCCCACAGATAAAACACAAAGTCCTTTCTGCTACATGTGCAGCATGTGCCACAGCACACTTACAGGCTCTGTCAGATTCCCCTCAGCTGCTGTCATGTCGGCTCTACATCCATGAGCTCCACAAATCACTTCAGAGAGAAGGTCTTTTTCCAACAGCTTAACGTTACTACACAGCAGTATATTCATCAGATGGGTAGCACAATTCACACAGAGCCACGTATTCTGTAATTTTCCTGCCTTCCGGGCAGACTCTATTCTTTCTGTAATCTCTCTCTTTCCTCCCAGAATTCGCTGCCATACCTCTAGTCAATCTCTGCTCTGTCCGAGCCTTCCTTTTCCCTTCATCCGGGCAGCCTCTTTGGACAGTCCGTGTCCCATCTGTACCTTCCACATCACCAGCTCCCTGTCAGCCCCTCGTCCGGTTCCAATTGGAAAAGGTGCCGAGAATGACATCTCCGCTGCTCCGGCCCCGGTCTTAGACACCTGATCCTTCTTGGGGATGGTCCTGTTGAGCTGGTGCCCGGCACTATTCTCTGCCTGGGGCCCCTAACTGCCATTGCAGCTTTATTCACATGGCCTACAATCCGTCTGGACTCAATACTGCATGCACCCTGCCCTGGGCAAGGATGCCTGGGCTTCTGCCTCTAATCAAGAAGTGCCATTCCCATACCTCTCTGCTCTGTGCTGCTCTGCTCTGTGACCCCTCCCATTTGCTTAACCCCTATGCTGCCTGTATCTAACTAACAATCCTGGCTATTCTAGTCTATATCTCAAATGTGCCCCCCTTTCTTCTAATCCCCCTACAGTCCTATACTATCTATGATCCTATCCTAGCCCTAAGCCTAAACATAGTACATGACATTACAGTGTCTAAATGTTACATTTCACAATAATAAATGATGAGTTGCCACTTGTAACGTGTAACGTGCAATCAGCATCCAGGGGTAGAGGAAGCATGCTAGCTATTTTATTATTTTTAACAATGGCATGTCAATGGTGTGCAGAAAGATTGAGTGAAAAAACTAATTTTCTTACCAAAAAGATTAATAATGTATCTAGGATATAAATACATATACTTTTTTGGTTAAACTGTTAATCTTTAGTTAGTTTAACATGAAATGTAATTTACTAACATCATGGTATTGATGGCAC
The DNA here is from genome assembly GCF_039654945.1 of Dendrobates tinctorius. Taxonomy (NCBI): domain Eukaryota; kingdom Metazoa; phylum Chordata; class Amphibia; order Anura; family Dendrobatidae; genus Dendrobates; species Dendrobates tinctorius. The sequence goes on along the minus strand of NW_027361910.1, from coordinate 9,667,483 downwards.
AATATGAAATGAGTTGACGCTTTTTGCAGGGTGCCTGTTTTCCTGTGTTTTTTTTTATAATTCTCACTTTTAGTTACCGTGATAAAAGATAGATTTTACTAGCGTGCCTTTTTGCATGCTCTGGAGAATGCCTCAGGCTGCTCTGGGAATGGCATGATCAATATAACAGTACAGAATGCAGTTTGAGTAGAAACTTGTTTTTAACTCTTCCATTTCTTGAGAGCCTAAAATAGGTATATACGTATAATACGAATGCAACCACTGCTATCTTTTAAATGTGTCCAACAGACAAGGCATTTTCATTGTCATAGAGCTGCCACAGCACTCAAGAGAATTCTTGTTTGTGAGCTAAGAGATTCATTTTTTTAGTGCATTTGCTGATTTTGGTGAGATTAAACTTTAATTTATTGTGGTCTGACCAAGTTTTTGCAGTGTTGAACAAAATGTCATACCCAACTACCACAAAACCTGCACTACCTGCAGATGATATGAAACAATTTCCACAGAACAGAGTACATCATAACAACACCATGTATGAAAGCCCAATGTCTATCAGTATCAGGGCCAATGTAATCACAGGCTATGAACACTCTTAAACATGAACCGCAAAACAAAAAAATTGGAGTAATTGTCCTTAAAAAATATAAAATTTTATTGAATTAACAAAATTACATAGGCAAATACATTTATGATATATAATTAAACATGGTCAATAGCTCAGATCAGGTGTTAAAAGGTATGATACTCACTATTTATTTTTAACGGGGATGGGAAGACATAATGTCGGTTTGCGTAACACTCGTGGTGCTAATGCCCAAAGTATTTACTCAGAATGACTGCTGTGTCTACAACCCATAAACTACATATAATCAAGCGTGTAACCACCCATAGATATCATGGAGCTCACTAGTCACCTGAACGGCAAGGCATAGGCTCTTACCCTTGAATCACCCATATGGGATGTCACTGCAGCAGCCCCAATGCGTGTTTCACATTGGCTTCTTCGGGGGGCTGTGGCATACTGTGTGTCAAGCTTTGTATAAGTAGGACTCACCAAGGTGTACCTCATTATCAAGTTGGTGCACGGCACTGTTATCCAGCACATGGGTGGTGCTGCCTTCCCTGGAAATGGGATTGATTTTGGCTTCCAACATGACATGGCGGGTAGGGGAAATCCCTTGTGACATCAACTAAGCCCTTCGCATCATATGACCGGAGCTGTCCGCAACACCTCCTATAAACCTGCACACAAGGCATGCACACACGCCAGGCACCATATCTATTATGGGCAAGTTTAAGGGCAGACAAATATTCACTATATAACACTTTACTCAACAATCAAAAGAGGCCATAATATATAGGTATGTATGAAAAGCATATATTAAGAAGCTCCTACTATAAAGTGCTAATTAAGTACTAAATTCATCAGCCAAACTCTTCTTCTGTGTAGCCATGCTGTTGTGATGGATGCAGTATGTGGTTTAGCATTGTATTGTTGAAATATACAAAGCCTTCCCTGCAAGAGATGAGATGCTATTGTTCACAAGTTGGTGAACCTCTGAACATATTTTCTTCTGAGAGACTCTTCCACTCTAACATTCTCTCTTCATTCAGTCATGAAACTTAGTTGAAAATTGACCCTGCAGTTGTTTTTCACTAGTATTACTTTAATTTCTAAACTACAAATAACCCTGTGCCAACGTTTTTGAGATGGTTTGTTGCAATCAATTGGTAAATAATGTATTTTGTGTCAAATGAAATGGAAAATTGCCTAACTTTCAACTTCTTATATTTTCTCTGTGTTCAATTGTGAATAAAGGAAGGCTTTAAGAGATTTCCAATTAATTGCATTCTTGTTTATTTTTACATTTTACACTGGATCTTAACTTTTTTAGATTGGTCAATGTACATGTTACGGGTTTACAGTGAGAGGGAAGAGCCAGAAGATCGTCTGATTATTCCTACTTCTGCACTGGTTAGAAGCACTTCACTATCGTATTAAGCGGTGTAAATATATTTTGGCAGTGCAGGGGTTAATCTCCTCAGTTGAACGCTCCTGGAGAGTTCGGGCTCTCAGCTGAGCACTGATAGCCACTCCCATCTCCTATATAAACTGGGTCCTGGCTAGCTCTTATTGTCAGAGAAGCTTTTGCTGCATCGCTTGAGGTTGTTGTTGGTGGTTATTAGATTAGGTAGTTGATGGATTTATCTTTGACTGTTGCTAGGTTTTGAGTGTGTGATAATTCCCTTTCTTCTCTTACTTTGGTTTAACCCAATCATCAACTTCCGGTTCTTCCCTCTGTTATTTGTGTGTGAGTGATATAGAAGAGTTAATGGTTTGCTTTTATATCCCTTTAAATGTAAGAAGTTGGCTTTGGTGTTCTCGGAGTGTCAGTGGACACTGCTGTAGGTTAAAGTGTCAATCAAATCCAAAGTGCAAGATAGTCAGGCTGTGTGAATCCTTGTATATATGTCTATGAGAACCTCTGAATAAGATGAGAGATGAGTAATTGAGTATAAAAAAATCCGTGAACGAGCATGTATAAATGAATCATCACACATCATTTTTGTGTCAAGAGATTTGTTACCTTTCTAGTTGTGGTGGAATCCCGGACAGATGCGTTATAGATATTTCAAATCTACATCTGAGACTGAATGAATTGAGTAATGATATAGCTCGTGTTATATGTGGCATTGCATTGTAAAGTTTCCTGAATGCATTTGGCCAGAAAAAGGGCAAGGCATGGTTAATCTCATTATACAGTTATCTGCTCTTACAGTGAAATCCCGTGATTTTGAGGTTTTTTTTGTAGAAATTGATTTTGATAATTCTAAAGAACTACGGAATGCTGATGGGAGGGGGGGAGGATGGCGCTGCACAGTTTTTCTTCTCCCTTCGCTCTTATCTCTGCTGAGTGTGAGCTGTGCTCAAAATTCTCTGTAATTCTATCCGTAAGGTACGCGCTGAAAGATTTGTGCATTTTAAAGCAACAGTACTTAATTGAAGTTGGAAGTTAAAAGTAAAATACGGTGCCTAATTTAGAAGGGAATTGTAAGTGATTGTTTGGTCATTATAAGTGATTGTTTGGTAAATGTAAGTGATTGTTTGGTCATTAATGTGTTTGAACCTGCTTCTAGTTGTGTGATTGATTTGTATAGCAAATTGGAGCAACAGAGGAGGTAGCCGACTGTACGGCTGATAAAGTAGGTCAGAGGCCTATCTCACCTGGGCCTTCTTACTTTAGTCAGCGGGTTTTTTGTTGTGGGTGAGAGGCGAGGGCGAGGAGCCCTCTGGATATACCTTGGCAGGCTCACTCTGACTTGCTATGTGTGGGCTGTAAGACAGAGGTCCTGACACACAGAGGGACATTTCAGAAGAAAGGTGAGCTGTCTAAGTTGAAGTAGCCTTCCCACAATCCATGGAGCTGGGCTAGAAGGAAAAAGGCCTATTTCTATCTAGTCAGCTGATCTAGCGGGTGAGAGGCAGAGAGCCTTCCCGTTACATCCTGTAGGTCTACCGGGTAAGAGGCAAGGAGCCTTCCCGCTACACCTTGGCAGGCTCTCTCTGACTTGCTAAGTGTGGCCTGTAAGACAGAGGTCCAGGCACACTGGGAGGGCATTTCAGAAGAAAGGTGAGCTGTCGGCAGAAAAAGGTTGAAGCCATGGCAACTTTTTCTGTGTACAGTCGGTGCCCCCAATGAGATCCAAGACAGCTATGCAAATTGTAAAATACAGAAGAAAGGAAGCAGTAAAACAGGTTGGACCAATATTTAAAAAGGCAAAAATACCAGAGTGTGAATGTTTGGATGTACAAAAAGGCACAGACAAGGGAAGAAAATAGCAAGTGAATAAATGATGCTTGAGAATGAATGTGCAGCAGTGTGGAAGGTGTATTATGAATGTTTTGATTGACAAAGTGTAACCAGAGACCCAGACAAAACAGATGGACTTGTAAACACTGTGATCAGACTCAGACAAACCCAGACTGAATAGCTACTTGTGTGACCTGTGCTACTGACCTAAGCGAGTTGCACTCGATCCTGTCCAGACTAGATTATAAGAAGCTGACATAATAGTGTGGATAGTGGGTAGTGGGGACATTGACCTTTGAGGAGTTAACTGACAGTAGACATCAGACGACCAACCACATCAGGACCTAGAAGTGCGACTAGAATAAGAAAGATGCAGGGGTATTATCCCTGGAGCCCCTCTGACCAGCTAGCTTTGCTGAAGCAGCTGCCTGACCCTGAAGACCAACCATTCCCGTTTTACAGACACATAAAGGAAGTACAGCAGACATATAAGTGTACCTGGGCAGACCTAGAGAGGTTGGTGAGTTTAAAGGCAGGTGAGGCACTAGGACATATAATTAAGACACACACAGATGTGACAAAGAATCAGGCTTGGGGCATGGATGATAAATCTGCACTGTCTGGGGAGACGTACTGTGAGTCACTAAAACAATGGGCTATAGTGAAACAATCAGAGCAGTCCGTTCTCCTGACTGATGTGACACAGCAAAAAGAAGAGAGTGTAGAGATGTACTTTGGACGGTTACAGCTGAAATGGGCAAACATGGGGTACATTTGCATAAACCCACTTGATGTTAGAATACTGGTGAATGCATTCATTGACGGTATGAACAAAGACTTACGAGACGCAGTACAGACAGCCAGACCTGAATGGAGACATGTAGATCCGAAAGACCTCCTTAAGGTAGCTAAAGAAATTGAGCAGACAAGGACAATAAGACGACCTGTCATGTATGCTGGAGCACAAGGAAAAAAGTGGAGACGTAACACCAAAATGCCTGAGGATGAGGAAATGGGACAGGTGCCAGACACTGTTTGGGCAAGGGGAAAAACTGATGTGGGTCGGCTGTCCATTCCCCCTGTCATGATTAAATGGAAAAAAAAAAAAAAAGGAACCACTCCTCCTTGTTTAAAGCAATACCCCCTTGAGCCTAGCCAAATCAATTGCCCCGAGCAGAGATATTAGAGAGTATGTTAAGGCAGGGGTTCTGGTGCAAATAAACCCCCCTTGGACTGCAAAGATCTTCCCCCTGCGACACCACTTTGTATCCCATTAGGAAAAAAAAGGATTCAAGGGTTTGCTGACACTTACAGAAAGGTTCATGAGTTAAGGGCTATTAATGATGATACAGTGAGTGTGACCTCAATCGTCCCTAACACACACACACAATACTGTCACAGATCCCAGTAATGTCAAAATGTTTCACAGTCATTGATTTAGCAGGTGCATTCTTCTCTGTACCCCTGCACCCTGACTGTCAGTATCTTTCTCGTTTACTCATAGAGGTGAACAATATTGTTGGACAGTACTCCCACAAAGGGGGAAAGAAACCCCCTGCCATCTATTCAGCAGCAATGGCAGGGATCCTTGAGTAGTGGCAATCACCTCATCTGCTGATTGTACTATTACAGTACGTGGATGGGTTGCAAGGTCTCACGTGACAAATTACAGTATTACAAACAAAAGGTGACATTTGTTGGGACATTATATTGCCGAAGGTACCAGACACCTGACAGGAAACAGGCAATTCAAGATCTCCCTCTACCCAGGTCACATCAGCATCTATGCACCTTCCTAGGTTTAGTGACCTACAGCAGGCCTTGGATAAGGTCCGCTTCACAAATATTCCAACCACTTTATGGCTGCTTGTCATCAGACCCGGGACCTCACACAAAATTGATTGTGTCTGTGCGGTAGGAGCAGCTGCACTACTACTAGGAAAGGCATGTGAGATCACACTGACGTTTCTTTTGACAATCTAGTCCCCACATGACATCCATGCCATACTCGTACAAGTTCAACCAAAACATCTGTCTATGGCCAGACAGCTCCGACTTGAGTGTGCTCTACTAATTCCTGAGTATGTCACCCTCAAAAGGTGTAACGTTCTGAATCCAGCCACCCTCCTGCCTGTGGATTCAGAAAAGGGGGGATTGGTGACCGTATTAGTGAGTGAGGAAGGATACTTTGACTTGACACATGAACATGTCTGCATAGAACTGATGAGTCAGGAGACAGTTGGGTTTGCACACGTTCATGAAAAACCTGTTCTTAATGCAGACTTTGAGTTTCTTTTTTGTAGATGGCCCCAGATACCACCAGGATGGACGATTCTACACTGGATATGCAGTAGTATCCTCACATGAGGTAATCCGAGCGGAACCACTCTCTCCTCACATGTCGGCGCAGGAGGCAGAGTTGAAGGCACTCACTGAGGCGTGTAGAGCCGCTGCAGGTAAAGTCGCTAATATTTTCACAGATTCGAAGCCCATTAAAAATGCAGAGCTGGTGAAACAATTGATGGAGGCATTGATGTTACCAGTCCAGGTTGGCATTGTCAAGGTAAAAGCACACACAAAGGTGACTCCGTGGAGGTAGAGGGCAATAGAAGGGCGAACGAGACTGCTAAAATAGCGCAAGGCGGCCTAGAGAGAGCAGTGGACGGTGGCGGGGAGTCAGCGTATTCCAGCCACATTGGGTCTAAATGTCCTGAAATCCCTCCGTCAAAAGGCTGCCCAAACAGAGAAGGTACACCGGGGGAGACTGGGAGCTGAGCTGAACTCAAATGGAGTATGGGAGAATAAGGATAAATTGTGCCCACCAAAGTCCCTGTTCCCAATCATGGCGCAAGCAGCACATGGCCCCACTCACACCTCAAAAAGTCACATGTGTGCCATGGTAGATGCCTTCTGGATCGCTCCTGGTTTCAGTTACGCAGCCGCGAAACTTGTACAATCATGCCTCATCTGTGCACAGCACAACCCAGGTAAAACAGTAAAAGTCCCTAAGAAAGCGACATCTAGGCCTCTCTACCCGTTTCAGAGACTGCAGATTGACGACATACAGCTACCAAGGTAGGAGTGTATGCAAATATCCTAGTATGTGTAGATCTCTTCTCTGGTTGGCCGGAAGCCTATCGGGTAAAATGTGCAAATGCTAAAATGACTACAGACAAACTGATGAAAGAACTGATCTGCAGGTATGGTGTCCCAGAAGCCACAGAAACAGATAGGGGTACACACTTCACGGGAGAAATATTGAGGGAAGTCATGCATGGAGGTCGGGTGTACAGCAAACATTTCATACACCATATAGGCCACAAAGTAGTGGGAAAGTGGAAAGACTAAATGGGACACTTAAACTGAAAATTCAAAAGGCCATGGCAGACACAGGAAAGAGCTGGGTGGAGTGCTTGCCTCTTGCACTCTTTTCAGTCAGACACACTCCAAATAGAAACACAGGCTTGTCTCCTTCTGAAGTCCTGTTGGTAGTGCACCAAAGACTGGTCTGTACTTCCCACAGGTGCTACAAATGCAACACGGTGCTATATCAGCCTACGTCCAGGCCTTGCAGGAAAGACTTAATGTGGTGCATAAACATGTGTTCTCATACATTCCAGATCCTAATGCCAGTGCAGATGTGCATCAGCTGAATCCAGGTGATTGGGTGGTTATACGCAGACACGTGAGAAGGAGCCTGGACCCACGATTTGACGGCCCCTTCCAAGTCCAGCTGACCACATCCACTTCAGTAAAACTTGAGAGAAAACCCAACTGGATCCACGCCAGTCACTGCAAGAAGGTCCTGTCAACAGCAGAATGACTGTACTACTCATCACCTTGCTGGCAGTGACAGGACTACTGCACTCTACAGAGACACAGGACAAACTCTTAAATGCTGATTGGGACAACAAACTTATTCGGCATCATGCTCTTCTTATAAAGGACATGGAAGGACAGAAACCGAAGGACTGTTGGATCTGTACACACAGACCAGTATCTGCGAGGACTATGCCATACTTAGCCTTACCTCTGGAGCCATGGGAGGTATTAACCCCACACTGCTTACACAATGAGACTTGGACTCAATCTAGGTGTGCCCCGTGATATATCTGCCTCATTGGCTATAGTCGAATGGGCCGCTAATCCCTGGTTTCAGTTTAATATAACGTGGCCTAAAGGTACAAATGTGGTGGCGGGAATATGACTCAGATGTCGGTAATATGGTCGAGGAGGACTGAAATCCCTCACTCAGACCTTATTCCCAATGATGGACTGTAGTTCAGTCTTCAACACACTGGAGCAGACACCTGTGGTGAGGACAATAATTGCTTCCGCATATACACTCGCGATCAAACACAGGTTAATAATACGGTGTACCAAGATGGTGTTGAAGGCTGTAAATCATCTACGGGTAAAATAATAAGGAAAGAAAGGGGTAAATGTACATCTGGTGTAATTGAAAAACAAATGAATAATACTTGCTGTGCCCATAATCCTACAGTAGGTCAGGACTTTTGAGTTTATACCAATGTATACAGACCCCTGGTCACGTTTGTGTTCTCCCTGACTGAGTATTCTTGGTTTGCGGACATCGTGCCTACAGGTGGGTGAGCCCGGACATAAGAGGGGTCTGCACTCTTGCTAAACTGACACCAGCCACTTTCATAGTTCCTCATAGTAAAATAGACACTGCAGCAGTTCCAATTCACACCTCGTATAGAAGGGCTGCAGACAATAAGCCACATGGTAGGCCGCATCTAGTTGAAATGGGGATAACAAATAAAATATTCAGTAGTATGCTAATATACCCCTTCATAGCTCAAATGTGGGATAAATTAGTGGAAGCTACCGACTACCTGGACGATCAGATTTTCCAGATTCTTGAAGTTCTTAATGAAACTAATACCATACAGAGACAATTAATCATAGTTACTAACCAACATACTATAGTACTAGATTACCTGACAGCAAAAGAAGGAGGAATGTGTCAAATAATTGGTCCCACCTGTTGTAATTATATCGACCCTGCTGGCAATCTCCAGATCAGGGCCGGTATAAGCAAAATAGGTGAACTTAGAGACCAATGGTTAAAACAACACAGTGCAAGCAGAGACTCCTGGTGGGGTAACGCATTCTCTTTCCTAAATCCAGCAAATTTGGTTAATGGCCTTGCAGGATGGATTTTTTTTGACATTATATAGACTTGTATGCAAATTTTGTTGTTTTGCTTATTATTTTATGTAGCCGTAAAAGCGCTAATATATGTATTACTTAAGCTACTGATTAATGTATGTGTGAAAAAAAAGAATCTAAGGCCGAACCTTCTGTAGTGTATCATAGACCCCAGGTGGCCATTGCTGATGGGGAAAGTGAGTGTCCACACTGAGGGTGGATGGGCGAAGCAGGTAGGAAGCCCCCTTATGGGTACTAGACCCATGAGACAGTAGCTCCTTTGTGGACATCAGCTGACCCTGTGGCAAAGGTTATACCATTTACAAAAGGGGGAAATTGATATAGAAGAGTTAATGGTTTTCTTTTATATCCCTTTAAATGCCTTTAAGACTTCAATTGCCTTTTGCCTTATTATTGCTAGAATTATTCTTATGTAGACTAGTAGTCTCTGTCTTCAAGAAAACTATACTTGTTATCATATTTGTTTTCAACAACGTGTTCTGGGTATATTGTAAACAAGGTACGTACGACCCTGAGGTGATGGTGGGGGCCAAATGAGCTCCATAGAGTCACATATTGTTGTAAATGGTATAAAAATATGTCTTATATTTCATTACGTCAGATAAAGTGATTTGACCACGGCTTGTGTGTTGAAGTCTCTTTGTCTCCAAGCGCTTGCAACAGAAAGGGCGAAAAACCTCACAATTCGGACTCACTGGTGATATGGACAGCTGACGCTTGGTCAGAACAAAAGCAGCTACGACATGAGTATATTTGTATGTTTGGTATTTTTTGTTACCCATGTTCATATTACCTTGTTAGTCTGGTTAGGTTCCCCCTGATTGGGGGAAAGGTAGAGACTGAGGGCGGATTCAGGAGCTAAAGCAAGATATGTGGCCCTGGTGTCTTCATCATAAGAAGTAATCCAGGGAACAGGGCAAGCTAGGGCTCCCCTAGCATTAGGGACAGGGAAAGAGCACCTAGTCCCAGGATACCCAACAACAGAGTCATGACATTAGCTCTGATTGAAACCATTTTTTGATCCATTTTGGATTCTATCACTGCTCTGACAGGGCAACTGCCCCAGCTCATCCTGGAGGTGGCAAATCTCTGCACTGTTATTTTGCAGCTCTCTAACACATCAGGTTTGGAGACTATGACTCCTAGGCAACCCTTAGTGGAATCCAAACCAAAATCGCTTTGCTTGACAGGTACTCTGTGGGGGACCTTACCGGTTTGTTGTTTTTAGAGAGGCCTGTAAACTGTACTTCAGGTTACATCCTTGTTCCTCAGGAACCGTGGAGCAACGGTGGGGATAATAATCTGGCTCCTACAGGGTGACCCCCAAGCATGGGAATGCTCTCTCCGGTCTCACTCCCAGTGGCTCCAGATGGTGGAGGAATTTTTTCTGGCACTGGGTAATATATACGATGACCCTGACCATGTCTCCTTGGCTAAGTCCATACTACGTCAGCAGGGAGACTGGCTGGTGGAGGAGTATTGCTCCAGAGGTGGTCCATGTATACTAAGCGCAATGACTCTGTTTCGCAGCCAGTTCAGAGAAGGCTATCAGTAACGGTGAAGAATATCTTAGGCTGGTTTCACATTTGCGTTTTTTTGCGCTGCGCTTTTGCGCTTACGTGCGCATGCGTTTTTTCCCCTATATTTAACATGGGTGCGCATACGTGCGCGTTGGCATGCGTACGTATGCGTTTTTCGTGCGCTGCATTTTTTTTCCAGTGTGCGTCCTTACTTTTCAGATGCTACATGTTGCATTTTTTAGTCTGCCCAACTGCTTAAAAAAAACGCATGCGCACGTATGCGCACGTTTTACGCAAAAAATTACCATTATGGTCTATGGGTGTGCATACGTGCGCATTGGCATGCGCATGTATGCGTTTTTTTGGTGTCCATTGGTTAGACTAGTTATAAAAATCCCCACCTAAAAATACTTCATGTCTATATAAAAGGAGGTGTCTGCCAGCACTGTACCATAACTATCAAGACAGCCTGGAGAGCAGAAAGACTGCAAAAGAAGACCCCATTTTCAATTCCAGCTTCAGCGGCAAGAATGTGAGTATTATTACATCTAAAAAATGTATGCCTGTCCTTTTAAATTGTATATGTACTAATGCTTTGTATTATTTTTACATGCAGTATGTCTTCGGAATCAGAATATTCACCATCCCGGCAGGAACTGGCGCAAGCAGACCGTGAGGTGATTTTTTTCATGCGTTTGGTAAGTATATCTGCTGCTTCTCAAAATCTCTAATGTTTGTTGTTTTTTTTCCAGACATCGTCATCTTCAGCGGACGTGACTAGTGAGGGCGAACGGCATGAGCAGCCAAGCCAAGTCCCGGTGGTGATATGGAATGTAAGTATCAAATGATTTGTAATGTTCTTTATTTTTTATCTTCTATATTTCCTCTTTTCGGGATTTTTTTGTAACTTTTTATTCACACAAAATTCGAATATTCTAATGAATGTGTTTTGTCTAGGTTCCACAACGGGATGAAGACGTATACCTGGATAATGAGCACTTTATCCGCCTGGTCCAGGAGCGTGCCCTGTTGTTGGACAGCCGTGACCGGCTGTACAAGGACAATGTGGTGAACCGGCGGCTATGGAATGAGGTGGCCGCAGCGCTGATGGATGGCTGGGACAGCGCCACTTCATCCTCCAAAAAGGCGTTTAGTAAGTATTTCCCTGCATTGTTATGCCGCAGTGACTATTGTCCTTTATGACACTGTTGGGTTTCGTGCTAGATATATTCTAACAGGAAACCCAACAGTGTCATCTGGCTCAACAGTGACTGCTTTGGGTATTGTATTGCTGTCTTGTGCCGCAGTGACTATTGTCCTTGATGGCACTGTTGGGTTTTGTGCTAGATATATTCTAGCAGGAAACCCAACAGTGTCATCTGGCTCAACAGTGACTGCTTTGGGTATTGTATTGCTATCTTGTGCCGCATTGACTCTTGTTCGTGATGGCACTGTTGGGTTTAGTGATAGCATATGTCGTGCATCAAACACAATTGTTAAATGTTGTTTGTTTGTTTTTCCAACAGTGGACAAAGTCCGAACACGTTGGCGCTCGATCAAGGACCGCTTCAACAGTGATGTTCGTGCTGAGGGCCAGGTTCGCAGTGGTTCAGCGTCAAGGACAAGAACAAGATCGGTCCTTGCCACCAGATCGTAAGTATAATAATTTTTTGGTTTTTATTTTTATTAATCTGTGTTTTTCTAATCCACAACTGATGCTTCTTGTAAAGGCATGATAGTAATGATCTTCCTTTCTTCCACAGCACCTGGAGCAGCACCCTGCAACCTGGCCCTGGAGCAGTCCTTCATCGGACGTCCTCTGACCCGTCCCAGCCATCCGACAGCCAGGAAGCACCTTGCAGGTCAGCCACACAGACAGCTGGTGACCAGGAAGCTGATCCATCAGGTGTTCCCCTGTCCCAGGTCTCTGCCACTGGTTATGCGGGCACTACCCGCCAGCGGCAGAGGGCCTTGGACAGGAATGTCTTGCCTGAGTTTATGCACTTGAGCGAGGCCTTTAGTGCCAGCCTCAAGTCGCTGTCAGACAGAGTGGAAAGTGGTTTTTCACTCATGGAACGTGGTTTTAACCACATGGAACACCGCTTCCATTCTGTTGAACAGTGCCTTGACCGCCTGGAGGCTGACCTCAACAGACCAGAGCACCTTTTTTTTATTATGATTGGAAAGGGCATGGCGGAACACCTTAGTCCTAAACAACAGCTGAGTGTGCTGCAGGCCTGCAACAATGCTTTCTTGCAGGCTATGCAGCATAATCGGTATGGGCAGCAGTCAGTGGTGTCATTTCCAACTGTGCCACCATTGACTCGCTTCACCTCACTACCGACTTGTGCTTCATACCACTGCACGGACACCTCTATTCAAAGCCAGGACACCCACCATTACACCACCACAAGTCTGAGTGCTGCTGGTCACTTCACCGACACCACCATGGCAAGCGCTGCTCCTGTCTGGAGCACTACCGCCACCCCCATGCATGCTTGGAGCACAGTCACAGTAACCACTCCTCAAACGTGGAACAGCCCTGCCGCAAACACTGCAACATGTAGTAGCCCTGCCACCACCACTCCGCAAACCTGGACAATCACTGCCGCCACCAGTCCTCCTGCAAGGACGAGCACTGCCACTGCCACCACAGAGCATCAGCAGCAGCCACAGCAGCAGCAGCATGCACAGCAGCAGGCACAGCAGCAGCCACAGCAGCAGACGGGGGACCCACATTCCTTATTTTCCCAAAGTTACAGGCAGCGCCAACAATCAAGGCGGGCATTGGGCCCAAGTAGGTCCAGGCAGGCCAGTTTAAGGAGACAAACAGTTAGGACCACTGTAGCTGAACCTCTGTCCTCTCCTCCTAGTGTGTCTAGTTCCATTCCCATAACTGGACTCCCTTCCCCCACAAGTTTTGTTGCCCCTTCCCCTAGAACACCTTCATTAACTATAAGCTGTTCATCTTCACTGGACACCCCCAACTTGCAACCATTTGACCCCAAACACAGAAAAAAAATAAAGTTTTTTATAATTTTTTTGGTTAAAAATAAATTTAAATTTCTGGTTCACTATAACAAAGTTTGATTAATGTTTTTGGCACTGCCTACACACACTGCGCCGTACACACAATGCGCCTTAAACTTTGCAAGGTGTCATAAAAAGTGTTTTGAGGATTGGCTGTTTTACCATCCTCATTTCACTTATTGTGATACTAAGTAAGGAGGATTATTGATATACCTTGTAATTAACAACATACTCTTATTACGTGTGTGTTGAATCCACTGATGGGTAAAATACACGTCATATGTTAAATACCAAGGCCTAGTATACTAACTAGAGTTGACAAACTAGGATCTGGTTTCATGAAACACAAACTGGTGAAACTCGGGCAAAAAAAAGTCGAGTTTCGTTCGAAACCCTACCACAATGTTAGTTAATCTGAAATAAAAGTCGGCATTGAGCGGATTACATTCATCCACTCAATGCAGACTTTTATTCCCCATTGACTTGCATTGGGGTCGGGTTTTGAACGAAACTCTGACTTTTTTTCCACTAGTCGGACCAGTTTCATTAGAAACGAATTTGGTTTCAAGAAACCTGATCCTACCAAAGTCGCTCAACTCTAATCATAACTATTTATCAATCATGGCCTGGTTAATACACATATCATATTTAACCTGCAGCGTTGCTTATGTACCAATATATTTCACGCAGACTAGCGATGCTGCAGTTTAATTCATATGTGTATTTACCTGCCCAGGTGTGAGAACATCATGAATTCACAGGTATACATGGGAATTTTTTTAGTTTATTGGAGTGTATAAAACAATGCACTCGGTACTGGTATCAAAACAGGTTTTTTATTAACATACACACATGAAAACATTTTTACACCATTTCATCTTGCCAGTGCACCCGTCCTACATCAGAGATAAAGTAGGCCGCAAATTGGTCCCTCATTTGGCCAACTTCAATGGATGACCTAAGAGGGTGCTGAGTGAATTCAGGCAATGGGTTAGGAGCAGCATCATCGAGTTCAAAGGTCGGGTGCTCTTTAGCCATCACAAAATTATGTAGAACCACACACGCCTTCACAACCTCTTCCACTGTTTCAAGTTTAAGATTAATGGCTGTGCCGAGAATTCGCCATCTGAAGACAAGAATCCCAAAAGCACACTCTACAGTTCTTCTGGCCCTGGTCAGCCTGTAATTAAAGATTTCTTTGGTGTGGTCCAAGTCACGGCTGGACTAGGGTTTCAGTAAATTTGCACACATTTGAAAAGCCTCATCCCCAACTATTACAAAGGGCAGTGGCAGAGCTTCGGTGTGGGGAAGAGGCTGAGGCATAGGGAAATTAAATTGGTTGCCATACAACCTCTGGCCCATGTCTGAGTTTTTAAAAGCCTGGGAGTCATTACCATGGCCAAATGCTCCAATGTCCACTGCTAGAAACATACATCCGGCATCCGCAATGGCCATGAGTAGTATTGAAAAGTACTTTTTGTAATTATAGTACTCAGATCCAGTTCTTTTTGGTTTGATGATCCGTATGTGTTTACCATCAACAGCTCCCAAACAGTTGGGGAAATTGCAGACTGTCCAGAATTTGTCAGCAATTTCCATCCACTTTTCAGCGGTGGGCAGGAGCATAAATTCAGGATAAAGAACGTTCCAGAGAGCACGGCAGGTGTCCGCAACAATTCCAGACAAGGTAGAGATTCCAATACGGTACTGGAAGTGTAGTGAAGATAGGGTCTCTCCAGTCGCCAGGAATCTGCGAAACAGAGAAAGAAGTAAAATTAATATTTCTGTATTTTTTTGGGTGAGGACAAACAATGTGCAAAAAAAGCAAATGCACTAAAAACGCATACAAATGCTGCGTTTTTTTCCTGCATGCTCATAAAAATGCTTGAAAAAAACACAGCATTTGTATGCGTTTTTTTCATGCGTTTGTGTGCGCAAAAGACGCACCACAAAAAAACGCAAGTGTGAATGTAGCTTTAGCCCTGTATGAGACTTCAGTTTCCCTTGAGGCGACCATGTCTTTGGCTATCTGGGTGGATCGCCGTTTTCACCAGAGACATAAAGGAACACCCCAATGTGCGGGAGATCCGGGGCCAAGGGAAACCTGGTTTGAGTCATCTGAGGAACCCATGCAGTTGGGAGGGGCAAATCATTCTGGAAAGCAGTTTGTTGTTCGGCGCAAAGGGGGAATATGTTGTTACTGTAGCAGAAAAGGCTATTTCATGGACATATGTCATTCCTTATCTCACGGTAAGCAGCTGTTGGAAAACTAAGGAGCCCTGGTTGCGGGGAGGTTAGAAACCTGGGTGCACATATATCCTCTGTGGGCAGGGCACAATTTTATCTGCTGGATGAAATCCATCTGGGCGAAAATAAGGTGGTTATGTCTTCCTTTTTTAGACAGTGGGGAGGGATTTAACGTGATTGACTCTTGGTTCGTGCAGGTTCAGGGCCTCAAACCACATACACTGTCCAGACTTATACCCTTAATCGTCATCAACTCTGCACCCTTGAGACAGGGGTCCTTTACTCAAGCCATCTGAGGGTTACATCTAAAGGTAGGGGCCATGCACTCAGAAGGTATTGACTGATATGTGCTAGAGGGTCTGCCTTCTCCTGTAGTTCTTGGATTTCCTTGGCTCACTCTGCACATTCCTGTGCTAGAATGGCTGACTCCGGAAGTGGTAAAGTGTAATGAGTATTTTAAAGGACAAAGTGTCGGCTCCCGGCTTGCTAAGGTGAATACCCAATGAGTACCTAAATAGTTGTCTGACTATGGGGATGTGTTCTCGGAGTAGGGGTGCCAAAAACTGACTCCCTCCTTAAGACTGCACCACTAACCTTGTCCCTGGGGCCAAGCTGCTTAAAAGCAGACTATATAATATCTCTGGCCCAGAGAGACAGGCCATGAAGGACTATATCACGGAAAGTTTGGCAAAGGGTCATATCCTCATTCCCCATTGCTGCAGGATTTTTCCTTTATAAAGTAGAAAGTGGGGGGATTATACCCCTGCCTAGATTTCCGCAAACTCAATCAGATCATGGTCCGGTATCCGTATCCGCTTCTCTAATCCCGGATCTCTTTAATCAGATTGTAGGAGCAAAAAGGTTTTCTAAACTGGATCTCAGGGGGCATATAATCTCATTCAAGTTAAAGAGGAGGATGAGTGGAAAACAGCTTTCAATGCACCTGAGGGACACTATGAGAACCTTGTGATGCCATTTGGGTTGATAAATGCTCTTGCCATCTTTCAGCACTTTGTAAATTGCATCTTTAGTCACTTGGTAGGTAGATTTGTGGTAATCTATCTTGATGACATATTATTTTATTCACCTGACCTTGTGTCACATCAGGTACATATCAGACAAGTCAAACAGATACTCAGAGACAATAAATTATTTGTCAAACAATTGAAAAGTGTGTTCTAGGTTGAGGAGATCCCTTTGCTAGGATATATGTTATTGTCCACCGGTTTTTGCATGGATCCATTTAAGGTCCGGGCAGTACTGGATTGGGATTGTCTTGAGCAATTGAAGGTGTTACAAAGGTCTTTCACTTTCACCAACTACCACCATAAGTTCATTAAAAGCTTTTCGCTTTTTCGTAGTGGCCAAACCTCTGATGGATATGGCCAGGAAAGGGACAGACTTTTCCAAGTGGTCCAGTCCAGCCAGGGAGGTATTCGATACCTTGATTCTCCTATAACCTGATGTCACTCAGCCTTTATTTGTAGAAGGTGACGCGTCTGAAGTGGGAGTGGGAGCTGTATTGTCGCAGGTAGAGATGAGCGACTTTGCCTTTTTTTGGGTCGAATCGGGTTTCATGAAACCCGACTTTCTCAAAAGTCAGGTTGAACGAAATCGGACAATTATCGTGAAAAGTTGAAGGCCGACTGAAACACGAAACCCAATGCAAGTCAAAGTCGTCAGGGAGTGGAGGACAGGAAACACACCTACAGTGCCCATTTTAATGCCAAAAACATCAATTCTTATTACTGAAGCTTGTCAACCTTAATTTACTTTATAATAATAGTTAGGCATTGAAAACTGGGGGTTATTTGGCTAAAGTTGTGGGGGGTACGGCTGGCCCCAGATTTTCGTGGGCCCTGGGCCAAAGAGTGTCACTGGGCTCCTTTAACACATGCCACAATTCATGATCCTCTGATATGGCAGAGAAATAGCGGTATAGTACAATGAAATATATTTCACTTCTTACATCTCATGACTGATATCCATCTTAAATTCTCGAATAGCTCCAAAAACGGACAGTATATTACTCCATACAGTATTATGGCCACCACATAGTGCACCATACAGAGTAATGAGGCCCATATATTTCTCCATACAGAATCATTGGTCCCATATAATGTTTGAAACAGTATATGATGAGCTCCACATAATGCTACAGTATATGTTGGTCCCCATGGATGAAGCTCCACTGTGTTATGGGCCCAAATAATGCTCTATATATAATGGGCCCCATTTCTAATGCTCCAGTGCATAATGCGCCCTGTAAATGCTGCTCCAGTGTCTGATGTCCACCTTTGGAATGCTCCAGTGTACGGTGGGCCTCATATATCATTCTCCAGAGTATAGTGCTCCCCAAAAATAGCTGTCCCAACATTGAAAACAATTAAATAAGTCTCCTCGCTAGGGAGTCCCTGTACTAGTCTGGACTCCTTGTCGTCCCCATCTTCCATCTCACTGCACTTGGACTGTTTAGGCAGAGGCGTACAGACATGATGTCATTGCACTCTCTGACCAGAATGTCACAGTCAGGAATCGCGGAAGACGTCACGGCGGTGGAGCAGGGAGAGGTAAGTATTTCAACTTTGCAAGTGCTGTGATCCTGAACAAGCAGGGGGGCCCACTTGTTGGCGACGGCCCTGGCACAGGGCCTCTCATAGTATGGCGGTGTGTCTGACGGCGGATGGGGATGGGGCGGTGTGTCTGACGGCGGGTGGGGGTGGGCTCCCACTGGCAGAGACACTTTTGCATACTATGAGGGGTCCTGTGCCAGTGCGTCGCCCATGAGTATGCCCCCCACCTGCTCAAGGAACCTGCACTTTCATCTGCACCTTCCTCTTTGTCACCGTGTAAGGTGGTATAGTATGCAGGAAGGGGAACCTGAGTTTCATCAGGCTCAGATTCTGGCTGTGTAGAGTGAAAGGAGAATGTAGTGGTCTGGGTCAATGTACCAGCAGAATCATCTAGCAGTGGCTGGGCATCAGTGCACTTGTGGCGCCCCCAGGAGTACGGTCGCCACAGTGGCATTATCTTCCTCCTAGGGAGTGTGATGTCATGCTTGGGAGCAATGAAGGATCTCTCTAGCAGTTAAACCAACACACAACACAGTTCCCACTCCAGGCCAGCAGGGAGAGCTCTGAACCTGACTGCTGAGGAGCTGCTCTCTGTGGTCGGGAGGAGGGAAGTTAGGGCAGTCTGTGAAGGGAAGGGGAAGTGTGTGGACGTGAGAAGGGAAGCTGGAGGATGAGCAGAGTTAAGGCTCTCTCCTAGCTGGAGCGCATGGTCGGTATTCCGGTCTCCGAGTTTGTAGGGACACTGACGGTCCTGCAGCAGAAACTGGAGGAAGTAGCAGCTGTAAATGCTCTGATCCCAACTAAGGCTCGGAGGCCCCAGCAGCGACGTGTGTGAGCCAGAAGGAAAAGGCTATGGCTGCCTGCCATACGAGAAAGTTCCAAAAGAGAGTCAACAGAGGGAACTTCAGTGAACTTAGTACTACGAGTACCTCAGATAAGCGCTAGAACGGAGGCCACACTACCTATCTGCAGAGAGAGAATTCAAAATTTGCTTCCAGGCTGACCAACTCCTTCTCCATCTGTACTCTGGGTCCTGGACGCCACTTACCAAGTACAGGTAAAGGAACTGCACGACTGTGTCTGTCATCTTTCTCCTGCTCCTGGCGCATGGCTCTGCTACATCCTGCACTGCACACCATCTACCAACTCTTTCATCTGCCCTGCGACTACGGCCCTACCTGTGCAGGGCTTTTACATCTTAGCTGCACCACAACATCTGTCCCAGAGAAGCGACACTGCAGCACGGGTCAATCTGATCAGAAACCACAGGTGGTGTCACGTATCATTCACCTATAAACGTTAATTACCCCTTTGCATGGACTCCCAGGGCCACGGAACGGGTCATCACCACCAACGTGACACATCCCTCTGAGACACCGGCCCGGTACCGATTAACCCCACTGCCCTGGCTGGCCACCCACACTCCATGTCAGATTCAGCTTGGACTGGGGAATTCAAGATTTGACTTGATAACCCAGGCATGGTGTGATAGAAAGAGCTACATGGACTAATGTGAAGTGTGGCCTGCTGCATCATTCACTTTTGGTGGGGGTGAAGGGCACAAGGAAAGGGGTTCTTCCTGACCAGGAGCCAGCACTTGAGTGCTTGCATTTTTTGAAACTTCAGAAGAGGAGGGCATATTAGCTGGAGTCTGTTTCGGCAATGTAAGCCAAAACCAGTTCCTGATGCTCCGGCTTTAAAAGCGGTTAACCTACTCCCAGAAAAGGTAGCCTTCCAGGCGTTCCAGAGCCAGACCATGATGCAGGCTCAACACCTCCTGCCTTAGCTGCTATTGTGCTTTTGCCACTACCAGCAGATGCACCACCACCATCAGCACCAGCTGGCCCGCCACGCCCACGTCCGCGGCCTCTTCCACCAAACTTCAAAATGTTGCAGAATATGAACCCGAAATAACATCAGATTTATGGTACTGTATCAGAAGCGTACAGCTCTATACAGTCAAAGGATGATTGTCAATCTCCCTATATATACCATCAGTCACACAGAGACGCTCACAGGCTCAGTATGGATTAAACAAGAATATAAAAAGTAGAAAAAGTGTACAGTATCATCAGATGGCAGGTGTATATAGTATAATTTAAACATTCTAAATCTCTGTAGATATTTCAGGAGGCAGACTTCAGACGTTCTCAGGCCCAGTATGGATTCGACAAAATTGTAGAAAGTTGAGAAAGGGTACAGTATCACAGGATAACAGGTATATATAGCATAGTTTAAACATTAAAAAACCTATGTCTACATATCAGGAAGCAGACTCAGAGGGTGTCAGGCCCAGTATGGATTTGACGTGATTGTACAAAGTTGAGAAAGGGTACAGTATCACTGGATAGCAGATATATATAGCATAGTTTAAACATTAAAAATCTGCGTGTATATTTCCGGAGTCCGACAAAGACACTCACAGCCTCAGTATGGATTAGACAAGAATCTAAAAAGTAGAAAAAGGGTAATGTATTTAAAGCGTACACCAGTATACACTGTTGGGGTATTTTTCAGTCTTCATATATATTTCAGTCTCAGTAAGACAGTAAGGACTCTCCGCAAGAGGAAACGAGATGGATACAAGTACAGATGGAAAGTCGAGTGATTGCAGAAATTTTGGAATTACTAATCATGGGAAAAACTCCTGGTAGAATTCTCAGAGGCGATGCTGACCCTCAATTACTTCATCTGTGGAGACAGTGAAAACAGTTCTTGTGAAGAAAGGTTTGCTGTATTGCAGTACCGTGGAGCCCATCACCGTTACTCATCTCCATCAAATTGTGATCACAGGGACAGATGTAGACATTGTCCTCCCTGCCTATCATGATCTGTCAGGTAACTTTGGAGTGCAAATGACACAAGCCACAGGCTATAGGTGATTCTATTGGATTGGCATGAGAAGACACATTTAAAAATGTGGGCAGAAATGTCACACGTCTGTGAGTAGGAAAACCGTGAAAGCTGATGATAAACCACCACTGCATCTCATTGTGAGTCAACATCCATAACAAGTAGAAGCCATTGATCATCTGAAGATAGAGCCCAGCAGGACAGGGCATAGCTACGTCTTAACAATCATCTATCATTTCACCAAATTTGTATTGGCAGTCCCAGTGAAGAATTTAACAGGTCAGACTACACAGTGGTGGAGCAGGGAGAGGTAAGTATTGCAAGTGCTGGTGCCCTGAGCAAGCGAGGGGGCCCACTCATGGGTGGCAGTACTGGCACAGGGCCCCTCATAGTACACCGGTGTGTCTGACAGCGGGTGTGCACCCCCACCGTCAGAGACACTTGATTCTACTATGAGGGACCTTGTGCCAGTGCCGTTGCCAAAGAGTGTGCCCACCCACCTGTCCAGGGCAACGGCACTCGCACGAGTGCGTGCACCAGGTGGTGACCCCGGCCCTGTGGGGGAGGCAGCCCAGTTAGGGAGGTGGAAAAATTGGCATATGTTGATGTTGGACTTTCAGCAGCTGCAAATGGAGTAATTGGAGAAGTCCGCGGAAGAGGAGGACCAAAGCAAGCCATTTTTCTGGCAACCTACGTATCAGCAGGGGAGGGAGGGACAAAATCCTTTGAAACCCATGCATGGTTCATTTTAATGAAGGTTAGATCATCAACATTTTGGGTCGACAGACGGGTCCTTTTTTCTGTCAGGATTGATCCAGCAGCACTGAAGACTCGTTCAGATAACACACTAGCAGCAGGGCAAGTGAGCTCCTGTAAGGCATATTGTGCCAATTCAGGCCAGGTGTCAAGTTTACTGGCCCAATAGTCAAAGGGGAATGACCGGTGAGGGAGAACATTGATATGGGAGGAGTAGTTTGTTACCATAGTTGACAACTGCTGTCTCCTGTCACTTTCGATCGATGCAGTATTACCAGTCGTGAGAGCGGTACTTGAAAAATCAGTCCACAACATGGTCATGAAACCCCTGTGTCCAACGCCACTTCGGCTGTGTGCACCACGAACACCTCTTCCATATTGCCCCCTACGGCTCGTTGGAAAAACATCACCGCCGCTGTGTGCTGGGAATGCCTCAAACAAACGGTTTACCAGAGTTGCTTGTTTGTTAGCCAATATTAGCTCTAGATTCTCCTGTGGCATGATGTTTTGGAATTTGCCTTTATAGCGTGGATCCAGGATGCTGGCCAACCAGTAGTCGTAATCGTTCATCATTTTGTCAATGCGGGGGTCCCTTTTTAGGCATAATCAGACATGTGGGCCAATGTTCCAGGTGTCAATGATGCACTGCGAGTGCTGGGTGGAGGAGCTCTTTCTGGCAAATCCACATCCCTCCAGTCACGCACAAACCCTGTACCTGACCTTGACACGCCAACATTTCTTCTTGCTCCCTGAGAAGCATCCTCCTCTCCAAAATAATCATCCCCATCACCCTCCTCCTCTTCCTCTTCTTCCTCCACCTCGTCCACGAGACTTCCCTGAGCAAACAATGGCTGACTGTCATCAAGGCTTCCCTCCTCCTCTTCCTCATCCTCCTTGGCTGCAGACGCCTGCTACTTAATGTGCATCAAAGTTTGCATGAGCAGACGCATAAGTGGGATGCTCATGCTTATGATGGCATTGTCTGCGCTTAACAGCCGTGTGCCTTCCTCAAAACACTGAAGGACTTTACAGAGGTCTTTCAGCTTCGACCACTGCACACCAGAGATCTCCATGTCTGCCTGCAAACTGCCTGCCCGTGTATCCTGCCACAAATGAATTACAGCCAGCCTCTGTTCGCACAGCCTCTGAACCATGTGCAGGGTGGAGTTCCACCTTGTTGCAACGTCGATAATGAGGCAGTGCTTGGAAAGGTGGAGCAATCGCTGCAGCTTCTGCATACGACTGGAGTGTACGGGCGAACTGCGGATGTGCACGCACAGTCTTCGCACCTTATGGAGCAGGGGTGTTAACTCTGGATAATTATTGAGGAAGCACTGCACCACCAGGTTCAAGGTGTGAGCCAGGCAAGGTATGTGTCTGAGTTTTGAAAGGGCTATGGCTGCCACAAAATTCTGGCCGTTATCACTAACTACCTTGCCTGCCTCAAGATGTAGACTGCCCAGCCATGACTCAGTTTGTCGCTGCAAGTAGTCGGCCAGTACCTCCGCAGTGTGGCTGTTGTCGCCCAAACACATCATCTGCAACACAGCCTGCTGACGCTTACCACTAGCTGTTCAATAGTGGGACACCTCGTGTGCAACACTGGCAGCTGCGGATGGAGTGCTCATGCGACTGCGCTCTGTGGACGAGCTTTCGCTTCTGGAGGAGGAGGAGGCGGGTCGAACGCCTACAGCCAACTGTTTCCTATACCGTGGGCTAGGCAGCACTGTCCCACCGCCGCTGTCCCCTGTGGACCCTGCATCCACCACATTAACCCAGTGCGCAGTGATGGACACGTAGTGGCCCTGGCCATGCCTACTGGACCATGCATCTGTTGTGAGGTGCACCTTTCCACTCACTGATTGCTTGAGTGCATGGACTATGCGGTTTTTGACATGCACGTGGAGGGCTGGGATGGCTTTTTGTGAAAAGAAGTGCCAACTGGGTAGGTCATAGCGTGGTACTGCGTAGGCCATGTGGTCGCGGAAAGCTTTGCTTTCAACCAACCGGGAGGGCATCATCTCTAGCGAGATTAGTTTGGCAATGTGGGCATTCAAAGCCAGTGTACGCAGATGAGAGGATGAGTACTTTCTTGTCCTACTCAGAATCTCTGGTAGGGTGAGCTGGACTTGAGAGCTGCATATGGTGGAACTAGCGGTGGACATGGCGGACTGAGAGAGGATTGGTGATGGTGATGGTGTTGGTGGTGTTGCTGATGGCCTAGATTCAGTCTTTCGTAGCAAAAACATTGTGATTCCATGACTGCTTTGCCCTTGCGACAACACCTCGACATTTGCTTCTGGTGGTGTGCTAACCGGTGGGCTTATAGTGGGGGAAGTGATGTAGCGTTGCTGACTACCTTCATTTGGAGCAGGTGCACATGTGGTACATGAGGTTTGGTAGTTCGTCCACGCTTGCAAGTGCATGGTGGTTAAATGTCTAAGCATGCAACTGGTATTCAATTTTCTCAGATTTTTCCCTCGGCTAAAGGTCTTTATGCACTTCTTATAGATAACTTTAGCCTGATCATTAGGATTTTGTTCGAAAAAGTGCCACACTGCACTCTTCGTACTACGGAAGACATTTTGAGACCTTGCACGCTGGCCAAGCTGTCCTGCAACTCTTTTGGTTTTTGTAACACGTTTTTGGACTGCTACGGTCATGCCAGATGACAGCTGTTGCGATGTCGTTGCCTGCTGTGGATCTTCCTCCTCCTCTTCTGAGCTATTGGCAGCGGCACCCTCTTCCCCCAATGGATGCCAATCTGGGTCAACAACTGGGTCATCCATCACCTCCTCTTCAATTTCATGTGCACCTTCCTCTGTGTCACCGTGTAAGGTTTCATCAGGGTCTGATTCTGCCTCAATACACTGCAAGGACAATGTAGTGCTCTGAGTGAATGTACCAGCAGAAAAATCTAGCAGTGGCTGTGCATCAGTGCACTCCATGTCAGATTCATCTTGGACTGGGGAATTCATGATTTGACTTGATAACCCAGGCATGGTATGTGAAAAGAGCTCCATGGAGTAATCGGTAGTGTGGCCTGCCACATCCTTTACTTTTGGTAAGGGTGAAGGACACAAGGAAAGGTGTTGTTCCTGACTAGGAGCCTCCAATGATGACTCAGTGCTTTTATTTTTTGAAACTTCAGAAGAGGAGGCGAGTGAGCTGGAGGTTGTGTCAGCAATGTAAGCCAAAACTTGTTCCTGAAGCTCCGGCTTTAAAAGTGGTTTACCTACTCCCAGAAAAGAGAGCCTTCAAGGCCTTGTGGAGCCAGACGATGATGCAGGCTCAACACCTCCTGCCTTAGGTGCTATTGTGCTTTTGCCACTACCAACAGATGCAACACAACCACCACCACCATCGGTACCAGCTGGCAACCCCCGCCCACTTCCATGGCATCTTCCACCATACTTGCTTATTTTTGTGAAAATGTACCCAAAATACCACCAGCTATATGGTACTGTAAAACAAGTTAGAAGGTGTATCTACTACTGCTGAGATTTTGAATCTCACTATAGATTTGAGGACGCTGAACTATTGTCTCAGGCCCAGTAGAGATTACACCTCAATGTAACAGGCTGAAATTGGATGGTGTATGACAAGGTGTAGGGTGTCTATAGGATTGGTGAGAATTTGATTCTCACTATAGATTTGAGGACGCTGAAGTATTGTCTGAGGCCCAATAGAGATTACACCTCAATGTAACAGGCTGAAATTGGATGTTGTATGGCAAGGTGGAGGGTGTATGTAGTATTGGTGAGAATTTGGATCTCACTAGAGATTTGAGGACGCTGAACTATTGTCTCAGGCCCAGTAGAGATTACACCTCAATGTAACAGGCTGAAATTGGATGGTGTATGACAAGGTGTAGGGTGTCTATAGGATTGGTGAGAATTTGAATCTCACTATAGATTTGAGGACGCTGGACTATTGTCTCAGGCCCAGTAGAGATTACACCTCAATGTAACAGGCTGAAATTGGATGGTGTATGACAAGGTGTAGGGTGTCTATAGGATTGGTGAGAATTTGAATCTCACTATAGATTTGAGGACGCTGGACTATTGTCTCAGGCCCAGTAGAGATTACACCTCAATGTAACAGGCTGAAATTGGATGGTGTATGACAAGGTGTAGGGTGTCTATAGGATTGGTGTGAATTTGAATCTCACTATTGATTTGAGGACGCTGAACTATTGATGCTCTCAGTCCAAGTATGGATGCAGGCAGCCTAATAAGCAGGACCGCTGCACAGTGCACACACAAAAGGGTGGAAAAATGAACGCTTGGTAACTGTGCAGAAAAGAGGAAGAAAAGTATTTTTGCTTTTAAAAAAGCAGTTTGCACAGCAGTGTGCAAACAGCAATGCAGCTATCAGGGAGGCTTATAAGGCAGCCTAATAACCAACAGAGCTGATGCACAAAAATAGAGCATCCCCTGTCACTGCACACAAAGTGTTGTGTTGTAAGTGGAAATCGCTAACAGCAGAAGCAGTTTTTTGGTTCTTCTTCCCTGCCTAACGCTATCCCTACAGAATCATCATCAGCAGCAGCTCTCCCTATGCTAAGATGTGCATAAGTAAGATGACGGTCGGCGTTCACACCCTTTTATAGCCCCTGTGACGCCACACAAAGCCAGCCAATCACTTGCATGCCCTTCTCAAAGATGGTGGTGACCAATGCCTATGTCATCGCGTTGCCCACAGTGTGCGTCCGCCATCATTGTGTGAAAAAGGGTGCTGGAAGCATCTTTTGAAATGCGACTTTGGCGCTCTGGTCGCCGACCTCGTGGCCGACCTCACGCTATGGTCGGGTTTCGTTTCATGAAACCCGACTTCAGTGAAAGTCGCCGACTTTTGAATATGACCGACCCATTTCGCTCAACTCTACTCACAGGGTGTGTCTCCTGGTAAATGGCATCCATGTGCATACTTTTCTAAATAACTGTCATCTGCGAAGAGAAATTATGACATTGGTAACAGAGAACTCTTGTCAATCAAGTGAGCCTTTGAAAAATGGCTTCATTTTCTGGAGGGAGCAGTTCATCTAGTTATGGTACGGATATATCACGGATCATAAGAATCTTGTATATCTAGTATCTAGAGTCTGCAAAACATCTAACGCCTCCACAGGCAAGATAGGCACTGTTCTTCTCTAGGTTTAACTTTTTGTTACCTATAGGCTGGGGAACAAGAACATTATGGCGGATGTCTTATCTCGTTGCTTTCTTGGGGCAGAGATACTTTTTAATCGAAAAAAGGGGTGATTATTGCGTCTATATGCTCCAATCTTGAAAAAGAGGTTGTTGACGCTCAGGGGACGCCCCTGCTGCCTGTCTGTTAGAAATCCGAAAAAGGAATGGTCACCTGAGTTATGTAAAATACACATAAATTTTTATTATTACAAAATTGAATCACAGAATACAAAATGAATGCAATACTGACAAAAAACATGCTTAAAATATATCAAGAAGCGACACCTAAGTGCCACGTCAAAGCAGGAAAGTAAAAAAGTCTATTAAAGCGCCTAAATAAAGTCTGACCAAATATGTTAATCGTGGCTTCAAAAGAAGTCCATATAAGAAGTTCCAAATACAGAATAAATCACAAGTATTAGATAAGGAATGATAATCGATACAAAAAGTGCAAGTGCCTCAATCACAAAAACAATAAATAATATATAAGTTCACAATTAAGTGAAAACCAATCATACAAGCATGATAGAGCTACAAAAATACTAATGTTAGTGGTAATGTATATAATGCTGAAAATCAGAATCAAAGTGCATAGTGCCTAAATATACTGCTCAAAAAATAAAGGGAACACTAATGTATTGTTTAGTGTTCCCTTTATTTTTTTGTATATAAACAAGGTATATAACCACAATCAAATGATGCGCCATAGTATGGACATAAGGCAGGGTTTTAAAACAGAGTCTAACGTAAAGTGCATAGTGCTTAGCATATGGACTGGGTAATAAATCCAAAGTCAAGTGACAGTCACTAATACGAATACTAAGCTAGGAACTCCACCCTAATTAGGCAAGACAATAAAAAATACAAAGGCGTAAAAAGACAGAACCAGACCTGCAACAGATGTGGAAGATAGGAGACCACAGCGTGCATTTTGCTAAAGCTTCTTCAGGCGGGGCACCTGTCCATTAGGTTTGTGCCTGTGAATCTCCATAAGGGCGGTTTCACATTTGCGCTTTATAGCGCAGCGGCGATCTGCGAACCCTATCTTTAGCATAGGGTGCGCAGATCGTGCGCTGGCCGTGCGCTAGCAGCATTTTGCCATGCGCTGTGCACTTTTGAAGGTGCGCCCGTGTGCGCCGAATGCAGCATGTTGCATTTCGGTGCGCACGGCGCACCTTCAAAAGTGCGCAGCGCACTGCAAAATCCTGCTAGCGCATGGCCAGCGCACGATCTGCGCACCCTATGCTAAAGATAGTGTGCGCAGATCGCAAGCGTCCATGTGCGCTAGTAGGCGGCGATGACCGGAAGGGGTGGGCAGGGAGCTGGCAGGTGGCGGGGCTTAGCGGCGGCCGTGCGCAGGCCGTCGCTGCGCTATAAAGCGCAAATGTGAAACAGGCCTAAGAGAGTTCTTAGTGAACATCATGATTTGGTCTTGGCTGAAAATCCAGGTAATAAAACCACCACAGATCTTTTTACTCAGCGTTTTTGGTGGTCAGGGGTACATCAGGATGTAAAGGAGTATGTAGCCACCTGCAGTGTCTGTGCGTATTTTAAAACCTCTCATAATTGTCCATCTGGGTCTCTCCAACCATTGGGAGTTCCCAGTAGACCTTACACTCATTTATCGGTTGACAGGTAATGCGGTAATTTTCTTGGTGATAGACAGATTCAGTAAAATTTATTTTATTTATTACACTCATTTATATAACGCTATTAATTGCACAGCGTGTTACAGACATTATCGGCACTGTCCCCAAGGGCGCTCACAATCTAAGTATGTCTTTGGAATGTAGGAGGAAACCGGAGTACCGGGAGGAAACCCACGCAAATACGGGGAGAACATGAATGTCACATTTTATTGTGCTACCTGCTTTACCTAACACCAAGATCTTGGCACAAATTTTCACCAGAGAGATTCTAAAATTACATGGGATCCCAATCGATTTTGTTTCTGACCGGAGGTGCAGTATATTTCCAAATTTCAGAGAGCGTTTGGCTCTTGTTTGGGGATGTATTTGTCATTCTCTTCAGCATTTCACCTGCAGTCTAATGGACAAACTGAAGGAGTTAACCAGAATCTTGAGACTTATTTTAGGTGTTTTGTGTCTGAGAATGAGCAAATTTGTTCGGATTTTGGCCCCGAATCTGATTTTGACATATTTGAGCCATATTCGAACACTATTCACGATGAATGTATGTCTTATGATCGGTTCCGAACATATTAGGTAATATTTACTCCCATTGACTCTGACGTTCGGCTGTGTTTGGTGAATATTGCAAAAACAATATTCGAGTTCGATCGTATTCGGAACCGAATCCAAACAAATTCTTTCATCTCTAGTCGTGACAGTACATACATGTAAGTACATGCATATGGCACCATTAAGATTTAAACAGCTTTTAGCTATCCAAAATTCTCCTAAGTCCTCTTAAATGTTGTTAACAGAAAGATCATTTTGCCAAAGTGCACAGGATATTAGAGGTATCTTAATAATACAAGCAACTGAGGAAGCAAAATGTGTTATTAAATGACCTGAACTGCTTATATTTTCCATTAGAAGATATACAATTATTGCCTCTCATGTTGTATCTATACAATAACAGATATCCACTCAAGGGGCTCTTGACAATAGCTAGACACGGTTAACTACAGTATATTGACATAAAGTGCTTATACTATGTGCTTTAGTGTGTTTCACTGTTTTTGCCTCTAAAAACAACTCATGAAAACAGGATTGGATGCTTGAACCCACAGTAGAGCCATATGATGGCCTCACTGCCCATATATCCACACATTTTCCTTTTAGAATTTTTAAAATGTAAAAAATGACAAAAATTTTTTTGCCTAAAATGTAAAGGAAATGTGCCATCTTTATCTTTAGGCCATTTAGAGATCATTTCATCTTCAACTTGCTTAACTGAGCACAATTAGAGAACTTGTTTGGAAAAAGTTGCCAATCTCAAATTCGGCACAAACGTGGCTCATTTGGATTCGAGTTCGGATTCTCAAGCAATCTTCCTAAAACTCATCAAAAGTCGGCCAAATTTCACTAAGTGATTGAGGTCACTAAGCGATCTTTCAAAGATCAGTGTTTCCGATAGCAGAACGGGCTGCAAAATTTTCGGCACACATGTAGACTGTATCATCAATGTGACATGTACCGGAGGCTGGGAATCAGCGGTACTGTTAGCACTGTTCTCCAACCCACGGGTGTTGAAGTGAAGGCAGCTCACATCACGGTACCCTGCTCATGATGAGATCAGCGCTAGCAGTGGACAATGTTGAGAGTTGTATTCATCTTTTAACAACAAGAGCAGGTAGCGGCTGATGAGAGTATTCATCAGCTGCCGGCTGTGGTATAAATAAATAATAATAAAAAATGATGTGGGGTTCCACTGTATTTTTGAAAAACCAGCCAGGAAAAACTTACAGCTGTGGGCTGCAGCCCTCAGCTATCAGCTTCAGCAAGGTTGGTTATCAAGAATAGAGGGGTACCCACAGTGTATTTTTTAATTATTTAAGTAAATATTTTATAAAAAGGTGTAGGTTCCCCCCATTTTTGATAACCTGTCCGCAGAGAAGATAATAATCCATTTGACCAGGGGAAGAGTCTTGAGGAGATCATTTGCATATTCCCAGTGCCTTCTGGGATAAGTGAAGAGTCTCCGCGAGCTCAACGATCACTGGGTTTTGGCCGTTGCAGCTGAAAAGAGGAAATCGGTCTTGAGGAGATCATTTGCATATTCCCAGTGCCTTCTGGGATAAGTGAAGAGTCTCCGCGAGCTCAACGATCACTGGGTTTTGGCCATTGCAGCTGAAAAGAGGAAATCGGAAAACCAGGGGAAGAGTCTTGAGGAGATCATTTGCATATTCCCAGTGCCTTCTGGGTTAAGTGAAGAGTCTCCGCGAGCTCAACGATCACTGGGTTTTGGCCATTGCAGCTGAAAAGAGGAAATCAGAAAAACCACGCGCCTATCGGCGCGCAAAATTTGGCTCATCTTTCATCGTTTTTAAGAAATCTCAAGATGGAAGAGGCCAGGAGCCATTTGGTGACCTGCATTTCTTGCTACATGTTCACAGATTTACCAGTGGAAAAGCCAAACTTCACATGCCACAAATGCAAGCTTGTGTCCCTGTTGGAGGAAAAGTTGCAAAATCTCGAAGAGAGGTTAGCTACGTTGAAGATCATTAAGGAAGGTGAAGAGTTCTTGGACAGAGCAGAATTGTCTCTTCATGTTACAGAAAGAGAAGAAATTCGAGGTGCACCTGAAGAAACAGAGGAATGGAGACATGTGACCCAGAGAAGCAGGAGGATCAGGAGGCAGTCAGCACCCATACTGCTCAGAAACCAGTACCAGGCTCTCACGCAGGAAAACGATGAAGAAATACATCAGGATAAGACTTTGCCAACAAACAGCAACCTTGTACGCCCTCAGAGTCCTCCTGGATGGAGAAAGAAAAATGTTGTGAAGAAGAAACGGAGAGTGGTAGTCATGGGGGATTCCCTGCTGAGAGGAACAGAGGCCGCTATCTGCAGACCGGATATGACTTCAAGAGAAATGTGCTGTCTTCCAGGTGCAAAAATTAAAGATGTGTCTGACAGGATATCAGGACTCTTCAGACCTACAGATGACTACCCATTCCTGCTACTACATGTGGGGACAAATGACACCGCAAGAAACGACCTGGAAACCATCTGCAGAGACTTTGAAGACTTAGGCAAGAAAGTGAAAGAACTGGGAGCGCAGGTGGTCTTCTCTTCCATCCTCCCAGTGGATGGCCATGGAACAAGGAGGTGGAATAAGATTCTGCAGGTGAACAACTGGCTACGTCGATGGTGCCGTCAGCAACGATTTGGATTTCTGGATCACGGAGTGAACTACTTATACGATGGACTACTTGCTAGAGATGGGGTGCACCTTACGAAGACTGAAAAGCATGTATTTGGAAGTCGCCTTGCTACACTTGTAAGGAGAGCTTTAAACTAGAACAACATGGGAAGGGAAGCAAAAGACCAGAAAAAGCCATACACCTGACAAATGCTATTGAGAACTCTGCTATTAGAAGTGGAAAGGAAGAACAAAGACGAAAGAATCTAATTAATAAAAATATTGGAGAAAGAGAAACCAATCACAAACTAAAATGTTTCTATACTAATGCACAAAGCATGGGCAACAAACAAGGAGAATTGGAACTACTAACACAGGAAAAGAAATATGATGTCATTGGAATCACTGAAACTTGGTGGGACAATACACATGATTGGAATACAAGACTAGAAGGATACAACCTATTTTCAAGAAACAGACTTGATAAACGAGGAGGGGGTGTTGCATTGTATGTTCGAAACGCGTACAGTGGGGAAAAAAAGTATTTAGTCAGTCAGCAATAGTGCAAGTTCCACCACTTAAAAAGATGAGAGGCGTCTGTAATTTACATCATAGGTAGACCTCAACTATGGGAGACAAACTGAGAAAAAAAAATCCAGAAAATCACATTGTCTGTTTTTTTTTCATTTTATTTGCATATTATGGTGGAAAATAAGTATTTGGTCAGAAACAAGCAATCAAGATTTCTGGCTCTCACAGACCTGTAACTTCTTCTTTAAGAGTCTCCTCTTTCCTCCACTCATTACCTGTAGTAATGGCACCTGTTTAAACTTGTTATCAGTATAAAAAGACACCTGTGCACACCCTCAAACAGTCTGACTCCAAACTCCACTATGGTGAAGACCAAAGAGCTGTCAAAGGACACCAGAAACAAAATTGTAGCCCTGCACGAGGCTGGGAAGACTGAATCTGCAATAGCCAACCAGCTTGGAGTGAAGAAATCAACTGTGGGAGCAATAATTAGAAAATGGAAGACATACAAGACCACTGATAATCTCCCTCGATCTGGTGCTCCACGCAAAATCCCACCCCGTGGGGTCAGAATGATCACAAGAACGGTGAGCAAAAATCCCAGAACCATGCGGGGGGACCTAGTGAATGAACTGCAGAGAGCTGGGACCAATGTAACAAGGCCTACCATAAGTAACACACTACGCCACCATGGACTCAGATCCTGCAGTGCCAGACGTGTCCCACTGCTTAAGCCTGTACATGTCCGGGCCCGTCTGAAGTTTGCTAGAGAGCATTTGGATGATCCAGAGGAGTTTTGGGAGAATGTCCTATGGTCTGATGAAACCAAACTGGAACTGTTTGGTAGAAACACAACTTGTCGTGTTTGGAGGAAAAAGAATACTGAGTTGCATCCATCAAACACCATACCTACTGTAAAGCATGGTGGAGGAAACATCATGCTTTGGGGCTGTTTCTCTGCAAAGGGGCCAGGACGACTGAACCGGGTACATGAAAGAATGAATGGGGCCATGTATCGTGAGATTTTGAGTGCAAACCTCCTTCCATCAGCAAGGGCATTGAAGATGAAACGTGGCTGGGTCTTTCAACATGACAATGATCCAAAGCACACCGCCAGGGCAACGAAGGAGTGGCTTCGTAAGAAGCATTTCAAGGTCCTGGAGTGGCCTAGCCAGTCTCCAGATCTCAAGCCTATAGAAAACCTTTGGAGGGAGTTGAAAGTCCGTGTTGCCAAGCGAAAAGCCAAAAACATCACTGCTCTAGAGGAGATCTGCATGGAGGAATGGGCCAACATACCAACAACAGTGTGTGGCAACCTTGTGAAGACTTACAGAAAACGTTTGACCTCTGTCATTGCCAACAAAGGATATATCACAAAGTATTGAGATGAAATTTTGTTTCTGACCAAATACTTATTTTCCATCATAATATGCAAATAAAATGAAAAAAAAAACAGACAATGTGATTTTCTGGATTTTTTTTTCTCAGTTTGTCTCCCATAGTTGAGGTCTACCTATGATGTAAATTACAGACACCTTTCATCTTTTTAAGTGGTGGAACTTGCACTATTGCTGACTGACTAAATACTTTTTTTCCCCACTGTATATCTGCACAGATATTGAAGCTTCAGAGACTGGGAGTTCTGTGGAAACTGTTTGGGTAAGAATACAAGGACAGAACAATGGAAAGGACACCATTGTAGGCATTTACTACAGGCCGCCTGTGCAAGCCGAAGATATGGATGAACTCTTTATGCATCAGATGGCCAAGTTCTCCAAAAAATATGACATAGTTGTCATGGGAGATTTCAACTATCCAGACATTTGTTGGGAATCTCTCTCAGGCAATACTAACAGGTCAAGGAAATTCTTATCCTCTCTTGCTGACAACTTTATCTTCCAAAAGGTAAGGGAGAAAACAAGGGGAACTGCTACCTTGGATCTAATCCTTATAAACAGGGAGGAAATGGTTGAGGAGGTAAAAGTGGCTGGGACCCTAGGAGGTAGCGACCATGCTATTTTAGAATTTTGGATAACTAGAGGCGGAAGACCTGTGAAGACTCAGACGTCAAGGTTAGATTTCAGAAAGGCAGATTTTAAGGGATTCAGAAAGAGAATTGGAGGGATCCAATGGCTGGATATCCTTAAAGACAAAAATGTCCAGGAAGGATGGGAAATCTTGAAAAATGAAATTCTCAAAGCACAGTTGTTAACAATACCGAAAAGAGGGAAGAATAGGAAACATTTAAGGAAACCAGGATGGATGAACACAGAACTTAAGCACATGCTAAAAAGGAAGAAAAAAATGTTTATAAAATGGAAAGAGGGAGGCATATCTAAAGAAGAATATAATGCTGTCTGCAGAACCTGCAGGGCACAAATCAGATTATCTAAAGCTGAAAATGAGCTGAGGCTTGCAAGAGATGTCAAAAGCAATAATAAAGGATTTTGGGGATATGTCAAAAGTAAAAGAAAAGTCAAAGATGCTATAGGATTTTTACAGGATGAAAATGATGAAATGGTAAGACAGGATGTTGAGAAGGCTGAACTTTTAAATTCCTATTTTGCATCTGTTTTCTCTCAGAAAGGAAATGCAACATCAACTGTTATTCACTGTCCTATTAAGGGAATAGAAGAATCCAGGATATCTATAAACAGAAAGATAGTGAGGAAACACTTAGCTAACCTAAATGAATTCAAGTCTCCAGGTCCAGATGAATTACACCCCAGAGTACTGAAGGAGATAGCAGAAGAAATTTTTGAACCCCTCTCCATAATCTTTGAAAATTCTTGGAGAACAGGAGAAGTGCCAGAAGACTGGAGAAGAGCAAATGTTGTTCCTATCTTCAAAAAGGGGAAGAAGGTGGACCCAGGAAACTATAGGCCGGTGAGTCTGACTTCTATACCAGGAAAGATCTTTGAACAAATTATTAAACAACATGTATGTCAATACCTGGATAAGAATGAAGTGATTAAACAGAGTCAGCATGGGTTTGTAACTAATAAGTCATGTCAGACTAACTTAATTTCCTTCTATGATGGTATCACTGATTGGGTGGATCAAAGAAATGCTGTAGATATAGTATATCTTGACTTCAGCAAAGCATTTGACAAAGTCTCTCATACAATCCTTATTGAAAAAATGACTAAGTATGGAATGGACAAGGCAACTGTTAGGTGGATTCATAACTGGCTTAGTGATCGGACCCAAAGAGTGGTCGTAAATGGCTGCACATCCAGTTGGAAGAATGTCTCAAGTGGGGTACCACAGGGCTCTGTCCTGGGCCCTGTATTGTTCAACATCTTTATCAATGATTTAGATGAAGGAATTGAGGGTAAACTGATTAAATTTGCTGATGACACAAAGCTAGGAGGGATAGCTAATACTAGAGAAGAGAGAGAGAGGATTCAAAAAGATTTAAATAAACTGGAGAAGTGGGCAGCAACTAACAGAATGGTTTATAACAGGGAGAAATGCAAAGTACTACATCTGGGCAATAAAAATGAAAAAAGCATATATAGAATGGGAGGAATAGGGCTAAGTGACAGCACATGTGAAAAAGACTTGGGTATACTAATAGATCACAGACTGAATATGAGTCAACAGTGTGATGCAGCAGCAAAAAAGGCAAATGCAATTCTAGGATGTATTAACAGAAGCATACAGTCTAGATCACGTGAAGTCATTATTTCCCTCTACTCCTCTTTGGTCAGACCTCATCTGGAATATTGTGTCCAGTTTTGGGCACCACATTTTAAAAAAGACATCAACAAACTGGAGCAAGTTCAGAAAAGAGCGACCAGAATGGTGACCGGTCTGCAAACCCTGTCTTATGAGGAAAGGTTGCAGGATTTGGGAATGTTTAGTTTGCAAAAGAGAAGACTGAGAGGAGACTTAATAGCTGTCTACAAATATCTTAAGGGCTGTCACATTGTAGAAGGATCAACTTTATTCTCATTTGCACAAGGAAAGACTAGAAGCAATGGGATGAAACTGAATGGGAGGAGACACAGATTAGATATTAGAAAAAACTTTTTGACAGTTAGAGTGATCAATGAGTGGAACAGGCTGCCACGAGAAGTGGTGAGTTCTCCTTCAATGGAAGTCTTCAAACAGAGGCTGGACAGACATCTGACTGGGATGATTTAGCGAATCCTGCTTTGAGCAGGGGGTTGGACCAGATGGCCCAGGAGGTCCCTTCCAGCTCTACGATTCTATGATTCTATGATTCTATTGACCTACCATGACTCTAGCTCTGCTACATCTATATGGCAGGCTGCATTTGCTGCATTTTTGCATGATACAACTATACAGCCTGCCATCCAGCAAGTACACTGAGCAGCGTGTGTTACTGCTGCTCAGTGTCTTGCGGTGAAATTCTATGACCTGACTCATAAAGTCCTCACGGTCGTGGTGCTGTCAGAGAGTTCCTGTGAGTTCACAGCTAATGAATGCAGCTCAACTCACTGACAGCAGCATGAGCGCCATTATGATTTTTTCCACGGAACTCAAGCTGACATCAGGTGAATTGAGTTCATTGGCTGTGAACTCCCAGGACCTTTCTGCCTGAGAATACCAGCCCTCAGCTCTCTGGTTTAGCTTGGCTGGTTGTAAAAAATGGGGGGGACCACATGCCATTTTTTTTATTTATTTAAATAATTTAAAAACTGCTTGGGACTCCTCTATTCTTCATAATTCCTAATACATGCTGACAGCTGAGGGTTGCAGCGAACAGCTGCCAGTTTTGCCTGGCTGGTTGTCAAAAATATAGGGGAATCCACATCATTTTTTTTCATTTATTTATAGCACAGATGCCATCTGATGCATACTCCCATCTGCGTCTGCTCTAGCTGTTATCAGTGGCAGCAGGCAAACGCAGATGGGAGCAGTAGTCAGATCAGTCGACGCTTGTGAATGGTCACAGTTGTGAGTGCTCGCTTTCATCTGATAGATTGTCAATGACAACCACAGGGGTCTCTGACAGACCCTGGGTTGTCATGCAAACCCATCGGCGTCCCTGTCACATGACCGTGATGTGCAGATGGTTTGTGACACGCTTCCGGTGTTTCCTATCAATCTATATTAAGTGACAACTGAATGTAGGGATGCCAATTTTACATGAATGTCTCTCATGAACTTCTAAAATGGCATAAAATCCTTATTTGTTTGCACTCTACTGTTTAGTCCGGACCGACACTCCAGCCTTTCTGTTCACCCACGTATTTAATCACATTTTAACCAGATTAAATTCGCCCATGTATATTCTTTGTAATTTTTTGGATTGTTATTATTTTATGTATATCAATCAACTTTTATAGTTTTTGTCATATTTTGCCTTAGTTTTCTCCTTGTTTGAAATGATTGTACTCTGATGGCATATCCCATTGTGATGCCATCAATATCTCTAGTGTGAGGACCCCTTTAATGGCAATGAAAAAACTTGGTGCAGTTTTGAGCCAGCCGATGCTTTAAAATCTATTATTATGAATGTATAATGTAAAGCTAATGCTACTTATAAATGCCAAAAATATCAAACATCTTCCTTGAGGCTTACAAAGTTATTGACTTTATTTTGAAAATCAGTATTTAAACTATAGTGAGACTTTTCTATATAAACCAAGAAAGCTAAAAAGCTGTGTTTCTGCTTGACTAGTCTAATGCATTCCATTAAAAAATCTACAGTGTGCTAATTTTTCATGCAATATGACATAAACTAAAGAATCTCTGTAGAATATATGCAGTGAGTGCCAGGAAAATGTAATAATGGTCCTATGGTGACATCTAGTGGACACCTCCTACATTGCATTAGAACTGTTGAATTAACATAAGGAAACTTTGTCATGTTAGACTTAAAAAATTACGTATAATTACAATATTATGCAGTTTTAACCCCTTAAGCCCCAAGGGTGGTTTGTACGTTCATGACCGGGCCAATTTTTACAATTCTGACCACTGTCCCTTTATGAGGTTATAACTCTGAAACGCTTCCAAGGATCCCGGTGATTCTGACATTATTTTCTCGTGACATATTGCACTTCATGTTAGTGGTAAAATTTCATTCATATAACTTGCGTTTATTTGTGAAAAAAATGGAAATTTGGGGAAAATTTTGAAAATTTCGCAATTTTTTAACTTTGAATTTTTATGCCCTTAAATCACAGAGATACGACACACAAAAAACTTAATAAATAACATTTCCCACATGTTTACTTTACATCAGCACAATTTTGGAACCAAAATTTTTTTTTGTTAGGAAGTTATAAGGGTTAAAAATTGACCAGCGATTTCTCATTTTTGCAACGCCATTTTATTTTTACGGACCACATCACATTTGAAGCCACTTTGAGGGGTCTATATGATAGAAAATACCCAAAAGTGACACCATTCTAAAAACTGCGCCCCTTAAGGTGCTCAAAACCACATTCAAGAAGTTTATTAACCCTTTAGGGGCGTCACTAGAATTTTTTGAATATTTAAAAAAAAATGAACATTTAACTTTTTTTCACAAAAAAAATACTTCAGGTTCAATTTTTTTTATTTTACCAAGGGTAACAGGAGAAACAGGAGACTGCAAAAGTTATTGTGCAATTTGTTCTGAGTACGCTGATACCTGATATGTGGGGGTGAACCACTGTTTCGGCGCATGGCAGACCTCAGAAGGGAAGGAGGGCCGTTTGACTTTTTCAATGTAAAATTGGCTGGAATTCAGATCGGACGTCATGTCGCGTTTGGAGAGCCCCTGATGTACCTAAACAGTGGAAACCCCCCACAAGTGACACCATTTTGGAAATTAGACCCCCCAAGGAACTTATCTAGATATGTGGTGAGAACTTTGAACCCACAAGGACTTCACAGAACTTTATAACGTACAGCGGTACAATTAAAAAATCATATTTTTTCCACAAAAATGATCTTTTCACCCTCAATTTTTATTTTTCCAAGGGTAACAGGACCCTAAAAGCTATTGCTCAATTTATCCTGAGTACGCTGATATCCCATATGTGGGTGTAAATGACTATTTGGGTGCATGGCAGAGCTCGGAAGGGAAGCAGCGCCATTTGACGTTTTTGGCTGGAATTGAGATCGGACACCATGTCGCGATTGGAAAAGCCCTGATGTACCTAAACAGTGGAAACCCCCCACAAATGACACCATTTTGGAAACTAGACCCCCCAAGGAACTTATCTAGATGTGTGGTGAGAACTTTGAACCCCCAAGGGCTTCACAGAAGTTTATAACATACAGCCGTACAATTAAAAAATCATATTTTTTCCACAAAAATTATCTTTTCACCCTCAATTCTTATTTTTCCAAGGGTAACAGGACCCTAAAAGATATTGTGCAATTTGTCCTGAGTGTGCTGATACCCCACATGTGGAGGTAAGCCACTATTTGGGCACATGGCAGAGCTCGGAAGGGAAGCAGCGCCATTTGACGTTTTTGGCTGGAATTGAGATTGGACACCATGTCGCGTTTGGAAAGCCCCTGATGTACCAAAACAGTAGAAACCCCCACAAATGACACCATTTTGGAAACTAGACCCCCCAAGGAACTTATCTAGATGTGTGGTGAGCACTTTGAACCCCCCAGTGCTTCACAGAAGTTTGTAACGCCCGGGCGTGAAAATAAAAAAATCGTATTTTTTCCACAAACATGATCTTTTAGTCACTAATTTTTTTATTTTCCCAAGGGTACAAGGAGAAATTGGACCCCAAAAGTTGTTGTCCAGTTTGTCCTGAGTACGCTGATACCCCATATGTGGGAGAAAACTACTGTATGGGCACACGTCGGGGCTCGGAAGGGAAGTAGTGACGTTTTGGAATGCAGACTTTGATGGAATGGTCTGCAGGTGTCATGTTGCTTTTGGAGAGCCCCTGATGTACCTAAACAGTGGAAACCCCCCACAAGTGACCTCATTTTGGAAACTAGACCCCCTAAGGAACTTATCTAGATGTGTGGTGAGTAGTGTTGAGTGACTTTTGGTTTTTTAGGGTCTAGTTTCGTTTCATGAAACCCGACTTTTCCAAAAGTCGGGTTGAGCAAAATCGGCCGACTATAGGGAAAAGTTGGGGTCGTCTCGAAACACGAAACCCAATGTAAGTCAATGGAGAATTAAAGTCGGCAGTGAGAGGAGGACAGGAAACACACCAACAGTGACCATTTGAATGCCAAAAGCATAAATTCTTGTTACTGAAGCTTGTCAACCTTAATTAACTTCGTAATACTAGTTACGCACTGAAAATGGGGGTTATTTGGCTACAGTTGTGGGGGGGAGGGCTGGCTCCAGGTTTTCGTGGGCCCAAGGCCAAAGAGCGCCCCTTTAACACATACCACAGCTCATGATGCTTCGATACGGCAGAGAAATAGCAGTATAGTACAATGAAAAATACTTCACTTCTTACATCTCATGACTGATATCCATTTTAAATTCTCCAATACCTCCAAAAACGGACAGTATATAACTCCATACAGTATTATGGCCAGCGCTTAGTGCACTATACAGAGTAATGAGGCCCATATATTTCTACATACGGAATCATTATTCCCATATAATGTTTCAAACCGTATATGATGAGCTCCACATAATGCTACAGTATATGTTGGTCCCAATGGATGAAGCTCCACTATCTTATGGGCCCAAATAATGCTCCATATATAATGGGCCCCATTTCTACTGCTCTAGTGTATAATGGGCCCTGTAAATGCTGCTCCAGTGACTGATGTCCACCTTTGGAATGCTCCAGTGTATGGTGGGCCCCATATATCATTCACCAGAGTATAGTGCTCCCCAAAAATTGCTGTCCCAACATTGAAAACAATTACATAAGTCTCCTTGCTAGGGAATCCCTGCACTACTCTGAACTCCTTGTCGTCCCCATCTTCCATCTCACTGCACTTGGCTGTTTAGGCCCTCCCACCGGCAGAGACACTTTTGCGTACTATGCGGTGCCCTGTGCCAGTGCCATCGCCCATGAGTATGCCACCCCACCTACTCTTTCATCTGCACCTTCCCCTTTGTCACCGTGTAAGGTGGTATAGTATGCGGGAAGGGAAACCTGAGTTTCCTCTGGGTCAGAGGGGAATATAGTGGTCTGGGTCAATGTACCAGCAGCATCATCCAGCAGTGGCTGGGCCTCAGTGCACTTGTGGCGTCCCCAAGAGTACGGTCGCCACTGTGGCATTGCCTTCCTCCTAGGGAGTGTGTTGTCAAGCTTGGTAGCAACGAAGGATCTCTCTAGCAGTGAAACCAACACACAACACATTTCCCACTCCAGGCCAGCAGGGAGACCTCTGAACCTGACTGCTGAGAAGCTGCTCTCTGTGGTCGGGAGGAGGTAAGTTAGGGCACTCTGTACAGGGAAGGGGAAATGTGTGGACGTGAGAAGGGGAGCTGGAGGATGAGCAGAGTTAAGGCTCACTCCTAGCTGGAGCGCATGGTCCGGATTCTGGTCTCCGAGTTTGTAGGGACACTGACGTTCCTCCAGCAGAAACCGGGGGAAGTACCAGC
Organism: Dendrobates tinctorius; assembly: GCF_039654945.1. Classification (NCBI taxonomy): domain Eukaryota; kingdom Metazoa; phylum Chordata; class Amphibia; order Anura; family Dendrobatidae; genus Dendrobates; species Dendrobates tinctorius. The sequence continues at coordinate 9,625,435 of NW_027361910.1, read as the reverse complement.
TATAAATGCTCTGTACCCAACTAAGGCTCGGAGGCCCCAGCATCGACGTGTGTGAGGCAGAAGGAAAAGGCTACTGCTGTCTGCCACACAAGTAAAGTCTGAGGAACATCTGTTAGACAGGAGGTGTTTCAGTGAACCACGGTCCTGTGAGTGCTTCCCCCACAAGCGCTAGAAATGAGACGTTCAGGAAGGTACATGTTGGCGGAGTGTTGGAAGGGAGCTTTCCATTCTGGTCCCAGAGGTTGGCAGAGGTCCTGACCCGGAGGACACAGCACGGAGGCAGGCATCTGTGTAACCTGCAGACTGTGAGTAAAGCTTTGGAACTGCATGCTCTGGTGTCCTACAGTTATTCCAGCACCGCTACATCTGGGTACCAGCACCTACACCGCCTGTGCCTTTCCCCATCACTACATCTACACTTCCCTGGGACTCCAGCTCCACCTGTGGGGAGCTTCACCATCTTTGCTGCACAACACCATCAGTCCCAGAGGATCTGCATGCAGCGTCGGCCTAACATCTATGTTGCCGAACACCACAGGTGGCGTCAAACTATCTATATAAACTCTTTACCATTATACCACGCCATTTATATGGGTGCCCAGGGCCACCGTCTGGGTCACCGCTGCTGTGACACATCCCACTGACACCGGCCCGGTACCGAGTACCCCACAGCCCTCGGAGGGCGACCCATATGCCGACTGCTGATCGGGCGGCGTTATTCCCACGAACCTCCAAACAGCGTCCCTGAAGGCAAAGTTTTTGGTTTCCGGGGGCAGTATGATTGCAAAGCTGAAGCTTAAAGGAATGTGCAAAAGGGCACCACCAGGAGTGGAGCCTGTGGCTTAATTGGACTGCACCCGGGAAACCACTAGCATACAAGCTACAGAAAAGATGGACAGATTAAAAGCTTTGTCGATTCTGTGTGTGGTGTGGTATGTCCGTTTGTAGTTGTGCTAGCGATTTCTCAGCTTTATTCCGTTAACGACTGAGACTCCGGCATGGCCCCGCGGTACGCGTCAAGCTTACTAGAGGGATACACGAGGCTGTGGCACGTGAGATCGAGCAATAACAGGTCTAGCATTCCAGTACATGTCCGGGGCTGCATGCACGCTACACTGAAAGGACCAGCTTTTGTCGCTTACAGGTGCAGATAACCTGCTGAACTCCGTTAGTGATGGGGATCTGGGATTCAGATTATTCCCCGCGAACGATGATTTCCCAGTAAGTTCAAGTCAACCGCAATTCCGGAGTTAGGCCTAACCGTCATTCCTGAAAAAATTACGTGTCCAAACCACAGGTGCTGTAGCTTGCTTAACAGCTCGGCAGCCGTTCTCAGGCCCATTATGGATTCAACAACATTGTAGAAAGTTGATAAAGGGTACAGTTTCACCGGATAACACGTATATATGTAGCCTAGTTTACACATTAAAAATATATGTCTATAGATCAGGAGGCAGACTCAGACGTTCTCAGGCCCAGTATGGATTTGACCAGATTGTACAAAGTTGAGAAAGGGTACTTTATCACTGGATAGCAGGTATATATAGCATAGTTTAAACATGTAAAATCTCTGTGTTCTCAGTATGGATTACACAGCAATCTAAAAAGTGGAAAAAAGGAAATGCATTTGAGGCGTACACAACTATATACTTTTGGTGTTATTTTTAAATCTTCATATATATTTCTGCCTCAGTAATACAGTCCAACCTCTCCGCAATAGGAAATGAGATGCATACAATTAGTGACATAAAGGCTATTGATTGCAGAAATCTAGGAATTATTATTCACGGGAAAAACTTCCGTCACAATTCTCATAGGCGATGCTGAACCTCAATTAATTTGTGTGTTGAGACAGTGAAAACATTTTGTTGTGAATAAAGTCTTACTGTATCGCACTTCCGTGGATTCCATCACTGTTACTCATCTCAATCCAATTTTTATCACAGGGAACGATGTAAACATGGTGCTCACTGGCTATCATGATCTGTCACGTAACTTTGGAGTGCAAAAGACAGAAGCCACAGGCCGTAGGCGATTCTATTTGATTGGCATGAGAGGGCACATTTTGAACTGTGCGCCGGAATGTCACACGTTTGTGAGTAAGAAAACTGTGAAAGCTGATGATAAACCACCACTGCATGTCATTGTGAGTCGACGTCCATAAGAAATGGAAGCCACTGATCATCTGGAGCTAGTGCCCAGCCAGTAGGACAGAGCATAGCTACATCTTAACCCCTTCGCACCCGAGCCTGTTTTTGCCTTCGTGACCGGGCCAATTTTTTCAATTCTGACCAGTGTCACTTTATGAGGTCATAACTCTAGAACGCTTCAATGGATCCTACTGATTCTGACATTGTTTTCTCATGACATATTGTACTTCATGATGGTGGTAAAAATTTTTAGATATGATCTGCACTTATTTGTTAAAAAAATCAAAATTTGGCAAAAATTTAGAAAATTTTGCAATTTTCAAACTTTTAATTTTTATGCCCTTAAATCAGAGAGTGATATCGCACAAAATAGTTAATAAATAACATTTCCCACATGTCTACTTTACATCTGCACAATTTTGGAAACATAATTTTTTTTTTTTAGGAAGTTATAGGGGTTAAAAGTTGACCAGCGATTTCTCATTTTTACAACAAAATTTGCAACACCATTTTTTTTAGGGACCACCTCACATTTGAAGTGAGTTTGGGGGGTCAATATGACAGAAAATACCCAAAATTGACACCATTCTAAAAACTGCACCTCTCAATGTACTCAAAACCACATTCAAGAAGTTTATTAACCCTTCAGGTGCTTCACATGAATGAATGGAATATGGAAGGAAAAAATAAACATTTAACTTTTTTTCACAAACATTTTACTTCAAAACCATTTTTTTTTATTTTCACAAGTGTAAAAAGAGAAAATGAACCACTAAATTTTTTGTGCAATTTCTCCCGAATACGCCAATACCCCGTATGTGGGGCTAAACCACTGTTTGAGCACACGGCAGAGCTCAGAACGGAAGGAGTGCCGTTTGACTTTTTCAATGCAGAATTGGCTGGAATTGAGATCGGATGCCATGTCGCATTTGGAGAGCCCCTGTAGTGACGTTCTGAAATGCAGACTTTGATGGAATGGCCTGCGGGTGTCATGTCGCGTTTGCAGAGCCCCTGATGTACCTAAACAGTGGCAACCCCCCACAAGTGACCCCATTTTGGAAACTAGACCCCCCAAGGAACTTATATAGATGTGTGGTGAGCACTTTGAACCCCCAAGTGTTTCAGTAAAGTTTATAATGTAGAGGCGTGAAAATAAAAAAATCATTTTTTTTTCCACAAAAATGATCTTTTAGCCCCCAATTTTTATTTTCACAAGGGTAACAGGAGAAATTGGACCCTAAGAGTTGTTGTCCAATTTGTCCTGAGTATGCTGGTACGCCATATGTTGGAGAAAACTACTGTTTGGGCACACGGTGGGGCTCGGAAGGGAAGTAGTGACGTTCTGAAATGCAGACTTTGATGGAATGGTCTGTGGGTGTCATGTCGCGTTTGCAGAGCCCCTGATGTACCTAAACAGTGGAAACCCCACACAAGTGACCCCATTTTGGAAACTAGACCCCCCAAGGAACTTATATAGATGTGTGGTGAGCACTTTGAACCCCCAAGTGTTTCAGTAAAGTTTATAATGTAGAGGCGTGAAAATAAAAAAATCATTTTTTTTCCACAAAAATGATCTTTTAGCCCCCAATTTTTATTTTCACAAGGGTAACAGGAGAAATTGGACCCTAAGAGTTGTTGTCCAATTTGTCCTGAGTATGCTGGTACACCATATGTTGGAGAAAACTACTGTTTGGGCACACGGTGGGGCTCGGAAGGGAAGTAGTGACGTTCTGAAATGCAGACTTTGATGGAATGGTCTGTGGGTGTCATGTCGCGTTTGCAGAGCCCCTGATGTACCTAAACAGTGGAAACCCCACACAAGTGACCCCATTTTGGAAACTAGACCCCCCAAGGAACTTATCTAGATGTGTGGTGAGCACTTTGAACCCCCAAGTGTTTCAGTAAAGTTTATAATGTAGAGGCGTGAAAATAAAAAAATCATTTTTTTTCCACAAAAATGATCTTTTAGCCCCCAATTTTTATTTTCACAAGGGTAACAGGAGAAATTGGACCCTAAGTGTTGTTGTCCAATTTGTCCTGAGTCCTGAGTACGCTGGTACCCCATATGTGGGAGAAAACTACTGTTTGGGCACACGGTGGGGCTCGGAAGGGAAGTAGTGACGTTCTGAAATGCAGACTTTGATGGAATGGTCTGCGGGCGTCATATTGCATTTACAGAGCCCCTGATGTACCTAAACAGTGGAAACCCCCAATTCTAATTCCAACCCTAACCCCAACACACCCCTAACCCTAATCTCAGCCCTAACCATAACCCTAACCACAAACCTAACACCAACACACCCTTAACCTTAATCCCAGCCCTAGCCCTAGCCCTAGCCCTAACCCTAGCCCTAGCCCTAACCCTAGCCCTAGCCCTAGCATTTTTTTTTTTTTTACTTTTTTTTTTATTTTTGTCACAAGATCGCTGCCCTGCGATCTGACTCATAGTAACGCCACTTCACCTCTGATCATCTGTCAGTGTGAGATCAGAGGAGAAGCAGCGTTACTATGTGACAAGATCGCTGCCTGGCACATAATAACGCGACTTCTCCTCTAATCTCACAATGACAGATGATCAGAGGTGAAGCAGCGTTACTGTGTGACAAGATCGCTGCCTGGCACAGCTGTGCCAGGCAGCGATCAGCTGTGCCAGGCAGCGATCTAGTCACACAATAACGCTGCTTCACCTCTGATCAGCTGTCAGTGTTAGATCAGAGGGAGAAGCCGCGTTACAATGAAGGAGATCGCCGGGAAACAAGCAGCTTTCCCAGCGATCGCTCCCATTGGCTGCTGTGACGCTGACGTCATCGGGACCTGAACCAATCAGGTCTCGATGACGTCGGGGGTCCCAGCATGCATTGCGCACCGGGATCCCCGCGTTGTAAGGTATGTGGGGGTCCCGGGGGGCACAAAACCGCCGACAGTAGATAAACGTCGGCGCTGCACAAAGCCCAGCAAGCGCCAACGTTTATCTACTGTGGGCGGTCGTGAAGAGGTTAACCATCATCTTTCAGTTCAATCAATTTGTAGTGGCAGTCCCAGTGAAGGATTTGACAGCCCAGACTACACAGCGGAGGAGCAGGGAGAGGTAAACATTGCAAATGCTGGGGCCCTGCCCAAGCAAGGGGGCACACTCGTGGGCGTCGGTACTGGCACTGGGCCCCTCATAGTACGGCGGTGTGTCTGACGGCGGGTGTGCACCACCACTGTCAGAGACACTTGATTGCACTATGAGGGACCCTATGCCAGTGCCCGCGCCCAAGAGTCGGCCTACCCACCTGTCCAGGGCAACGGCACGGTTTTGTGCGCTAGGTGGTGACCCCGGCCATGGGGGGGGCGCCCACTTAGGGAGGTTTACAAAGTGGCATATGTAGATGTGGGTCATTCAGCTGCTGCAAAAGGCGAAATAGGTCAAGTTCGCGGAATAGGAGGAGGACCAAAGCAAGCCATTTTTCTGGCAACCTATGTGTCATCAAGGGAAGGTGGGACAAAATCCTTGGAAACCCATGCATGGTTCATTTTAATGAAGGTTAGATCATCCACATTTTGGGTTGACAGACGGGTCCTTTTTTCTGTCAGGATTGATCCAGCTGCACTGAAGACTCTTTCCGATAGCACACTTGCAGCTGGGCAAGCAAGCTCCTGTAAGGCATATTGTGCCAATTCAGGCCAGGTGTCCAGTTTAGCGGCCCAATAGTCAAAGGGGAATGACCTGTGCGGGAGAACATCGATATGGGAGGAAAAGTAGTTGTTAACCATTGTTGACAACTGCTATCTCCTGTCACTTTCCATCGATGCAGTATTACCAGTTGTGTGAGTGGTCCGTGAAAAATCAGTCCACAACATTGTCATGAAACCCCTGTCTCCAACGCCACTTCTGCTGTGTGCACAACGAACAACTCTGCCAAGCTGCCCCCGGCCCGTACAGCTCGTGTGAGAACCATCACCGCTGCTGTGTGCTGGGAATGCCTCAACCAACCGGTTAATCAGAGTTGCTTGTTTAGTAGCCAATATTAGGTCAAGGTTCTCCTGTGGCATGATGTTTTGTAATTTGCCTTTATAGCGTGGATCCAGGATGCTGGCCAACCAGTAGTCGTCATCGTTCATCATTTTGGCAATGCGTGGATCCCTTTTTAGGATCTGCAAGGCATAATCTGACATGTGGGCCAATGTTCCCGGTGTCAATGATGCACTACGAGTGCTGGGTGGAGGAGCACTTTCTGGCACATCCACATCCCTCCAGTCACACACAAACCCTGTACCAGACCTTGCCACGCCAACATTTTCACTTGCCCCACGAGATGCATCCTCCTCCCCTAAGTAATCATCCCCATCATCCTCCTCCTCCTCCTCCTCTTCTTCCTCCACCTCGTCCAGGAGAGGTCCCTGAGCAGACAATGGCTGAATGTCATCAAGGATTCCCTCCACCTCTTCCTCCTCATCAACATTGGCTGCAGACGCCTGCTCCTTAAGGTGCGTCAAAGTTTGCATGAGCAGACGCATAAGTGGGATGCTCATGCTTAGGATGGCATCGTCTGCGCTTACCAGCCGTGTGAATTCCTCAAAACACTGAAGGACTTTACAGAGGTCTTTCAGCTTCGACCACTGCACACCTGTAAACTCCATGTCTGCTCTCAAAGTGCCTGCCCGTGTATCCTCCCACAAATGCATTATGGCCTGCCTCTGCTCACACAGCCGCTCAACCATGTGCAGGGTGGAGTTCCACCTTTTTGCAATGTCGATAATGAGGCGGTGGTTGGGAAGGTGGAGCAATCGCTGCAGCTTCTGCATACGAACGGAGTGTACAGGCGACCGGCGGATGTGCGCGCACAGTCTTCGCACCTTATGGAGCAGGGCTGTTAACTCCGGATAATTATTGAGGAAGCACTGCACCACCAGGTTCAAGGTGTGAGCCAAGCAAGGTATGTGGCTGAGTTTTGAAAGGGCTATGGCTGCCACAAAATTACGGCCGTTATCACTAACTACCTTGCCTGCCTCAAGATGTACACTGCCCAGCCATGACTCAGTTTGTCGCTGAAAGTACTCGGCCAGCACCTCGGCAGTGTGTCTGTCGCCCAAACACATCATCTGCAACACAGCCTGCTGACGCTTTTCACTAGCTGCTCGATAGGGAGACACCTCGTGTGCAACAGTGGCAGCTGCAGATGGAGTGCTCGTACGACTGCGCTCTGTGGACGAGCTTTCGCTTCTGGAGGAGGAGGAGGAGGGTCGAACGCCTACAGCCAACTGTTTCCTATACCGCGGGCTAGGCAGCACCGCTGTCCCCTGTGAACCCTGCATCCACCACATTAACCCAGTGCGCAGTGATGGACACGTAACGGCCCTGGCCATGCCGACTGGACCATGCATCAGTTGTGAGGTGCACCTTTCCACTCACTGACTGCTTGAGTGCATGGACAATGCGGTCTTTCACATGATGGTGGAGGGCTGGGATGGCTTTGCGAGAGAAGAAGTGGCGTCTGGGTAGGTCACAGCGTGGTACTGCATAGGCCATGAGTTCGCGGAAAGCTGCGCTTTCCACCAACCGATAGGGCATCATCTCTAACGAGATTAGTTTGGCAATGTGGGCGTTCAAACCCAGTGTACGCGGATGAGTGACTGAGTACTTTCTTGACCTACTCATAGTGTCTGGGAGGGTGAGCTGGACTTGAGAGTTGCATATGGTGGAAGTAGCGGTGGACAGGGCGGACTGAGAGAGGGTTGATGATGGTGATGGAGTTGGTGTTCTTTCTGATGGCCTAGATTCAGTCTTTCGTTGATATAACAGTGGGATTCCCTGACTGCTGTGGCCTTGCAACGACACCTCAACATTTGCTGCTGTGCTAACCGGTGGGCTTACAGTGGGGGAAACAATGTAGCATTGCTGACTACCTTCTTTGTGATCAGTTGCACATGTGGTACTTGAGGTTTGGTGTTGTGTCCACGCTTGCAAGTGAATGCTGGTTAAATGTCTAAGCAGTAAGCATGCAACTGGTATTCAAATTTTTCAGATTTTTCCCTCGGCTAAAGGTCTTTGCGCACTTCTTACAGATAACCTGATCATTAGGATTTTGTTAAAAAAAATGCCACACTGCACTCTTCCCACTTTGGCAGACATTTTGCGGCCTAGCACGCTGTGATCTTTTGACCCTCTGGACAAGCTGTCCAGCAACTCTTTTGATTTTTGGAACCAGTCTTTGGAGTGCTCCGTGCCTGCCAGATAACAGCTGCTGCGATGTCGATGTCTGCTGTGGATGCTCTTCCTCCTCATCTGAGCTATTGGAAGCAGCACCCTCTTCCCCCAATGGATGCCAATCTGGGTCAACAACTGGGTCATCCATCACCTCCTCTTCAATGTCATGTGCACCTTCCTCTGTGTCACCGTGTATGGTGGTATAGTGTGCGGGAAGGGGCACCTGAGTCTCATCAGGGTCAGAATCTTGCTCTGTACACTGCGAGGACAATGTAGTGCTCTGAGTGAATGTACCAGCAGAATCATCTATCAGTGGCTGTGCATCAGTGCACTCCATGTCAGATTCATCTTGGCCTGGGTAATTCACCATTTCACTTGATAATCCAGGCATGGTATGTGAAAACAGCTCCATGGAGTAATCATTAGTATGGCCTGAGTCATCCTTCAATCTTGGTTGGGGTGAAGGACACAAGGAAAGGTGTGGTTCATGAACATGAGCCTCCAATGACGACTCAGTGCTTTTATTTTTTACAACTTCAGAAGAGGAGGCGATAGAGCTGGAGGCTGAGTCAGCAATGTAAGACAAAACTTTTTCCTAAAGCTCTGGCTTTAAAAGCGGTTTGCCAACTCCTAGAAAACTAAGCCTTCGAGGCCTTGTGGAGCCAGACGATGACGCAGGCTCAACACCTCCTGCATTCGGGCCTATTTTGCTTTTGCCACTACCATCAGATCCACCAACACCATCATTACCAGCTGCCAACCCTCGCCCAATTCCACGGCCTCTTCCACCAGTCTTCCTCATTTTTGGTAGAAATGTAGACAAAATCCAACAAACTTTATAGTAATGTAAAACAAGGTACAAGGTGTCTGTAGGACAGGGGAGATTTTGAATTTCTGCACACACTTGTGGACACTGGACACTTTTGGATTGTGTGAGGCCCACTGAATATCACAGCGCTATGTCACAGGCTCGATGTCGCAGGTGTGAAAAATGTCACTAGAGGATAACGGAGATTTTGAATTTCTGCACACAGTTGTGGACACTGGACACTTTTGGATTGTGTGAGGCCCACTGAATATCACAGCGCTATGTCACAGGCTCGATGTCGCAGGTGTGAAAAACGTCACTAGAGGATAACGGAGATTTTGAATTTCAGCACACACTTGTGGACACTGGACACTTTTGGATTGTGTGAGGCCCAGTGAATATCACAGCACTATGTCACAGGCAGAAATTGGCTAGTGTATGACAAACTACAAGGTGTATATAGAATTGGGCAGAATAGGAATCTCCCTAGAGTGTAGGTCTGTAAGAACGGAACAAGTCCTCGACTTATCCTTACTGAGCGACACACAGATTGCTTCACTGTGGCCGTGATAACAGCCGTTACACGGTACTGAGAGAGGAGCGTGCACGTACACGGCTGTCCGGTGTACGTAAAATTGTCAAGCTCCGTGTTTTTTAAGTATACGGACTGACACACGCTGTCTCTCTATAGTTTTGAATGTGATCAAACAGCAAATATATTTAACTGTTTGAAAGCTAGACAAAACTAGAAGGTGCAGGTCTGTAAGAACGGAATATGTCCTCGACTTATCCTTACAGAGCGACACACAGATAGCTTCACTGTGGCCGTGATAACAGCTGTTACACGGTACTGAGAGAGGAGCGTGCACGTACACGGCTGTCCGGTGTACGTAAAATTGTCAAGCTCCGTGTTTTTTAAGTATACGGACTGACACATGCTGTCTCTCTATAGTTTTGAATGTGATCAAACAGCAAATATATTTAACTGTTTGAAAGCTAGACAAAACTAGAAGGTGCAGGTCTGTAAGAACGGAACATGTCCTCGACTTATCCTTACAGAGTGACACACAGATAGCTTCACTGTGGCTGTGATAACAGCCGTTACACGGTACTGTGTGAGGAGTGTGCACCGCTGTATGGTGTGAAAAAATGCACGCTCAGTACCTCACCAGGACAAAAAAAAAATTGGGATTGCTTTTAAAAAAGCAGTTTGCAGAGCAGTGGGTAAACAGCAATGCAGCCGTCAGGAAGCCTTAGAAGGCAGCCTAACAACCAACACCGCTGATCCAGCAAAATATAGCCTCCACTTGCACTGCACACACAGTGACTGGTGTGTTGTACAGGCAAAATCGCTAGCAGCAGAAGCAGTTTTTGGTGTCTTCTTTCCTGCCTAACGCCCTCCTACAAAATCAGCAGCAGCAGCAGCTCTCCCTATTCTGAGATCAGCATGAGTAACATGGCGGTTGGCGTGCACGCCCTTTTATACCCCCTGTGACGCCCACCAAAGCAAGCCAATCACTTGCATGCCCTTCTGAAAGATGGGGGTGACCCCTGCCTATGTCATCACATTGCCCACAGTGTCCATGGATCCTGATTGGATGAAAAAGAGCGCAAAGCAAACTTTTGAAACGCGACTTTGGCGCTTAAGTCGCCGACCTCGTGGCCGACCTCATCCTAGGGTCGGGTTTCTTTTCATGAAACCCGACTTTGCCAAAAGTCGGCGACTTTTGAAATTTTTCGACCCTTTTCACTCAACTCTAGTGGTGAGCACTTTGATTCCCCCAGTGCTTCACAGAAGTTTATAACGCCTGGGCGTGAAAATAAAAAAATCATTTTTTCCACAAAAATGATATTTTTGCCCCCATTTTTTATTTTCCTATGGGTAACAGGAGAAATTGGACCCCAAAAGTTGTTTTGCAATTTGTCCTGAGTATGCTGATACCCTATATGTGGGGGTAAAATACTGTTTGGGTGCATGGCAGAGCTTGGAAGGGAAGGAGCAACATTTGACTTTTTCAACGCAGAATTGGCTGGAATTGAGATCAGACGCCATGTTGCATTTGGAGAGCACCTGATGTGCCCAAACAGTGGAAACCCCCCCAATTATAACTCCAACCCTAACCCCAACACACCCCTAACTCTAATCTCAGCCCTAAGCCTAGCCCTAACCCTAGTCCTAGCCATAACCCTAACCCTAGTCCTAACCCTAGCCCTAACCCTAACCCTAATGGGAAAATGGAAATAAATACATTTTTTTAATTTTATTATTTTTCCCTAGCTAAGGGGGTGATAATGGGGGTTTGATTTACTATTTATGGCGGTTTTTATGTTTGGCAGCTGTCGCACGCTAAAAGACGCTTTTTATTGTAAAAATAGTTTTTGCTTCACCACATATTGAGAGATATAATTTTTCCATATTTTGACCCACCGAGTCATGTAAGGTCTTATTTTTTGCGGGACGAGTTGATGTTTTTATTGGTACCATTTTCAGGCATGTGACATTTTTTGATCGCTTTTTATTCCGATTTTTGGGACGCAGAATGAACAAAAACCAGCGTTTCATGAATTTCTTTTGGGGGGGTGCGTTTACACCGTTCTGAGTGCGGTAAAATTGATAAAGCGGTTTTATTCTTCGGGTCAGTACCGTTACAGTGATACCTCATTTAGGTCTTTTTTTATGTTTTGTCGGTTTTATACAATGAAAACTATTTTATATAAAAAATAATTATTTTTGCATCGCTTTATTCTGCGAGCTATAACTTTTTTTATTTTTTTGCGGATGATGCTGTATGGCAGCTCGTTTTTTGCAGGAGAAGCTGACGTTATTGTTTTGGTTTTTTTTATTTTCAAAAAATGAATTTATTGGGGAATATTTTTTTTTTTTTTTACTAATTTATTTAGCGATTTTTATAAAATTATTTTTACACTTTTTTTTTTTTTTAACTTTATTACATTGTCCCAGGTGGGACATTACTGTCCTGTGACAGATCGCTGATCTGTCTCAGCACAGATCACTGTGACAGATCAGCGATCTGTCACAGGCACTGCTGCAGACTTCCTCATGCCTGCGCTTTGCAGGCAGTGAGGAAGTCAGCTCCCTACAGGCCCCCGAAGGTCCCCGTCGCCATCTTGGATCTGGGGGCCTGTAGGGAAAGAGCCCCCCGCAGCAGCGCTGTACATTGCGCTGCCGTGGGGGGCTCAGGGAAGCACGGAGCGAGCCCCCTCCCTGCCAATGCTTCCCTTTAACCCCCGGTACACCGCGATCGTGTTTGATCGCAGTGTACAAGGGGTTAATGTGTCGTGTGATAATCAGCTGACACCCGGCCGCGATCAGCGGCGCTCACCTCGTGAGCGCCGCTGATCGCAATGACGTACTATCCCGTCCCTGGGAATTAAGTCCCAGGGCACATGGAAGGGATAGTACGTCTGATGGTAGAAAGGGGTTAAATAAAAAGGACAAACAATAACAAAGAAAGCTTGCACAGTTTATGGTGGTTATTAATATTGGTTATTTTACTAATTTAGCCTTAGTATTTTTTTTAGGTCATCATGTTGTCAGACCCATTTTTTTATTTTAAACACTTTTAACAATTTTGCTGTGCTGTGGGTTTAAACATGGTTTTCTTGGTTGGGGTGAAGGACACAAGGAAAGGTGTGGTTCATGAACATGAGCCTCCAATGACGACTCAGTGCTTTTATTTTTTACAACTTCAGAAGAGGAGGCGATAGAGCTGGAGGCTGAGTCAGCAATGTAAGACAAAACTTTTTCCTAAAGCTCTGGCTTTAAAAGCGGTTTGCCAACTCCTAGAAAACTAAGCCTTCGAGGCCTTGTGGAGCCAGACGATGACGCAGGCTCAACACCTCCTGCATTCGGGCCTATTTTGCTTTTGCCACTACCATCAGATCCACCACCAACACCATCATTACCAGCTGCCAACCCTCGCCCAATTCCACGGCCTCTTCCACCAGTCTTCCTCATTTTTGGTAGAAATGTAGACAAAATCCAACAAACTTTATAGTAATGTAAAACAAGGTACAAGGTGTCTGTAGGACAGGGGAGATTTTGAATTTCTGCACACACTTGTGGACACTGGACACTTTTGGATTGTGTGAGGCCCACTGAATATCACAGCGCTATGTCACAGGCTCGATGTCGCAGGTGTGAAAAACGTCACTAGAGGATAACGGAGATTTTGAATTTCAGCACACACTTGTGGACACTGGACACTTTTGGATTGTGTGAGGCCCAGTGAATATCACAGCACTATGTCACAGGCAGAAATTGGCTAGTGTATGACAAACTACAAGGTGTATATAGAATTGGGCAGAATAGGAATCTCCCTAGAGTGTAGGTCTGTAAGAACGGAACAAGTCCTCGACTTATCCTTACTGAGCGACACACAGATAGCTTCACTGTGGCCGTGATAACAGCCGTTACACGGTACTGAGAGAGGAGCGTGCACGTACACGGCTGTCCGGTGTACGTAAAATTGTCAAGCTCCGTGTTTTTTAAGTATACGGACTGACACACGCTGTCTCTCTATAGTTTTGAATGTGATCAAACAGCAAATATATTTAACTGTTTGAAAGCTAGACAAAACTAGAAGGTGCAGGTCTGTAAGAACGGAACATGTCCTCGACTTATCCTTACAGAGCGACACACAGATAGCTTCACTGTGGCCGTGATAACAGCTGTTACACGGTACTGAGAGAGGAGCGTGCACGTACACGGCTGTCCGGTGTACGTAAAATTGTCAAGCTCCGTGTTTTTTAAGTATACGGACTGACACATGCTGTCTCTCTATAGTTTTGAATGTGATCAAACAGCAAATATATTTAACTGTTTGAAAGCTAGACAAAACTAGAAGGTGCAGGTCTGTAAGAACGGAACATGTCCTCGACTTATCCTTACAGAGTGACACACAGATAGCTTCACTGTGGCTGTGATAACAGCCGTTACACGGTACTGTGTGAGGAGTGTGCACCGCTGTATGGTGTGAAAAAATGCACGCTCAGTACCTCACCAGGACAAAAAAAAAATTGGGATTGCTTTTAAAAAAGCAGTTTGCAGAGCAGTGGGTAAACAGCAATGCAGCCGTCAGGAAGCCTTAGAAGGCAGCCTAACAACCAACACCGCTGATCCAGCAAAATATAGCCTCCACTTGCACTGCACACACAGTGACTGGTGTGTTGTACAGGCAAAATCGCTAGCAGCAGAAGCAGTTTTTGGTGTCTTCTTTCCTGCCTAACGCCCTCCTACAAAATCAGCAGCAGCAGCAGCTCTCCCTATTCTGAGATCAGCATGAGTAACATGGCGGTTGGCGTGCACGCCCTTTTATACCCCCTGTGACGCCCACCAAAGCAAGCCAATCACTTGCATGCCCTTCTGAAAGATGGGGGTGACCCCTGCCTATGTCATCACATTGCCCACAGTGTCCATGGATCCTGATTGGATGAAAAAGAGCGCAAAGCAAACTTTTGAAACGCGACTTTGGCGCTTAAGTCGCCGACCTCGTGGCCGACCTCATCCTAGGGTCGGGTTTCTTTTCATGAAACCCGACTTTGCCAAAAGTCGGCGACTTTTGAAATTTTTCGACCCTTTTCACTCAACTCTAGTGGTGAGCACTTTGATTCCCCCAGTGCTTCACAGAAGTTTATAACGCCTGGGCGTGAAAATAAAAAAATCATTTTTTCCACAAAAATGATATTTTTGCCCCCATTTTTTATTTTCCTATGGGTAACAGGAGAAATTGGACCCCAAAAGTTGTTTTGCAATTTGTCCTGAGTATGCTGATACCCTATATGTGGGGGTAAAATACTGTTTGGGTGCATGGCAGAGCTTGGAAGGGAAGGAGCAACATTTGACTTTTTCAACGCAGAATTGGCTGGAATTGAGATCAGACGCCATGTTGCATTTGGAGAGCACCTGATGTGCCCAAACAGTGGAAACCCCCCCAATTATAACTCCAACCCTAACCCCAACACACCCCTAACTCTAATCTCAGCCCTAAGCCTAGCCCTAACCCTAGTCCTAGCCCTAACCCTAACCCTAGTCCTAACCCTAGCCCTAACCCTAACCCTAATGGGAAAATGGAAATAAATACATTTTTTTAATTTTATTATTTTTCCCTAGCTAAGGGGGTGATAATGGGGGTTTGATTTACTATTTATGGCGGTTTTTATGTTTGGCAGCTGTCGCACGCTAAAAGACGCTTTTTATTGTAAAAATAGTTTTTGCTTCACCACATATTGAGAGATATAATTTTTCCATATTTTGACCCACCGAGTCATGTAAGGTCTTATTTTTTGCGGGACGAGTTGATGTTTTTATTGGTACCATTTTCAGGCATGTGACATTTTTTGATCGCTTTTTATTCCGATTTTTGGGACGCAGAATGAACAAAAACCAGCGTTTCATGAATTTCTTTTGGGGGGGTGCGTTTACACCGTTCTGAGTGCGGTAAAATTGATAAAGCGGTTTTATTCTTCGGGTCAGTACCGTTACAGTGATACCTCATTTAGGTCTTTTTTTATGTTTTGTCGGTTTTATACAATGAAAACTATTTTATATAAAAAATAATTATTTTTGCATCGCTTTATTCTGCGAGCTATAACTTTTTTTATTTTTTTGCGGATGATGCTGTATGGCAGCTCGTTTTTTGCAGGAGAAGCTGACGTTATTGTTTTGGTTTTTTTTATTTTCAAAAAATGAATTTATTGGGGAATATTTTTTTTTTTTTTTACTAATTTATTTAGCGATTTTTATAAAATTATTTTTACACTTTTTTTTTTTTTTAACTTTATTACATTGTCCCAGGT
Organism: Dendrobates tinctorius; assembly: GCF_039654945.1. Classification (NCBI taxonomy): domain Eukaryota; kingdom Metazoa; phylum Chordata; class Amphibia; order Anura; family Dendrobatidae; genus Dendrobates; species Dendrobates tinctorius. The sequence goes on along the minus strand of NW_027361910.1, from coordinate 9,609,465 downwards.
GGGACATTACTGTCCTGTGACAGATCGCTGATCTGTCTCAGCACAGATCACTGTGACAGATCAGCGATCTGTCACAGGCACTGCTGCAGACTTCCTCATGCCTGCGCTTTGCAGGCAGTGAGGAAGTCAGCTCCCTACAGGCCCCCGAAGGTCCCCGTCGCCATCTTGGATCTGGGGGCCTGTAGGGAAAGAGCCCCCCGCAGCAGCGCTGTACATTGCGCTGCCGTGGGGGGCTCAGGGAAGCACGGAGCGAGCCCCCTCCCTGCCAATGCTTCCCTTTAACCCCCGGTACACCGCGATCGTGTTTGATCGCAGTGTACAAGGGGTTAATGTGTCGTGTGATAATCAGCTGACACCCGGCCGCGATCAGCGGCGCTCACCTCGTGAGCGCCGCTGATCGCAATGACGTACTATCCCGTCCCTGGGAATCAAGTCCCAGGGCACATGGAAGGGATAGTACGTCTGATGGTAGAAAGGGGTTAAATAAAAAGGACAAACAATAACAAAGAAAGCTTGCGCAGTTTATGGTGGTTATTAATATTGGTTATTTTACTAATTTAGCCTTAGTATTTTTTTTAGGTCATCATGTTGTCAGACCCATTTTTTTATTTTAAACACTTTTAACAATTTTGCTGTGCTGTGGGTTTAAACATGGTTTTCTTGGGATCACATGTTTTTTGAGAAAAATGTATCAAAATATAAACTTATAAGGTCAAAACTTCAAGAAAACTTACCAATACCTTATATAACAATGATGATTCAGATTAAAATTAACCTTTATTATACCTATTAAAAACACAAGACATTACCAAGCACCATACAAGCAACCGTGTTGGCAACCATCACCCTATATAACCAATACCTATTATCATGGGCCTACCTACCAGTGGAGGTTGGCACCCTAAACACAAAACGAGATTGGCACCCCCACTCATCGGTGGCTGACCCTAAATCTCCTAGATGTCCCTAAGTTTGTGAGTCACATAGTCACTCATTTATCCAAACAAGTAAAGGAGTGTATAGGGGTTGCCAATCAAGGACTGATGTTGAGGTAGGCAATGATAAAAAGCAAGTGCAAAAAAGGGGTGAAATAGTAACACGCTAATAAAGTGACAAGTGCAAACAGTACCTCTCTGTACTGTTCCCTGTTACTGTATAGCCTTCCTGACAGTGGAGGTTGGCACCCTGCTGGTCAGTGGAATGGTGCCCCGCTCCACGACGGCTCTCCTTTGGGGTCCCTGATTGGATCATCAGGAGTTTGGATGTAAGGATGATCCAATATGGTGAAACGCGTTGAGGTTTCTTGAACATCAACAAATCATAAGTACCTCTCAAGCTTGCTGTTATCAAAATGTGTTAAGCATATATCATGTGTGCCAATAGAGTTTGTATCTGTTTTGTCAGCATTTTTTTGGATGTTAATTGCCTTACGGTCACCTTGTGTTAACATTATAGTGAGATCAGGGACTCCAAGGGAGAGTCTCCACAAGATTCCTCTCTGCACGGGTCTCCTTGAGCAGCTGCCGTGACCTGAAAGGCTGCTCTGCAATGCCTTACCCAGCGTGCGCCTTTCTGGATATCAGCCGACACCCGGACATCCATACTATGATGCACCGATCGCACGCTCCCCTGCGCACCCGCCGGTTTTGGTGACTCCCTCACTATGCCACCCTTTCTCCTCATGCTGCAGCCTGTCGCTCCCCTCACAGCGGTTGCGTTCTGCACTTCATCGGCGTTCTGGCAGGAAGACTGCTTCTGTTGTAGCACAACCCATTTTACCGCACTGGCCATACCCTCTTCACCCTGGTTATTGGCCCGCTCTGGCTGCAATCTCGTTCCCTCCAGGAACAGGAGGTTTGACCTCAGCAGTTCGGGAACAGATGCTTCAGCAGCCGTAGCAGCCCGGTTCTCCATTCTACATCCCCGCCTTCGTTTAACTCGCCATTCCACGGCGAGAGTTCCTTCACCAGTCATTCACACTTCGAGTTCTTGGACAATTCTCTGACATGTAAACAGATCTTGCTCGTAGCGGGCGGAAGGCAATCCAGCTGTGGTTCGCTCTGACCGGCCTAGTTCTGGGTGACTTGTGGCCAGTAAAGGAATGCTATGACTCGGTGGGTCTGCTGCTTTAGCGATTTCCAGTGTGGGCGACTCAGTGTTCATCTCCCCAAGGGGGTAGGTGGCACACCATTGAGGCTTGGGCATGGAGCTAACATTCCCTCTTCTTCATCGAATTCAGTGACGGGAGCTAAGAGCACCTCCTTGGTTTTTTTCAACTCTTTCCCACTTTTGGGTTCTTTGGACAGGGCCGCAGCATGCTATGATGGACCACTTTAGTGGGTGTTTCCCCCTCCTGTCTGGGCTGGACTTCGTACAGCGGACCATTGGGACCAACCTGTCGTTTGACTCCAATTTTCAGCACGGCCACTTATTCGGGACCAAGACTCGGTCCCCGAGTCTCAGAGCTGTCCCACAAATAAGTGATGCCTCATGGTGGCTAAGTTCCTGAAACTTCGTCTGCACCAGTCGACGGAGATTCTGCAATTGGTGCCGATGTTCCTTAATGCAAAAGGACACCCCCGTCTGCGGGTAGTCCTCCTCTGGGTCCAGTTCTAGCTCTGTAATCTCTTGTTCTTTTCTCTTTTTGCCCGAACAACAAGGTTTACGGTGTGAACCCGGTCATGCTGTGCACTCAGTTGTTGTACACCCACAGCAACTTTTCCACAAACTCAGGCCACCGTATCTTCCGATCTTGTTCCAAAGTACAGTTAGGTCCATATATATTTGGACAGAGATAACATTTTTCTAATTTTGGTTCTAGACATTACCATAATGAATTTTAAACAAAACAATTCAGATGCAGTTGAAGTTCAGACTTTCAGCTTTCATTTGAGGGTATCCACATTAAAATTGGATGAAAGGTTTAGGAGTTTCAGCTCCTTAACATGTGCCACCCAGTTTTTAAAGGGACCAAAAGTAATTGGACAATTGACTCCAAGGCTATTTCATGGAAAGGTGTGGGCAATCCCTTCGTTATGTCATTCTTAATTAAGCACATAAAAGGCCTGGAGTTGATTTGAGGCGTGGTGCTTGCATTTGGAAGGTTTTGCTGTGAAGGAAACATGCAGTCAAAGGAACTCTCCATGCAGGTGAAACAAGCAATCCTTAAGCTGCAAAAACAGAAAAAATCCATCCGAGAAATTGCTACAACATTAGGAGTGGCAAAATCTACAGTTTGGTACATCCTGAGAAAGAAAGCAAGCACTGGTGAACTCATCAATGCAAACAGACCTGGGCGCCCACGGAAGACAACCGTGGTGGATGTTCGCAGAATAATCTCCATGGTGAAGAGAAACCCCTTCACAACAGCCAACCAAGTGAACAACACTCTCCAGGAGGTAGGCGTATCAATATCCAAATCTACCATAAAGAGAAGACTGCATGAAAGTAAATACAGAGGGTTCACTGCACGGTGCAAGCCACTCATAAGCATTAAGACTCGAAAGGCTAGACTGGACTTTGCTAAAAAAAACATCTAAAAAAGCCAGCACAGTTCTGGAAGAACATTCTTTGGACAGATGAAACCAAGATCAACCTCTACCAGAATGATGGAAAGAGAAAAGTATGGCGAAGGCGTGGTACAGCTCATGATCCAAAGCATACCACATCATCTGTAAAACACAGCAGAGGCAGTGTAATGGCATGCATGGCTGCCAGTGGCACTGGGTCACTAGTGTTTATTGATGATGTGACACAGGACAGAAGCAGCCGAATGAATTCTGAGGTATTCAGAGCCATAGCGTGTGCTCAGATCCAGCCAAATGCAGCCAAACTGATTGGTCTTCATTACATACTACAGATGGACAATGACCCAAAACATAAAGCCAAAGCAACCCAGGAGTTTATTAAAGCAAAGAAGTGGAATATTCTTGAATGGCCAAGTCAGTCACCTGATCTCAACCCAATTTAGCATGCAGTTCACTTGTTAAAGACTAAACTTCAGACAGAAAGGCCGACAAACAAACAGCAACTGAAAACCACTGCAGTGAAGGCCTGCCAGAGCATGAAAAAGGAGGAAACACAGCGTCTGGTGATGTCCATGAGTTCAAGACTTCAGGCAGGCATTGCCATCAAAGGGTTTTCAATCAAGTACTAGAAATGAACATTTTATTTACAATTATTTAATCTGTCCAATTACTTTTGGTCCCTTTAAAAACAGGGTGGCACATGTTAAGGAGCTGAAACTCCTAAACCCTTCATCCAATTTTAAAGTGGATACACTCAAATGAAAGCTGAAAGTCTGAACTTCAACTGCATCTGAATTGTTTTGTTTAAAATTCATTGTGGTAATGTGACGACCGTCTGCGAATCTGGGCTGCAGTAGGAACAGCGCCCCGTGTAACCCCGAGACCCTTAACCCCTATACAGGGATCTGGAATTGTAGCAAGGCCCAGGGGGTAGCTGTCTAGGGAGCAGTGGACCAGAGCAGAACGGTCATCAAGGGGTTAAAACCAAAACCCGTAATCGTGGTCCGGAGGCAGGATTCGGAGGCCGGCGGGCAGCAGAGGTACAAAATCAGCAGGCAGAGGAAGGGGCTAAAGTCTGGGCCAAGGTCAGTAAAAAACCAGGAGGGAAACAAAGGTACAAAATCAGCAGGCAGAAGAAGGGTCAGGAATCCAAGCTAAGGTCATCGTCAAAAATCGGGAGAGAGGCAGAGGTATAAAAACGGCAGGCAATAGAATGGTCAGAAATCCAGGCTGAGGTCAGAGTTAACTATAGCAAATCACACAGTAGCACTCAGGGGAACCAAGAATATATCCGGTTGCTTGCAAAACCAGTCCCAAGGGATCAGGTCATCCCTCACAGGTTCCCGGACTGATGATGTCATTAGGACCGCCCCCAGGACTAGGCCAGATGGTGATGCAGTAACCCCCTGATGACTGACAGAGGGGCGGAGCCTGTGCCCACCAGATACCTGCGCAGGAGCCTCTTCTCTGTCACCATCACCCACGGGCGAACCACGGTGCCTCCCAGTGGCCGAGGCAGGAACAGCAGTCCCCGAGTTCGAGGGCGAAGTGACGGTCCGGCGCCTCCTAGTGTCCGAGACTGGAACAGCAGGCCCCGAGTCTGACAACGACGTGACAGACCGGTGCCTCCTAGTGGCTGAAGCCGGAACAGCAGGCCCTGAGTCTGACAGCGACGTGACAGGTAATGTGCAGAACCAAAATTAGAAAAATGTTGTCTCTGTCCAAATATATATGGACCTAACTGTATGTAACATCTGGATTAATGTTCAATTGAAGTGTTCACAGGCCCCATTCCCTTGAGGGTGGTGGGGAGTAGTTCTGGACTTCCCAATCCAGTACAAACAGTGCAGTTCTTCTATTACTCCTCTTTGGAAGCAGGCACCTTGATCAGACTGGATTATTTTTGGGCTGCCTTACACACGGATGAAATCACGACAGATAGCCTGTGCAGCTGATTCGGCGGTCTGATCTCTATTTGGAGTTACCACAGCAAACTTAGTGAAGTGGTCAGTCATCACCAGACAATGTTCGTATCTAAGATGCGCTGGTCCTACAGTTAGGTAGTCAATCATCAATACTTCCAAAGGGTTGGAGGTCATAATGGTCTGTGTTGGGGCCCGCTATTCTAGGGGGTTTAGCCAGCTCACAGCTTCTGCATTGTTGACACGCATCTTCCACCGCATTCCTCAGTCATGGGTGATACATCAATTTCTGTATCCAATGGAATGTTTTCTCTGCACCGAAGTGAGCCCCCCGCTCATGAGCCTCGGTAGCCACAATCTTGATCAATTTCTCTGGGAGTACCTCTTCTCACAACACCTGCACTTTCCGATACAACAATCCATCTCTCAAGCAGAGTCTTTCCCGTTGTCCCAGAATCCGCAGGGTCCCTGAGGACAGCACATTCTTCTCCCTCGGACTAGGAAGTTGCTTCAATGCCACCCACTGTCGCACCTAGGCAATCTCTTTGTCCATTTGTTGGCATTGGATCCAGTCGTCTCGGGACCATCCTAGGATCTGATCTTCAGACTCCTCCTCAATCTGTGCCTGTGTCGCCACCAACGAGGTAGACAGGTTTCGGAATCCAGGAATCTCTTCTGCTTCAAGCTCCTCATCTCGGTCATGACCAGGACGCTCGTGTGTCACCCTGGAGAGTGTGTCAGCATGAGAAATCTCGGCCTGGGCCAGATAGGCAATCTTGTACCGATACTTCGCCATGCGGGCCACCCATCGTTGCTCCAGGGCCCCTAGCTTTGCGTTCTCATGGTGGGTTAAGGGGTTGTAGTCCATCCTCACCAGAACCTCTGATCCAGATAAGTACTCCGCGAACTTCTCAGTCATGGCCCATACCAGAGCCAGAAGCTCCAACTTGAAAGAGCTATAATTGTCTGGATTTTGCTCTGAATCATGCAGGGACAGGCTTGCGTAGGCTATCACCCGTTCTTTTTCTCCTTGTAATTATGACAGAACTGCTCCCAGGCCATGTAGATTCCCGTCAGTCTGAAGTATGAATGGCTGTGAAAAATCAGCGTAAGTGAGGGACAATTTCAAGGCTCAAAAGGCTTCCTCTTGCCAGTCTCCCTCTGGATGGTCCAGTTCTTCAAGCCGGCTGACACTTCCTTCAGCAGTTCCAGCAAGGGGTTCCCTATAAGGGTGAAATTTTTCACAAATTGCTGGTAGTAGCCAGTAAGCCCTAGCAAAGCCCATATATCTTTCACCGTCTTAGGAGTGGGCCATTTTTGCACCACCACCACGTTCTCTTGTGCAGGTCTTACTCCTTCACTCAATGTCACGCCACCTGTCATGCCGCTCTCACCTGGGTGTGAGACCTCGGGCCCAGCGTCACCACTTCCGGCTGCTCTGGGGATCCCGTCGGGTTCGCACACGCACCTCTTGTACCTAGTTCCATGGCTGCGCAGTGTTCTTAGTTCGCACGCACACTCCTCTCGACTCTGACCCCAGCCTTGTACTCTCTATGGTCCTGGAGGACCTGACCCCGGAAGTGTCAGCGCTCAAGTCCTATATCAGGCTGTCTCTTCCTATGGGAGGTGCCTGATTATTGTTGTGCTTCCTTGCTTGGTCTGCTTGGTCCTTGCTCGGCCGCACTCTGTATTCAGGTACTCTGCCTTGCTCTCCGTGTGTGTACTCTGCCTTGTGCTCTGTGCCTGTACTCTGCCTTGTTCTTTGTGCTTGTACTCTGCCTTCTGCTTCATTCCTGTACTCTGCCTTGCTGTGCATCCTAGCACATGCTCCGTACCTACGCTCTGCTCTGTGCACTGTCGTGCTCCTTACCACATATTCAGCTCCTGCCTTGTCTCCTGTTGTGCTTCTTGGCACACCTTCTGCCTTGCTCTGCACTCATGCGTGCTTCCCAGCATGCGCTTTGCCTAACCCTGTACTCTGGTGTGCTCCTCAGCACGCACCCTGCCTAATCCTTTACTCTTGCGTGCTCCCTCGCACACTCCCTGCTTTGCCCGCGCCCGGGCATGCTTGTCAGTGCACGCCATACGTGTTCCCGTGTATCCGCCTTGCACTATCCAGTATCTAGCGCACTCCCATGCACAAGCCTTGTATTGTCCTGTACCCAGCATGCCCCTGTGTCCATGCTTTGCACACTCCTGCTTTCTGCACACTCCTAGTTGCATCCTGCAGACACACTCATGCGTGTCTCCTGTAAGCCGGCCACCTGATCCCAGCAGTCGTGGTATCTTACTCCCTTGGGCTTGTCCCTGACACTTCCTGTATAGGGGGTAGTCCTCACTAGGTCAGCTGGCCCTAGGTGGGATGGTGCCACGACCCAGAGGGACCACTCCAGGAACCATCACACTTGACACAGTATGCCCCAAATACTCAATTTGCTTACGGAAAAGATGACATTTCTGTGGCTTCAACTTCAGGCCATGATTCTATAACTGGCTCAACACTTGCTCTAGCCACTGTAGGTGCTCCACAAAGGTGGGCGCGTAGACGATGATGTCATCAAGGTAGATCAAGGTAGCCTCAAAATTCAAATCTCCAAACATCGCTCCATTAAGCGCTGGAACATCCCTGTAGTGTTAGTCAGAGCAAAGGGCATGTGATTGAACTCAAACAGTACAAATGCTGTTTTTGGCCAGTCATGTTCTGCCATTGGCACCTACCTTTACCCACTGGCCAGATCAAGGGTGAAAAATACTTCGCCCGTCCCAGGGCAGAGAGTGTTAGGAGTGGCGGAAGGCACTAAAAAAAAAAAAATAATTAAAGTGCCTTCGCCGGCAGGTGATATGACCGCTGCTAGAGAGGCAGAGCACTGTGGCGTTAACGTGCACAGGGTTAACTGCACCCAGAGTGCACCAAAGCAAGCTCTGTTGAGGACACAGAGCTGCAAACATAAGGCACACAAAAACGCTGTGTCTGTTTAACTCACAGAACAACAGCGACATAGACACGGTATTAAAAGACACAGGAGTAGCCTTAAACGTCAGGACTACTCCCAAAAGGACCTACCGTGAAAAAGAGGTACGTGAGGTCGCAACTGTGAACGCTCGGAGAACTGCAATCGCAGCGCTGTGTGAACGAAGCCCAAGAAGAGACTCGGCAATATCGCTGGCACGATGCAGGACGCTAGCTGCTGAGACAGATATAGCTGGAGCACGCTGGGGCATGCACTGCTACTGGCAGCTGCCCAATCACTCACACATTCGTATTATCCGAGGAAAGGGGTTTCATAATAAGTCAGCCACCAGTCCAAGCATCCGTCACCATACATACAGCAGCAGTATGAAATACTAGCGCATGGCAGAACAGTCATGCGCGCTTTTTATGCCAAACGGGACCTTCCGGAGATCTCCCAAACTCCAGGAGGAGCCAATAGGATTAGACACAGGACCTGAGCATGTGACTACCGAACTCCAATGGGAGCTCGTCCCATGAGCATGCTCAGTGGAGGGAACAGAGGACTTAGCCTCTGAAGAGAGTTACCGCAAAGCACTCTCCTCTGCAATCTCCTTTACTGCAGATGAACCGCAGGAGACTGCAGCATGTAAGGGTCTAGATTTCACCATAGAGAAGGGAGAAATCAGACTCCTAACAGAGAGGGACTCCTCAATTTAGGGTAATGGATAAGAGTCCCGCACAGTGCAGGCATTCAGCCACCTTTAATCGACACAGAACTGAAGAGTCCAGTCTTTTTTTCGGATTAGCACAATAGGAGTTGCCCGTGGACTCTGACTCGCTCTTATTACTCCACTTTGCAGCATATGAGCCAGCACCTCCTTTACCTACTTGTACATCTGGGGGGTATTTGGTGATATCTCGCTCTGATTGGCGCGGAACTCCAGTTAGGAATATGAGTGACGGTCTGAGTGAAATTAAAGTCATCTTCATGGCAGGCAAAAACTTCCTAGCGCTCCAGTATATCCTCTACTTGCTGCACTTGTTGAGGTGACAGTCCCGTCAATTCTGCCTGCATCCTTTCTAAACTTCTATGACATTCTTTCTGGATGGCAGGTGGAGACTCGGGTGTGGCTGTAACTGCTAGAGTCCAGGGATCCCCTCGCACAACGGCATTACCTTCTTAGGCATTCCAAGGATTTTAGCCATCTCACTTTTGGGTAAAAGGGTGATACTTTTGGTCCCCAGGTTGACAAACTGCACTACAACATTGCCATCTTGAACTGTGGCTAGTGTTCAAGCGATGAGCAATCCCGGGGGTATTTTGTCCATCGTGGCTGGCTCGATCTGCACCTCCACTCCTTCTAGAGGAGTACAAGCTCTCACTTGCAACGTGAGCACTGTGTGGCTGGGTGGTAAAGTAATCTATGCAGCTGCCGGCACCATCACCTTTCCCAAGACTCTTCCATCTTCCGACGTTTCCTTGCCTTGATCCGCTCGTATTAGCTTCTGAAAAACCTTCCATTGGGGACTTCATGAGCTCCATTGGTTCAAGAAAGGTCCCTGCAGCTCACTAATCATTAGTTGAGTTGTCCCATCTTCTTCAGCACGTTCATCCCCAGAGTCACTACGGGTCCACGACCGGCATTTCCTGTGACCAACATGACCCCCTTGTGGCCTATATTCTTCCCACATACTTTAATATCCATTCAGACCACTCCTGCAACCAGAATGAGCAACAGATTGGCCACTGTTAGTCTTATTTCTGGTCCCCACTCTGGCTGCGAGACCTCCGGAAAGTGTGGTCTGATGTAGGCATCCAGCAGAGTAGTCACTTGTGACCTGGTGTCGATCAAGCGGTGAACAGCTCACCCATTCACTTCGGCCCAGACTATAGGGCTCACAGAAACTATATTTTTGGGACTTCCTTCCCCCTTCTTCCATCTTACTGGCTCCAGGCTGCGTCCCCCAGCCGCGGAGCCTACTAGTTTAACAGCTGCCTCGGTGGGGGCCGTCTCCGGCTCACACAGCATCAAGCATAATGTCCAGTCTTCCCACAATTTAAACACATCAGTCCTCCCTTCAGCACCAAGAGGTCTCACTCCCTGATGGGCTCTGGTATTAAGGCGAGATCCTGTATCATTTCTGCCTCGGATTGAGGAATCTTCCCTCGGTGGCTCTTGACCTGAAACAGGGTCTCTCCATATCTAATGTATCTCTTTCCGTATCTCTCGGGCCCACTTTGGCTCTGCTGCAGGTGGGGTAGGTACTTCATAGCTACGTACCATCCCTGCCAAGGTCATCACCCACTGCTCCTGCTCTCTTACGCGTGCCTCTGCCCTAACCTCTAAGAAGATCATACGTGGGCTAGTGAGCAAGTGTTCTCACAATGCCTGTGTCAACGGTGCATCCCTAAGACCCGACACAAAGTGATCCCTCAAAATCCTATCAGGAGGCCCCACACCCATGATTCCCACATCTTCTCTTTTTGCAATGTGTGCATGTACCTCCTGCAAGGCGTTTATATATTGCGTCACCATCACCCCTTCTCTCTGGACATGACTAAATAAATGCATGTGCAACTCTCCAACGTTAGTAGGGTCCCCGTGCATCTCCTCCAAAACCTGGAACACTTTTTCCAACATATCCCACTCACGTGAAGGGCAGAACATCACAGAAAACAGGGCCTCTCAGTCTAGTGCAATTAATGCTATCTCTGCCTGTAACACAGGGGCCATAGGGTGAATTTGCAGCATGCTCCTGACCTGTTCAATCCAGTCCCACAACATCATGTTATCTCCCATGAACTTCGAGAGATTACTGGACATTGTCCCCAATCTCAAACTAGACCTGGGGTACCCATAGTGGACTGATCTGCAACATCTGTATCCCTGGACTGTATCCTGCCGACTACACCAAATGTAATAAGTGTGGCGCCCCTGAGAGTTCAGTCACCACAAAGGTACTGCACCTCCACCTGAGGTGTGGTACCCCACCATCCAGGTAAGGTGGAGACACCTGACCACGCTCCAACACCTGCATTCCACACAACATAGTAGTGTAGTAGAGCACCCTTTGGCGGCTCCCTGCTTGGAACACGAAGCATGCTGGGAGGCGGGTGTAGTTTAGTTTGCACTAAAAGAGCGGGAAGAGGATAGGAGTTAGTTAGTTAGTCACAGGAGTCTGACAAGGTCAGTCTGTGAAAGGAGATCCCCTGAGTGGGATGGATGAAGGAAGTGCTGCAGCTGACCTCAGTGATCTGGGTCCGCTGGCACAAGAAAGGAACATTGATAGAAAGCCTGACTCTCCATAAGAAAGAAAGGATTAGTACGGAACGTGAGGAGAATAAGAGAACTAAGGATCAGGGTTAGAGGAGAACCCTTCCCAAGTTCTAAGCGCAAGGCCGTTGTCCGGTCCCTGAGGTTGTAAGGATACTAATGGTCCTGCAGCAGACACCGGAGAAATAGAAGTAGTGACCGCTTTATTCCCACACCAGACTTGGGGGCACAACAGCAACGTGTGAGAGCCGGGACTAGGTAGAAGGAGTCCCTGAAGTAGGCTACAGCTGTCTGCCGTACAAGTGGAGTTCATAGGAATATCTGACATGAGGAACTCCAGTGTAACTCAGTACTGTGAGTACTTCATTCAAAGGTGCTAAGAGGGAGACATTCAGAAAAGGCACATATGTTGGTGGAGTGTTGGAAAGGAGTACTTCATCTTGCCAGGAAGTTGGCTGAGCTCCTGACCTGGAGGACGCGGCACGGATGCGGGCACCTGTACCACAACAGACTGTGAGTAAAGCTTTGGAACTACATGCCCTGGTGTCCTCCACTTATTCCTGCGCCAGCCTGCCCGACACCGCTACATCACTCCTGCGCCCGACGCTACACCATCTAAGTGTCACTTCACCTACATTGCCCTGGGACTACAGCCCTGCCTGTGGAGGGCTATAACATCATTGCTGCATTACACCATCTGTCCCAGAGGATCTGTCTGCAGTGTCGGCTTAATATTTGCCGAACACCACAGGTGGCGTCACGAATCACTTATAAACTTTCACCACCATAAGCACACTGAAACAACCCCTTTTGCAATGGAGTTCCAGGGCCACGGACTGGGTCACTGCTGCCGTGACAACTCCCGTTGAGAAGATCAACCGGCCCGGTACCGAGTACCCCACGGCCCTGGCGAGTGAGGGGGCTCCATAAGCAGGTGATGGTCTGCAGTAACACAAATGCTGCAGAGCAGGGATCAACTATATTTAATTATTTAGCAGTGGGAAAACTCCTCACAGGGAGATAACAGTGTAAACAAAGAGTACAAAGGTAAAACTAAACAAAAGTCAGTTAACTAAACAGTCTCTTGTTAAAGGTTTCACTTATCGTGACTCTGTTGCCTGTCACTCTCTGTAGGCCCCGTGGGTGGCAGAATGCTGGCAGTGTTCAGTGTAATTTCTGCTGGCGTCCTCGCCTAGCACAAGGTCCTTCTTCTGTCGGCAGCAGGAGGTCTTCAGTTTTACCCTCTGAGCCACTAGTCCATATATATGGGGAGAGGAGCAGCCCGCCCGGTCATCCTGAATTTGTCAGTGAGGTAATACCATTATGGGGAAGTAACCCTTTCAGGGTAGGTTGGGTGCATGTTTAATAGTGCCGGGAACCTTTTCTCTGCTCCCATGGTGTGCTATAGTAATAAAGCTGATTCTGCCTTGTGGCAGTATGTGAATGGGATCTGATGACTTGATTTATAGAGCATGGGCACTATTTTTTCCATTATTTTTTCCATTATGGTTATTAGTATATATAGACTCAACATGCGCAGCCAGTCCGTTATATAGGACAGCCTATTTTTACCCCCTATCATTGATAAAATCCTTTTAGGTATGCATTTTTGTAATAGGGTTTGACTGTGGCTTGACTGCTCGTTTTGCTTTTTTGCACTATTTGCACTTTGGTTGCTATTTGCACATGTCCTCCAGTTGTCCTTTTCTATCCACTATCTAATAAAGACGTTTTTTACTTCAATATTATGGATCTATGGTCGCATTTTCTTCTGTGGTTCTCCACATTCCTTACATTATAGTTTTAGCGATTGATCTTTGATTGTCCGGTTTTCCTTGCATCTAGGTGTCAATCTATGACACACAGGATGCAATGTTATATCATTGCTATTGTGGTTAGTCCATATATCTGTGTATCTGTGGAGTAAGAGAGTAGAGTTCTCCACAAGATTCCTCTCGGCGCGGATCTCCTTTAGCAGCCGCCATGACCTGAAGGGCTGCACTGCAATGCTTTACCCGGTGTGGGCCTCTCTGGATATCAGCCAACACCCTGATGTTCGTACTGCCATGCTCCGTCGATCACATGCTCCCATGCGTACATGCCGGTTTCAGTGGGTCTCTCACTACGCCATCCTTTCTCTTCACACCGCAGCCTGTCGCTCCCCTTACAGTGGTAGCGGTCTGCACCTCATCAGCGTTCTGGTGGGAAGACCGCATTTGTTATTGCATAACCCATTTACTGCACATGGATAGGCCACGCCCCCTTCACCCTGCAATCTAGTTCCACCAAGGAACAGGAAGTTCGGCCCCAGCAGTTCCGGACCCAAAGCAACAGCCGTAGCAGCCCGGTCCTCCCTTCTACACATACAGCAGGCCACATTTCAAAATCTAAATCGTTTGCACTAATAGTGTGGGCCAGACACCAGGCCACATTTCACAATCTAAATCATTTGTGTTAATAGTGTGGGCCAGACACAAGGTAACATTTCAGAATCAAAATCTTTTCTGCTAATAGTGTGGGTCATACACCAGGCCACATTTCAGAATCAAAATCGTTTGCACTAACAGTGTGGGCCAGACACTAAGTTTCATTTCAGAATCTACGAGTCTACGATTCTATGAATTGTAAATCTTTTCTGCGAATAGTGTGGGCCATATGTAAGGAGACGGTGGGGAACCTCACGTGCCTCCTCTCCCTTAGACACTGTTCGGACAATAATGTGCAGCACCCTGACATTGTATTAATGTTAATTTACTGTGTGGATTACAAATGTTTTATTATTGTGACACCAGGTCACATTTCAGAATCTAAATCCTTTCTGCTAATATTGTGGGCCAGACACCAGGCCACATTTCTGAATCTAAATGGTTTGCACTAATAATGTGGGCCAGACACTAGGCCACATTTCAGAATCTAAGTCTAGTTTCACACTAGCGTTTATTCCACGCAGCGCACTTTTGAAGGTGCACCCGTGTGCGCCAAATGCAGCATGTTGCATTTCTGCGCGCTCGGCACACCTTCAAAAGTGCGCAGCGCAAGCCAAAATCCTACTAGCGCACGGCCAGCGCACGATCTGCGCACCCTATGCTAAAGATAGAGTGCGCAGATCGCAAGCGTCCATGTGCGATTGTAGGTGGCGATGACCGGATGGGGCGGGCAGGGAGCCGGCAGGGGGCGGGGCTTAGTGGCGCTGTGCACTGCGTGGATTAAACGCTACTGTGAAACTAGCCTTAATCCTTTCTGTTAATAGTGTGGGCCATATACCAGACCACATTTCAGAATCTAAATTGCTTGTCATCAATAGGCTGTAAGCCGGACACTGTGCATCACACGTGTCTGTGTGACTGTGTGGCTGGCGTTCTATTCAAGCCTTATTTGTGTTCATTTATTACTAGGCAGCCATCTCCTCCATGTATTGGTAGGTTTGTGAGTGGCTGCTTTCATCTGTAGTTTTCACCTGTGTTGCCCCCCGCTTTTATAATGGGGGTCAGCTGCATCCAGTTTGTGCATTTGTGATCTGACTTGGTGTTGGTAAGGCTGCTTTTTTCTGTTTTTTTATTCACATTTCAGTATCTAAATCATTTTTGCCAAAAGTGTGGACCAAACACCAGGCAACATTTCAGAATCTAAATCATTTGTACTAATAGTGTGGTCCAGTTAGGAGTCCACATTTCCTAATCTAAATCCTTTCTGCTAATAGTGTGGTCCAGACACCAGGCCAGATTTCTAAATCTAAATCCTTTCTGCTAATAGTGTAGGACATAGACAAGACCACATTTCAGAATCTAAATTGTTTGTGCTAATAGTGTGAGCCAGACTCCAGGCCACATTTCAGAATCAAAATCCTTTGTAATGTGGCAGTGTTCACACCGTGCGGTAATGAGGCAGTGACTCAGAAAAGTTCAACGCAAATGTCTTTATTGTCCAAAACTCACAAAATTAAAGGCAAACGGTAGGGGTGCCAGGGGTTTTGCTTCCCTTGGCTCTGTGTTGGCTTAACACAGGCCAGACGTTGCAAAGTCACCTGCTCTGCAGCTTGCAAACAAACAGTAACATACCCAAACCTTTGCTGTAGGTTTTTAAATTAGATCTGTGGCCATGGCCACTTATAAGACCTGGCTGGAAGGAGTGAGCCGCCTCACTGCCATCCTGTAGTTCACTCCAAAAATAAAGGCCCATGCTGGGTTTTCTTAAATCTGCCTTGGCCACATAACTTGACCAAGACCAAACATACTTTTATTCTGCAATGCAATCACAGCTATGTCTGTGACTGCAATGCAATCCAGCAGGTTCAATATGCCTCTATGCGCATCCTGGGGGACACATACCATCCCTCACATATAATTAGGGGAATTATATGCCTCACACCTTCTAACTAATAGAGTGGTCCAGACAGTTGGCCACATTTCCAAATCTAAATCTTTTCTGCTAATAGTGTGGTCCAGACACCAGGCCACATTTCAGAATCTAAATACTTTCTGCTAATAGAGTGGTCCACACACCAGCCCACATTTCAGAATTTGAATCCTTTTTGTTAATAGTGTGGTCCAGACACACTCTCTCAGCAAATATATGCTGATTGTTAATTTAGTGACATGTGACTGACTGGTCTAGGCCTAGGGTTGATAGGGTTGGAAAACAGCTGGTAAAAAGAGCGGAAGGGTACATCCAACATGAGTGGGAAAAAGCGAGGTTGTGATGGAAGGGGGATTAGGCTTGGTGTTCAAGGTATACGTAGATTGGGTGGTAATGTTACTGAAAGCTCTACTGAAAAAGCATCGTCTCGTACAATCCAAAGACAACTGTGAAGCCACACAGCGGTACGCCTTGTAGATGAGAGCTAGAAAGAGCATATGCTTCAGTGGATGTCAAGCACTTCATCAAGTGGCCTCTCCTCCTCTTCCTCCACCTTAGCATCACACACAGTACAATCCTTAGAGGTGGCTGCCCAATTACCCTTTTTTCCCCCTCGTCACAACTCTCCAACCACCCAATTGACTGTAGGGAACCAAAAAAGTGTGAGTCTGCAGAGCTGTTCACACATTCTTTTCCAAGGGCATCAGAGGTCTTCTCCAAAAGATTCACAGAATCAAGAGGACAGCATCTGCATCCATGTTGAATTTTTTTTAAGTTGAAACTGGGGACGGCCAAATTAGGATCTGAGCAGAATCCAGACCCTCATCACCAGACATTAACTCCTGGGATTGAAGGTTATCCAGATGAGATTCAGATACCTGAGGCGCACGCGGACTGTACTGTGTTGTCAGGGCAGGAAGAGGAGAAGGGAGAACTGAAAGGATAAAAATGAGGTTGCAGATCCCACATGTGAACACAGAAGCATGTAGCTGAGTAGCTCAGCAGAGGTGTTGGAGGAGAAGGAAGACAATTAGGTTATGTTGTGGCTTGGCGTACTAGTGGATGTCTCCAACTACTGGCCATCACATCAACTGCAACTGCTGATTCTTCTTCCTCCATCACCATGGAAAGTGCTATCACACATATGTCTCTGGCTGCAGAACCTCCACCTGTTTACCCCCTACAGTTGGGGTGAGTGAGAGCCCATCAGCTGTTACATAAGTGGATATGCCTGCTGTTTTTGGTTCATAGAGCATACCACATTTTTTAAATCCAACATAACATCTCCGCCTGCAGCTCACTCACAATCCAGCAGTTTGTCTTGCTCACCCTACTTGACCTTCTCTCAGCACAGCAGCCACCCCTCAGACCCGCTGTTGTGGTCACAAAAAATAATTTTTCCTCCTCCGTATGCCAAGGCTAATAGCTTGAACTCCGCCATCTCCAATATGTTGGCCACGGAAATTATGCTTTTCTGCTTTGTGGAACTAGACGGTTTCTAAAAGCTGGAAGGCAGTCGCAGTCCCCCAGTACCAGATGACCTGTTGCCATTACTTCTCTAAGAATGATGTGCCTGCACTAGACCAGCATGTTGTAGTACGTGTGCTGACTGGGGGGTGGTCCCTTTCGGCTGTGGAACAGACTGGAGACAGATGCAGTAATCCGTTCAATCAGGTCCAAAACTTCATTGGGTGTCCTCCTGATATCCACGGCATACACGACAGCTTCTGCCCCTAGGCCCGGGTACCCGTCACCTCCTGCTGTTCCTAGTGGCAAAGCCCCTCCGGGGTCCTTCACCGTGGCTGCCTTCCTCCTGGCTGAGTCTGCCCACTGTTACACTTACTCTTCGGTGTCCAGCTGTCCGGTACCCCAGACCCTCCATTAGTCACTGCCGTCCTGTCCTGCGGCTGTCTTCTCAGGGCCACCCCACTCTCCGAGTAACTGTCTCTTTCTCTCCTCTGTCTTTCCTGAGCTTCTCCTCTCTCCGTCCTCTCCTGAGCTCTTCACACTTCTCTCTTCCACCTGGGTGTCTGCCCTCCCCTGGGACTCGTCTTCCTTATATCTCCTCCTTCTGGAAATACCCTTCCCAGTCCCGTAACTCCACCCACCAAGACTATGCAGTTTCCCTAGCCTAAGGCCTGTTTCACACAGTTTTTCACCATCAGTCAAAATCCGCCAAAATTTGAAAATGGCGGATCCGCTAAAAATGTGTAAAAACTGATGCAAGCGGATGGTACGGATCCGTTTTTTGACGGATCCGCTATACGGATTTTTGTACGGATCTGTAAAAAACAGGATCCGTTCCATCCACTGGCATCCATTTTTGCCATCTGTTGGATCCGTTTTCTGACGGATCCGTTTTTCCACACCTCCAAAATGGGATGCTCCCAAATATGATTGGCTCTTGGAAAATGCTCCCAAATGTGATTGGATCCTGGAAACTAGGGAAAACTATATCTATGGTGTTGTAAAACAATATCTTTGAAAGGTTTTAAAGCTAGTGGCAGAGATGGAAGGAGTCATAGTGAATATTAACAGCTTCTGTGTGGAATTTGATTTTCACTGCAATCGGTTGGCAATTATTGCTCTCGAGAGGGAGAAAAGAAGACTGCGACTCCTGCGTTGGAGAAGGAAGAGACGACAGCAGTGGATTCATTCGATAAATGCACAGAGATTTACCCTTGGCGTGTTTTCTACACTGTATCTGGAACTGAGGGATAATCTGGACAAGTTTTTCTATTATGTGCGGATGAGACAGGACTTGTTTGAGATATTGGTGGAGCGTGTTGAAGCGCAAATCCGGAGAAGGGACACCTACATGAGCTTTTCTATTTCACCGGCAGAGCGTTTGATGGTGACCCTTCGGTAAGTTATCAATTTTTTAAAAGTTTTAAGATTCTGCAGACTTTTATTGTCATGCTATGGCTTGTAGTTTGTACTAATTTTACTTTTTCCCTTTTTTTACCTGATTCCTGGCAACTGGAGAATCATTCACCTCCCTCCATTACCAGTTCCGGCTTGGGATATCAACAATATCTGGAATTGTCCAACAGACCTGCCGGGCATTTTGGGATAGTCTACACGAGGAGTACATCCCACAGCCACACAGGAAAGGTGGTTGGAGATTGCAGACAACTTTCAAGAAATCTGCCAGTTTCCAAATTGTGTTGGAGCAGTTGATGGGAAGCATATAAGGATTGTGAAACCCATTGGATCTGGATCAGAATTTTTCAACTACAAGAAATTATTCTCCATTGTACTGATGGCCACTGCAGACTCAAAATGCAAATTTATTGCGGTGGACATTGGTGCGTATGGTCGATCAAATGATTCGCAGGTATTCAAGATGTCCACAATGGGCCGTCGTTTGTATGAAGACAATTTTGATTTCCCACCTCCAAGACTACTCCCTGGAACAACAGGCCCACCGATGCCATTTGTGTGTGTTGGTGATGAGGCATTTCAACTCTCCAAACATCTTCTCAAGCCCTATGGTAGTAATGGATGGACACACAGCAAAAAAATATTTAACTATCGATTGACAAGAGCGCGAAGAGTGGTGGAGTGCGCTTTTGGGATTTTAACTGCAAAATGGAGAGTGCTGTTAACGGCCATAAAAATGAAAACTGAAACTGTGGATGAGGTGGAGAAAGCATGTGTAATCCTGCACAATTTTGTACTTTCAAAGGAACCTGTTTCCATGGAAGAAAATGTTTGTGAAACCACCTTGTGGGATTATCAGCAGACAAGTGTTCGGAGTACTGTGTCAGTGTCAAGAATGAGGGACACATTTGCGGATTATTTTCTGTCACCAGAAGGAAGAGTTGACTGGCAAGATGACAAAGTATATATTTTTTTTATTTACCAAGGTTCCTTTTTTGGATAAGAAACTTTAGTCATTTTCATTTTTTCTTTCATAGTGGGTAATAACAGTGTTTGTGTTTTTTTACCGTTACACCACCGGTGTACTTTGAAATGTTACCAAGTGTTGTGTTTTTTTACCTTTACACCACCAGTGTACTTTGAAATGTTACCAAGTGTTGTGTATCTGTATCTGTACACAACCAGTGTACTTTCAACCTTTACCAACTAAAGAAAAAAGTAAACTACACAATAAAATTTTTTTGAAACAAACACATGTTTATTTTTGCATTTTTTAAAAATATACTGTTATTTTAATTTTTTCAAAAACTTATTTTAATTTTTTAGAAAACTGTTTAATTTTTTTAGAAAATTAAAGATGCCGGTATTGTTGGGTGGAGATATCATTGGAGGGGTTAACAGGGTTGACCACATCAAGGAGGGGTGGAGGACTGGGAACGGAGTTGGTGAGGATCAGAAGTGGAAGGGGGGTTGAAAACATGAGGTTGGGACGGGAGTTGATGAACAGAGGAGGTTTGTGGGAACATTGAAGGTGTGCGTGGGGGTGGATATGGTGAGGGCATTGGGGTATAATGCAATGGGGAAGGAAGGTGCTGTGAACAATGGAATGGGGAATTAGAGAAAGGAGTAGGAGTGGTAGGAGGATGGATGATTGGTGGTAGGAGGATGGATGGTGGTGGAAGGATGGACGGGGGAAGGATGGATGGGGGGAAGGATGGACAGAGGGAGGATGGACAGAGGGAGGATGGACGGTGGAATGAGGTGATGGAATAGGTGTATGGGATGCTTCGGACACAGCAGCAACTAGAGCATTGTGACAGGCTTGCATCACATGCATCTGCTGGTGAGTATTTAAACCTTCCATTTGCCGGACAACTGAATGAAAAAAATATGTCTCGGCGTCTGGTTTGACTCTGCATTCATCCGTTCCATGTAGCTTCTGAGTTCCATGATACTTTGATTGATCATGTTCAACTCAGAAGCTAACTGTTGCCCAAAAATGTGGAAAGCATTCTGGACGGATGAGTTCAGACTCAAACAGTCAGACAAGGTCATCCTTTCCAGACCTCTCAGACGCTGCCGTCCAGAACCAAAAGTTGGTCGAGATGTTGCGGCAGTGTCAGAGGGGTGGGGTAAAGGGTACTGTAAATCATCACCTGCAGCTTCATGTGATGAAGTCTGCCTTGCTACTCCAGTGCTGGTGGAGGGGATAGAGGGACGAGACAAGAGGGAAGATAGAGAGGGGTCGGATACCTCGATGTGGTCAGGGGTGGCGGTCTACAAAGGGATCACTCCAGAGGGAGGTAACTCAGAAGCAGGCTCCCAAGTGCTGCAGACGGTGCTAAAAAAGAGAAAAAAATATATATTAATATATTGATTTCATTTAACATTGCTGAAAAAAAAAATAGGTTAAACATGTAAACATTTGTACTACAGAAATGGTATGTGGAATTTTTACCTTCTGCTCACCATCGTCGACCGGAGGAACGACAGGGCTCGGTAATGTTTACACCGGGTGCTCCTGCGACCTCTCGATCCACTTGGGGCCTTCATCTCCTTGTTGAAGTCCCTCTTGAAGCGATCCCTGAGCGACCATCACCGTATGATAACCCTGTCACCTGTGAAGGAAAAAAAAAATAGTTGTTAGTATTCAACACTTCACATGTTGTAATATAAGTTACTGAAATTGGAATACTTACGCACAAAATCCCTGGCCCTCGCATCGAGCTCCTCCCAGTTCTCAACAACCTCCGAACACACCTCATCCCATAGCCGTCGGGTGGTTGGTTGGTCAGCATGTAAGTGGTTTGCCATGTTCCACAGCGGCTGCCGTGGTTGCACAACCTCAATGAGGGTGTCCACATCAATTATCAGACCCTTTTCCAACGGTCTCTGGGGAGCATGCTGTGAAACCTGTGAAGAAAAAAAATAAAACCCCAAAAAAAATTATTACATTCAAACACATGAGGTTCATTAATCAATCACCCAAATAAAGGGTTACTTACCGTTCGCCGACCACCAGATGAATCACCTCGACGACGATGGGATGTCCTGGGAGTCACTCTAGTGCAGGCACCGGATTGTGAAGACTGTAAAAAAAAAATAAAGGTATGTGGTTGGATGGATGTGGAGTTATTGTGTGTGCTGTGATGAATGTTTGTGTTGGCTGTAGCATTATGTATGAATGTGAGTTTTTGTATGTGCTAAACTTACACTCTGCACGCCCCCTCCTTGCATTTCTGCACCCTGCATGTCTCCTCCTGGAAGCTCCTCAGATTCAGCTTCCTGTGAAAACATAATACATGCATAAATTGTTAAAAAAAAATTGGAAAATAACATTAAAAAAAAAAATATTTATATTACCTCAGTTCGCTGATGCTGTGAGGGGGAGCTCCCAGAAGAAGACATATTAAACTGCTACGGTTTTGCTGGCGGGTATGCTGCGGAATTGCTGGCGGTTCTGCTGCAACCTTGCTGGCTGGATCTGTAAGTATAAAGACACTTGTTTAGCTATTATACAAAGGATTAAATAAGCTTTCAGACCTTTATACTTACTTGGAAAACTGAAGTGTTTTCCTAGGATGCTCTGCTGCAATCTTGTTGGCGGGTCTGCTGCGGAATTGCTGGCGGTTCTGCTGCAACCTTGCTGGCTGGATCTGTAAGTATAAAGACACTTGTTTAGCTACTATACAAAGGATTAAATAAGCTTTCAGGCCTTTATACTTACTTGGAAAACTGAAGTGTTTTCCTAGGATGCTCTGCTGCCATCTTGCTGGCGGGTCTGCTGCGGAATTGCTGGCGGTTCTGCTGCAACCTTGCTGGCTGGACCTGTAAGTATAAAGACACTTGTTTAGCTACTATACAAAGGATTAAATAAGCTTTCAGGCCTTTATACTTACTTGGAAAACTGAAGTGTTTTCCTAGGATGCTCTGCTGCAATCTTGCTGGCGGGTCTGCTGCGGCCTGGTGGATCCTTCCTGAACGGATCTGCAAGTATAAAGAGAATTTTAGTAACATAAAAAAATTCTTCATTGGTATTAATGTGTGTAATTCCCTGAGAATGTATCACTGAGAGTATACCCACACTTTTAAGTGTTTCGATGTGTGTAATTCCCTGAAACTCTCACTGAGAGTATACCCAAGTGTTTGCATGTGTGTAATTCCCTGAAACTCTCACTGAGAGTATACCCAAGTGTTTGGATGTGTGTAATTCCCTGAAACTGTCACTGAGAGTATACTCAAGTGTTTGCATGTGTGTAATTCCCTGAAACTCTCACTGAGAGTATACCCAAGTGTTTGCATGTGTGTAATTCCCTGAAACTCTCACTGAGAGTATACCCAAGTGTTTGCATGTGTAAATTCCCTTACAATCTCTCACTTGAGAGTATAACCACACTTGTATACCATAAACCAACACTTAATGTAACCTTTTTTGCACATATACCCATACTTAATTTTACCTGGTTTTAAAATAATACTACGGACAGTTTTTAAAAACAGTTTTCATTAAATTTTTTTATATTTTTTTCACAAGTAGGAGCTACTCTGCTCTTTATTTTAAATACCACAATAAATGAAAAATAAAAAAGTGGTATGCTACAGTAACACGACATACAATACCACAGTTACACCACATACAATACACAACACAATCACAGCACAATTGCAAATATGCAAATAAAATTACAGTACTATGAAAATAAAATGCAGTACACATGCAACAGAAAAACAATTAAAGTATGAAAAAAAGCATAATAAAAATACACACACACACAGACGTGCAACACTGGGAGGCCACGAACATACATGCAGGAAGGCAGACCACACACACAGGCAGGCAAGCCACAGACACACAGACATGCCCCACACAAATTGGTTTTAAACTCACACAATAATTGCAGGCTTTGCTAGCAGGCTGTTCATCCTGGCTGGCAATGGCAGGCCGCTCGGTCCTGGCTTGGTGCTGGGCAGCTGGGCAGGTGCTGGCAGGCCTCTTGCTCCAGGGGTCTTGCTGCTGGGGGTCTTGCTGCTGGGCAGGTGCTGGCTAGCTGGTTCGGTCTCTGTCTTCTGTCTGGCTGGTGCCAGATGTCTGGGCCCAATGATTAATTAGCCCACCTTATATAGTTTTTGGACTGTCTGTAAAAGTATATTTTTTTCTGAGCATGCTCAGTGCGAAAAAGAAGATTCCGCCGGCAGATTCCGCAAAATTGCGGATCCCGGCGGATCCGCCGCCCATAGGCGCCCATTCTACCACATGGCGGACAATGGCAGATCCACCGTCTCCCGCCATTTTGACGGCACCAAAAAACGTTGCAAAGTCCGTTCACCTCAGACAGAATCAGCCAGAAATCTGGTGGATCCGCCGAATAGCGGACGTAACAGACGACCATCCGCCAAAATCCGCCACTAATGTTTCTCAATGGGAAAAAATGGCGGATCCGCCACAAGAAAAGCGGATCCGCCATTTGCAAATTTTGGCGGATTTTGACTGATGGTGAAAAACTGATGTGTGAAACAGGCCTAAGGCCTGCTGTTGAGTCCTTTTCTCACTACTCTATGTCCCCATCTTTGTGGCCAAAACCCGGTACTACACCATCTTCCACTAATTATAGCTGTTATCCTACAGATATACATACAAGTCAGAATAAAGCATTGTATACATCATCTCTTTACATTTCCCTCTTCATCAAACAGGTTCATAGGTCAGTCCACCCCCTACATAGTCAAAAAAAAATTACCTGTTCCTTGAAAAATCATCACTGACACCTAGATGATCAAACATAACCATGGGCATTACATCTCGCTGACTGGGCACTGGGTGACTCTGGTGTCATTGGTGGCAAGTGTAAAAGGGGCTGCTTCACAAGCCTTGAAATCATCAAGGTTTGCTGGACAAACCTCTGTATCTAACACTTCCTCCACTGCTTTTGCCTCCTCCATCTCCTCTAGGGCCTCCACCTGCGCATTCAACCCCTCTGTGATGCTAATCACTTCTCATGGTCAGGCTGTAAGTCAGAATAGTCAAGGAGTCCAAGGTCAGAAGCCAGGAGGGTAAATCATTAACAGAAGGAAGAGACAACAGCGATGTCAGGTAACGTTCCGAGGTCATAATACCAGGAAGATAATGAATAGAGCAGAAGGGGTTTAACAGATGGATGGTCAGAACGAAGTCCAAGGTCAAGCAAAAAAAAGTTCAAGAATACAAAACTCAGGGAGCACAAACCTCACTGGCTGAATGTACGTGTGGCAGATGTCTGGGAGAGCTCAGTTAAGTTGCATGGTAATCACCTGGGATAATGAACACTTGGAGACAGCCGACGCCTCCCAGTCTCAGATTGCATAGTCGAGATGTCAATCAACCCACTGACAGCTCAGCACGCCCCTGTACCAGATAGAATGGCTGAGCTGTCAATCAAAGTACTGACAGCTTCAGCACGCCACTGTACCAGATTGGACGGCCAAGCTGTCAGTAACTGCATCTAAGACACACTGAGGGGTAGAACCATGATACCCTCCCTTAATGAGACACGGATTCCAATATTTCATAGAGAATCCCCCCACCTCCGTACTGTGCAGCCAGGGCTCACCGCAATCAGGCAGTACTTAAATTAATATAGCTTAGAGATCGCAGTTACACAACTTAAGAGTTGTGGACAGCTATCCAGGCTGAATTTTAGCAATGACTGTCTCCACTGAACCTGCAGCCAGTGAAGGATTTGTGCAATAAAGGTGCAAACCTGGTGGTAGCCCTACGCCGGGGCAACCTCACACTTGTGCCTTGCGTGGCTCATCTCCTCACACTGCTGGTACAGCAATTTTTCCGCCACTATCCCGACCTGGATGGGCTGCTGCAGAAAGCATGGTTGCTGTGTGCTCACTTCCATCATTTGCACCCCACAGCTCATTGACTTGCTTCAATAGAGAAGTATTTCGTCCTACCGGTTAACCATTTGATATGTGATGTGCCGACATGGTGGAATTCCACTCTGCACATGTTGCAGCAATGACGAGCCCTGGTGCAGTATGTCCTTTTGCATAGCCTGGGCCAATGCAGCCATTGCATTACGGATGTGATGCAAATCATGATTTCTGAGTGGGCATAGATAAAGGTCCTCTGCACTCTTCTGCACAGTATAGAAATGGCTACTAAGATGGTTAGCGCTTATGATGCCATTATAAGCATCATTATTCTGGTCATCTATATGCTGGAGCACACTTTGAATAGTCTGTGGGAGGAGGTAGTGGTCCCAGAGGATGAGGTTGAAGCAGAGGAGTATGCGGAAAGAATAACAATATCTCTAAGTTCCAGAATGTCATTGTGAATGTGAGTGCCATGGGAGCGTGGATTACAGCAATCAAAGGGGGCTCATGGTACCACACAAACTAGTGAAGGTGCAGGAGCTGAGGAACAATTGGAGGAGGATGAGGAGGAAGAGTTGATGGGCACACAACAGTCAGGAGATGAAGAGGATAATGATCCCCTTTCTGTTGTCCATGTTTGGTGGAAAGTGACGGACTAAGCAAGTTTGAGTGTAACCTTGCCACGAACACACCATGGACTTGGATCTCATGGAAGCGCCCAACACAGGAGCGCCTTCCTTCTGAACTGTTTGCAACATGATGACCATATTCTTAGGGTTAGAAATAGTGCTGACTACTTGGTTACAACTCTGTTAGATCCATGGTACAAGAGAAAGTTTTGCCAGATGCTTCCCCCTGGGAAAGGGATGTGCTCATGCTGTAGTATCGAAACATGCTAGTAGACAATCTTAAGAGTGACTTTCCCCAAGGCAGCAGTGAGGCATACTGTACATCGCATTTATAAATTTTCAACCCGGGGAATAGTGAGTCATCAACGCAAAAACATTAGTAGCAGCAGCAGTGTAAGTGGCAGAAGCATTTTCTGTGAGCCATTTCACACATTTTTTAAACCAGCCTGTGCATCAGCAGAACATACAAGTCTGACCCTTTGTGAACGACTGCAGAAGATGGTGCAGGAGTATCTTGAGCTTAATATCAAAGCCATTAGGGGGGTTTGGATTACTTTGCATTTTGGTCTTCAAAAATGGAAAAGTAGCCTGAGTTCGCCTGCCACACCTTGAAGGTTATGTCATGCTCAGCAGCCAATGTTTTCTCAGAACGTGTCTTCAGTGCTGTTGGTGGTGTACTGACAGATAAGCGCAACCTGCTGTCCCCTGCCGATTATCGTGAAAAGTCGAAGGCCGACTGAAACACGAAACCCAATGCAAGTCAATGGGGAAGAAAAGTCGGCAGTGAGTGGAGGACAGGAAACACACCTACAGTGCCCTGGCAGGTGCTGACTGGACCAGGTGTTGAGCAGATGGGAACTGGCAGGTGTGGGTTGGACCGGGTTTTAGATAGGAGCACTGGCAGGTGCAAGCTGGACTGGCAGTTAGACAGATGAGCAATGTCAGGTGCAGGCTGGACTATCTTTTAGACAAATGAGCACTGATAGGTGCGAACTGGACTGTCTGTTAGCAATGGCAGGTGTGGGCTGTAAATACTGTCAGACAGATGAAACTGGCAGGTGCTGGCTGGACAGGGAGTTATACAGAAGAACTCTGGCAGGTGCAGGCTGGACTCGGTGTTAAACAGATAGGCACTGACAGGTGTGGACTGGACGGGGTGTTAGACAGTTGAGCAATGGCAGGTGCGAGCTGGACCAGCAGTTAGACAAATAAGCACTGGCAGGTGCATGCTGGACCAACTGTTAGACAGATGAGCAGTGACAGGTGCGGGCTGGACCGGCTGAGGAACAGGAGAGGACTGGCAGATGCGGGCTGGACCAGTTGTTAGACAGATGAGCACAGGCAGGTGCTGGCTGGACCGGCTGAGGAACAGGAGAGAACTGGCAGGTGCAGTCAGAACCATGTGTTGAACTGATGGGAACTGAAAGGTCCAGGTTGGACTGGGTTTTAAAGAGAGGAGAACTGGCAGGTGCGGGCTGGACCGGCTATTAGACCAGTGAGCACTGGCAGGAGCAGGATGGACTGGCTGTTAGAAAAATAAGCACTGGCAGGTGCCGGCTGGACCTGCTGAGGACCAGATCTTGAACAGGACCAGGACCAGATGGGCACTGGCAGGTGTGGATTGGACTGGGTTTTAGACAGAGGAACACTGGCAGGTGCGAGTTAGACTGGCAATTAGACAGATGAGCACCGGTAGGTGCGGGCTGGACCAGAAGTTACACAGATAAGCGCAGGCAGGTGCAGGCTGGACCATCTTTTAGACAGATGAGCAGTGGCAGATGCAGACTGGATGGGCTGTTAGATGAATACTGGCAGGTGCAAGCTGGACCAGCTGTTAGACAGATGAGCACCGGTAGGTGTGGGCTGGACTGGTGTGGAACAGATGGGCACTGGCAGGTGTGGGCTAAACCAGGTGTTGAACAAATGAGCCCTGGCAGGTGCAAGCTGGACTAGCTGTTAGACAGATGAGCATGGCAGGTGCAGGCTGGACCTACTCTTAGACAGATGAGCACTGGCTGATGTGAGCTGGACCGGCTGCTAGACAGATGACCATAGCAGGTGCAAGCTGGAACAGCACTTAGATAGATGAGCATTGGCAAGTGCGGGCTGGACCGACTTAGGAACAGGAGACCTCTGGCAGGTGGAGGCTGGATTGGCTGTTAGACAAATGAGCACTGGCAGGTGCAAGCTGGACTGGCAGTTAGACAGATGAACACTGGAAGGTGTGGGCTGGACTGGCTGTTAGAAAGATGAACTCTGGCAGGTACGGACTGGATAGGCTGTTAGGCAGATGAGCCCTGACAGGTGCGAGCTGGACCTGCTGTTAGACAGATAAGCATGAGCAGGTTTGGGCTGGACCGGGTATGGAACAGATGGAAACTGGCAGGTGCGGGATGAACCGGGTGTTAGACAGAGGAGCACTGGCAAGTGCAGTCTCGACTGGGTGTTCAACAGATGGACCCTTACAGGCGTGGACTGGAAGGTGTGAGACTGGCAGTTAGACAAATAAGCAGTGGCAGGTGTGGGCTGAACCAGCTGTTAGAGAGATGAGACCATGCAGGTGCGGGCTGGACCAGGTGTTGAACAGATAGGGTGGACCAGGTGTTGATCAGATTGGCCCTGGCAGGCATGGCTTGGACCAGTTCTTAAAAAGATGAGCAATGCAGATGCAGGCTGGACCAAGTGTTGATCAGATGGGCGCTGACATGTGCGAGATGGACTGGTTGTTAGACAGATGAGCAATAGCAGGTGCAGGCTCAACCGGGTGTTGAACAGATGGGCACTGAAGGTGCATACTGGACAGGCTGCGGAACAGGAGAGCACTGGTAGGTTCAGACTGGACCGGGCATTAGACAGATTTGTGCTGGCATGTGCAGGCTAGACCGGGTTTTGAACAGATGGGCAGTGGCAGATGCAGTTCGGACAGGGTTCTAGACAGAGAAGCACTGGCAGGTGCAGACTGGACCCGGTGTGGAACAGATGGGCACTGGTAGGTACAGGCTGGACTGGGTGTTAGACAGATGGGCACTGATAGGCACAGGATGGATCAAGTGTTATACAGATGAGCCCTGGCAGGTATGAGCTGGACCGGCAGTTAGACAGATGAGCACTGGCAGGTGCGGGTTGGACTGGGTGTTAAACAGATGGCCATTCTGACAGGTGTGTCTTGGACTGTGTTTTAGACAGATGAGCACTGGCAGGTGCAGACTGAAATGACTGATGGAGAGAAGAGCACAGACAGGTATAGGGCACACAAGCAGATGGATGGACCTTTTTTGTCTGTGTTTGGAAACATGTATTCCTGAACTTTTAAGGCCCTACGACTCTATAATTGCTATGGATCAGCACTGCTGCACTGTAGAACAGCAGATTTTTTCATACTAAGTAAAGTTGAGCGACTTTTGGTTTTTTAGGGTCGCGTTTCGTTTCGTGAAACCCGACTTTTCCAAAAGTCGGGTCGAGCAAGCTCGTCCGATTATAGGGAAAAGACGGGGTCGTCCTGAAACACGAAACCCAATGTAAGTCAATGGGGAATAAAAGTCGGCAGTGAGAGGAGGACAGGAAACACACCTACAGTGCCCATTTGAATGCCAAAAGCATCAATTCTTCTTTCTTAAGCCTGTCAACCTTAATTAACTTCATAATACAAGTTACGCACTGAAAAATGGGGGTTATTTGGTTACAAACTGTGGGGGGGGAGGGCTGGCTCCAGGTTTTCATGTGCCCTGGGCGAAAGAGCGCCCCTTTAACACATACCACAACTCATCATGCTCCGATACGGCAGAGAAATAGCGGTATAGTCCAATGAAAAATACCTCACTTTTTACATCTCATGACGAGGCCCATCTATTTCTCCATACAGAATCATTGGTCCCATGAAACAGTATATGATGAGCTCCACATAATGCTACAGTATATGTTGGTCCCCATGGATGAAGCTCCACTGTCTTATGGGCCCAAATAATGCTCCAAACATAATGGGCCCCATTTCTAATGCTCTAGTGTATAATGGGCCCTGTAAATGCTGCTCCAGTGTCTGATGTCCACCTTTGGAATGTTCCAGTGTATGGTGGGCCCCATCTATCATTCTCCAGAGTATAGTGCTCCCCAAAAATTGCTGTCCCAACATTGAAAACAATCAAATAAGTCTCCTCGCTAGGGAATCCCTGTACTTGTCTGGACAGGTGCTGTAGCTTGCTTAACAGCTCGCCAGCCGTTCTCACGCCCAGTATGGATTACACGTGATTGCACAAAGGTGAGAAAGGGTACCGTATCCCCAGATAACATGTATGGATAGCGTACACATTCAAAATATATGTCTCAGGAGGCAGGCTCAGACGGTGTTAGGCCCAGTATGGATTGCACGTGATTGCACAAAGGTTAGAAAGGGTACCGTATCCCCGGATAACATGTATGGATAGCGTACACATTCAAAATATATGTCTATACAGCATGAGGCAGGCTCAGACGGTGTTAGGCCCAGTATGAATTGCACGTGATTGCACAAAGGTTAGAAAGGGTACCGTATCACCGGATAACATGTATGGATAGCGTACACATTCAAAATATATGTCTATACAGCATGAAGCAGGCTCAGACGGTGTTAGGCCCAGTATGGATTGCACGTGATTGCACAAAGGTTAGAAAGGGTACCGTATCACCGGATAACATGTATGTATAGCGTACACATTCAAAATATATGTCTATACATCATGAGGCAGGCTCAGACGGTGTTAGGCCCAGTATGGATTGCACGTGATTGCACAAAGGTTAGAAAGGGTACCATATCCCCGGATAACATGTATGGATAGCGTACACATTCAAAATATATGTCTATACAGCATGAGGCAGGCTCAGACGGTGTTAGGCCCAGTATGGATTGCACGTGATTGCACAAACGTTAGAAAGGGTACCGTATCCCTGGATAACATGTATGGATAGCGTACACATTCAAAATATATGTCTATACAGCATGAGGCAGGCTCAGACGGTGTTAGGCCCAGTATGGATTGCACGTGATTGCACAAAGGTTAGAAAGGGTACCGTATCACCGGATAACTTGTATGGATAGCGTACACATTCAAAATATATGTCTATACAGCATGAGGCAGGCTCAGACGGTGTTAGGCCCAGTATGGATTGCACGTGATTGCACAAAGGTTAGAAAGGGTACCGTATCCCTGGATAACATGTATGGATAGCGTACACATTCAAAATATATGTCTATACAGAATGAGGCAGGCTCAGACGGTGTTAGGCCCAGTATGGATTGCACGTGATTGCACAAAGGTTAGAAAGGGTACCGTATCACCGGATAACATGTATGGATAGCGTACACATTCAAAATATATGTCTATACAGCATGAGGCAGGCTCAGATGGTGTTAAGCCCAGTATGGATTGCACGTGATTGCACAAAGGTTAGAAAGGGTACCGTATCCCTGGATAACATGTATGGATAGCGTACACATTCAAAATATATGTCTCAGGAGGCAGGCTCAGACGGTGTCAGGCACAGTATGGATTTGATGGCCCAGATTACACAGCGGAGGAGCAGGGA